>NC_092745.1:75905394-76532816 GCF_047496795.1 Chiloscyllium punctatum
TCTCTCTCTGTTCGCTCTCTCTCTCTGTTCGCTCTCTCTCTCTCTCTCTCTCTCTCTCTCTCTCTCTCTCTCTCTCTCTCTCTCTCTCTCTCTGTTCGCTCTCTCTCTCTCTCTCTGTTCGTTCTCTCTCTCTCTCTCTGTTCGTTCTCTCTCTCTCTCTCTGTTCGCTCTCTCTCTCTCTGTTCGCTCTCTCTCTCTCTCTCTCTCTGTTCTCTCTCTCTCTCTCTCTGTTCTCTCTCTCTCTCTCTCTGTTCTCTCTCTCTCTCTCTGTTCTCGTCTCTCTCTCTCTGTTCTCTCTCTCTCTCTCTCTGTTCTCTCTCTCTCTCTCTCTGTTCGCTCTCGCTCTCTCTGTTCGCCCTCTCTCTGTTCGCTCCTCTCTGTTCTCTCTCCCTCTCTCTGTTCTCTCTCCCTCTCTCTGTTCTCTCTCCCTCTCTCTGTTCTCTCTCCCTCTCTCTGTTCTCTCTCCCTCTCTCTGTTCTCTCTCCCTCTCTCTGTTCTCTCTCCCTCTCTCTGTTCTCTCTCCCTCTCTCTGTCTCTCTCCCTCTCTCTGTTCTCTCTCCCTCTCTCTGTTCTCTCTCCCTCTCTCTGTTCTCTCTCCCTCTCTCTGTTCTCTCTCCCTCTCTCTGTTCTCTCTCCCTCTCTCTGTTCTCTCTTCCCCCCCCCCCCCCCTCTCCCCCACAACAAAATTTGGTTGATGGCATCTCAAAGAAAGATATACAATATCAGCCACATGCTTAAATCAGATGAACAGATCATTGCATTTGTGAAGGTGAAATTCCACAGACTGGACCAGTTAGGTGGTTCCACAAAATATAATCCAGATCGGGTGCCCAGCAACATAGTGTTGTTTGTCCAATAATCTCAGATACCAGAAGGGAATGTGATGGTTAATGAGGTGCTGCAGAAGTGTGAAGAAGTCTCCATGGAGGAAGGTGAGTATGAAGAATCTGAGATGGGCCGAATGACCATCAAAGACAAGGCAATGGTTGACTGAGCCAGAGAGAACCTTTTTTATAGCCACCTACTTCCATGATGCCTGAAAAAGGCTGAGACTTCAAAATTACAAATAATAGTTGATTTGTGCTGTTTTTTTAAAGAAAAGTCTGCTCACTGGTGCACGCATTCCTAAAGGATTGGCTTGTTTTTCTGTTTGGTTGATTATAAACAATAAAATGCTGAGTTTTTCTTTCAAATATTGCTTTTAATACTTCCCCTCTGCAAAAGTTTCAGTCTCTGCCAAAGCTTGTCCTGATCCAATTTAAATGCCAAAGCAGCTGAGATACAGTGAGCACTTCCACTACTTTGTGCTTCCGAATGCAAGTAAGTGATGAAATGGCCCTTGCATCAAATAAGCATGAGTGATACCAGGGATTTCACTCCTCAATGAAGACTACTGAGTTGTTCCTCAGCCTGGCAGTATTCCCTGTTGTTGTGTAACCCATCAGTATTCCTGCAGTGTTCAGCATGTAATGAGTTTTCACTGTACCTTTTGTAATGTTTAAACATCCTTGCTGACAATGTTCCCACTAATATGGGCTGCAAGTCTATATGGGTTACCCACTAATCATCTCGCAATCTTAAATGTTAAGACATGGCTTTCAGAATCTCAGACAGGAAACAAACCTTTCTTTCCTTCAATCTGTGTAAATATGTCAGATTCTGCCATCTGTCCTCATAGTGGTTATGAGAGATCACCGATTGTACATTTGAGGCTCCTGCACCTCCTAAGCACTATCTCATTTACCCTCAGTATCCCTGCGACTCATCAATAGCACCTTGACTGCAATGCCCAATATAGAGATCTAGTTCTGAGGCATTTGGATTCACGCACTTTATTGATTTGGAGTGGTAACAAAGTATGGTAATTAAAGTACATTCTTTCCTTTTTGCTTGATGATGATCCTCCACATTTTTTTGCATCAGTCCACTTTACCTGCTTCTTCAGGATCAAAAAGATTACAGCGGCGCTACAACAGTGTGAGTGAAAATATGTTTGAAAATACAAAAATGAAGAACCTATACCCTGTGCCACTGATGTGCCCTCAATCTGTTACTTTTTGCTCTGTTACTTACTCCCTTCTGCCCACTATGCTTAGGTGCAGGCCCTATGTCTGCAGCTGGGGCAGAGGGAGATTTCTGGTTGATGTACCCTGTTGACTTTGAAGAATTGGACAAATGTCCTTTGGGTCTAGAGGACCCCAATCTACGAAGAGTATCTTGCACAGGTGTAGACCCAAACTCCTTGGACTGAGCTGCTGGAGCTATTGGGGTTGCAAGCAGGGTTAGAGGCAAACTGTACATGTCATTTAGGACCCAGTACAACAGCACATCAGCATAGAGTTGAACAAGTGCGTGGTCTGTGGCAATCCTGAAAATATCAAAGTCCTTGCGCATTTCTGTCCACATAGCTATGGACATGTGTAGTGATGTACTCACCAGTCTGTTCTTACTAGGGTACTATTTCAAGATGAGAGTCTCTGTGCTCATGGAGAGTTCAGGTGAATTCGTTGCTGGTGTCACCTCTGAACTTTAGTAGGCTTACTCCTCAGGGTGGTGGTGTAGCAGAGGGGTTCAGGCTGTGACCTCTTTACTGAAAATTCTAGAGTACCAGTTATGCTTATGAAAGGCAAAAGAAGTAATTAGTTGAAGAGTGAGAGAAGCCTATGCAATGCAATATGTTAGCATCCATAATCATCTGAGAGAACAGAGCACAACATTGGTCACTGTGTTGCTGGCTCATTAGTCTGTCCCCCTCACCACATGAATAGTTCTGGACCAGCCAACGATGTCTCTTTCCTGACAAGGTGTTGAGAGCTTAATCTCAGGCATAGCCCTGCTAATCTGAGGAGGAAGCCTGTGAAAGTTCAGAGGACACGTCAGCAAGGAATTCACCTGAACTCTACATGAGTTATGGGCCATTGTCTTTCTGTGGTGAGTCAAAAATGATTGTGTGTGAGAGAAGGGAATGAGTGCAGCAACAGTTTGTGAGCATGCATAACCATGCCAGATAGTGAGACATCCCCAGTGAGTGAGTAGGAAGTGAAGCAAGGAGGAAGATTTTGCAGATTGGGAGAATGAGGTTGAGACTTTGTGGGCATCATTCAGTTGTGTTGCAGGCTCTGAGACTGAGATGCGTTTGCAGTGTTAGATACTCATTGTCCATCTGTTGGCTCACAATGTTGACACTTACTTTGCAGAGTGTAGGAACCATTGATATTTTCTTGGTACCATTTGCTCTCTCTTTTGTTGGGGCCAACAGCACCGAACTGATGCCATGGCCTGTTCTTTGGGAACAGGATGCTCTATCTTTGTGTGCTTTAGCCCAAATTAGGTTCTACTATGAAGGCCCAAGTTCAGTCTATTTTCCCCAATACTCATTGTGCAGAAAACACTGAGGCTTCAATCATGGCCTAGCCTACAATGAACACCCTCTTCCCACATTTTGCTCAACCTGAAACCTTGACCCCTTTCTGAAAACTGCAGACCTGAGGCTGTGGTCCTCAGGTACGGAGTGTCCTCCTTGTCGTAGCCTTGGGCTTTGCAGTCATGCTACCAGTGAGGCAGCTGCCAACCTCTGGCCAACAGCTCTTAGTGGGAAGGATTTCTGCTTCTTTGAATTTGATTTTGGAGGAAGACCTGTCACTGTCATCCAGTTTGCCTCACTGGAGAAAGATGCAGTGGGCTTTTGCTGTGAAAAATCTAGTTGGGTGTCTAATCACCTTTTTCAGCATGCAAATGAAACCGAAGATCCTGGCCATAGTTTCTATCTCTTTTGTTAATTCCCAGATCCTCCACTGGTAGTTGTGTTTTCGTAAGCCAGTATAATAGCAATCATTAATCATCTTTTGATATCCCTCCAGCAATTGTGGTACAAAGGAATTTCTCAATGGGAATCATTCCCATACACTTAAAAGAGCAGGTTATTTGCAAGTAATCAAGCACTAACATCTGCAAACAAACATTAAATAACTCTGCATGAGAGTAAATTAAGGAGACCCAGCAGGGATCTCTAAAAGTCAGATTGTGCTTAACTAATATAAACAATTTTTTTGAAGAAGAAGACAGAGAAACTTGAAGAGAAAGCAATGGATGTTGTTTGAATGGACTTTTAAGGAAAATAGTACTACATTTAAAAAGGCCGATTAATGCATTTGAGACTCTTGGAATAGGAGATGTAGTATCAGCTCTGATTTTTTTTTGCCTTAAGCCATTTTAAATAATGAGTCATAGCATATAGTTTTTCAAATTAAAGATGGTATACTGCTATTTTTGATGTGACTTGCATGTTGGAATACAGTAAAACTGCAAAATTTGCTAATGATTCCAAACTTGGCAATCTGACCAACGGTGAGGATATCATTTGCGTGCAACAGGACATAGCTGGCAGAATAGGCAGACAAGTGACAGGTGGAACTTAATACAGAATTGGGAAGTAATGTACTTTTCCAAAGGACACAAAGGAGCAATATGGACTAAAATGATAGTTCTAAAGAGGGTAAAGAGAGCCCGGAACCGTGGTTCTCTCTTTAAGTGACCGGACATATTCTGAGAGTAATTAGTAAAGTGTGTGGGGGATCTTGGTCTCCATAAATCTAGGTATTGAATCCAGGAGCAGTGAAGTTATTTTGTGTTGTTTAAGGTAAACTGGTCCTCTGGAGAATGGAATGGAGAGGCAGGCAGTTTGTCACAGTCGAGATCACTGAATGGTCAAATGAGTGGAAATGTCACGCTACAGCAACATTGCAGTTGCCAAACATGCCAATACCTTAATTGGAAAACACACTGCATATGCTCAGTCAGGTGCACTGCCACAGTCTGTCAAAGGACTTATCCGATCATAATCCAAAGTTTTCATCAGGCTTAATCAGGTGCTTGGACCTACCAGGGCCCTAATCTGCATCGTTGCAGCCTGAGGATTTGGCCATGGTCTGATTTGCAAGTCAAGTACAATCAATCCAAGTGTACAATCCATCTGTTGGGGTGCTGCAGAGATATCATCTAGGAGGGCTGTGCTGAGGCAGATCTGCCCTGCTTTCAGTCTTGGAGGTGGACTTCTCTCAGTCCGGGTGGTTTGGTCAATAATGGTCAGGGGACCTGTTGGGAGAGGGAGTGGTGGTTTGACAAGTTCATGGAGCCCTGGAGAAAAACAGCAACTCAAGCTTCAGGATGGGCTTTTATTGAACTGGGTTGCTCGTGGAGTGGTGATACTGACCACCCCGTGAACTGGTGATAGGTTGGATCTAGTTTTAGTTGGGACCTTTTGGGGGAGATGGGTAGTATTCTTGGATCACAAACCTATAAGTTAGGTGAAAGTTGTAGAGCCATCAAGGGCATATACATTTTCAAAGCCCTAGGCTCTGGAGTAAAGTGGACGGGTTAATTGCCTTTTTTTTTAAAAAAAGGCTCAACAGAAATGGAGGTGGAGTTGTGCATTGCATTCGTAGAAATAGCAACAAAAAAGAATAGATATTCTTTCTTGAGCTTACAACTCAGCCGGAACAAGAAGTTGGAGCATTGCTATTTTAGATTAAAGGCAACTGCAAAACAGCTGATATTGCATGTGAAGTGGGTCAAATACGCAACTGTTCCTTCTTTCAGTGGAATAAAGTTTATGGGAATATGAGATCCTGCCAGTGGCAATTGCAGTAATCTTGTCTCCACCAAGTCAGTAACACCTCAAAATATAGGAACCATTCAGTCCATCTGCTCCTGGATTCAATTTATATTTCATTGTCAGGCTTGGAATAATGTTAAGGAATTTGAGTTATACCAAGTTCAGAGTTAGGGATGATGATCCAAAAAATCTTTTGTGAAGTGTAGTTATTCATTATTAAATAGCCAGAATCAATCATTGTATTAGTATGCATGCAATATCCAGTGAAATAGCATTGTTGTTACATAATTTTTTATGTGCAGATAAAACTAAATATAGTAAATTACAAAGCTATTAGAAGATATCGAACAACGAACAGCACAGCATAGTACAGGTCTTCGGCCCTTGATGTTGTGTCGACCTTTTATCCTAGTTCTAACGTCAAATTAACCTTACTTTCCCTTTATTTTACTATCATACATGAGCCTATGCAAGAGTCACTTAAATGTCCCTCATGTATCTGACTCTACTACCATTGCTGATAGTGCATTCCACTCTAAAGAACCTATCTCTGATATCTCCCCTAAAACTTCCTCCCTTAAAGTTATTTCCCCCTGTGTGGCCACTTCCGTCCTGGGAAAATGTCTCTGATTATTCACTCTGTCTATGCCTCTCATCATCATGTACATCTCTACCAAGTCATCTCTCATCCTCCTTTTGCTCCATTGAGAAAAGCCCTAGCTGCTGCTTCTTGCCCTCCAATCCAGGCAGCATCTTGGTAAATCTCCTCTGCACCCTCTCTAAAGCTTCCACATTTTTCCTATGATGAGGCAACCAGAACTGAACACAATATTCCAAGTGTGGTCAAACCTGAGCTTTACAGAGCTGCAGTATAACCTCATGGCTCTTAAATTCAATCCCCCTGCTAATGAAAGCACACCTCATGCAGCCTTGACAACCCTATAACCTGGGTGGCAACTTTGAGGGATCTATGGTAATGGACTCCAAGATACCTCTATTCCTCCACACTGCCAAGAATCGTGCCTTTAACCCTGAATTCTGCATTCAAATTCAACCTTCCAAAATGAATCACTTCACACTTTCCCAGGTTGAACTCCATTTGTCACTTCTCAGCCCAGTTCTGCATCCTGTCTATGTCTCGTTGCAACCTACAACGGTCTCCCACACTATTTACCACTCCGCCAACCTTTGTGTCATCAACAAACTTACTAATCTGCCCATCCACTTCATGATCCAAGTCATTTATAGAAATCACAAAGAGCAGAGGTCCCAGAACAGATTCCTGCAGAACACCGCTGGTCACTGAGCTCCAGGCTGAATACTTTACGTCTACAACACCCTCTGTCTTCTATGGGCTAGCCAATTCTATATCCAGACAGCCAGATTTCATTGTTGCCCATGCCTCCCTACTTTCTGAATGAGCCTACCATGGGAAGTTTATTGTTTTTGGAAGATCTGTGATTGAAATTTACACAACCAGATCTCAATTTTGCTTCTCTAACAGAAAATAGCCTTCCCACTAAAGAAATGAAAATATTATTGACATCAGTAGGAGAATTTTAGACAACAAAGATAATTTTGTTAAAACGACAAAGGCAATTTACCCATCCGTCCCACAAAAAGTTAAGTTTTAGAAAGGGTGGAGGCATAGGAATTGAGAAATATAATAAAGTTGTAGAAGAGCTAGCAATAGTTATGAGATTCTTAAGAAATATTGAAGGATGCCATCATTCTCCAACAGTAAATCTTCCTTTAGGGATTTCAGTGAGGTGGTGGCTATGGATTTAAAGATGAGATTTAAGACTAAAACATGTTAATTTTATATTTTGTAGACTTGGAAACCAGATTTAGGCAGTTGTCAGCAATACAAAAAAAAGTGGAAAAAATATTGGGAAAGAGAATATGGACTGGATTTGGAACATTGGACAACATTTTCACTGATAATGATATGGTTGGGGTTGGGATAGAATGGGAATCTACTAATGAAATTATTGATTTGTTTGCAAATTTGAACATTAGTTATGAATAAAGCAGCGATGAACTTGCTGCAGGTGGTTTGGAGAATATAGTTTGTTAGTCAGTTAATGTTTGGTAAAAATCCTAAAGTTCTCTGAGAAATATGTGGCCAGTCCCTAAGTTGGACCCAAAGGCCAACCACCAAAGGTGGGTACACGAGTCAAATATTTACTAGAAGCAGCTAGTCAATGCAGATGTGCAAGCATTTATTAATAGAACAGGGAAGTCCAGTTGGAAACAATTGGTTGAATGTAGAGGATGAGGGCAGGAGTTTAGGCCCATGGGATGGAACCATGTAATACAAGGATGGAAAGTGAGAAAGCAGTGTAATCTCAAACAGTGGGAAGGAGAGCAAACAGGTCCCTAGAAAGAGATCAGAACTGTTGAAAGAATTTATTTTAGTAGGAGGTGGAAATCCAATAGTTACAGTCCAGAAAGAGAGAGGAGGCAAGATGCAAGATCTCATTGAACAAGGTCAAAGAATCTAGAACAGACCAGGCATGCAACCAGGAGCAGAAGACCATGTGATGAGGAAGTCTTGACATATTAGAGGACAAGTTAATGAAAATTGCCCAACAAGAACTATAAAGCTGAAGAGAATTTGGGTATGCCAGACGTGTCAGATAGGGGACAGCCTGCTCTGTCACATGGATGGTTACACATGGAAAAGGTATCTCCAGATGTTACAAGTTATAAGGTTGAAGTCAGGCGAGTAGCATGAAGTTTTAAAGAAAGATCTGAATCAACTCACCTATAATATGAAAAGTAACTTTGAAGAATTCTTGGCTTTGTTAGCAACAAATAACTGTGAATGTAGCTCAATTGATGTTAACCTGCAAGGAGACCATAGAGTCATAAGCTATGAATATAGGCCCTTCAGTCCATCATGTCTGAGCTGACCAACAAACAAACTACACTAATCCCATTTACTTGCATTTAGTCCATAGCCTACTGTGCCTTAAGTAATCAATCAAATGCTGCTTAAATAGTGAGTGTTTCTGCCTCCACCACCCCCTCAGGCAGTACATTCCATATTTGTACAACCCTCTGTGTGAAAAAATCTTTCTCATATCTCCTCTGAACTTTTTGTTCCACTCCTTAAATATATGCCCTTTTGGTCTTATACATACCTGTCATGGGGAAGAGGTTCTCTCAATCTACTGAGGTATCCAAAATTATGACAGGTATAGACAATCAGAACCCTCCCCTCAGCCTCCTCTGCTCCAAGGAAAACAAACCTATCCTATCCAGACTTACCACATACCCCTGAGGAGGTTTTTAACCCAAGCAACATCCTGATGGACCTCTGCACCCTCTGCCATGCAATCACATCCTTCCAATAGTGTGGTGGCCAGAACTGCACAAAGTATTAGATCTGTGGCCTTGTTGTTTTATAAAGTTCTAACAAGACTCTTTTGCTGTTATATTCTATGCCCTGGTTAATGAAGGCAAGCATCCCATAAATCTTTTTTTCACTACCTGGACTACTTCTGACATTGTCAGAAGTTTATGGACTTGTGCACCATGGTTCTTTTGTTCCTCAGTACTTCCTAGAGTCTGATCAAACACTCCTGATTAAAGGCTTATGCCCGAAACATCGAGTCTCCTGCTTCTCAGATGCTGCCTGACCTACTGTGCTTTTTCCAGCGCCACACCTTTCGACTCACTTTGTGTATCCTTTGGTTATTAGATCTCCCAAAATGCATCATTTTACACTTATGGGGATTAAATTCCATCTGTCGTTACTCTGCCAAATTTACCAGCTGATGATTATCAGACTGTAGCAAACAACCATCCTCCTTGGTGTCAATAATACCACCAGTTCTCATGTCATCTATAAACTTAACAATCATGCCTTCCACCTTCCCATCCAAGTTGTTAATGTAAATAACAACCAGCAAGGGTCCCAGCACTGAACCCTGTGGTACATCGCTGGTCACAGGTATACCATTACAGAAATGACCTTCTCCATCAGTTGTTGTCTTTGATTTGTAAGCCATATTTGGATCCAGTTTGCTAACCTACCTTCAGTCCCATGAGCTCCTTTTGTACCAGCATTCCATGTGGGACATTGTCAAAGACCTTACTGAAGTCCAAGTAAAGCACATCAATTGACTTCATCTGTATATTTAGTCACCTTTTCAAAAAACTGAATTAAATTAGTCCTGCACGATCTAACTGTAACACATCCATGCTGACTATCCCTGATCAATCCTTTCCATTCCAAGTATTTCCATTCAGTCCTTCAGAGGTTTTCAATAAATTATCTACCAGACATCAGACTAACTGGTCTATAATTGCTTGGCCTGTCCCTGCTGCCCTGCCAAACAAAGGAACCACATTAGCTGTCCTCCAGTCATCTGGCACTTCACCTGTGGCCAGTGAGGTATAGGTCATTCTGCAATAACGAGACAGTTGTGTTCTTCTGCAACATTGCACTATAGAAAATTGAGTTATGGAAAACTGCTATAGGAAATCGTGCTGCAAAAGATTGCTAATAGAAAATCACTGTACCCATTCAGTAGAAAGTTTGTGTTATTCAAACAGTATCCACAATTCATCAGTCACATTATAGCCAATTTGTTTTGACAAAATGCATGTGATACCAAAATGGTCTGTATTAAATAACTCTGCTAGATTCCAGTAATCTCCTCCCTTGTCTCTCATAGCAGCCTGGGCTATATCTCAGCAGGCCCTGGAGATCTCTGCACCTGTATGCCCATTAAAACATCTAATGGTTCCTCTTTGTTAATCTTAAGGTGTTCCAGAGCCTCACCATCCCAATTGAAATCCCTGCCAACAGTGTCTTTCTCCTCTGAATACAAATGAGTGTATTCATTTAATACCTCAGCCACAAGTTTTCCTCTTGGATTCAAATAGATCTTACCCTCTCCCTGGTAGTTCTCTTACTATTAATATATTTGTTAAAAGGTCTGGGGATTTTCTTGATCCCAGCTTGCAAGAGAAGTATTTCTTTGCTGTCCAAAAGAGGTGCCTAAAGCAGGGTGGACATCTTGGAAGTTAAATGTATGAATGGCTTCAATGATGCATCTAAAGTTTGGTATTTCTCAGTAAGAGCCATCTCATTAAAATTAGATTGCCTCAAGTTGAAAGCAGACCCTTAAATGTTTTACTGGCACTAGGAAGGTCAGCTTTTGGGCATTGTTATGATGCTTATAGCTAATTGTTGTGGACTGGAGCTCTGAATTTGAACCATTGTCATAAATAGACTTAAAGCAGAATTTCAAATTTCTTGGACAGAATAGATCAAGTTCCCTTTTCATCAACATCCTTGCATCAATAATGTTAGCTCTATCATACTTTGTCCAAGTAGCATCTATTAAAAGATGCAGCAGCTTCCAAAAGTGAAATGGAGGAATTACAATGTCTTCTTGGACAGCTGAGTTAGTTGTGTACTTAAATGAGGCTGGATTCCCATTTTGAAGTTCAGTTGAGTACAACTATATAAAAAAAATTGCAAGTAGAAGATTTAATATGGACAAACAAACATTGAAAAAATTATAAATTGAACATTGTTTTGAAATTTCTATGATTGGGAGATGCCTGAAATGTGAAACTTATTGTTTTTGTGATGCTGATTTTGCAAATTTTTGTGGTAGGTTCTTGGAAATAGACTAGACAGGTCAACACCCTTAACCGCAGAATCGTTTTCCGCAGTTTCAGTTACCCGCGGTTTACTGCAGCCGGAACATTTATAGGGAACCTTCCAGGGTTAGGCAGCTGCCGGGATGATAAATTTCCCATTTGAAATGAATGGGTTTGCTCCTATCCATGGTTTTGGGCTTCTGTGGACCCCTGGAACCCCTGTGGATATTGGGGGGACCTACTGTATGTTTTTCCTTTTGGGAGCGGAGGGTAAATGTTGGCCTTCAGTTTGGAAAACTAAAAATATCAGAACAATTGTGGGAAGTACATTGGCAGAAATTCTCATTCTTGTTGAGGCAATGAATATGGCATCTTTCTTCAGAAAGATGTGGGGAAAAAATTCTAAAATGGAATTTGGCAGCAATACACAGTAAGTGCTATATTGATTTTAAAAGTCATCACGTGATGACATTTATTTACCAAAATTTTTGAATTTGAAAAAAAAATACAGGATTTGTTTTATAAGGTAAGGGCCAGGAGGTTTAGAGAGGACTTGAAGTAAAAGACTTTTACCCTGAAGGACTGTGGCTACCTGGAATTTGCTGCATCAAAAGGTGATAGAGGTGGCAACACTCGAGACATTTTAGTAGTATTCTGATGAACACTTAAGCACAACAGCATACAAGGCACTCTCACTCTGATCTCCAGCATCTGCAGTGCTCACTTCTGACTTAGTCTGGTGGCAACATTGTTCTGACACAGAAGTTGCTAACAGTGCTGGGCACTTCCCCATCCCCTGTAAAGTGATTCCATATTAAAAGTGCCAAGAGCCCATTGATTAATTACTCGAGGTGAAAATCACAAGATTATGTGAGGTAAATCACTAAACCTGGTAGATTGGACTCCATAAAGCTCACTCTATAAAAACACTTTAACTGAAAATGGAATAATTCTATCAAATGTGTTGCCCAGAAAGGGGAGCTTTACTTCATTCTTTAACTAAATTCCATCCTATTTAAAAGGGCATTGTACTCTTGAAATGGTAGTTGATATAGCATCATGCATTGTAAACGAATGAAAAAATATCAGCTGTGACTTGTAAATTAATTTAGTTACTCATGAATAATGTTCTTATGATTGAAAATATTGTTTGACTCATTTACCTTGTACCGCCACCTACCAGAGGTTGACTAACAATTATTTCATGTAGACTGTATCCTTTTAAGCAAGATGCAGCAATAATGAGAATATGTTCTATATGAGAATCCTCTTAAAAATTATATTTGTGGTTTTGAATATGGCATGTCTGACTGAGGTGAGTCAGAATACTGACTATTAACATTGCTTAGAAACAAAAACCTATGAATATTTAGTGCAGTGTAAAGGGGAATTCCATTGCAGGGCTGGTAGTTAACAATTCATTTATGCCTTAAATTTCTGTGGGACTTTAAATCAATCAATATTCATTTATTCACAAGCAATTTTATGTGCAAAGCTAATATTTTATGTATCAGTTGAGTGATTTCATTTTGGTCCAACTCAGCAGAGGTCCATGTGTCCAAGCCTAATTTGCTTGTTTTAAATATTCCAAGTGGAATCATTCATTTTAGTGTTATCAGCAACCAGAAACACCTCTGTTGTGTAATGATATAACAAGGTTAGTGAAGTGGTGGATAGTGCGGAGGACTGTTGTAGATTGCAACAGGATATTGACAGGATGCAGAGCTGGGCCGAGAAGTGACAGATGGAGTTCAACCTGAAAAAGTGTGAAGTGATTCATTTTGGAAGATTGAATTTGAATGCAGGATACAGAGTTAAAGGCAGGATTCTTGGCAGTGTGGAGGAACAGAGGGATCTTGGGGTCCATGTCCATAGATCCTCAAAGTTGCTACACAAGTCGATAGGGTTGTTAAGAAGGCGTATGATATGTTGGCTTTCAGTAGCTGGGCGATTGAGTTTAAGAGCTGTGAGGTTATGTTGCAGCTCTATAAAGCCCTGGTTTAAACCACATTTGGAATATTGTGTTCAGTCCTGGCTGCTTCATTATAGGAAGAATGTGGAAGCTTTAGAGGGTGCAGAGGAGACTTACCAAGATGCTGCCTGCTTTGGAGGGCATATCTTACAAAACAAAGTTGAGGGAGCTAGGGCTTTTCTCATTGGAGCAAAGAAGCATGGGAAATGACTTGATAGAGCTGTGCAAGATGATAGGCATAGATAGAATGGATAGCCAGAGACCTTTCGCCAGGGCAGAAATAGCTATTACAAGGGGGCAAATTTTAGTGATTGGAGAAAGGTTTAAGGGAGTTGATAGGTAGGTTCTTTACACTGAGTGGTGGGTGTGTGGAATGCAGTAGTGATAGCTGAACCAGATACATTAGGGACATTTAAGCGACTCTTGGATAAGCACATGAATGATAGTAAAATGAAGGTATAATTTGATCTTAAAGTAGGATAAAAGGTACTGCGCTGTACTGATCTATGTTCTAAGTAATGTCTAAGGAACATGAAGGGCACTCAAATCTTTTTTAGAAAAGCTTTTGTATGGACTTTGTTAGACTTGTAAAGGTTTTCAGATCACCTGATTTACAAGTTGTCTAAAAGTCCTAAAACTTCAGAATAAAATTGCGTAAGGACAAAAAACTGGCTGACCACTTCACTGGAAGTTTGCATCAATTATAATGTACAGATACATTGAAAACTCTGTGGAGGTGTTTAGAGTCACAATTAATCTATCTCAGATAGACGATAGATTTTGATCTGAGGAGTAGAAAACCCCTTGCTAATTTAAATTTCTTCTTAATGGCCATGATATGCTTAAAACTCCTTTTGCAGTTTTAGCAATTTAATCACATTCACTTTTGATCAATCTGTTTCTCACAACAGAATAGAGAACAGCATATTAACAGACTCCAGGTTACTGGGGCTGTCTGAAAGTTTAGCGTTCTCAAAATCTTTTTCCAGATTTTTTTTGTATTCACCTGAAAGGTAGCTGATTGAGTCCCTACGTCTCACCTTGGTGCATCATCTCCAAACTTGAAGAAGCAATTCCTGTCTTCAGACATTTTTTAGTTTTATCTGAACTTCAACTCCCAAGTGTGGCAACTATTATCGATTCCTCCCTCCACTGGGCTGAAATTCACATGAACTAATATCTTCTCTTTTGTGTTAATGTTCATATAGATATAACATCATTTTTTTCAGGTGTGTGTGTGTGCTCTGGGTTTGAATGTGAGAGTAAATAACATTCCTGGTTGAACATTAAGTATTTACTGTGTGTCATCTTTTAAATTCACCATGAAAACAAAAGTTTCAGAAACATGCCACAGCATTTTCAAAGGTAAATCACCTTGTTTGTAGACCAATTAAAATTGGGAGTTGATTAGCTCAGTTTGCTGGACAACTTGTTTATGGTGCAAAATGACGCCAACAGCAGGAGTTCAATTCCTGTATCTGCTGAGGTTACCATAAAGGATTCTCCTTCACAATTCTACCCCCATCCCCTCTGCTGAAGTGTGACCCTCAGATAAAACCACCCCCAGTTGTCTATCTCTCTCATAACAATTGTATTCTCCAAGTCATGAGTTTTTTTTCTAAAGCATGTTCACAGTATGTGTCTATGTCACTGACTAGACCAGAATTTATTGCCCATGTATAATTTCCCTGAAAGAGTTTGTCTTGAACTGTTGCAATCCTTGTGTTTAGGGACACCCACAGTGGAGTTCGGAAGGAAGTTCCAGGATTTTGATGCAATGATAATGAGAGTAATTGATGTCGTTGAATATTGGAATGGTCAGACTTTGAGGGGAACATTTTAATGGAAGGGTTCCTGTGCTTTTTCTTTAGTGGTTGAGGTTGCAGATTTGGAAGGTGCTGTTGGAAGAACCTTGGTCAGCAACTGGAGCGCACCTTTGAAGATGGTGCTCAAGGGACTGAACGTTGAATATAATGTTCTGTCCTGGATGGTGCCAGGCTTCTTGATTTGTTGTTGGAGCTGTACTCATCCAGACACACTTGTGATTTACAGATAGTGGACAGCTGTTAGAGAAGCAGGAGATGTTACTAGCTGTTGAATTCCTAGTATCTGACTGGTTTTATCTCCTCAGTGTTTGTGACTATTCCAGTTCAGTTTCTGATCAGCCATAACATCTAAAATGTTGATAGTGGAAGATTCAGCAATGATAATGTCGATAGTTGATTTTTTAACTTCTCCTTTTGTTGGAGAAGGTGATTGCCTAGTGCATGTGTGACATGCATGTTACTTTGTCACTTATCAGCCCAGACCTAAATATTGTCTGGATGTTTCTGGCTATGGGCACTTACTGATCCAGCATATAATAGTCACAATTGATGCTGAATATCATGCAATCATCAGCAACATTATTTCTGACTTCATGATGGAAGGAAAACTATTGATGAAGCAGCAGAAGATGATAGGGCCTTGGACAATATCCAGAGGAATTACTGCAGTAATATGCAGGAGCTGAAATGAATGACATCCAAGAACCACATTCCTTTGCATTTGTTCTCAATCTGACTTCAATCAGCAGAATGCTTTCTTCCTGGTTCCCATTGACTTGCATTTTTCTCAGACTCCTTGACGCTGTTATCAGTTAATTGCTGCCTTGAATTGAGGGTAGTCACTCTCTCCTTGCCTCTGGAGTTCAACTCCCTTTTTTTTTGTATTGTCCATACTTGATCCAAGGCTGTAATGAGGTCAGAAGTCAAGTGACCCTGGTGGAACCTGCAATGAATGTCAGTGAGCAGGTTATTCCTTTCCAAGTGCCACTTAATACCACTTTTGTGAATTCCTTCTTAACTGATGATGAAGAGTAGACTAATAGGAAATATTTGGCAAGATTGGATTGTCCTACATTTTTTTTTGTTGCACAGGAGATATGTGGGCAATTTTCTACCTTTTTTTGGTTGGATGCCAGTGTTGCAGCTGCCCTGGAACAACTCCGCTAAGGGCATGGCTAGTTCTGGATCCCAAGTCTTCAGTGCTAGTGTGAAAATGTTTGTAGAACTAATAAGTCGCCTTTGTTTCCATTGCTTTCAGCTATTTCTTAATATCACATAGTGAATCGAATTAGCTGAATCATTATGACTAGAACCTAAATATTGTGAATAGCTGAGGTCAAAGTTCAGATTCTCCAGGGACACTGCTAGTTGCTTCCTCTGTCCAAGTAAATAGCTTGTCTTTTACCACATAACTGATATCTAACCAGGTCCATCATTTTTAATTCCGTAAACGTCAATTTAGCTAATGATCTATTATGCAGAGCCTGTGAAATGCCACATGGAAACTACACCACAATCATTCCCCTGTCAATTAATTCAGTCACATAGCAAAATATTCAATTGGGTTTATTAAACATCTCTTCAAACTCATGGATTGCAGGAGAAGGAACAACTGTCAAAGTCATTTTGATAATTTGATGTAGAATATTCTATAGACTTGAAACATTATATCTGCAGTGATAGAAGAGATGGGTATTGATTCTAGTGATGTGAGGACAAATCAATTCTTGTAAATAATGATGATCATCAACATTGTACCATTTGAATAATCCATTATGTTGAAGGTTTCAATCTTTTTGTTTCTACTTCTGTAGGCAACCACATACTCAAAATGATGTTATAGACTATGCAATGTGAACTAGTGGATCACAGGGCAAAAAGTGAATTGCATTGAAGTGACCGCTGTGCTTTGTGAATAGACAGCTAATTTTTAATAAATCTTAATAGATTACTAAAGATTAAATTTGATCTGACATACTTTGAACAATGGAACCTGTTTCAGATGAAATGTAAAGATTATGACTACATTATGATGGTCAGTTCCATATATTTTATAAGCAAACTGTTTTCTGACATGAAAACCGATTATATTGAACCAAAGAAGATTAAGAATGCATCAAAAATTGGGCATAGTTTTGAGTAATTCAGTCAGTCATAAAAATAACATTTATGAGAGGGCACACTATTAGATTTAGTTGACAATGGAGTGTAATGTGACCCTTGTGCTTGGGTACTGGGCTCTATGGGGAAAGAAAGATAAAATCATAGGAATTTTATTCTATCCACCCAACATAGTAGTCTAAGATCAGAACTAATAATATAGTGTGTGTATGCATGTTTAAATTCTACCATACTAATTCTAAAAGAACATTTAGCAATTAAAAGTTGGAATCAATAAAAGTGACTACAAAGCCATTTAGATGATTTATAAATTGCAGTTTTGTTCTCTTGTCCTCTTAAGAAAAGTTAGCATGCTGTCTTTACCTGGTTGGCTAAGTGACTCTTGTCCCACCCAAATGTATTTGATTCTGAATTTTCCGCTGAAGTGGTCTACTGAGCCATTGAGTTTTATCAATTTGCCAATACCAAACTATAACAGTTGAAAGTTACCTCACTATTCAGGGCCTGCAAAGGTGGTGATAGAATGTTAGCCATGCCAACGATGTGCGCATCTTCATATAAAAAAGGGAGTTCAGGAGTTGAAATCCTACTATATTTCTAATGCATGCCATATTAATTGGGGAGGATTTTGTTAGAAGTAGCACCATCCTTGGTTAACTCAAATTGTTAAAGAGAGTACAATTATGCATTTTATATACGTTTAATACGATATTAGGTGGTCGGCCTAAAGACTGGACAGAGTACCAAAAAAAAAAGAAACATTGACTAAAAGATCAGCAAGGAAGGAAAAATTATAGCGAGCGAAAGCCGGCTGAAGATTCTCTTTTATACTAATTTTAAAAATGTCTCAAATACTGGTTAAAGGCAGATCGCTTCATGCAAATGTGACCAGTTGCAGACACCTGAAGTCATCTGTCTGAAAGCAGGTCTCTGGCTCCTGGGTGGGTAAACAGCTTGGGGTTTATCATCGAGAAAGAGAAGCCTCCACAATGCTGGAAAAGCTTTCTATCTCTTTCTTTCTCTCTCTCTCATCAGCAATACGAGTAGTGGAAGAAAGCCAGCTATTTTCTCCAAATATTTGCTGTAAGCTGTTGCTTTCAAGCTAATATCATGTTTTTTGTGGGTTTTGTTGTGCAAAAATTGACTGGCACATTTATCCCATTGTCATGACTCACTGTGGCACATTGGAAATCAAGCATGACTAGAGTCGTAGAATCATACATCATGAAAACAAACACTTTGGTCCAACTCATCCATGCCAAGTAGGTTTTCCAAACTAAAACTAGTCCCATTTGACCTCGCTTGGCCCTTACCCCTCTAAACCTTTCCTATTCATGTACCTATCCAGATGCCTTTTAAATGTCGTAATTGTACTCACCACTTCTTCTGCGGTTTGTTGCAATTATGCACTATCTTCTGTGTGAAAAAGGTGTCCCTTATGTCCCTTTTAAAATCTTTCTCCTCTCATCTTAAACTTATGCCATCCCATACACTGGGGGAAAATCTTTGGCTATTTACTTTATCTAAGCCTCTGTAACGTCACCCTCAGCCTCCTACATTCCACGGAAAAAATTTCTCAGCCTTTTCCTTTTATAATTCAAGCACTCTAGGTGTGGTAACATCCTCATAAATCTTTTTGCACACTTTATAGTTTAATAACATTCTTCTTATAGCAGAGTGACCAGAACTGCTTGCAGTACTCCAGAGGTGACCTCTCTGATGTCTTGTACAGCCACTACATGACGTCCCAAGTCCCTACTCATTGCTCTGACCAATGAAGGCAAGTGTACCAAACACCTTCCTCACCACCCTACCTAACTGTGATGCCATTTTCGAGGAACTGTGCACCTTCACCCTGAGGTCTCTGTTTGACAACACTCTCGGTTCCTACCATTAACTGTATAAGATCAGTCCTGGTTTGTCCTCCCATTTATCTAGATTAAACTCCATCTGCCACTCTGGCCCATGGGTCCAGCTGATCAAGATGTCGTTGAACTCAGAGATAACCACCTTCACTGTCTGCTGTAACCACCAATTCTGCGGTCATCTGCAAACTTGCTAACCATGCCTCGTATATTCACATCCAAATCATTTATATAAATGATAAACAGCAGTGGACCCAGCACAGTCTGAACAGCAACCCTTCACAACCACTTTCTGTCTCTCGCAGTCAGACCAATTTTGTATTCGATTGGCTAGCTCTCCCTGGCAGACTAACCAGTCTATCATGTGGAACCTTGATTAAGACCATAAGATATAGGAGCAGAAATTAGGCCATTCAGTGCATAGAGTCTGCTCCACCATTCAATCATGGCTGATAAGTTTCTCAACCCCATCCTCCTGTCTCCCCATAACCTTGGATCTCCTTGACAATCCAGAACCCATCTATCTGTCTTAAATGTACTCCATGATCTAACCTCCACAGCCTTATGTGGAAATGAATTCCATACATTCACTACTGTCTAGCTGAAGAAGTTTCTCCTCCTCCCTGTTCTAAAGGGTCTTCCTTTTACTCTAAAGCTGTGTCCTAGGTTCCTAGTCTCTCTTGCTAATGGAAGCATCTTCCCAACATCACTCTATCCAGGATGTTCAGCTTTCTGTAATTTTCAATTAGATCCTTCATCATCCTTCGAAATTCTATTGAATATCGATCCAGAGTCCTCATTATACTCCTCTGGGCCTACTCCATGGCCAGTACATCCATCCTGAGGTATAGGGTTTGAAATTGCTCATAATTCTGTAAACATGGTCTGACCGGAGCCTTATATAGCTTTAGAAGTACATCACTGCTTTTATTTTCTAGTACTCTTGAAATAAATGCCAACATTGTATTTGCCTTCCTAACTACTGACTCAATTGGCAAATTGTCTTAAGAGAATCTTAGACTAGAACTCCCAAGTCCCTTTGCACTTCAGATTTGTGCATTTTCTCCCCATTTAGAAAATAGTCTATGGCTCTATTCTTCCTACCAAAGTGCATGACCTCACACTTGCCCATGTTGTATTCCATCTGCCACTCTTTTGCCCACTCTCCTAACAAGGAACAAGAGAGGTACAGCACAGGAACAGGCCCTTTGACCTCCAAGCCTGTGTTGATCATCGTGCCTTAACTAAAGTAAAAAAACAAACTTTCTGCCCTTATTTGGTCTGTATTTCTTGTTCCCTCCCTATTCATGTAACCATCCAGATGCCTCTTAAACTTCTCCAATGTGTCTGCTTCCACCATTTCTTCTGGCAGTGCATTCCAGGCTCCTGCCACACTGCATGAAAAATGTCCCTCTTGCTTCTCCCTTCAACTTCCCCCTTTCACCTTGAACCTGTGTCCACTTATAATTGAAACTACAACTCTGGGACAAACCCTCTGACTATCTACCCTGTCTATGTGTCTCATAATTTTGCAGACCTCAATCGGGTCTCCTCTCAGCTGCTATCTTTTCAGTGAAAACCATTTTAGTCTTTGTAACATTTCCTCATAGTCAATGCCTCCAATCAGACAACTTTCTAGTGAACCTTCATTGCACTCTCCAAAGCTTCCACATCCTTCTTGTGGAAGGACTGTGTCTAAATCCTTCTATAGCCTCCTCGATACTACCTGTCCTTCCACCTAATATCTATTGTCATCAAACTAAGCCAAAATACCCTCCGTTCCTTCGTCTAGATCATTACTGTATAAAATCAAAAGTTGTGGTCCCGACACTGACCCTTGCAGAACATCACTAGTCACCGGCTGCCATCTTGAGAAAGGATCCTTTTATCCCCATTATCTGCTTTCTCCCAGATAGCTGATCTTCAATCCATGCTAGTACCTTGCCTCTGACACCATCTTATTCAGCAGCCTCCTGTGTGGCACTGTGTCAAAGGTGAGAGAGAGATTTCTGGCTACTGCAGACCTCGTTTCTCTTCTCGTCTGGCTGCTCTCTGTTTTGCTCACAGCCTGGGCTATTCAGCAATCTGCCAAACAATCACTTCAAAGTACCTGTGTCAGTTGTTTTGCGAATGAAGACTAATTATCAATCTGCTTCACTTGTAGACAATCCCTTGCCCTCAGTTTAGATTACCTGCAGTGCAGAAACAGGCCCTTCTGCCCAACCAGTAGCCCACCCAGACCTATTTCCCTCTGGCTAATGCACCTGTCACTATGGGCAATTTAGCATGACCAATTCACCTAATCTGCATATCTGTGGACTGTGGGAGGAAACTGGAGCACCTGGAGGAATACCCACACAGACACTCTGCAAGCTCCACGTAGACAGTTACCTGAGGCTGGAATCTAACCTGGGACCCTGGTGCTGTGCGGCAGCAGTGCTAACCAATGAGCCACCGTGCCGCCCAGGGTTTATATGCACATTGCTAGACCCCACAGCTGCACAAATAGGGTCCACAAAATGCATCACAAATTTCTTTCTTTCAAAATATGCAGCCACCTTTTCTAAATCCCTGGTTTCAAAACAGTTCCTTCTACATTTAATCTGTTGGCTTTTTCATCGATCCACCTCCATTGCCTCTCTGAGCTTGCATCAGTTTCCTTTTTCATCTCTGCAAAATGAAAATGTGGTGAGCAGTAGCCTTTTTTAATTGAAATGCATCTGGTAGTTTCAGGCATTCACACTGCCATCATGAAAATCTGGCCCTTAATTTTTAACTTCATAAGGATATAGAAACGATGAATGTTGGTGTGTATTTGAAAAGTAGGAGGAACAAGAGATGAAAATTCAGAGGAGCAATGACAGGATAGAATTAAAAAATAGAGAAGGAAAACAAGTTGCTCAATAATACAGACATGATCTATTACAATAGTTCAAAGAATCCTTATTGCCTGTTTTGTGGCAAAAGCCACAAACATTAATTGTTGCAAATATGACCAGTGATGGTCGTTTCAAAGAAGCAGCAAAAATCCTAAGGTTTTTTATTACACACTCAGGTGACTTATTTAGTTTCCTATATGTGAGAAACAAAGCTCACTCACTTCAATAATTTCAGTCCGAGACAAGATCTGAATCAGTAGTGTCATTTATTTTACCCTTGCAAGAGGGTGTGATGTCCACTGTCTACAAGGCAGGGACACACGCACACTGAATTCAACGAATACACGATATTTATGTAATTTGGTTCCTATTTTTTTTAATCCCATTGCTCCTCCCTGTTTACATCTTCCACTTCTCTAAGACCGGCACCCATTACTCCTGTTTATCTCTTGCCTTATCTGGCCTTGTCTGTGACAAAAAGCTTATTTCTGGCCTCAAGGCTGTTTGACCACATCCTGCTGTGGCCCATTGTTAGGTATTATTCTTTCTTCACCATTATCTACTCCCTCCATCTGTGCTTTCCCCAATCATACTGATCCTTATGACCTTTTAATTTGGGGTTTGTTCCTGTGTTTCTGTAAAAGTGGGAAACAGATGCTTATAACTACTGCTTGTGCAAGTATATCTGGCTTAACCTACATCCTCACAGCACCTTATCTATTTGTCTGTAACATCTACCATTGTTATGCAGTCTCGTTTCATTCATACATACAATTTTAGCTAATACAAAAACAATTATGTATTTCCTCCACATAGTTTGCATTCTAGTCGACTCCGCTCTTAGTTGAAGCAATTACACACTGGTGTGAGTTCATTTACCTTGCAGAAGTAATTATAATTGCAGAAGTAACACTACTTTACCTATATCCTCACAGTATGTAATGGGCAAATTATGATCTGTGCTGGTATAGAATAGGTGATAGTACATTTGGGACCTGCTTTCTATCTTTCGCCTGAAATGCATTGGGTGAGACATAACCTGAATCAACAGCTCATTTTATATATGTACACAGATAAATTTATTGTCACCGATTTTTTTTTTTTTTTTTTAAATTTTGTTTTTTTGAGCACTTTGAACCCTGAAGAAAACAATTGTACCTGGAAAGTAATAAATTCTATCAATCTTTGAAAAAATATACTAATTCAAACCAAGAAATAATTGTCAACAGGCCTTACAGCAACCTCCTGCTTGCCCATATGATAATGAATGTTTTCCATTCTAGTTAGAGAATTTGAGCAAATCAAATGCTTTGCAATTTGTCATTTGTCAGGGAAGCAACTAGTTTTTCTTTTCCAATTACATTTTGCTCAGTGCATTTAGCCAGTGGGCAATAGATGCTTTCAGATCAGGAATCATTCATGCTGGATTCCCAATTTGTATTGAAGCTTTGGCAGTGATAGTTGTATTTGCAGGGCAGGAAGTATGAATTTGTTCCTGATTGTAATTCAGTGAAACCTGCTGGATATTTTACATGTGCAGGCATTGTGTGATGACTATCTTAGATTTGATGCTTGAGATTTTTGAACAACATTTTTTACATGAATAATGGCAATTTATTTCAAGTACTGAATGACATTGGTTATTCATGAAGATGATTCCAAAAAAGGATCAAGAATTTGAGTTCATAAATATGGACAAGTGTGTTGTTAAACTGACCTTGTCATGTTTGCCACTAGGATTTAAATATGCATGCGGTGTTGATAGTGGAAAAAATAATCCAGTGCTACTGAAGGATTTTAAAAATGTTTGTTTTGTTCCCTCCACTGGTGTTTTGGTAAATCTGCTTTGAAATGAATAAGATACCTTTCAGTTTCAGGGGTTCTTATGTTGCAATAATGTTTGATAGCTGTGATTATTAGAGATTCTTGGTTGGAGTGCTTAGTTCTGTTGAGACAGATGTTCAGGGAATCTGTAAAACTTTCACAAGGCTGTAACTACGTACTAGTACTGTGGTTTCAGATTACATAATTCTTTGTACAATTAAATGACCACTTCAAAGATTACCTTTTTCTTCAGTGGAGAGTTTATTTTTGCAGGATCAATTAGTTATCTTTTGAGAATAGTCAGTGAGTAATTCCTGACTTTTGAGGTCAATGCTTACTCCATACTGGGTGACCAACTGTAGAGTGTACTTACTGTGCTTGGAAATAATTTGGGGGAAATATGAAGGACTATGAATGTGACATAGGGTATCTGAGTGAGTGTAGAGGTAGCATGGGGGATCTGAGCAAGCATGGAAGTTGAATGGGTAACCTAAGTGAGCATGCAGATGGCATGTGGTGATAGGTGTGAGCGAAGGGTCGCAGTGAGATATAATGGGCTTTTCAATGATGTTGAGCGCTGAGCAATTGTATTGGTGAAGGTAGATGGGCCATCAAATCATCCATCCTCTGTACAATACTACTTGCACTCTATCACAGCTCTGAAACTACAATGGGAATCTAAATCCTCTGAGCAAAAAAAAAATCCTGGGCAAAGACCCGATCACAGAATTGTTATGGCCCAGAAGGAAGTCATTTGGTGATCGTGCCCGAACTGGTTCTGTTACCTGATGCCAGTCTCCTGCCTGTTCCCAGTATACCTACACACCAGTTCTATCTAAATAATCTTAATTGAACTAAAGTGATGCTGAATAACAGTGACACAGTTGCTTTAAAGATAAAAAGATCATAAAATTGAAAATGATCCAAATATTTCCATACATCCCTGTAGAATTGACATCACCCTTCTGACAGACACACTTAAAGCTTTCACATCTGTTTCATTAAAGCTGTGTTGCTAATGCATCAATAATGGCTTGAAAGGTAACTACTTGCAGTCTTTACTCTGCAAATGACTATTTGCTCCATCACTGCCAGATTTGTACCATTTAGATTAGATTACTTAGTGTGGAAACAGGCCCTTTGGCCCAACAAGTCCACACCGACCCTCTGAAGAGCAACCCACTCAGACCCATTCCCCTACATTTACCCCTTCACCTAACAATTTAGCATGGCCAATTCACCTAACCTGCACATCTTTGGACTGTGGGAGGAAACCGGAGCACACTGAGGAAACCCATGCAGACACTTAAACAATGTGCAAACTCCACACAGACAGTTGCCTGAGGTGGGAATCGAACCCGGGTTTCTGGCGCTGAGAGGCAGCAGTGCTAACCACTGTGCTGTCCGTAACTTCTATAATAAAATCGTACTGAAGGGCATGATGTGGCAGTCTTTGTTTTTTAATTTAAATGTTTGCTTTCAGAAAATACAGTGCATTGAAAATTGCATATAACCCCTTTCTAATGGAGAAAAGCAGTCCATTTAGCTGAATTGAGTTGGTGCCATGTGTCTCTATATGAATGAAAAGTGTTATTCATAGGTTATTGGAAAAATAATTCTGAATGAAAATTTCATCACTCAATGATTGTGATTTTTAAGACCAAAATACTAGAATCACCAAAACAGCTGATTGCCTTGTGGTCAGTATTAAAATTGATGAGCATTTTGTAATAGTCTTTTACACCAATGATTTGTTGAAATTTTTTTTCTGTTTAAAATTTTATGAGGGTGGGTAGCTTGAGCTGAATGAATTCAGTGAGGTTCAGTGTGTATTTCACAGACATGCCACATCCACTAGGTGGCTTCTGACATAAATGAGCACACATTGGCTTGTATTCAAGACGGCTGTCAGTAGTGCTAAAGCTCCTATAAAGAGCAGCTGGCCATCATTACTTGTGGCAAGAGGGGCTTGACAATTCCAAGGTTTATTGAAACTGTTTCTAATCCTGCATGTTTTGTTTATTCAAGTTGTTGCTTTAAGAGCAAGTCATTTTTTTTAAACTGATATAGAACAGCAGCTTGATGTTATTGTGCTGAATTTTTTTTCTGCTAGCAAGGCAGGCTGAGTGTGACAGAGGACAACAATTTTCAATGGCACAGATATGTTGAGCATCAACGATATGACAACAAAGGATGTTTTTCGTTGTGAGCTTACTGCTCCTGAAGAGGATTCTTACATAAGGACTTTTAAGGAGCATATGCATTTGGAACTGGAACCTTCCAAATTGACAGGAAAGCGAGCTACTTCTCCAAAAATTTCTCCTCGAAGCTCCCCTAGAAATTCTCCAAATCTATTTAGAAAGTTGTTGGTGAATAAAAGCATTCGTCAACGTCGGCGGTTTACTGTTGCACATACATGGTAAGATTTTTAATTATAGGGATGTGCATTTTTTTATTTCTGTATGGAACAGATCATTAGGGACATCCTAACAGAAGCTATTAATGAGATGATTTAAATGAGGTGAATGCAATATGTCATTGTGCTGCATAGCAGTGAAAAATAAAATCAATGTTTTTCTTGTAGTAGAAGAGCTGTGGGAAGAATTGATGAATGAGCTTAGCATGTTTACTATAGAAAAATGTCTGAGTGCCTGTGATGCAGTAATGGTTAGGAATGATTGCAGTTGCACCTGCAGAAAGCTCTGTAAGCAGCAGTGTGGATGAGCCACTTCATTCTTTCACAGCAAAGTGTCTGGTTTTGAATTATGTTCCTTTTGTTATTAAAGGAAATTGAAAAAAACTCCAAGGTCGAAGTATTCATACTATCAAATGTTTCGCTTTCAGAATTATCCACAGGAATATGGCAGAATTACTATGTTTTTTAAAACACTCTTTGTAAATAGGCTTCTATTGGCTAGTCTGAAATATCTGCAGTATGGGAGGACACTGTTCTAATTTAACTCTTAAAGGAAGTTATCATCCTAAGTTTTAAATTTTAAAAATATTGCTTTTTTTTTACTAAAACAAAGGAAGTTAGTTAAAATTAGTATTCCATAATTTTAAATCCTTAATATAAACCTTCTGGTTTACTGTCAAATGTATTATGTCCCTCCCTCAGCCCTTGATAGACTGCTCCATTGATGACATAGTGGTCTGATTCTCAGTGATGCTGCTCTCAATTTGTTCAACCTGTGATCTCATCTAGTGGAACAGTTCATACATCCTAGGGGAAGCTATGTAACTTTGGCATTAATATTTTATGGTGCAGGTATAAAATTTTCATTTATTTAAAAAAAACATACTATTTATTACATTATTTTGTTATATAAACTTTAAAAACTAGTCACAGATTCTGTGACATTGTGGTGTTACCTTCATTTGGAATCACTCAGCCCACCTCCTGTACCCACAAACACTTCTGTATGCCTCTGGTCTGTCTTCATGTCTGCATCTGTGATATGCATTCAGAACTGGATTTTAGCACTTTTCTTCCTCCTAATGTATTTAGAAAAAAAGCAATAATATCAGAAAGGCTAGCACAAAATCCTTAGAGCAAGTTGAAAGAATTCCATCAAATTCCATTAGATTTATGTTGCCCAACTGCATGTTTCAGCGTAATGGAGCACCTTTTAGAGTGACCCTTAATGAGGATACTGTGAATGTGTGTCGCCTGACAAAATTTTAATGCGTGTCAGCTATTAAACACTCCTTTATTCATTAGTGAAGGTTGTAAATTTTAATTTTGTTTTCAAGATAATGTCTTGTATTAATAAAGATGATTATTAATTAGCAACTCTTTCTAAATTAGTGAATTTGTTTGTTTTAATGCTTTTCATTTATATCCTGAGCAGTTCTCAAGTTGTAGTAGCACATTGTATTTTTTCAGTTGCGTTCATTACTTGCATTTGCTTGTTAACTTGAAGTTTATCATAGTTTAATTATTGCTTCTTTGAATTATCTAGCAAAGAAATGCAGATAATTTTGAATCCTATATGCTGTATTATGTTGTATAACATCTTTTAAAGTTTAAGTAGCGGAAGAGAGAAAATTCATAGATTGGATTTTCCCTGTGGGCTTTTGAATCCTGTCATCAGGCTGAAATGGGGTAATAAATTTGCAGAGAGTGGAAATAGTCATTCATTGAGTTTCAACTGAGTGGCTAGCTTAAATGCTGTTGTAATTTTTGATGGGTTTACCATTTTGAAAGGTATTTAATCCCCCACATCCCATTTTCTATCTGTATCCTTGGTGTCTGTCCATTGAATGTATATTCCCATTCCTTGTTTCTCTTTGCAATAAACCTTGGATGGTTTACCTGGCAAATGATTGGAGCATGGGGTAAGTTTATGTAATGAAACCTCCCAGGAATAGATTGTAGTCAAAGTTGACAGCCTTAGTGTAGATGTACAAGTAAGTACAAATAATGCTTGAATAAATAATAAAACAAAATGACAGAGGTGCACAGCAGAATAAATCTAAGAAAGAATGGTAGGTCACCATTTGTGTGAGAAGTTTAATAATGCTGCCTCTCCACCCACCCACAAAAAAGGTATTAAACACCCTTTTTCTTTCAAAGATTCAATTAGAGTCCTAGAGGTGTACAGCATGGAAATGGACCCTTCGGTCCAACATGTCCATGCCGACCAGATATCCCAACCCAATCTAGTCCCACCTGCCAGCACCCGGCCCATATCCCTCCAATCTCTTCCTATTCATATACCCATCCAAATGCCTCTTAGATGTTGCAATTGTATCAGCCTCCACCACATCCTCTGGCAGCTCATTCCATACATGTACCACCCTCTGCTTGAAAAAGTTGCCCCTTAGGTCTCTTTTATATCTTTCCCCTCTCACCCTAAACCTATGCCCTCCTAGTTCTGGACTCCCCGACACCAGGGAAAAGACTTTGTCTATTTATCCTATCCATGCCCCTCATGATTTTGTAAACCTCTATTAGGTCACCCCTCCGCGTCCGACGCTCCAGGGAAAATAGCCTCAGCCCCTCTATAGCTCAAATCTTCCAACCCTGGCAACATCTTTGTAAACGTTTTCTGAACCCTTTCAAGTTTCGCAACATCTTTCCGATAGGAAGGAGACCAGAATTGCACACACTATTCCAATACTGGCCTAACCAATGTCCTGTACAGCCGCAGCATGACCTCCCAACTCCTGTACTCAATACTCTGACCAATAAAGGAAAGCATACCAACTGCCACCTTCACTATCCTATCTACCTGCGACTCCACTTTCAAGGAGCTATGAACCTGCACTCCAAGGTCTCTTTGTTCATCAACACTCCCTGGGACCTTACCATCAAGTGTAGAAGTCCTGCTAAGATTTGCTTTCCCAAAATGCAGCACCTCACATTTATCTGAATTAAACTGCATCTTCTACTTCTCAGTCCACTGGCCCATCTAGTCCAGATCCTGTTGTAATCCGAAGGTAACCCTCTTCGCTGTCCACTACACCTCCAATTTTAGTTCATCTGCAAACTTACTAACTGTACCTCTTATGCTCGCAACCAAATCATTTATGTAAATGACAAAACGTAGAGGACCCAGCACCGATCCTTGTGGCACTCCACTGGACACAGGCCTTCAGTCTGAAAAACAACCCTCCACCACCACCCTCTGTCTTTTACCTTTGAGCTAGTTCTGTGTCCAATTGGCTAGTTCTCCCTATTTTCCTTGAGATCTAACCTTGTTAATTAGTCTCCCATGGGGAACCTTGTGGAACGTCTTACTGAAGTCCATATAGATCACATCTACTACTCTGCCCTCATCAATCGTCTTTGTTACTTCTTCAAAAAACTCTATCAAGTTTGAGAGACATGACTTCCCATGCACAAAGCCATGTTGACTATCCTGAATCAGTCCTTGCCTTTCCAAATACATGTACATCCTGTCCCTCCAACAACTTGCCCACCACTGAGGTCAGGCTCACCAGTCTATAGTTCTCTGGTTTGTCTTTACTGCCCTTCTTAAACAGTGACACCACGTTTGCCAACCTCCAGTCTTCTGGCACCTCAGCTGTGACTATCTGATACAAATATCTCAGCAAGAGGCTCAGCAATCACTTCTCTAGCTTCCCACAGAGTTCTTGGGTACACCTGATCAGGTCCTGGGGATTTATCCACCTTTTAACCGTTTCACGACATCCAGCACTTCCTCCTCTGTAATCTGGACCCTTAGCAAGATGTCACCATCTATTTCCCTACAGTCTATATCTTCCATGTCCTTTTCTACAGTAAATACTGATACAAAATATTAATTTAATATCTCCCCCATTTTCTGTGGCTGCACACAAATTCTAGTAAATAATTTATCAATGCGTTTTGGGAAAACTTAGTAAACAGAGTTTTATGAATTTGTGTCCAATGAGCTTAACACTAATTTGTATTGGATATTGAGCTTTGATATTCTGCAAGGTTTCTCCTAGTCTCCCACAATAACATTGATGGGAAACCAACACAACTTACTGAAAAATAAACTTGCAGAACACCCACAGGAAGGACATACAAGTATTCAAACAAATGTACAGGACTTTCACCGTTTCTAGGTTTATGTTATGCCTTTTCTGAATCCTATATAATACAGTCCAGATAAAAATTATAGCGTCTCTGCTCAGTCCAAAATGTAGCATCCAATTAATGTTGTAAGAATAAGTTTTATATAAATCTTTCCTGTCCTAATTTTAAATAAGTTTTTCTTGCCATATTGATAGCTGGTGAATGATCTTAGTTTACTTTCAAATTAAACAATGTTCATAAATCAAAATGAATTATTTATTGCATTTCATCCCGGGTTAGACTCCATAGAAATGATCATGGCTTAATTGATGCATTTCACCTTGTATCTATGAAGTTACCAATTCAACCAACCAGTTCATGTGGTGTTTATCCTCCATGCTTTATCACAGGCATTTTGCATGTGGATGGGGAGGCAGATTCCATGTTGAAGGCCAACAGAACAAGCTATGTGGATTGATGTCCGACAAGGTGGCTAGAAATCTCCTTTTTGAGAGGATCCTGAGTGTATTGGAGACATCCCGAATAGGCCGCATCCCTGCCTTTGCAAATCCTCTTGAGCCTGCCTCCCATGCCCCTCATATTGACTCTGATCCTAGACTGACCTTCCCTTCCCTGTGTGGCAAACTGTCAGTAGGCCCAGCAGTGGTCAGTGCCCTCAGCCTATACTGGTGAGACTGTGAAGCTGCTGACCAGCCACCTGATTGACTAACAGTTTTCTAAGTGTGACATTTTCCTCCTATGAAGGTGGCATTCTCACTTTTAAGCAATTCATGCTGCTGTCTGTATTAAATTGCAAGGATGTCACTGCAAGCATAAGTGGTCTGCCCTGTGACTTTTTAGCAGGAGCTATGGACCACACCCCTCTGTAAAGCTCAGCCCATAATGTGGGCTAGAACCACATACAAATCAAACCAAATAGGACCAGCAGATTTTGTTACTTGAAGACCTTTCGTGAAGCAGCTGGCTTTTTATAATAATCTGGCACCTGCTATGCTCAGTTTCCTAGTACCAGCTCACATATTAATGAATTTGTTGAATTTCATTGCTTTTCATAGTGTGGAGCTTCAAGACTGCTGGTTAAGTGCCGTTATGGTACCAGCAGAAATAATACCTTGGGATCTTTTACATCCACCTGGCTAACAGGCAGGGTCTCACTTGAACATTTCATTTGAAAAATTGAACCTTATGCAGGATTCACAGAACATGAAGCTAAAATGTTAATTTAGAAACATCTCCCTTGAGGGAGAGTTAAACCTGTAATTTTTTTGACTTTTGAGTGAAATTGCTACCAACTGTGCCAAGCTGGCAATATCTTGTCCACTTATCATTTAGCTCCTTCTTGTGAGTGCTGGTAATTATAATTAATTATAATTACATATATTGTGCCAGTAATTATAATTAATGTTACATGAAGGTAATTTCAAAAAAAATCCAATCCTCAGGATCAGGTGTGTCTGTGGTGTGTGTGTGTTCATTTTGAAACATATATCTCACTACCTAGCCTCCCCTTGAGAGCAATCTCATCCCCTGATGTGCTTGACAGTTTCAGATATATATACACCCTTGAAGCTTTTGGCATGAAATAAGCCACTTGATAAAATTGCTCTGTTTTAATCAATTCTGGATGTTGAACATATTCTCTATATGAGGGTTTATAGGTAGCATAGACTGTAACTTTTTATAAATGTCATTAGAAATCCTTCACATTCTACTGAATTGTCCTATAATAGCCAGGTGTTCATACTGTCCAAAAAAAAGGAAATGATTGTCCAAACTTTTTTAAAATTTAAAAGCATTTGGGTGTTGCAGGCATTTGCTGCTCATCCATAAAAAGGAAATTAAAAGACAGCTGCGTTGTTGTGGTTCTGGAGTAACATCTAGGCCAGACCAGATAAAGGTAGCAGAATTCCTTCCCTAATGAATATTAGTGAACCACATGGTTTCTTTGAAAATCCATTGTGGTTGCATGGTTGCATTAGGCTAACTTTGAATTTTAGATTTTATTGAATTAAAATTTCATCATTTGCCAAGGTGGGATTTGAACCCAGCTTGAGTTTCTAGATTACTAGTCCAGTGACATTACTGGTACACCACAACTGAAATAGAATGAGAACATGCCCACACAATCTTTATCTTTCTTTGACCTCTCCCACTACCAGTAAAAATTTTAATTGCAATAGTTCACACAGAATTTGAAAATCTATAGATGTATGCTGGAAGAGGGTGAATTATTTCTGTTGCTCCAGATTTTTGATATGTTTTGATGCATATATCCAATGGCACAGCTTTGTTCCACTTTGTTACAGATCAAATATGCAGATCTACAATGGAAATTGAGTCCCAGCATCATCATCTATAAATCTCTGGAGTAACTTCTAAGATGAATGCTTAAACTTTATTTAAAAGTCAAATTTTAGTGACTGGAAATTTCCTAATTAGGTTTGAGCCTTGGTTATCCCTTTTGATCAGAGTTTGCTTCCATTTTGAGGAGCTTGACAGTAGATGTTGAGATGTTTCCACTGGTGTGGAATCTCAAACTAGGGGACATAGTTACAGAATAAAGGCTCACTCATTTAATATTGAGATCCAAAATAATTTCTTCTCCCTGATGTCTGGAATTTTCCACCCTAGAGAGTTGTGGCAATTAGATCACTAAAAAGTATTTAAAGAGAAAGTAGTTTTGAAGTATCAGGGAGTTGAGGGCTATGCTGAATTGACATGAAAGAGGAGTTGAGGCCTTGTGCATATTCGGCATGACCTTGTTGAATGGCCCATTCCCGCATCTGTTTCTATGTTCTTATTATAGATTTGCTTAATTTAAAATCATTGACTCATATTTGTAAGTTGCATGTTAACAGTAAGATATAGTAACGTAAGCACTGAATAGGAAATATTAGCCAGTCAATTGAATTTACTCCCTCCACTGATGAAGGATTCTTCTCCAAATTTAGTCTTGAGTGAAATTTCTCCATAGATATTCCTTGAACTGCAATGGTTATGTAACTATTCCTTGTATAGTGCTTACTGTTCAACCTTGTATAAGTTATTGCTTTTAAAGCTTTAATACTTCAAGCCAGTTCTGGGCCCTTAATTCAGGTGACCCACAGACCATAAATGGTAGATTTTAATAATTGTAAAATGCAATATTTAAGGGCAGTGGAAGCTGTCAATTTACTTTGGCACACTGGGTTTGGACTTGTAGCCAACTGCAGTGATGTCTTACTGTGTTGGCTATGATCTATCTTCTTGCTTTTCTTCAATGCGTTGTGTATTGTGCTGTTGAAAGCTGGTGCTCATTAATCTTTTAGAGACACAATCCCCACCTGCATGATCAGTAGTGTTTTTGATCTCTGGCTTTGCCAATACAGAATAGGTTTCTGATGGGTTTGGTGATGCATAACAATTCTGATTGGCTTATTAAAGGTGACTGTCATATCACGTCATATCCTTTTACCTCCTGACTGTGTTTCTTTAATATATCAGTTAATATTAAAATGCAGGGTCACTTTGTACAAAAATTGACTACATCTCTGACCAAACAAGAATGCCTTGTTCAAAGGGCCCTTATTCTGATAGTGTTGTACATTACATTTTCTATTACTGTTTTAAGGGCTTTAGGATTCTAGAGTAAATTTACAATGATGTAATGGAATTACTCCTCACTGGACATAACCAGAATATGTGGGTGAAGTAGAGACTGAGAGAAACATGGACAGTTGGACAGACACTTTTAAGTCTAGCCAAGTGAATGTTAGAAGCACCTTGTGAGAGATATGTGGAGAAGACCAATGAGCATAAGGCAGCAGAGTTCATGGAATAATCTTTCAATAGTCTAAGATTAGAACCAGGTGTTTTGAATATCATAAACTATAATATTTAGCCTTAATATATATTAAACAGTGTAATAAAAAATCCAAACCCGAAGACCACTCTTGACCTTGCCTTTTCCTTGACCAGTCTGACTTGACCCCCAACTCGTGGATGTTGGTGTAAAACCATACACTATACCCTTAATATACTATTAAGCTGATTAATTAAAATGCCTTAATCACCTAATCATTAAATATGACTGAACTGCAACTGCTCTTTCACAAGTTTGTGTATCCAAAGTTTAAACAGAAAATTACAGTTCCAGATTTTACTTTTCAGAGGTCACATTTTTAATGTCGTTTTCCTTATCTGTTTTGTACGATTTGTGGTGCTTTTATAATTCATCAGTGATTCCTTCTGTCCCTAAGGTTTAATATTCCTTTCCAAATTTGACCATTCCGAGCAACCTTAACCAGTTCCAGCATAACTTTCACATTTTTGCATTGACTGAATTTCCCATTTTTCATTGCTTCTTGGCCTTCTGTCACTTATATTTAAAACAAGAATCAAAACCAATAAACCTATACCTGGCATGCTGCCTCCACAGTTGAAATTACTTTTCATCCCTCCTGAAAGGCCAGTAGCTATTATTTCTCATGTCTTTGTTCCTACTATCTCTGCATAGACCCAGTCTCATTGGAAAGCATGCATTATGAGTTCTTCTCTGACTAATCAATAATTAATATGATTACCTCTGCTTTATCAGGAGATGGAGTGAGCAGTTTAATAAGTTCAGTTTTTTATTGCACTGTGTGGAAACGGGGTATATTATTAATATTAATTGCAGTTTAAACTATAGCTTAAAATTCTGCTTCACTGCAATTTGCACACTTCACTAACAAGGCTTAAACACTTCCAGAGAACATACCATGACTACTAACATCCTGAGCGTAATTATTTATTGACACTTAATTGTGTAGTAAAGCATTATCTGTGGTTTTCTTCAGGTGTGTCTTCAGCCAATCCTGAGGAAGGGTTACACCCAAAATGTCCACTTCGCCACTTCCTGATGCTGTCTGGCTTGCTGTGCCCTTCCAGCCTCCTGCCTGTCTAAAGTGAATGACAGAGCCAGTGTGTCTGCCAACTTGTTTTCAGTAGATAGTCATAGAGATGTACAGCATGGAAACGGACCCTTCGGTCTAACCCATCCATGCTGACCAGATATCACAACCCAATCTAGTCCCACCTGCCAGCACCCGGCCTGTATCCCTCCAAACCCTTCCTATTCATATACCCATCCAAATGCCTCTTAAATGTTGCAATTGTACCAGCCTGCACCACATTCTCTGGCAGTTCATTCCATACACACATCACTCTCTGCATGAAAAAGTTGCCCCTTGGGTCTCTTTTATATCTTCCCCTCTCGCCCTAAACTTATGCCCTTTAGTTCTGGACTCCCTGACCCCAGGGAAAAGACTTTGCCTATTTATCCTATCCATGCCCTTCATAATTTTGTAAACCTCTATAAGGTCACCCCTCAGCCTCCGCTCCAGAGAAAACAGCCCCTGCCTGTTCAGCCTCTCCCTCTAGCTTAGATCCTCCAACCCTGGCAACATCCTTGTAAATCCTTTCTGAACCCTTTCAAATTAGTCATATAATCATTATGTATTGATGAGTATCAAAATCAACCCTTAATAGAATGACATTCTTTTAAGACTTCTGGAAACTACTGAACCTAAAAGTGTTTATTTGAGCTGATTTGCTTGATTACTTTGTTGAGGTTGAACTATATTGGTACAGGCTGCCTGCTGCACCCAACACAGAATGCTTGCATTTACAAGCATGATTTTGCAGTGTGTCTGGCCAGATTATGTGGTAAGGTTGATTTTAAGGTTGCGCTTGAAGATATCAATCTAAGCGTATTTTTAACCTAAATTACATCAGTCATTTTTGCCATGAACAATTAAATGTATTTTATACTGTGTAGGATTTTTTTCTTAATTTATCTGCAAATAGAATGTTCTGGAAAAGGAGCGATAATGTCGTTTGAGTTGGTGATTTTTTAAAAAAATGTATTCTTCTATTAATACCCTATGACAGAAACTTGATAATTCAACTGATTCTGTGCTGTGATTAAAATGGTATAAAAATAGTTCTACTCCCACAATGGCTTCCTTGCCATAAAGTGAGTGATTTTTAACATTCCCAAGCCAAAAAAGGCTATCTCAGTCAGAGCATAGCCCAAAGCTTGCTCTTTGTTTTATTAAAGTATAACTTGTCGCAATAAATATTATTGTGCAGCTGGGTAACTCCTATTTCATGCATGTTCCATTGATGTATTGATTTTATGCAGTTGAGACTATGCCTCAAGTTTTTAATCTTTAAAGATGCTGCACATATATTTTAAGGCAACTGATGGTGCATTTGATTTACAGCCAAGCAATTGGGTTTCAGTAGTATTTTTTCTAATTAATAGAGGCTTCCTGTGCTGTCATTGCAGATGTGCAAACAGGCATTTTTTTTTTTTTTTTGCTTTCATCCATAGCTCTTTAGACAGCAGTGCCGGAGCAGCAATGAGATAATATAAGTCAGTGTGGAATGTGAAACTACCATTCAGGCCATTACGTTGTTCCTTCCAAAAACCGGCATCAGCTCTGTGCATTGGACATAAAATACTCAGTTCCACATCAAGATAACAAGTTATCCAATCTCTAAACCATCTATTATTTTGAACTTGCATTTATCTTTTAGATTTTCATATTTTAGTTAGTAGGCTTCTGGCGCACACTAGTTTTCTTGGTCTCGGAAGATTGTAAAGAAACAATAGAATATCAAATACTGCAATCATGTAATGAAAGAGTTCTCTATAATGTAGATAATTAAGTCTTAAGTCTTTGTGTATTGTGTGTGCAGGTTCTTGGTCTTTATAAGGCAATTGGTCTGATATATGCTGAAGTAATTAGATTAGATTACTTACAGTGTGGAAACAGGCCCTTCGGCCCAACAAGTCCACACCGCCCCGCCGAAGCGTAACCCACGCATACCCCTACATCTACATTTACCCCTTACCTAACACTACGGGCAATTTAGCATAGCCAATTCACCTGACCTGCACATTTTTGGACTGTGGGAGGAAACCGGAGCACCCGGAGGAAACCCATGCAGACACGGGGAGAACGTGCAAACTCCACACAGTCAGTCGCCTGAGGCAGGAATTGAACCCGGGTCTCCGGCGCTGTGAGGCAGCAGTGCTAACCACTGTGCCACCGTGCCGCCCATCAGGTCCTGAATATGCTTCACTACCTAAAATGTTGGACATTTAAAAGTGCACTAAAGATTGAACCACAGTATTCATAAAGTAGATTTTTTTTTCATTTGAAAGGAGTATTTTTATCTTTATGAATCTGGCAGAAACTAGATGTTTGGGCAATTGAAATCAATGGATAATTTATCCCAATATGAGCACTCCATGCCGCCTCCCGCAATAGTGTTTAAAAATTTGCACTGCACAGTTTTTCTGAACCAACAGTGTGGCCACCTACTGAAACGGATGACAGGGTCCTCCCTTAAGTTAGCAATTGGGATTTAAATAATTAATTGAACCCCAACTACAATTTCAAATGGTGGCCTTAACGTGGAGTGAGTTGTGGCTTTCCTGCCAGGTGAAGATTGTGATTGGGTTAGGAAAAACAGAAGTGCCCACAAAGAAAATTGAAATATTTCTTCCCAATGCTTCCTGAGATACCTACATGCACTCCTCTCTGACCACAAAATATTGTTTCCAATGTCCATCCCTTTGATGCTGGCAGCAACTATCCATGCCCAAGATATTTTTGATAGATAGATAGTGACCAGCAGTCATTTTCTGCCCATTTCAGGCAGCCAGGTGACTTCCAGCATATGTAACATTCAGGAATTAAAGCTGCCCAAGCCAAACACTTCAGGTGTAGAGTTCCAACAAGTTCCATATCTGCACAGTTGTGCTGCAACTTGGAAGCTACTGTGTATGCATGGCTAATCAAAGAAACTTAAGCATACAGGCCATTTTAAAAAAAATACATAAGGAGCATTGGTGCTCACATTCATCTTGCAGCCTGCCTAACAGAGTCCCAGTTAAAATCAGCTGGAGTAAGAACATTTTTCATCTTCAGCACTAATGAAGATGCCTTCATGGTCACAACCTAAAGGATATTAAATTGGCCATATATGCCAATTACAGTTCTATAATAGGTCCGTCTAGGCAAGGTCGCTTATAGCTAATGATGCATAGGCATATTATTGGATACATCTCAATGTGGTCCAATAATATATCTTAACCAGGATGGTATCTTTCTACTTCACATGTTTATCATGCTTATGGCTGATCGAAGTTGCGATTGTGTATTTAGCTCTAAATTATTTTTTTGTGAGATGAGCTAACAGTGGTGAAGAATTGGATTTACATTACCTACGCTTATATTTCTCTATGGAGCAAACCATCTTCCCCCTCAGCCCAACTGGATTGATTTCCAGATGTCCATTGGTAACCACTTGCATCTAATTACTCCCATTTACACTTAGCAGGATGTCAGACTGAAAGTCATCTGCAATGTTTCGTGAATTTTTCAAGAATTAATAATTATTCAGTCAAAGCACTTTTTCTTTTAAAGAAAGCTAATGTCTGCAGAGAAAGTTTTTTTTGTTGTTTTTAAAATGGTGTGTGTGTGTTTGTAAGGGTATTTAGAAGGGTATCTCTGTGTTAATAAGCTATGAATCTTAATTGGACGCATTGCATCTTGTTTTATCATTGTCACTGCCACTGTTGATTAGGGAAAGCTAGTTAGTCATAGAGTCATAGAGATGTATAGCATGAAAACAGACCCTTTGGTCTAACCCATCCATGCTGACCAGAAATCCCAACCAAATTTAGTCCCACCTGCCAGCACCTGGCTCATATCCCTCCAAACCCTTCCTATTCATATACCCATCCAAATGCCTTTTTTAATGTTGCAATTGTACCAGCCTACACCACTTCCTCTGGCAGCTCATTCCATACACGTACCACTCTCTTGTGAAAAAGTTGCCCCTTAGGTTCATTTTATGGTCCCTCTCACCCTAAACCTATGCCCTCTACTCACCCACCACATGGAAAAGACTTTGCCTATTTACCCTATCCATGCCCCTCATAATTTTGTAAACCTCTGTAAGGACAGCCTTCAGCCTCCGACGCTCCAGGGAAAACAGCCCCAGCCTGTTCAGCCTCTCCCCATAACTCAAATTCTCCAACCCTGGCAACATCCTTGTAAATCTTTTCTGAACCCTTTCAAGTTTCACAACCTCTTTCTGATAGGAAGGAGACCAGAATTGCATGCAGTATTCCAACATAGTGGGTGGATTTATGTTCTGAAACTATCAATATATAATTGATCATATTAATAACTAGAGAAAAGTATTTAAATATATGTTGTGACCAGTAGAGCAGTGGAAGTAGAGAGAGAAACAGCAATTCTCCAAACTTAGCCATAACTTTGCCTTCCTGAACAGGCTGAAACATCAATGGAAATTCTAAAGCCAGCTTCAGAGAGCTCAAGTCTTTTTCTTAATTTAGGCTCCTTGGTTGCCACTAGTGACTAGTCATTTTCAAATTGCACCTTGATACAGCTCAGCAGATTTAGAAAAGTGGGAGATCAACCAGCTCCCAACTTAATTTAGCTACTAGGTCGGAATGGGGTCAGAGAGAGGGCCTGAAAGGTTGGGCATAGATAAATAGTGAACCCCATGTATGCACGATTGTTGTTTTGTTTTTCTGGTAACACAACAGTTTGGGACTGTCCTTCAGTAGGCTGTTGCTTATTTTGAGATGTCTGCATCGTCGGCCAGGCCAACATTCGTTGCTTATCCCCACTTGAGCTTGAAGGTGTGAGCTGCCTTCTTGAAGCTCTACAATTCTCTTAATGTAATCACTTATAGTGATGTTAGGCAGGGTGTTCTAGGATTTTGACCCAGTAACCATATAGGAATGGCAATATTTCGAAACTCGAGTGTGTGGGGCTAGGAAGAGACCTTGCAGGTTCTGGAGTCATTGCCTTTGCTGCCCTGCATCTTTTAGGTGGTAGAGGCCATGAGTATGTTGAGCAATCCTTAGTCTGTTGCAGTACAGGTTGTACATAATACATCCTGCTGCCACTATATAATGTCATGGAGAGAGTGAATTTTTAAATTGGTGGATGGTGTGCCAGTCACAGACGACTTAAATCCTGTAGAAGACACTTCATCCAGACATGTGGAGAGTATTCCAAGAAACTGTTGACATTTGCCTTTGTAGGTGATGTATAGGCTTTTAGGAGTTATAAGGTGAAATACCCACAAGATTCCTAGCCTTTGATCTGCAGTTATGACAGTAGTGTTTATGTGATTGGTCTAAATTTCTGGTCAGTGATAATCCCCAGGATGTTGAAGATTGGCAGTTTTAGCAATAGCAATGGTACCTTTGGAGGAATGGTTGGATATTCCCTTGTTGAAGACTATCATTGTGAGGCATTGATATGGTGCAACTATTACTTACGAAGACCGTTTTAAGGACTACTGGTTAGGCCATTCAAGTTTGATGCAGAGAAACTGAATGAGTACACACCATTTGTCTGATTTGTGCCTGAAAGTCTTAAATGGGGACAGTTAACTTTCATAGGACCTAAATTTGTATATTTCATCAACCTGCCTCTCTGGTCAGAATAAGTAAATGAGTTTCCCATACACGCCAATCTGAAAAATGCATCACAACGAACCCTTAGGTGGCAACCTGAACTTCAACTAATTGCTTGATTTTCAGTCGAATAATGAGTAACTGGCAGGTAAATTTCCTAAAACCTGAAATAAAAAGAATTATAAAACTAAACTAGTGGGCGGCACGGTGGCACAGTGGTTAGCACTGCTGCCTCACAGCGACCCGGGTTCAATTCCCGCCTCAGGCGACTGACTGTGTGGAGTTTGCACGTTCTCCCCGTGTCTGCGTGGGTTTCCTCCGGGTGCTCCGGTTTCCTCCCACAGTCCAAAAGATGTGCAGGCCAGGTGAATTGGCCATGCTAAATTGCCCATAGTGTTAGGTAAGGGGTAAATGTAGATGTAGGGGTATGGGTGGGTTACGCTTCGGCGGGGCGGTGTGGACTTGTTGGGCCGAAGGGCCTGTTTCCACACTGTAAGTAATCTAATCTAATCTAATCTAAACGTTCTTTGTAAACCTACTGGTACATTTAAGTACAATGCTGTTGCCAAAATGTTCTAAACAGAAGAAATATGTTTACTAAATGCTACTGTTTCAGCAATTGAACAGAAGAACTTTCTTAAATTTTTAACCCGGCTATAGATATATTGAAGACCAATCATGTAATTAAATATCACCATTAGGTTTCTGTCTATAAATGAAATCATCTGATCATTTTAAAAAAATGACAAAAATAGCTTCTGTCATAGCTGGGGTGGATAAATAGCTTGCTTCATGTGGGTACTGAGCCTTTTGGACTGGTAAGGTTCCTAGGCTCCATCCTTGGGAAATGCTAATTAGCTCATCAATTGTTAATGTGTTTTAGTTGGCTGAACATAGTAAACAAGAAAAAGATGGTCCAGGATTCTCATTACTGCACCTTTTTCTCAATATTTCTTGGGGATGTGTCCGTGTCCGTGTCCACGTGTGCGATGATGTCCCCCTTCATTCAGCTATGTTGCTGACGTATAGAGCAATGTAGTATTGGCGTAAAATTGTCACCCCACTATCTGTCATTCCTTGCAGGAGACCATGGAAGGGTAAAAGATTGGAAAAAAAATTGCACCATCAATTATTTATGGGCCAGGAATTTTAGGAAGGCAGGTTATTCCTCCTGTTACCCAAAGATACTGTGGTCCTGTGCAATGCCACTGATACGAGCTGTCCCATAACCAACACATGAGGATGAGACTTCCATCCCTCACTGGGGAATGCATCCTGTCTGAGTGCTGCCTACCAATCTGGTTATGATGGGATGGTGATGTCTGATGCTAAAAGATGGTCTTTCTTGCCTGGGCAAAGCTGTTATTTTTCCGAAGAGATTCCAAACAGATGTACATTAGTTTAATATAGGCGTGTGTTGTCAATTCAATCATTCTAAAACATATAAAAACAGTTAACAAGATCGATGATTTTTTAAAAAGCATGTTTGTGGACGCTGGAACCATGAAACAAAACAAGAAATTGCTAGAGAAACTCTGCAGGTCTGGCAGTATGTGTGCAGAGAAAGCAGGGTTGATGTTTTAAAGTCTGGTGACCCTTCTTCAGAACTGATTGTAGCTAGGAAAATGTTGGCATATATGCTGAATATGGATGGGAGAAGGGGAAGGAGTAAACAATAGATGGAGATGGAGCCAGAGAGAGAGAGAAAAACAGCAGTTGGGTAGACAAAGGAGTAGGTAAATTTCAGCTTGGGCTAATCAATGTCTGCTATGGATACCATTAATACCTGACAATGGATTGTTTGTGATAGCAGTCCATGTGATGACAAGGTCTGGTGTGTGGGGATTAGGGGAAGGGCATGGAAGATGGTTCTCAGGACCTTAAATTAGTGAACCTGATATTAAGTTCTCAAGGTTGTATGGTCCCCAGGTGGAAATTGAGATGCTATTCTTGCAGCTTTCCCTGAGATGTTGGCCAGGGAACACAATGGTGTGTTGAAGTGGCAGGCAACTGGAAGGGTAATTTTTACTCCATCTCTCCCTATTGTGTATTCCTCTCAACTTCCAACTCTCCTCCCTTCCCCTGCCAAAAAAGGTTAATTCTGCTTTCTTTCTACAGGTGTTACCAGACCTGCAAAGTTTCTCCAGCTATTTTTGTTTTTGTTGTCAATAATTAAAACTTTGTAACATTTTTTTGAGGGTCCAATGTGTTCTGATCTGCTCAGCTTATTCCCATCAGATGAGGTATGTGAAACTTTTTATTGGTCTTGGCTGACAATTTGGTTGTCTTACTGCTACTCAGCATCACTGCACATTCATTTGTTACTTTTTTCCTCCCTGCCTGAGTATGTGAGTGATGTGCTGTAAGTTGGTCTGAGCTGGCTTCTGTTCCTGCACAAAGTAGCACCATACTTGATGATGACTTCATATGAACTGAGCTGATTGTGTACCTTAAAACTTTGCTGATATCCAGAAATTTGTGACTGGATTTTTGAACTCCCACTCCCTGGTGTGTAATTGTATAGGTCTTCACCTCCTCATGATGGTATCTCTATTTCGCTCTTCTTCTTTTACTTTGAGGAGGAAAGTCTGTGGCTCTTTTGTACTCACTACCATGGCTTTAATGTCATGAATGGCTGTGAGGCTGAGATCTTTGCATACTTGTTGTCTGGGGACTGATGGACCATTATATCTTCCAGGTAGAAGATTTTAGGTTCAGTGTTTAACTTATTGTTACTGCAGCATGAATAGATTTTGGATCCATTGTACACTGAGTGATTCTTTTTATAGGTTGTTTCATCGGGTACCATTTGTTAGACTTCATTTTATAGGATGCATAGTGGCAATATGTTGACATTAGCTCCTCTACCAATTTTGAATTTCAAAGTGTCTTTACTTTTTTTTTGGTTTTAAAAACTTCTGCTCATCTTAAGCCATCAGTGTGCTTTGTGAATTGACGATATAAAAGGTTTGATCATAATCCAAAGGCTGCTTTGCAGTTCAACTGTTCACTACATTGAATTGTTTGTATGGATGACTTGTGCTACTGGCATGGTGGTGATGTACCATATTGTTGGTCACCTGCCTTTGAAACCAGATTTACTGTATCTGTCTGTCCAATGTTCTTTCATGGAACCTGCTTTGCAGATATAAGAAAATGACAGCCAACATCTGGGTGCGTGTGACAATCTGCATCTGTGACCAATCTTGCTGGTACAGTGCATTTGCTAAAAGCAGCAGCAGTGTTTTCTGACCCAGAGTGTATCATTATTTACCTGCCATTATGGCTTCATGTTGGTGTCCATCTTGTAGCACAGCATTAATGGCATGGGACTTTTTCTTGCCCAGAAGATCTTTCTCAAAGGCTTTCATCCGAGTAGAGACAATTACCAATTTGACAAGCAACTCCTAAGTTCTTTGGAGAAACCAAATTAAGATCCTTTGCTGCATCTGATGTCAAACTCATCAATATACTCTTGGGCTTTCTGTCTCTACGACATGAGTTGAAATTTGTTAATTTAGAGGTTGACCTGTAACTTGAACTGGTCCTCAAGCACACTCTCTCTAGACTGGCTCTGGGTTGTTCTTGGAAAGACCCAAGTGTTTATTTGTGAAAGACTCTGTTGCAGATAGCAAGTGTTAGTTTGCAATCTCCTCTCAGGATCACTTATAACTTGATGTAGAAAGTAAAGCTCTGTGTTGCTTAAATGACTAAAGTTCTGGGAAGATGTCACCTGCTGCCCAATCTACAATCCAGTGGCTTCCTTGCATTCCTTATTGAAGGAATTGAAGTAGAGTTGTTTAATTGAAGTAGAGTGCAGGACTTGTTTGCTCCTTTCTTTTAATTAATTTGCTGTTGTGTCCCTGTATCTTGCCTGTTTTACTTTTCTTCTTGACTGTGGCCTCTTTAAGAAGTTTTGCCTAGTTTGGGTCTATGTCTTCAAGGGACAAAGGCCAAAGCTAGCTAATTTCAATCACTAGGAGTTCTCATCCACTAAGGTGTTTTGACAGCACACCAGCTCTGGTGCTGATTTTGAAAGAGAAATTATAGAACCAATTGACTTCTGTGCTTAGGAAAGCTGCTCTAGATGAGAAAATCATTTTATTGGTGCTTAAAATGTTGTTTCATTGAACAGGAGGTCTCTAAGTGAAGTGACAGTATCCTTTGACTATTCATGTTGGTTTTAAACACGTAGGAAGTCTTTCAGCTGCCAGATGTACTTCGAAACACTTAAGCCTTTTGACTGCTGTACTTTTACATTTAATGTCAGAAAGCAAACTGAAACTTCATTTTGTTAATTTTTGTGTAAGAGGTGGAAGGATTCCAATATAATAGGCCTTGAATGATAAGGAGAAAAGGTATGTCTGCCTCCTGGCTATTTAATTTGAAGTTCAGTAAGATGGAGACTGCGAGCCTTATACCATTAGACCACATAGTATGATTGATGATATTGAGCATGCCCAGTAAAGATATAATGCACAGCTGCTGCGTGATAACATGACTCAGTCAGAAAAAAACACATTTTGATCCATTTAGTTCACTAAAATCAATAATATTTCTGATCAGGAGAGCGGTACAAATGGATGATGAGCAATCATACAAGGATATATTTTGTATTTGTGTAATTGAACAGTTACTATATGGATGCAAAGCTTGTGACAACAAGTTGTTGTGCCAGATCCTTGACAGCCTTTGAAGTTCTGCTCAATTATCTAATTTTCCATGTTGGTCAGACTAAATCAGGAAATACAAACAAAGGTCTCATAAAGACAAAAGCACAGATTTAGCTCTGTAATGCAACTGGAGCTGCATAACCATTTTAGGTACAGCCCTGTAGAATTCCATGCTTGGAAGGCACACAATGTATAGCATGGAAACTGAGTCGGCAGATCATTATTTCAAATAACCAAGCAGAACAAATACCCAGTATGCTACAGACTGACTGAGAGCCTGCCTTTGGACTGCACAACTTTTAACATTGTTGTGGCCCAGACATGTACTTGACAAAAACAGAAATTGCTGGAGAAACTCAGCAGATCTGGCAGCATCTGTGGGAGAGAAAGCAGAGTTTGTTTTGAGTCCAGAGACTACTCTTCAGTTCTGAAGCTGTCAGATCTGCTGAGTTTCTCCAGCAATTTCTTTTTTTTTTGTTTTAGATCTTCAGCATCCGCAGTTCTTGGTTTTATTATTGCAGTCTTGGCCACCTGACGAGAAGCAAAAGCAAACAAGCTGGCAGACTGGTGATAGTTTAGCACAAATCTGAATATTCTGAGGGGAACCAATGGTACTGTCTGTGGTGATGCTTCAAGCAATGTTGAAGGACAGTTTGCAGCACTGCTGAGAGAGTAAAACCCATGTGAGCACCGAAGTCTGCAGCAACGACTGCAGTAGTCTGAGCCGAAAGATCGAAGTTTGTGTTTCCGCTCCAGCATTTGGGTGTTAGATGACAGTTACTTGTGCTGCAATGGAAATTAAGATCACAGCTTTCAGAAACTGCATTACGATCAACAAGTGCTGTCATGATGCTGCCCATCATCTCTGCACTGGAAAGACTAGGCTTGAAGCTCTGAAAGATGTCCTTTGGCAAATTGGAATTTCACTCCTCCATGCTTCTTGACTTTGATAACAGGATGTTTAACTTCGAATGTGCCAATTGGCTTGTTATACATACTGATCAACATACTTTTGTAGACTGCTGTATTGGAGTTCTCATCTGTCAGTTGTGGCAGAAGTTGTGACCTCTGCCTCTGGAGAGCAGTCCAAGTCCTCTGACCAGGCTGCAGCTCACTTGTATCTAATGACTTAATATTATCCTCTGAGATATGTGCAGTGACATTATATGAAATCTATGGGATGAAAGGCAAGTTCCCTTTAGTTGTAGTGTGCAAATTATACTTTATACCCAAGTAGCAAAAAGAGAATGAGATGGGATTTGATAAGTGCATAAGGCAGAACTATCATGAGCCTGAGTGTTCTATGTAGTGCCAGATACAATGGAACTCAATAGCTGCCCAAATGCTATTGGCCCAGTCGTCAGCAAGCTGAGTTGATGCAGGTGTGCTTATCTACTCCCCTACCCCCTGCTTTTACTCAGCCTCATTTTGACTATGGCCCATCTTATTCTGCAAGAAAGAGTGAAAACTAAGGGGTTGGTTGAGTTGGAGTCAGATCCAGAATTGAGCCTCTTGTGGGAACGAGAGGTGGGGCTTAGAAGAAAGTTAGAATGTCAGGACCTCAAATCAGTCAGCACTTGACAATACGCGATTTAGAAGTCACCATGACTCTGTTATAGATTTTGTTTTCTTTATTCATAGGTTGCAGCTTTGACTGAGCCAGTATTTAGGTAAAAACACAGGTAATTCCTGATGAAGGGCTTTTGCCCGAAACATTGATATTCCTGAACTGCTGTGCTTTTCCAGCACCGCTCTAATCTAGACCCTGAGCCAGCATTTATTGTTGTGCCCAGTTGTCAGTAAGATCGTCGTGGACTGCTTCTTGAACCATTTGCTGTCGGTGAACCCACAATGCTGCCAGGGATGGAGTTCCAAAATTTGGAGCAGAAACTTTGAAGAGATAGTGATAATTTGCAAGTCCATATGATGAGTAGCTTGGAGAGATAATTGCAAGTGATCGTGATCCCATGTGATTGATGTCCTTGTCCTTCTAGATAGTAGTGGTTGTGGTTTCGGAAGGTACTGCTGAAGAAGCCTGCTGAATTGTTGTACATGTTGTAAATGGTGTATACTGCTGAAAGTGGAGAGAGTGAAAGTTTTTGAATGTAGTGACAATGAACGGTCTGTATTGCCATGGATGGTATCAAATTTCTTGAATATTGTTGGAGCTGTGCACAACTGGGGAAATGTAGAGTATTCAATCACACTCCTAACTTTTTGTCCTTGTAGGTGGTGGACAGGTTTTGAGGAGTCAGGAGGTAAATTGCTCATTGTCGGGTTCCTAGCCTCTGACCGACTATCGTAACCATGGTATTTATATTACTAGTGCAGTTCAGTCTCTTGTAAGTGGTAACGTATGAAGGATTTCTGATGGTAATTCTAGAGGTTATCTTTGCGTGGTATTTTTGTGGGACACATGTTACTTGTCAGCTCAAGAATAGATATTGTTCAGATCTTGATGCATTTGGACAGAGGCTGTTTCACTACTTGAGTTATGCATTGTACTGACCATTGTGCAATCATAAGTGAACATCCCACATCTGATTTAATGATGGAGGGAAGATCATTGATTAAGCAGCTGAAATGTTTGAACTGGGCTTTCTACCCTGAAGAACAATGGCTATAGTGATACAGTAGCAGTGTCCCTGCCTCTGAACAAGCTGATGTTCCTCCCAAATATCTTTGTGAAATATCCTGCCCCATATGTACAAAGTAATGGGATCTGGAATGCAGGATCATTTCATTTTTCATTCTCTATTGCTGCTCAATTTCAACATTTAAAATTTTGAATTCAAAGTGTGATGTATCATTTTGTAAGTTGTCACCGTTGTGAGCAATTCATAGCAAGTTTCTCCTAGTTTTGAAGGTAATGCCACTGCATGTCAGCAAAGCTTGTTGGACTGTTTTGTGTGTCTGCCCCCAGAAGGTTGGTCATTTGAGAGTTGAGAGAACAGGACCTGACGGGTGATCTGCTTTTTTAGCCTTCTAGTCACAAAGCAGATGTTGTCAGGATTTTATCTGAATGCTTGTGGATCAGACTTCAAGAAAGATACCAGCATTTCTTCTGTAGACCATCCCATTGGACTCAGAGGCATTGCTAATGAAATTTCTCCAGCACTCTTAAGAGTTGCAGATCTACTGTCTGGGTCTCACTGCCATACAGGGACACACTAATTAATGATTATTCTGTACGTAGGACTTTTGTTGACTTGCAGAAACAGGTTTTTGTTATCAAATGCTGACTATCATGTCTTGTAGAATTATTGGATCTTCTGTTTGGTGGCTTTTGCAGTGAGGTGGCTGCTGATATGTGAAGTGCTCAACATAGAACAGACAGTCTCCTTCATCAAACGTGAAGGTATAGGCTGGTATTTCTTTTCCCCTCCCCTCCCCCAGCATTCAAGAACATTAGGAGTTTCTGTTTACAGAATTGAAGAGGTTGTATTCCTAAGAAAGATACATTTTGACTTGAAACGTTAACTGTTTCTTTCTGCTGATGTCTGCAGACCTGCTGAATTTCAGTTTTTATTATTGAAGAAATGGAGCGTTGCTTTTAAATCTGGTGCAGAATAAGCAACAACAGTGCAACTGTCACAGACTATAGATAATGTATACCTAAGAATGTCAGCTTTGCTTTGGCAAATGGAGTTATCCATCAAAATGGTATTTAATACTTGAGTAGTTGATCTTTGAGATGAATAGCCATTGTCCAGCAGATTCTAAACAACATGAGGCTATTTATAAACAGCCTTTATTGACCCCAGTCCGGACTTTGAAGGTTTATTTTAAATCAGTTATTCCAGATTGTTTTAGTCATATCACCCAAAGTCATTGCAGGATTGTGATGAAGATTCTTGGACATTCAAATCCTGAATGTGTAATCTGCAGAACCTTGTGATTTTGAGTCAAAATCACTGGTCAGAGTAATGAATGCAATGAATAATTCCTGATGTTCTGAACACTTTTCAGGGATTTGTCTGAAAACAGTAACCATGTAGGAAACTCTTCTTGAAGACCTAAGGCTACACTGTTTCTGGGACAATCTCTTCAGCCACAGGAAGCACGATTTCAGAAAAATTTGTCCTGCTATGAGCAAGACGGTAAATCCTCAGTAGTTACTACAAAATGGTTTATCCCTTTTCAGCTGCTTCTTGGATTGCTTGAGCACATCAGCGCCACTTATTAGGAACATTGCTTGTGAGTATTTTACTTTGTGGCAATTTGATACAGATTTTCTCTTTCAATTGTTGTGCCTTTTCTCCTTTTGAAAATGTTGTGCTTCAAACTGTCCACTGTTTTCTGGAAGGTGAAAATGATTTTTCACACTTTTTTTTTATTTGTTCACCGAGCTATGTTCCGTTATTGCAATATAATTTCAAAGAGAGGTTCTTTTGATTTCACATTCTAGATTTCTACTATGAGCTTACAGTTGATTATTTTTTCCCCAGTGGGGAACATTATCATTAGATTTTTCTTAAAAGCATTTTTCCTTTTTGAAACTCATCAATGACATCTAGAGAGCTTCAGTTCTCATCCTTCGTTTGGTAATGGTTAAATAAAACTCCACTAAATTGTCATTTAATTTGTAATTAACACTTAATTTTTGCAATTAGAGATAAAAAGTGGAAGTGAGAATCTCATCTGGAAGGGCTCTATTAATTATTCAGTAAGTGGTTGAACTAATACATTACAGCAGCACAACATAATTATAGATAGAGGCCATCTCGTTCATAGTTCTTCCAGCAACTCATGACATTCTCTATCCATTAAAATGTTTAGTTGTTTCTTAAACACATCCAGGATTTTTATCTAGGCTAGGTATTGAAAACAAATGGTGACATCTTGAAAAATGTCCATCTTCCAGAGGTGGTGGTGTTGGATGTCTTAAAACACACAAGTGGCTAAATCCCCGGGATTTGATTAGGTATACCTTAGAACCCTGGGGGAATCTAGGGTAGTGATTGCTGGGCCCCTTGCTGAGGTATTTATATCATCAATTTCACAGGTGTAGTACCAGATGACTGGAGGTTAGCTAATGCGATGTCACTATTTAAGACAGATGGTAAGGGAAAGCCAGGGAACTATAGACTAGTGAGCCTGACATTGGTGTTGGGCAGGTTGTTGGAGGAAATCCTGAGGGACAGGATGTACATGTATTTGGAAAGGCAAGGACTGATTAGGGATAGTTAGCATTGCTTTGTGCATGGGAAATCATGCCTCACTAACTTGATTGAATTTTTTGAAATATCCAAGAGGATTGAAAGAAGATCGGTGGTTGTGATTTTTATGGACTTCAGTAAGGCATTTGACAAGGTGTCTCATGGTAGACTGGTTAGCAAGGTTAGGTCTCATGGAATACAGGGAGAACAGCCATTTGGAATAGAACTTGCTCAATGGTAGAAAACAGGGTGGTGGTGGAGGGTTGCTTTTCAGACTGGAAGCCTGTGGTACTCGACTGTCACAAGGATTAGTGTGGAGTCCACTGTTTTTCTTCATTTATATAAAATGATTTGTATATGATCATAGGTATAGTTAGTAAGTTTGAAGATGACGCCAAAATTAGAGATGTCGTGGATAACAAAGAAGCTTATCTCAAAATACAACAGGATCTTGATCAGATGGACCAATGAGCTGAGAAGTGGTAGATGGAGCTTAATGTAGATAAATGTGAGTGCTGCATTTTGGAAAGGCAAATCAGGGCAGGACTTATACACTTGGTCCTGGGGGGTGTTGCTGAACAAGGAGACCTTGAAGCACAGGTTCACACTTCTTTGAAAGTGGAGTCAGAGGTAGATAGGATAGTGAAAAAGGTACTTGGTATGCTTTTCTTTATTGGTCAGAGCATTGAGTATCGGAGTTGGGAGGTCATGCTGTGGTTGTACAGGACATCGGTTAGGCCACTTTTGGATTATTGCGTGCAATTCTGGCCTCCGTCCTAGAGGGATGGTGTGAAACTTGAAAGGCTTCAGAAGAGATTAACAAGTATGTTGCCAGGGTTGGAGGGTTTGAGCTATTGGGAAAGGGTAAATAGGCTGGGGCTGTTTTCCCTGGCACATCAAAGGCTGAGCAGTGACCTTATAGAGATTTTTTTAAATCATGAGGAGCATGGATAGGGTAAATAGACAAGGTGTTTTCCTTGGAGTGGGGGAGTCCAGAACTAGAAGGCATAAGTTTAGGGTGAGGGGGGAAAGATTTAAAAAGGGACCTGTTTCACAAATGGTGTTGCATGTATGGAATGAGCTGCCAGAGAAAGTAGTGAGGGCTGTCCAGTTACAGCATAGTCCTAGAGATGTACAACATAGAAACAGACCCTTCGGTCCAACCTGTCCATGCCTACCAGATATCCCAACCCAATCTAGTCCCACCTGCCAGCACCTGGCCCATATCCCTCCAAACCCTTCCTATTCCTATACCCATCCAAATGCCTCTTTAAATGTTGCAATTGTACCAGCCTCCACCATATCCTCTGGCAGCTCATTCCATACACGTACCACCCTCTGCGTGAAAAATTTGCCCCTTAAGTCTCTTATATCTTTCCCCTCTCTCTCCCTAAACCTATGCCGTCTAGTTCTAGACTCCCCGACATCAGGGAAAAGACTTTGCCTATTTATCCTATCCATGCCCCTCATAATTTTGTAAACCTCTAAAAGGTCACCCCTCAGCCTCCAACGCTCAGGGAAAACAGCCACAGCCTGTTCAGCCTCTCCCTGTAGCTCAGATCCTCCAACCCTGGCAACATCCTTGTAAATCCTTTCTGAACCCTTTCAAGTTTCACAACCTCCTTTCTGATAGGAAGGAGACCAGAATTGCATACAATATTCCAACAGTAGCCTAGCCAATGTCCTGTACAGCCGCAACATGACCTCCCAACTCCTGTACTCAGTAGTCTTTCCAATAATGGAAAGCATACCAAACGCCACCTTCACTATCCTATCTACCTGCGACACCACTTTCAAGGAGCTATGAACCTGCACTCCAAGGTCTCTTTGTTCAGCAACACTCCCTAGGACCTTACCATTAAGTGTAGAAGTCCTGCTAAGATTTGCTCTCCCAAAATACAGCACCTCACATTTATCTGAATTAAACTCCATCAGTCACTTCTCAGCCCATTGGCCCATCTGGTCAAGATCCTGTTGTAATCTGAGGTAACCCTCTTTGCTGTCCACAACATCTCCAAATTTGGTGTAATCTGCAAACAAACTAACTGTACCTCCTTATGCTCGCATCCAAATCATTTATATAAATGACAAAACGTAGAGGGCCCAGCACCGATCCTTGTGGCACTCCACTGGTCACAGGCCTCCAGTCTGAAAAACAACCCTCCACCACCACCCTCTGTCTTCTACCTTTGAGCCAGTTCTATATCTAAATGGCTAGTTCTCCCGATCTAACCTTGCTAATCAGTCTCCCATGGGGAACCTTGCCAAACGCCTGACTGAAGTCCATATAGGTCACATCTACTGCTCTGCCATCATCAATCGTCTTTGTTACTTCATCAAAAAACTCAATCAAGTTTGTGAGACATGATTTCCCATGCACAAAGCCATGTTGACTATCCCGAATCCATCCTTGCCTTTCCAAATAAATGTACATCCCGTCCCTCAGGATTCCCTCCAATAACCTGCCCACCACCAAGGTCAGGTTCACCAATCTATAGTTCCCTGGCTTGTCTTTACCGCCCTTCTTAAACAGTGGCGCCATGTTTGTGAACCTCCAGTCTTCCGGCACCTCACCTGTGACTATCAATGATACAAATATCTCAGCAAGAGGCCCAGCAATCACTTCTTCTCTAGCTTCCCACGGAGTTCTCGGGTACAGCTGATCAGGTCCTGGGGATTTATCCACTTTTAACCATTTCAAGCCATCCAGCACTTTCTCCTCTGTAATCTGGACATTTTGCAAGATGTCACCATCTATTTTCCGACAGTCTATATCTTCCATATCCTTTTCCACAGTAAATACTGATGCAAAATATTCATTTAGTATCTCCCCCATTTTCTGTGGATGCACACAAAGGCTGCCTTGCTGATCTTTTGAGGGGCCCTATTCTCTCCCTAGTTACCCTTTTGTCCTTAATATATTTGTAAAAACCCTTTGGATTCTCCCTAATTTTATTTGCCAAAGCTATCTCATGTCCCCGTTTTGCCCTCCTGATTTCCTTCTTAAGTATACTCCCACTTTCTTTATACCCTTCTAAGGATTCACTCGATCTATCCTGTCTATACCTGACACATGCTTCCTCCTTCTTAATGAAACGCTCAATTTCTTTAGTCATCCAACATTCCCTATACCTACCAGCCTTCCCTTTCACCCTGACAGGAATATTCTTTCTCTGGATTCTTGTTATCTCATTTCTGAAGGCTTCCCATTTCCCAGCCATCCCTTTATCTGCGAACATCTGCCTCCAATCAGCGTTTGAAAGTTCTTGCCTAATACCGTCAAAATTGGCCTTTTTCCAATTTAGAACTTCAACTTTTAGATCTGGTCTTTCCTTTTCCATCACTATTTTAAAACTAATAGAATTATGGTCACTCCCCCACTGACACCTCAATCGCTTGCCCTGCCTTATTTCCCAAGAGTAGGTCAAGTTTTGCACCTTCTCTAGTAGGGACATCCACATACTGAATCAGAAAATTGTCTTGTACACACTTAAATTCCTCTCCATCTAAACCTTTAATACTATGGCAGTCCCAGTCGATGTTTGGAAAGTTAAAATCCCCTACCATAACTACCCTATTATTCTTACAGATAGCTGAGATCTCTTTATAAGTTTGTTTCTCAATTTCCCTCTGACTATTCGGGGATAGATAATACAATCCCACTAAGGTGATCATCCCTTTCTTATTTCTCATTTCCACCCAAATAACTTTCCTGGATGTATTTCTGGGAATATCCTCCCTCAGCACGGTATATTGCTATCCCTTATCAAAAATGTCACTCCCCCTCCTCTTTTGCCTCCCTTTTTATCCTTCCTGTAGCATTTGTATCCTGGAACATTTAAGCTGCCAGTCCTGCGCATCCCTGAGCCATGTTTCTGTAATTGCTATGGTATCCCAGTCCCATGTTCCTAACCATGCCCGGAGTTCATTTGCCTTCCCTGTTAGGCCCCTTGCATTGAAATTTTAGTCCTACCTTGTCCCTGCCTCCTGCCCTGACTGTTTGACTCATTCTTCTGTTCTCAGCTGTACCAGTCTCAGATTGATCTCTTTCCTCACTATCTCCCTGGGTCCCACCACCCTTCCCCCCCCCCCCCCCCCCCCCCCCACCTTACTAGTTTAAATCCTCCCAAGCAGTTCTAGCAAATTTCCCTACCAGTATATTAATCCCCTTCCAATTTAGGTGCAATCCGTCCTCCTTGTGCAGAAATGTAAAAGGAATCTGGATGGGTTTAGAGGGATATGGGCCAAATGCTGACTAGATTAATTTAGGATACCTGGTCAACATGGATGAGTTGGACCAAAGGGTCTGTTATCCATGTTGTACATCTCTATAACTCTATTGATTGCTTTCTTGATGAGACTTTTTTGTTTTGCTATCTTCTACCCATTTGCCCATTATCCTATTCCCACACTCACTTTAAAGTAATAGTCGGAAGTTACCCTTCCTATAATGTTTTTTTAACTGTACATCCTACATACTCTTTTTTCATCATATCATTGACCACTGACATATAGGACAATACTTGATGGGACCTTTTAAGTGCGGCACTTAATTAGGAAGGAATTGAAATGTTAGTTTTCTGGTGAAAGGGAAGCTGGGACAGGCATGACAATAGACAATAGGTGCAGGAATAGGCTATTCTGCCTATGAGTTGGCTGACTTTTGTTTAGCACTATTATGGAGGGAAGTCATGTGGTACAACATTGTGAATATTTGAACTTACCTTTGGGCAGCTAACACTAGTAGTTGGAGTGAACATTTCTCAATTATCTACAGTATACCATATAAGTGGTGAACCTTGTTTCACTGAGGGAAAAAAGTGTCTATTTTCTTAGTTTCCTGAAAGTTATTGAGGTTTTACAATGGTATTTCCCAGGGAAAAAGGAACATATTAGCCATGACTTCAAACCAACTGTTATATCTGAAGAAATCATGTCTGTAGATAAAATCAGAGAATCTTTAATGACTTTCCATTTCTTACGTCTGCTAACTTGGCCAAGTTTAACAATTATTTGCTGTAAAATTGAATTTTTTCTTGACATGCTTAAGGTATGTGTATATTTGTGCAAAATAGTGGGAAGTGGGATATATGTATATTTTTAAACAAATCTTTTACTTTTATTTTCACTTGATTTTGATCAATAAGATTAACTCTTATGTTTAAGAATACCTGTCTGACTTGATTCTCATAAATTACACACACTGAATTGGCAATAGAGCATTCTGTTTTTAATTTGAAAAACTTGTTTGCAGTCAAATGAAGAATACAAAAGAAAAAAAAGTTAACTCCTTACCTGGTCCTAACTGAAGGTTCAGAGAGCAGGTGAAGGGTTGTAAGGACACATTCATGTTGTTGGCGAACAGAACAAGGGTGGACAGTTATAGTTTCATGTGGGGGGACTATTGTTTCTGTCACTAACTATAGCTCCAAACTTCCTTCAAGGTTAGTAGAAATCCAGATCTATGTGGAGAGAGGCCACTTGATGAGGGGAGAAGTTTTGGGCGTAGCCCATGGCAGAATTCAATAATTTCATTGCTCAGCAATTCCATAGCTGAAAGTCCTGAAAGAGGTGATTGTATCATTGTTTGCCATCTCCAAGCTGTTACCTTGGTTGATTTGCTATGAGTCTGAGATACTCCATACTCTTGCAACCTTGGGAACAGGACGAGAGGATATGACCAAGGAGGACTACCACCAGCTGCAACAGAGGTTTCGAGGCTATTAGCAGACAGCACCAGAGGGGGAAGCAGGCCAGGTGGTAGGTATCCATGGAAGGTATTCTAGAAGATGGGCACCAGCATGTCACTGAAATTTCAAGACTGGAGCTAGCTGTCTGCAGATATAAAAGAGGCAATGTAGAGACAACTGAGGTATGTGGAATCCCAGAGAGATCCTGGAGGTAAGATCTGTAACCACATGGATTTGACAGGAACTCCATATTGGAGACTTTCATGGTGATGGTGGCACTCAATATTTTCACCAGTGTTTGTTTCTGAGGTCTTAGGAGCGAGATATGAATATTCTCAGATGCTATTGGGCCTCCATAATTTTGAGAAAATTCAACCCGAGATTTGATCTTTTATCTGACCTGGGAAAAGTTAATGATGTAATTGGTTTCCAGAGAGGCTGTGGAAGGTAGGAGAGCGCAAGAAGGAAAGGGAAGATCTGTATTAGGTGGGAGAGATTAAATTACAATAGAGTTGTTGTGCAAAGCAGAAGGGTGAATTAGTAGGAAAAGTTAAAGAAATAAAAGATGTGCAAAAAAAAAGGTACAGTTTGAGTAATACTTCCTCTCACTTATATTCATTGTTCATATTATAGAAACCAGATACTTAGGTCAGGGAAGATTAACAGGTTTACAAATAAAGAGAGATCTTTTAGTACCATGAGAAATTTTATTAAATCTTTAATATAAAGAACTATTTGATAATGCTGACTTCATTGTAAATAGTAATCTTCCATGATGAATTGTCCACATGTTAAATCCAAAACCAAATGCTCAAAAGTTTCAACTATATTGTCTCTGAAGTAAATGGAAAATGGGAGAAAAAAAGCAATTGAAGAGGTAGAAGAGAATGCCATTAAAGCATGAAAGATTTCTATTAAATCTTGTGGGATTGGAATCTTAAAAGCAATGGTAGGAAAGTTTATGAAGTTGGACTGGTGTTCTGTCTTTCTATCTGTGATGTAGTGAGCTGCAGCCCTAACCCATAGAGTTACTTATTCTCTCAATGGAGTAGGAATACAAGAGCAGGAGTATGCTATCTAGCCAATTTCAGCCTGCTCCAACATTCAGTCATTTGCCTCATTGTCACTTTCTTATGCTATCCTGGTATGCTTTGATGTCATTAATTTCCAATGATTGATTTTTTTTCTATCTTGAACATATGGAATGGTTTGGCTTCCACAACACTTAAGGGTAGAGAATTCCAAAGAATCCTCACCCTCCAAATGAAGAAATACCACCTCATTTCAATCTTAAATTACCTACGACTTGTTTTGAGACTAATTACATTGGTTCTATACTTTCCAGCTGAGGAAACATCCATCTATATCCACAATCTTGCACTCTGTAAGAATGTTATGATACTTTAAAGTTAAATTTTCTTAGAGTATTCCAAATTCTGTGAAGCCTGTTTTCTTAATGACCGTTTTTTTTAATGCAAGATCAATACTGTTACATTTGCTTTAAGAGCTGCTGTTTTAATCAGAGGTACTCAAAGCCATTCCTGATATTCAAAAGATTTGGAATGCTCAATTTTAGCAGTGTCTAAAATGTCCTTCACACTAATGTATTTTGATTAATGGTTCTTGAGAATAGGTCAAGGAGAATTACTGTGATGCTTATTGGGTTATCACACCCTCAACACAATACTGTAATCACACATTCTGACATTTCATAAGATGTGGGATTTTCCCTGTGCAGGTATATTTAATTCATAGCAAATATGTTCTGTCAGTTCAAGCATTTTTATTTGCTCCACAATAATGCATCTATCATATTATAACCTTTTTAGAGATGAAGGTGTCATGTAATTGTATACTGAAGAGATAACTGTAAATAGTTTTTTGTGTCCATATCTCCACATTATTGTATCTAATTTGATTGATGGTGATTCATCTAATGGCTTCTTGTCTCAGTTTACCTTTTCGCTTGTTATTAAAGATTTTCTGTTCACCTCATGATTAAAAGTTGCAGTGAAAATCATTGTACTTCAATTTTTTTTCGTACACTGCTGATTTTGCTTTTGTGAGGCTTGGATATTCTTGCTGGCATCTTCCCCCAAATGGCCATCTAAAGTTGATTAAAAGACATTAGAAAATATTGTACCTATGTCCAAATCTGATCTTGCCCATTCAAATTGCACTTCCCAGCAAACATTTACAGATATTAATAATAGAAACCTTGACCGTTTTCTTCTTTACTGACCCATTAGAATATTGTAGGTAATAGGCTTCAATGGTGTGTTAATGTTACTGTATTAGGAATGGGGTATGTGTTTAAATCCCATCATGGAAAATTATGGAATTTAAATTGAGATAACAAATATGGAATAGAGATCTAGTCTGAGGAATGTCATCTGTGGAAACCTCCAATTGTTTGGTGTAGCAATCAATTTGCCATTGTTTTTACCCAGTCTGGCCACCTATGACTCCAAATTCATAATGTTGTGATTAACTCTTAACTGCTCTTTGCAATGTCCTATTAATCCACATAAGCAATTAATGATGGGTAACAAATGCACCACATCATGTGAAACAAGAAAAGAGAATGTGCTGAGGTCTTTGCTATAACATTGCTAATCAATTAACTCAGTAACTCGTAGAGATCAAATTGAGAACATTCCTGTTCTATATTGCTCCGTTGTACTTACAAAATGAATCACTTGGCTTTTCAAGTTTGCAGGGCGAAACTGAGGACTGCAGATGCTGGAGATCAGTGTCTAGATTAGAGTGGTGCTGGAAAAGCACAGCAGGTCAGGCAGCATCCGAGAAGCAGGAAAATCGACGTTTCGGGCAAAAGCCTTTCAGGAATTAGCTTTTCAAGTTTGCATTCTATCGATGTTTAAAGTTCCAGCTTTAACAGTTCCATCTTTAACAGTGATAGAAACTCAGCTGGTAGTATGCCTGACTCTCTCCCTCATTAGTGATAGGTTAATTATAATATCAGTTTAAGGATATACAAGTGGAACATTTTTATATAAGGCACACTATAAGGTCTTTTCAGTTGGGGGTTGGTGAGGGCTCATGTGGCATAGAGGCAGTATCCCTACCTCCTGAGCTACTTTTGGGATTTGCTGAAAATAAACATGCAAGTGTAGCAGGTAGTGAAGAAGGCAAATGACATGTTGGCCTTCATGACAAGAGGATTCACATACAGGAATGGGGATGCCTTGTTGTAATTGTACAGAGCGTTGGCAAGATGACAGCTGGAGTATTTTGTGGAGTTTAGGCATTGGAGGAAGGAATTTCTAGCTTTTGAGGGAGTGCAAAGAAGATTTAGCTGACTGTTTGCTGGAATGGTGGGACAGACTTACAAGGAGTTACTGGATCAGTTAGGACGATATTCACTGGCTTGGAAATCTCATAGAAACCTAATACAATTATAACAGGACTTCACAAGTAAATGCAGGAAAGATGTTCCTGTTAACCAGGAGTCACAGTTTAAGCATAAGGTGTAGAATTCTAGGACAGGTTAAGAGAAATTTCATTACCCAGTGGTGAACACGTGGAATTTTCTGCAACAGGAAATTGTTGAGGCCAAAACATTGAAGACTTTCAAGAAAGATGTACATACAGTTGTTAGGACTAAACGATATAGGGAGAAAGCAGGAATACTGTACTGCGTTGGATGATCAGCCATGATCATATTAAATGACAGAGCAGGCTCAAAGGGGCAAATGGCCACTGCCTGTTATGTTCATGTTTGTGTTTCTGGATTTAACATTGAATTCAATAATTTCAGATCATGAGTTCTGACCAGTCTTTGGATTTTACATTCACCATGTTTCAATGAATTTTGTTTTTTGTGTTTTTTGCATTCAAGCAGAGCTGTACATCATTCTGACATTTATATTCATTCTGGATAAACGCTTTATATCTTCAATCTGTTCAACCATAAGACGTCAGAACAGAAATAGGTTTCTGTTTGGCCCCTTGAGCCTGCTCCATCATTCAACTGGGTCGTGATTGGTTCCTCATACTCACTATTGTGCATTTTCCTTACAAACCTTAATTCCCTTACTGATCAAAAATCTATCTATCTCAGAATTAAATATACATATGAACTCTGCCCCCACAGCGCTCTATGGCAAAGAGTTGCAAAGACACTCAACCCTGTGAAAGAAGAAATTCCTCCCCATGTCAGTTTTAAATTAGACATCTCCTTATTCTGAGTCTATGCATTCTGATCCTACACCCTCCCAGGTTGGGGGAGCATCCTCTCAGCATTTGTCCTGTAAAGCCCCTTGATAACCACTTTGTTTCAATGAGAATGACCTCTTATTCTTCTCGACTGCAATGAGTGGAATTCCAACCTGTTTAGCCTGTGTTCATCAGACAATCCCTCCATACTGGGGATCATCCTTGCAAACACTCTCTGAAATGCCTCCAATGAAATAATGGAAACTAAGAAAACTGCAGATGCTGGACTCCACAGTAGACTAGCAGAGGCTGTCTTTCCTTAAATGAGGAAAGCAAAACTTCTCAGTACTCAAGATGTGGTCTCACAAGCAACTTGGACAGTTGCACTCTTTCCTACTCTATAATCTAACCCCCTTGAAATCGGGGCCAATATTCCATTAGCCTTCCTGATTATCTGCTGTGCCTGTGTGCTAGTTTTGTCTCATGTATAAATACTCCCAAGTTTCTTTGTGTTGCAGTTTTTCTCCATTTAAGTAATATGTTGTTTTCTTTGTTCTCCATTCCAAAATGAAAAATTTTGCTTTTTCCCATGTTATATTCCATCTGTCAACTTTTTACCCATTTATTTAACCTATCAATATCTCTCTGTAAACTGTTTGCATCCTTCATGCAACCTGTCTTTCCACCTGTTTTTGTGGTGTTTGCAAATTTGGTTGCAGTATATTCACTTCCTTCCTCCAAGTCATTAATTCAGCTAATCATCCAATACAGATATGTTTCTAATGGAGATGGTCTGACTATACTAACCTCTTTGCATGGGTAAGTATTGGGCTTGCTTGCTGCACAGAAGCTATACAACTTTTGTGTATATTCTGGACAAGACTCTTTCTTTTACAGATATATTATTTTTCTGTCATGGCTAGGTATTGCCTTGGGTTGTGGGTTTTGATGTTCTACAGTGTTCATATTGACACTTGATAAATGCTGTTTGGCATACTCTATTGGCCAATGATGCACCTTTTTATAATGTCTATCCCTTTATAAAGTGAATAGGTTGGTATTTTAAGGTATGATTGTTTCCTCTTCGAGGAATGTGATTGTGCATGTTTCTGGTTTCTTCTAACACCATTTTAATAGTTTGCAAAATGAACAAATTAAGACTACTTTGGACTTTTAGAAATCTGACAAAGACTCATCAATAATTCCAACAATTTTGTTCTGTAATCAAGCTTGAATTCAAAGTTCCATTGTCAAAGTTTCACATTAATTATAATGTTCACGAATGAGTAATTTATTTCATTCAGTGTTGAATGGTGAACACTTTTGTTCAAACTTGCCCTTTTGAAAAAATTTGGTTTGGTCTCTCATTAAAATAATTAGGAAAGTTTGTTGGAACTTCTTCAACCTCCAGACTGTGGTTTATGATTCCCCTGTTTAGATCAGAGTGGTGCTGGAAAAGCACAGCAGGTCAGGCAGCATCCGAGGAGCAGGAAAATCGACATTTCTGGCAAAAGCCCTTCATCATCCTCTGACAGGCTTTTGAACCAAGGTGGCCTGATTTTATGAAAAATGTAAGTCAGCAGTGTGGCTAGGAGATGTGTACCTCAGCAACACAGTTTGCTAGATAGAGTGCTGCAACGTGTGGGCTCATTACTCAAATCTGTATCCTATACCACTCTAAATTGGGAGAATGGTGGGCAATTAATCTTGGATTTGGGTCCTGTCCACCTTTTTTCTAAATTTAAATTTCCCTGTCTCCTTTCTTCAAATTTAGAGACTTGTAAATCTAGGCTTTGATAGAAGTATAGTGCAATATTATCTCTAATTTATTCTGGTGTATTTCTAAAATCAAATCAAGCTGTGATTTCACTTTGTTCAGGGGTATTCATTGTTGCTAATAATCAGACCTCCAGGAGATAGCATTGGCTCTGTAGCAGTCTGTCTGCTCTTAGAAATAATACTTGCACAATGAAATGATGTATAATGCCAGTGTTATTTTATGTGAGCTTGTATTAATTTGTTTCTGTAGTTTAACTGAAAACCTTTTATATCCATAACAACAGAGATTTAGGTCTACTGTGGCTGCATGTCTGCTATCTGTGAACCAGTTTTAGAAAGACTGCCAACTGAATAATATAATTTACCCCTGTATGTTGTTCCTTTCTGTGGGGAGAAGTAGAACAGTTTCCCTCTGGTAAACAAGGCTTTGTGAATTGTTTAAAGATGTACATCATTAAAGGCAGACTATTATGATAAATCCAATCAATGATGGCTTGAATGCAACAGATCTTATGGGATAAAAAATTCAGAACGTTATGAGTAGTATTGCCCTTATGGTTGATCTTTTTTGTATACCCCTTTCAGGCAGGTAGAATAATTTTGTGATAGACTGACTCATGAAGCATTAACAGTGAAATGTAGTTGACAACTGTTCATTTTCTGCACAGGCTGTCTACATTTGAGCCCTTTGCACGATATGCATGGTACTGTCAATGTTTGTTTTTCTGGACACAATGAAATCTGTTTCACAGTTCTTCTGTACATGAACAATACATGCAGAAACAAGGAAGCAGACAGTGGACAATGTGATATTCATCAATCCATTGCTAATACCAGCAAGTATGTTTATTCTATCAACCAAGTCTCTGATGTCATTATGAATCCATAGGGTGAACATTTGGACCCTACATCAGTGGATTCATGCCATGGATGGATGAGTTAAGTGTGGGGCAAAGTTTTGATTTCCAGATGGAGTTGTTGAGGTACAGAGATTGTCAACAGTGTGTGTTCGCCATGGCAGCTTCCCACTTGAAATATATTTGAATTAGTTGAATGCTTATTGTATTTCAATACTTCAATTACACTCTACTTTTAAGATTAAGTCTGCAGCACTTGTTTCATATTGGGGCAGCACAGTGCTTAGAACTGCTCCCTCACTCTGTGAGGGACCCAGTTTTGATTTCTTGGATGACTGTGGAATTTGCACGTTCTCCCTGTGTCTGTGTGGGTTTCCTCCAGGTGCACTGGTTTCCTCAAGAATCAGCCTTGTAAATGTTCTTTGCACTCCCTCTGTATTTCAGGTGTGGTCATAGCAGGGTACCCCTGCATTAAATGGATCATCATCGTATTCCTATTAAATATGTTAGAAAGCAATATTATTAAAATCTAAGAATTGTCTCCCCTGGAACAGATAATTTATAGGGAAACAAAATGTTCCCGTACCACTGTTTAAAAGTATGAAACTGTTCTGGTCGCCTTGCTTGACATCATCAGAAATAATAAATGGGTCAGTTATTTTCTGCACTTTTTTAAACAAAAGAGCAGTGACTGAATTTTAAAAGTACTCCATTATCAGAATGGTGTTTTGGAATATTGTGGTGATGGGCAAGTTATGCTTTCGATGCTCTAAAGTAATTGGATAGAATTGCCGTTTGTGGAAATTGTGTAATATACAATGTACATTCAGAATATTTGAATATATAAAAAATGTTTGAGTCTCTGTATTTTGCAATAGGCCTGAAACTTTAAGCTCTTAATCTTTAGGGTGTCTGACAATAGATTTTTCAAGTGGATTATGGCCTTCTGGTCTCCCTCATTTTTCCATTGGTGCCTTCCTATGATCTGCCATGTTTCCTTTAGACAAAAGTAGCAGGGTTTACAATACAGTGAATTGGATAACAGAAATTGCCCAGTTGGTAAGTACCCTAAGATTTTGAAAGGAGTTAAATAGGAGATAACAGATGTACTAACTAAAAATGTCAGTCCTCAAATATGCAAATTGTGGTATGGGTTTTGAGAAGTGTCAATGTACTACTACTAGTTCTGAATGAAAGATGTGACTGCAGATTAGTTAGCTTGTCATTTGTGGACAAACTCTTAGAATCTGTAATTCAAGTTCAAAGGAGAAATGACTGGATTATTCAGGGATGAATTCAATCCTGGCAAGTTTCATTTGACAAAACCAAATTTATTTCTGATGTCACTGGATAAATAAAAAGAATGGTCCAGATGTTGATTTAAATAGTTTTTAGGAGGAATTTGAGCATTTTTGGAAATTCATCTGTATGACGTAAGAAAACCTAGCAGAAAAAAATAAAGTGACTTGATGGACAGAGAATGGAGATAGAATGAATGGTTGCTTGAACTAGAGAGAGGTGAATAATGATGTATTGCAATAGTCCACAGAGTATTTTGATTTTACTATATATAGGTGACAAAAATCAGAGGGTTGGCAAATCAGTAATGAGGATTGCAGGAGATGTCAACAATTTAGTCGAATGACATGGTTGACAAATGTGATTTAATGTTGATACATTTAGACATTTATAAAGTAATATAGTTCAGGAGATGAAATTGGGAATTGGAGAAAACTCTTAATCTAAACTTGACACCAAGAGGTTTAGATATATTAGACTGTAAGTGCATGATGTAAGACCATAAAATGTATTTAAAAAGTTTGAACTTGTATAAAACATTGGCAAGGTCACAGAGGACTGCATGTAGTTCTCAGCAGCTTCTTGTTAAAAGGAAACCAAAGCCAGAGAAAGAACAGAGTGTAGACTCAAAGTTGTTGCCAGTGATGGGAAATGATGATTCTTAGAAGTAAGTTGAAATACAGGCACTACTTTCACTGCTGAAAAGGTAAATGAGGAGAGATTTGTTTTCCTCTAGTGATGTCAGACCAACAATTTAAACTTCCTTCAAGAAATGGGTGGCACGGTGGCTCTTTTGGATGCTCTGGCTTCCTCCCACAACCAAAAGGAGTGTAGGTTAGGTGAATTGGCCATGCTAAATTGCCCATAGTGTTTAGGATGTGTAGGTGAAGTGCATTAGTCAGGGGTAAATATAGAGTAATAGGGTAGGGAATGGGTCTGGGTGGGATACTCCAGAGGGTTGGTGTGGACTTGTTGGGCCAAAATGGCCTGTTTCCACACTGGGGATTCTATGATTCTACAAAATCTGCTATCAATCTTAGTTATTTAATTCTATATGGACTAACATGTTACAATCCTCCAGAGAATTCTCCATATCTGCATCTATTCTCTGGGGTAACATTGGTGTTTACTTTTTCTTGACTGATGATTCCTCAGTTACTTTCCCAATATTTGTTTGTTGCGTTCTTTTGGCTCTATGTTCTGTTGAGGACTACAGCATGGATTGAAAGGAAGATAAAGGCAGCGTTTCAAAGACACTGAAGGTTGCCCTCAAGAAATGCAGCATAGCTGTCAATTCATGGTAGAGCCTTGTTTAGAAGAAACCAACTTGGAGGGAACTCCTATATGAAGGGATACAATTCTTTTGAGAACTCCTGGTGCAAGAGGAAATATGGAAAAGGAATCAGAGCAAGAAATGCCAATGATATCAAGGCCAAGGACCAACTCCATCTCTGGGAAATGCCTGCCAAGTGTCTGGTCAGAGAGATGGCTCTAGAATTGGGTTCATCAGCCACAAAAGGACCCACTGAATCCACGGACAGTGACACAGAAGTCTACAAAGTCGACACTATACTCGTTAGCAAGTGAATACCGATGATGACAATGATTCTTTCATTACTTACTAACTAGGCTGTCCTCCAGCTTGAAATTTGTGAGGGAGCAAAGCTTAAGTGATGCTACACCTATATCACTCATAGTGAAAAATGACATGAGTATTTTACTCTGCATATAATGGCATGTTGGATTCAAAATTGGCTGCGATGTAGGAAGTAGAGGTTGATAGGAGAGATATTACTCCTGTGACTGAACATTTGTTTCCAGTGGCATTCCTCAAGCCTTGGTTGCTGGGACTCTTGTTGTTTGTGGTGTACACTAATGATTTGGCCTGAAATGTGAGGATAGCATCAAGAAGTTTGCAGTTGATGCAAAACATTGCTTGTAAATAGTGAGAAGGATAGCAGGAAGACTTTCAATAGATTTGTCAGGGGGGCAGAGCAGTGGAAAATGGAATTCAACCTGTTAAAGTGTGAGGGTAGTACACTTGGGGAGGGCTAACAAAGCAAGGGATTACATTATGAATGGTAAGACCTTGGACAGTACAGAAGATCAGAGGGATGTTGGTGTCTGTATCTACAGATCCCTAAATGTAGACAGGCAGGTAAATGCTTAACAAGGCAGGCTGAGCCATGGAAGAGCAGGAAGATTATATTAGATCTATATGAAATGTTACTTAGGCAAGTATTGGAGTACTGCATACAATGTTGATCACATGGGAAGGATGTAATTACTTTAGGGAGGGTGCAAGAATTTGCTGAGATGCTGACTGGGCTGGAGGATCCGAGCCATGATGGGACATTAAACAGATGGAGGTTGCTTACCTTGGAACAGCAGAGGTTGAGAAGTGAGCTATTAGCAACATATAGGATTGAGGGGCTATATAGGGTGGAAAGGAAGACCCTTTTTCTATTAGTAGAGAGGTGAATAACAACAAGAGGGCATAGACTGAAGGTAAAAGATAAAAGGCTAAGGAGGGAGTTGAAGTAATTATTTTCATCCAGAGTGGGTTGGGAGACTTGAATTCTCTGCCTAAAAGGGTGGTCGAGTCAGAAACTCTTGCAACCTTTAAGCAATATTTAAATATTCACGTGTGTTGTCATAGCTCCCTGGGTTATGGGATTAGTCTAGTCAGGTCTTTGTTGACCATCACAGTCACGATGAGCTGAATGGCCCCCTCCTGTACTTTAGGTCTATCTGCCATCAATCTCCATGATAACATAGCTTGGTCTGGGTCGTCATTAACCCATCCTTTTTAAATTAATTATTCTTCATTTAGAGTTTCCTCTTTTATGAAGTAAATACGTTTTACAACCTTTTGAGTTCATTCAAAGCCTTTAAAATAATTTAACTCTAAATCCCCAAAATAATCTCTCTGAAATGCACTTTTTTTCATGGATTTGAGACAACACAATTCCAGTTCGCTTGCAAAATGATCCTATCTGCTGTTTTATTATCTTACCTTTCTAGTTGTTAACCTCTTAAATGAGCATAGCTTGAAATGATTATATGTAATAGACTCCAATCTATCTTTAGTTGCATTGATCTCATTTTCTGCGGTTAGGAATTTACTTCCCGAAACCCAAATGTTATACGCTAAAACATGTGAACTCTGAACTAGATATTCACAGTGATACTTCACGCAGAAGATTGGTGCGATACAAAGTATGGAACGATTGATCATTGCATCCTTTAATGATTAGTTGGATAATATTTGAAATGAGAGAAATGTGTGAGGCAAGAACAATTGGATTGATTTTGGACTACTCTAGCAGAAAGCTGGCACAATCGTGATGGATTGATTAACTTTCTATATTATAAACACATGGTTTTGATGCTATATCATCCACGTTATTTGATAGTTTTGCTTTAATTCCTTGTTTAGTAGATTCTGCATCACTATCACTTTTAGATATATGTTTGTATCTGATCAATTTTTATTAGTAGCATAAGGATAAACAGGTTTTTTTCCCCCTCTGTTGCCCAGGTTCATCTAGGGATCAGCAGAGCACGTGTCATCTGATAAGTGTATACCTCAGTTAAATATCATACAACATCAGATTATAGTCCAACAGGTTTATTTGTGTGTTTGCACATTAATAAGCTGTTATTTCTCTCTCCAATATTCTGAGGAATGTTTTTAAAAATCATTGGAAACATTAGATTTCCTTTGCTGCAGTTAAGTCATTCTCATGAGCAGTTGTTCAATTTAAGGAGAGGTGCTGGCATGATGGTAATGTTGAAGTAATTTTTTTCTCAAATCCGGACTACATGTTTCGGTACAATGGTAAATGCTTTATTGTTGGACAGCTGGCGAGAGATCCTTGGTGTGACACCAAGGGAGTCATGTAGCCTACTTGTAATGGCACTTCTCAACAAATCTCTGCTCTATACACACAGGCAGAATATTTTATAGGAATAATACAAGTCACATGGCTGATTGGCATTACATTGTTTAAGACAAGTAATTACAATTTTACAATGTCCAGTGATTGCCAATTTCCTGTGATAACTAGTGAATGGTTTACAGAGACTGGCTATTGTATTCTTCATAATCATACGTTGATGGATAGAGATTTATTCAGAAGGGCTTTGCTTTGCTTTGGTCTCATTGTTGGATTCACATGCCCATGTCAATAGGTAGGAGAAGCATGATAATCAGAACAGGAGGCAGGTAATAAAGTTATGGCCAAGGCTATCAGCCTTGTCCTGGGAGGACAAACACCTTTGCCTGAGGCTGCAAGTAAAATCCACATGTGTGACCCCAGAGCATTCAGTTCTCCAGGCTTCAGTCAGCACCTCCCCCGCTCCCCAACCACCACTCTCCACCTGCCTTACTGGATTAGTAACTCAAAGGTGAAAATGTGTTGCTGGAAAAGTGCAGCAGGTCAGGCAGCATCCAAGGACCAGGAGAATCGACGTTTCGGGCATAAGCCCTTCTTCAGGAATGAGGAAAGTGTGTCCAGCAGGCTAAGATAAAAGGTAGGGAGGAGGGACTTGGGGGAGGGGTGTTGGGAATGCGATAGGTGGAGGGAGGTCAAAGTGAGAATGATAGGCCGGAGTCTGGTGGGGGTGGAGAGGTCAGGGAGAAGATTGCAGGTCAGGAAGGCGGTGCTGAGTTCGAGGGATTTGACTGAGACAAGGTGGGGGAGAGGGGAAATGAGGAAACTGGAGAAATTTGAGTTTATCCCTTGTGGTTGGAGGGTTCCCAGGTGGAAGATGAGACACTCTTCCTCCAACCGTTGTGTTGCCATGGTCTTGCGATGGTGGAGTGGGAGGGGGAGTTGAAGTGTTGAGCCACGGGGTGGTTGGGTTGGTTGGTCCGGATGTCCCAGAGGTGTTCTGCAAGTTGGCAGCCTGTCTCCCTAATATAGAGGAGGCCACATCGGGTGCAGCGGATGCAATAGATGATGTGTGTGGAGGTGCAGGTGAATTTGTGGCGGATATGGAAGTGTCCCTTGGGGCCTTGGAAGGAAGTAAGCAGGGAGGTGGGATGCAAGTTTTGCATTTCTTGCGGTTGCAGGGGAAGGTGCCGGGAGTGGAGGTTGGGGTGGTGGGGGGGTGTGGACCTGACAAGGGAGTCACGGAGGGAGTGTTCTTTTCGGAACGCTGATAAGAGGGGAGAGAAATATGTCCCTGGTGGTGAGGGAGACAGGCCGCCTACTTGTGGAATGTTTCAGAGAACACCTCTGGGACACCCGGACCAACCAACCCAACCACCCCGTAGCCCAACACTTCAACTCCCCCTCCCACTCCACCAAGGACATGCAGGTCCTCTGACTCCTCCATCGCTAGACCATGGCAACACGACGGTTGGAGGAAGAGCGCCTCATCTTCCGCCTGGGAACCCTCCAACCACAAGGGATGAACTCAGATTTCTCCAGTTTCCTCATTTCCCCTCCCCCCCACCTTGTCTCCGTCAAATCCCTCGAACGCAGCACTGCCTTCCTGACCTGCAATCTTCTCCCTGACCTCTCCACCCCCACCCCACTCTGGCCTATCACCGTCACCTTGACCTCCCTCCACCTATCGCATTCCCAACGCCCCTCCCCAAGTCCCTCCTCCCTACCTTTTATCTTAACCTGCTGGACACACTTTCCTCATTCCTGAAGAAGGGCTTATGCCCGAAACATCGATTCTCCTGTTCCTTGGATGCTGCCTGACCTGCTGCGCTTTTCCAGCAACACATTTTCAGCTCTGATCTCCAGCATCTGTAGTCCTCACTTTCTCCTAGTAACTCAAAGGGCCAGGTTAATGCTCTTTAGAACTGATTCAGTTCCCATCATGGGAGTAAGTGAATTTTGAATTGAATTAAGCAGTAAATCTGGAAACAAAAGTAAGCATCAATAATGGTGACCACGAGGCTATCATTGATTGTTGTAAAAATGCATCTGGTTCATTAATGCCCTTAAGGGAAAAATCTCTTATCCTTAGCGTGTCTGTCCTAAATGTGATTCCAGATTCACAACAATGTGGTTAATTTTTACACTGTCCTCTGAAATGGCCTAACAAGCCAATCAGTTGAAAAGGAACATGACCATACAGATCACCCAGTATTGACTGAGGAACTAAAAGCAACAACAGGACACCCAGCTTTGCTAACATTGAGGGTCTTATGCCAAAATTGAGAGTTGTCCTACAAATGAGTTAATCAAAACTGTCTGACTTAGTCACATTCACAGAATCACACCTAACAGATTATATCCTGGATGTCATGATCTCTATCCCTGGGTATGCCTTGTTCAATTGACAGCACAGCCCCAGTAAAAGTGAGATACAGTTGAGATGGTGTTGTCCCCTTGATTCAAGATCACATGACATCTCCTAACCTCATGAAAAGCATGGGGAAGGTTAAGTAGATTTCTTTTGGATTTGGGCAACTGTAACTAGGAGTGTCACAGGGATCAGTGTAGAGGTCTCAATCGTTTAAAATCTAGATCTATGGTTTGAATTAGGTAGCTGAATGTATGATAGCTGAATTTGTTGATGTCAGGATTGGTAGGTAAGTGAACTGTCAAGAGGAGATAGTCTCCAGGAAGGAAAGTAGACAGGTTAAATGGGCATGCACAAAATAGCAGATAAAGTCTTACATGGGGAAATGTGAGTTTGTCCATTTTCTTGCAGGGTGAATAGAAAAGCAGTTTGCTATTTAAATGGAGAGGGATTGCAGGACTTTGGTACAGGGGAACTGGTTCCTTGGTATGAGTCACATGATGTTATTGCGGGTAGAATAAGCTACTAGGAAGGCAAATGGAATGTTGTTTTGGCAAACTGAAAGGAACGTAAAAGTAGAGAGGCTCTACTGCAGGTGTACAGGACATTTGTGAGACCATGTGGAGGACTGAACATATTTTTGCTCTTATTTGAACAAAGGTACAATTACTTTTGCAAATGTTCAGAGAAGTTTGACTAAATTCATTCCTGGGATGAAGGACTTGAAAAGAAAGGTTGAACAAGATAGAACTGTGTCTATTGGAGTTTAGAAAAATGAGAGGTGATCTTATTGAAGCACAGAGTTCTTGATAGGATAGGACTGAGTTGATTGGCAAATGATGCTAAACATTGTAAGGGAGTGTAAAACTTGAGGACACAATTAAAAATAATAGATCTTGAGACCAGTTTCATTTTTTCTGAGTCATTAGAGTGGAAATTCTGTTCTCTGGGAAGAAATGGAGGCTAGATAGTATGGACTGAATTAGATTTTTAGTGGACATGGACATAGAATCAATGGGGTCCAGCAGCTTAAATCACTGTCAGTTCAATTATGATCTTTATTGAATGGTGAAATAAGCATACAGGGCTGAATAACTTACCTAGGGTCCTCAGACCTATGTTGTTATGAAACCCTTTGCCAATTACCATCTACCATCTTCCCTCAGCTGATGATGTAACACTTAATCTACTATCAAAACAAGGGAATGACCCTGGTTCAATGAAGGGTACAGTAAAGCATATCAGGACTAGTATCCTACATATCTAAAATTGGTAACTTGGTGGCAACTTGGTAAACTACAATGCAGGGCAGGGAGTAGTTCCTTCAAAATAGCGGAAGCAGATTGCAGTACAGAACTGGGTATTCATACCATGAACAGATCAGATATATACTTTGCTGATCTGCCATATCTGGTCATGAATGGTAGTTGATCATTAAACACTGGATGAGGAGGCTGCATAATTATTCCCATCCTTAACGGTGGAGGAGCCCAGCACCTCAGGGCCAAAGCTGAAGTATTTGCAGCAATTTCTACCTAGAAGTTGCAAGTAAATGATTCATCTGTCTCCTGGGATCTCTGACATCATAGATAACAGTCTTCAATCAATTTGATTCACTCCACGTGATGTCAGGAAATGAGTAGAAGCACTTGATATTGCAAAGACTATGGGCCTTGACAGCATTCTGACAATAATACTGAAGCCTTGTGCACTCAAACCAGACAGGCACCTAGCCATGCTGTTTCAGTGCTGCTATAAATTACAGATAAAATGTAGAGCTGAATTCCAGAAAGTAACTGCCCTTGATATCAAGGCAGCAATTGTGGCATCAAGGATCTGTAACAAAATTGCATTCAAAGGTAGTCAGTAGAAATCTCTCTCTACTGATTGGAGGCAGGCCAAGCCCAAAAAATGTTAGTTGTGGTTGCTTAAAGGTCAGTGACTTCAAATCCAGGTCAACACTGCAGGGATTCCTCAGAATAGCATTTGAGGCGTAACCATCTTCAGCTATTGCATCTACAGTCTTCCCTCAACTATATGATCAGCATGGGATGAATTTACATTTTATGCTACTCCACCAGGAGATTTGAAGCCTCTGGTATATGTAAAATCCACTGCTTGGCTTTCCTGCCACCTACCCTGACCTGGCTGAAATTCTTGAGGGTTAGGGAGGAGTAAGGCAGAAGGCATTTTTAATCAACCTGTTCAGCCATGTTAATACGCACTTCTGGAGCAGTCGGGATTTGAGCCCAGTCCTTCTGGTCATGAGGCAGGGGCATTACCTCTGCACCACAAAATTCCCATAGGATTAAGGCAGAATGTTGTTTTTGCTGGGCCTTTCAAGACCCTTAACTGGCCAATTAGTGACCACTTAAAGGCCTCATCCAATGACCAGTGTTTACTGGCAGACAGAGACTTATGGCCTGCAGGAAGCTTTAACTTATGGACTGATATCAGTCAAGTAATTATCCTAATTTGCAGACTCCTGGATTCATCTGGAGCACAGTACTGAAGGATATCTCTCCCCCTTTAACCCCTGCCCACACTGCCTCTTGAACTTGTCCTTCCACCTCCCACAGGTTGATATAATAACTGATCAACCTGTACTACTTGGAGTCTCAGGAATGGCCACCACTCTTCAGCAGCTAAGCTGCTGGCCAACTGATCAGGCAGCAATTTCTAAGGCAGAAAAATGAGGGGGACAAGTCTTGCCTTAAAGTAATTAATGGGCTCATTGTTATCTTTTGGAAAGTTGCCCCCCCACCCCACACCAGTACTAACTTTACAGGGGAGAAGCCTTGTAAATATTGAGACTGCAGGAGTAAGTCAGAAGCTGGGAAGTCTGCAGTGAATAAGTCGCTTCCTGTCTCCTCAAAATATGATCATCTACAAAGGTCAAGTCAAGGGTGAGATTGAATACTCTTCACTAGCCTGAATGAATGTAGCTCCAACAACTCACCATTTTAAAAATAAAACTGCAGCATTTTTCACTATATTTTGTAACAAAATTCACAAGACAATAAATATATCAAATAAAATCCAGGGACACAGCAGCCTGCATTATTAGCGCTCCTTCCACGCACAATGTTTACTGTGTGTACCATCTATAAGATGTATTGCAGCAACTTACCAAGTCTTTGACAGCACCTTCCAAACCTGTGACCTCTACCACTTAAGACGACAAAGGCAAAATGGCAGCAGCAGCACCTGCAAGTTCTCCTCAATCATGCCAACCTGACTTGGAACTTTTAATGTAATTCTTTCACTGTAGCTGGATCGAAATCCTGGATCTCCCTTTCGAACAGCACTGAGAATGTACCTCCATTAAATGGACTAGAGTGATTCAGAAAGCTCGCTCATCATCAATTTCTCAAGGACAGTCAGGATGAGCAGAAAACGTTGGCCCAGCTAGTTTCACCCATATCTATAAAAGGATTTTTAAAAATTGACTTTTTTTTTTCAGGTTCTATTTCAGTAATAAGTTGATACTATAGATACATTGGAATTAGTTACTTTCATAACTTTGGGTGGCATGGTGGTGCAGTGGTGGGCAGCACAGTGGCAGAGTGGATAGCACTGCTGCCTCACAGTGCCAGAGACCTGGGTTCAATTCCCACCTCAGGTGACTCGGTGTGGAGTTTGCACATTCTCCCAGTGTCTGCGTGGGTTTCCTCCTACAATCCAAAAAATGTGCAGGTTAGGTGAATTGGCCATGCTAAATTGCCTGTAGTGTTTGGTGAAGGGGTAAATGTAGGGGAATGGGTCTGGGTGGGTTGCGCTTTGGCGGGTTGGTGTGGACATGTTGGGTTGAAGGGCCTGTTTCCACACTGTAAGTAATCTAATCTAATAAGTATGGCTAACAAAATTATATTGTGGAATCAAGCATTTCAGAAGCTTGCTTCCAAGTTTGTTCAATGTAGATTATCCTATTGTTTTCCCAAAAGTTGGATTTCAGTTCCGTTCTTTATAAGCTAATAAATTAAATGAACCTAAGAACTGTTCCTTTTAATGAATCTAAACAGGCATTGTTGAAGCTTTGCATTTTTGTTGTTTTATTTGTATTCACCATTCCATTGACTGTGAATGCAGTAAATCGCCAACAATTAATATGTAGTTGCCACAACATTTGTGCATTAATTTGTTCCCATCTAAGCTGTGAAAGACTTTGAGATTACTCCCCTCTCTATTTAATCTAGTAATAAAAATTGTGTTCATTATGTTGTTTTAGATATACTTGTGAATTGTGAATGCTCGTTTAAATACTGATTTCCTAAAGATTAATTTTCAGTTGTTGAATTCTTCCCTGGATATTGCTTTTGCCTTTGTTTTTCATTCTTTCCTCACCTGAAGGCAGTAGCCTATGTTGGAATGATTCTGTCCGCGTTAGTGGTTCCCTCACATCTCACCCAAATGGCCACAAGGATTTTTTGTTTTCTTAAAGAGCTGTTTCTAAGATTAGCCGTGCAGAATTTTGTTCACATCAACAGCCTATATTTTCTCCAGCCAGCCTTTACTCATTGAGCAATTAAAATTATATAGATATGAAACTAAAAGAAAGCAATGACATCAATATGTCAAGGTGCATTGATAGGTTGTTTGCACTCATGACAAAAACGGCAATATGTGCTTCACCTCATTTTCCTAAAGAAAAGCAGTTCACCAGAGATTTTCATGAAGCCAGTTTTCCTTTTTTTTGTGGTATAATTTAGATGCCCTGTTTTATGTCCAATGCATCAGTGATACTGATGACATCAACAGGAAATGAATCAAAAGGAAATAAGTGCATCTGTGAAATAAAGCCTCTACCCTGGATCCTGCTGACAGCTGTCATGTTGATCACTCAGTGCAACATTGCAACAATTGCAGTATTTTAAATTCAAAGCCAAAATGGCAGGTTGCTATTTGTCTGATTTTGGATTGGATCATTTGAAACTTCACAAAAAGTAAATAAAACAGCAAAGCAAAGATCTAATGAGATTTTGCATTTCCAGTAAGGTTTTACAGACAGGGACAGACTTATTTTAAAATTGTTCATGGTGCACTGCCAGAAAATTTAATGGAAAGGGAAATCAGTTGTCAGAATTTACAAGGATGTTGCCGGGGTTGAAGGGTTTGAGCTGCAGGGACAGGCTGTATAGGCTGGGGCTATTTTCCCTGGAGCATCAGCTGCTGAGATTTATAAAATCATGAGAGGCATGGATAGGGAAGATAGGCGAGTCCTTTCTTTGGAGTGGAGGAGTCCAGAACTAGAGGGCATAAATTTAGGGTGAAAGGGGAAAGATTTAAAAGGGAACTAAGGGGCAACTTTATCAGAGGGTGGTGCGTGTATGGAATGAGCTGCCAGAGGAAGTAGTGGAGGCTAGTACAATTACAGCATTTAAGTGGCACCTGGATGAGCATATGAATAGGATGGGTTTAGAGGGATATGAGGCAAGTGCTGATAAATGGGACTTGATTAATTTAGGATAGCTAGTTGGTATGGACAAGTTGAACCATGCTGTACATCTCTATGACTGTCATTGTGGGCAACCTATTCACAACTTTATAATAAACTGTACATTGCATCAAAGACCTTGCAAGTAGATCATTGTCCTGGAAGATTTCACCATTTTTAGAAATGACTGTTTGTTTATCAATTCATCGTTGTTATTTATAGGATGAAAACAGTAGTTTTCAGTATTTTGGTACATTTTCAGCAGTTGTAAGTCATAATTCAAGCTATATTCCTGTCACCCAATTATCCTGTTTTCTGTTGGCAATCAAGGTGAACTTGCATCTATTTTCTTCTATGGATGTAGAAAAAGGAAGTTGTAGGGCATTTGCTGATCAACATTAGAGTTTGACGATGCATTGAGACATTTAATTAGATAAATTCTTGTAAAATTTGTGATGAATTATTTTTAACAAAATCTTGATTTACAGTTCTTCAACAAAAAACAATATATGAATGAGGAAGATAGAATCAAACTTAATTGTCCCTTTAAACATGTGCCATGGCACAATAAAACTAATTGGGTCTTAACTGGTAACTCTAATCATTTGCTTATCCAAAATATTTTGATAACACTTAGCCAAGTCTTCTGAGATTAAAGCGTGAATTCTCTACCTTATTGAGCTGTTTCTCAAATAATGAAGTACAGGAAAACTTTCACCCTCTACTTGACATGTACCAATATTTATAAATTCTGCATTTGAGAGGCAGAATGTTGTTTGTGTGCTTTGTCTTTTGGGTAATTCACATGTAAAGCACTCTGTGTCATGATCCCAGGTGCTGATATAACTGGGTAAGTCAGATCCCAGAAAGAAACCTGGCTTGATAATTCATTTTTCTTTTTGTTTTGTTAAAGTAGTGCTTAGTCACTGAGACATAGTCGCACAAGGCAGAAGATTTTCTTCAATACCATAAAAAGCGTCATTTCCCCTAATGCAAATATATGCGGGCTAGGATTGTCGATGGTAAATAGTGGTTATGGGATTAGGGTGATTGGGAGGGTAGGACTGGGTGGGATTCTCTTCTGAGGGTCAGTGTAGACTTGATGGGTCAAATGGCCTCAATCTGCACTGTGGGGGTCGTATGATTCTATGAAGTAAATGAACAAGCCAAGCTACATAAAAATAGAAGACAATTAGAATGATCACATCACACAGCAAATGAAAATTTCGAACTGTTCCTTGAGACTATTCATTAGAGACTCCAGTCCAGAGAAATTATATCCCATCTCAACTCTGTTTCTATTTAACTGACTCCTTACAGATTCTTTGCCATGGACTGTGGAAACAATTTGAATCCTTTCCAAATCTGCCGATATCAACTAATCACAAATCTCAGAATCTCAACTCCTGAAGTTCGAATAACATACAGATTTTGAACTAAACTTCTTTTGGTTTGGAAAACTTACTGATCAAATTCTTCTGCTGAGATCACTGGTTCTCTGCACAGTCCTGAACACTTCCAGGGAATGAAACTTGACTTGCTTCTGAGCTCAACCTGGATATTTTCTGAACTAATTTTTTTTTAAAATCCTGAACTCTTCTGAACTAACATCAAAGCTAATGGCCTTTAAATGTTAACCCTACCTATTATAAACCCAATGGCATAAACATCGTTTCTTTAACACCTCACGAGTCTGCAGGCACCCTCATTGCAAATCCACTTAACTCAGCTGAAGCAAGTCAAAAGCTTCATCTGGTAATTAAATGCACGCTAGTAGAATTTTTCAAGGCACCAAGCTATTGGTGCTGAATTACAAAGGTGCTTTCACAGGTCATGGATGTCTTTCTGGTGATTATCATCTTTGTGTAGTCTAGGATTGAGACCAACTTAGTGCATGCCAAGAAGATTTCCACCTTTCTTCATATCTAGCCTTGAAGACAAGATAAAGGAGCATAAGAGAAGAGAGTAATTAAGAAAGTGGCATCTTCTGCAGACTAAATTATCAGCATGGCATCATTGAAACAAAACCTGAAATGTTGAAACAATCATCGTTCAAAACGATTGAAACAGACCTTTCATAAGATCCCCCTACTCTATGCCAACTATAGACATTTTGTTGCAACTTTCAAAGGCAAAGGTTTCTATTACCCTAGTTGCAAAGAAGGTATGCTGGCAAGTGAAGTTGGGTGAAAGTGACAGTTTGCAGATACATTCTGGATGCCATATTGGAGACATATGATTTTACACTATTTGGTATTTCCACAGTCTAGAATTGTATAAATGAAGACAGTGAGGTAGTTGGTGATCGTGTTAGAGTGGAACTAACTGTGGATGATCTGTTAGGCTAGGGATATGGAGATAAGTTTGAAGAAGTCACAATCAGAATCTAGTGCAACTGCTAAAGAGGTTGCCAAATGAACCTGAAGCTGAAAGAAAAGTGTTTGCAGATGACTGAGTAGAGTACATATGCTTTGTACTTAAAGTGAAAGTTCTTCATCCTGATCCTGACAAAGTGACAGCTGCAATAGAAGTGCAATGAGAACACATGAAAGTGGTGTTTGATTTAAGAACCACTTGACAAGGGTCTTGCATAATTTCTCATTAGGGTGTGAACCTCTACACAAGCTAAGGATATGTCATCAGCATTAGATCTCAGAACAAGAAGCAGTTTCACTTTCATCAAACAACTAGTGATGTCAACTCCAAGTATTGAAGTGCTATGAAGTCAGTGATGAAGTTGTTGTGCAATGAGATGCCAGTGAAGAAGAACTTAGATTAACTGTTACGCAGCAATGCTAACCAGTTGTGTTTGCATCCATGTGATATGCAAACTGAATGACATTCCCTGGAGAAAGAGAAGGAACACCACGCCAGGAATGAGGAAGATGCCAAAGGAACAGCCAAAAATAATTCACGTGTACCTTTTAAAAATCAGAATGCATTAAAAATTATGGGTGTAAAACATATATAGAGACAGGCAAAAGTGATGTATACTAGGTTAAGCAAACAGTTTTTGTTCATGAATGGCAATTTTCTTTGTACGGCATGCATATTGGGTAACCTGTAGTTTCAAATGATATTGCCTATGCTATTTTTGGTGCATCCTTATGGAAAACTGAGCATTCGGACAAATGCATTTTATGCATTGTGGCTTGTCATAATTAAATAGCCTGGGATGTAATTACTATCCTTATAAAGGTAGAGTCGTGAGCAGTTGCCAATGGAATATAAGGAATAACTTCTCTTCCTTCTGAGGTCAGCTTCTTTGTGATGAAAAGGAATCCGATAAAAAGATGTTCCAAAACATCGACACCAGTGAAATTTGTCCCAGTTGTGACCAAATTATGTATTATCATCCCTTTTGCAGTAAGCATGCTGACTTTTAGTAAATATTTTACAAGTAAAATAAAGTTTTCAGCACACAAAGTACACAATCGAATCACGTACTGGTGTTCATTCCACTGTCAAAGAACGGCCGACAAATGGCTATGGGAAATTTGGAAATGTATTTTGTGAGTCATCCGCCTATGTTGCGATCACGACCTATTGCTGCAAGTGTGTGGATGTTGCTGAGTTACTGAGATTTCAATGTGACCTCCAGTAGGTTGCGTCAGGTTTTCCATTGCAAACAACAGCATATGAGCATGTGAATTTCATAGGACATTGTTATAGATGATGTTTTGCCAGCTCTGTCTTCTAAAATAGATTTTATTGCAAAATTAATATCATTGCCAATTATGACTTTCAGCTTTCTTCCATACTAGCAGCGAAAATCGTGAATGAAAAATTAAAGCAAAGATTGATAAATGTATTTCAGAAGGCAAACTATCAATGTTTTTGCATTGTATAAAGTTGTTTTTCATAACAATGCTCTCTACACATCATTACCATATTTATTATAAATAGCATTATTTTCTCCACTTCACAATTTTAACATTTTGATTAATTAAGATATTCATGTGGCTAATACATTAAATTGTCACTTCCATGCATGGTTCAGTTTTAATTTTGAACTTTAAAAGGATATTTTTAAATGCAAACTTTAGGAAACAATACTAGTGAAACATTCTCAACTAATATTAGGACTAGCAAGAAGCCCTAACAATTCAGTGGACAGGAAGCAATATAAACCAATTTAATGAAGAGCACTTCTCAAATATTTTATTTCTGTTTGAAAAATGCTATAAACAACAGCATAATCTGTATTCAAACAAATGTTGGGACAAAGATAAAGATTCTGTACCTCCTAAATGACACATTGTATTATAATAAATGTCACATCTGTTCCAGTTCCTCCCCTCATGAAATTGCTTTATGATTAAAATGTGCTCAGGGTTTGCTGAAATTAATTGATCCTGTTGAATAGCTTCTCAGTTTCAAGTCATTAACATTATGTTGCATGATTAGACAATCAGTGTAGACTGAAACTGATCAAAAAATTCTAGGTCAGATTTACTGCAGTGTCAATCACAGACTGCCACTGCTATGATTTATGTTAAAAAAGCAATTCATTTTACTTACAGGTGTTTCTAGTCAGGGCTACTTCACAAATGTGGACTGTACTTTAAATCTGACAAGTTCCTTGTATGTGGAGGTGCCAGTGTTGGACTGAGGTGGACAAAGTTAAAAATCTGTCAACAACAGGTTATAGTCCAACAGGTTTAATTGGAAGCACTAACTTTCGAGCTGGCACAACCACCTGATGAAGAGGCTGCACCTCGAAAGTTAGTGCTTCCAAATAAACCTGTTGGAATATAACCTGGTGTTGTGATTTTAAACCGGTTCCTTGTAGTATAGGCAAGTCATACCATGGCCCATTTTTCATAATAATAGTTGCCTTATTCTGTGATTTACATATCCAGCATCTCTCATAGCTAGTTTGGCAGTTTCTGTACAAGAGGAAGTATGTAAGGTAGATATGAGCTTTAGGTACCATGGGGCTATGGTGCCAGATTCCAGGGCGGGAAGGGGACCTGGTAAGTGATTGAGTAGTTAGTTTAGATCAGGGTGGTTGGGGAAATATTGAGTTCTCTAGAGGCAGGAATTGAGTGTCAGAGAGGTGGCGTTGGGAATTGGTCATGCACAAAGGGGTATGTTGGGTCTGACATTTTTGGGGGTGGGAGAGGGTGCTTTCAGTCCTGGGGAAGAAGTGATGGGCTTTGGGTCCCAAAGAGGAGAGGTGGATATTGTGGATAGTGTGGGGCGAGAGGGGAAAGATATAAAAGAGACCTAAGGGGCAACCTTTTCATGCAAAGGGTGGTATGTGTATGGAATGTGCTGCCAGAGGAAGTGGTACCAATACATTTAAATGGCATCTGGATGGGTCTATGAAAAGGAAGGGTTTGGAGAGATATGGGTCGGGTGCTGGCAGGTGGGATGAAATTGGGTTGGGATATCTGGTTGGACCGAAGGGTCTGTTTCTGTGCTGTACGTGTCTATGACTCTAAAACAAAATAACTGAATCTGTATTAAATACATGACCCCTGATTTTTAAAGAGTGACTCCTACTTCTATTTTTTCCTATCTCCACATATACCCTGTAAAAACCCTTCAAGTCTTCGTGATTCAGTCAAGGTACTTCTTACTCTTAACTCCAATGAATGCAAACTTAATCTGTTCAACCTTGCCTCATAAGACAACCTGCCCATTAGCCAAGTAAACCACCTCTGAATTGCCTCCAACAGATTTGTATCTTTAAAATGTTCAATACTGTCCACATTTCCTTTAACTGATTTAAAAAGGACATTAGTTGGGGTCTGTAACCAGCAGCTGACTGTTCTGTATCAGCCATTTTTTTGCCCTGCTGAAATTGAATTTCATTAGATTGTGTCTTTGCTGTCATAAAGTTTGAGGCAGCTGTCACGTCCAGTGAGATAATTACAGTGAACCTGATGAAGGCCTTGGGTTTGAACCCTACTCTGCACTGATCTCAGCTACAGCAGTATGAAATTGCAACTGCTGCATCACTACCTGTACTGTTTTGGAATTTGCTGCAATGTTGGGAAACACAAAACATTACAGCAACATGATTTTAAAAATGTATTTCATGGGATGAGGACGTTGCTAGCTAGGCAGCATTTATTGTACATCCTTAATTGCCCAGAGGTTGGTTAAGAGTCAACTGTATTGCTGTGGTTCTGTGTCACATGTAGGCCAGACTACATAAGGATGACAGATTTTCTTCCCTGAAGGATATGAGTGAACCAGATGTAACTTTAAGAGCAATCAGCAATGATTATATGATCATGGTCAGGTTTGCATGTTTTTAATGTGGAATTGCCATGGTGGGATTCAAACCATGTCCCCAGCTTGGTTTCAGGATTTTTAGTGGAGTGACACTACTTGAAAATGGAATTTAACTTGTGCGGATGCACAAAATTTGTAATAATAGATCAGTCACCGACCCATATAGGAGAAATAAGTTGATAACTAACTTGTAGTTAGTTTTAAATTACTTTGGAAGGAAATCCTTCATGCTGCTTAATCTTGCACAATGAGCACATGTTAAGAGGAGATACCAGCTAGTGTGCATCTTGAAAATAGGAATATAGGCTTCAAGTCAGCTATTAGTCTTGTGGTTAACCTGCTGTGCATACTTTCATTTTAGTAGACATTAGCTACATATACACAGACTCCTTTACCAAAATGGTATCTGACACACTTGACATCAGAGGCATGTGCATGCTATAGAAGTCATTTCAGACTTCCTAGTGGTCAAAAAAGGTTGTCACTATAAAAGCCAATTTTATTTCCAGCATCTCCAATGAGGTTGTTCTGTTGTTAGTTTAGATTATGTACTCTGTCTCCTAAAGTAAAGTTCGACTCGTTAACTGTCTGACTCAGATGAAGTTGCTATCACTGAGTCAAGCTGACAAATTAAAGGCCACTTTAACATATGCTTTGCACTCCTGATTCAAAACCTCTTGTTTTGACACACTGTTGAGCCTCTGACTCCTGAAATAGGTTCCACTTAACATCTAGCCAGGTAAGAGTGCTAAGTATTGAACGGCAGCTAGCTGAACTGGAGGATTTTTATTGAACAACAGATGGAGAGCTCAGTGGCTGAGCCCAGTAAACATTTTGAAAGCTGTCACCAGATTAGAAATGCAACATGAATCTGAGAGCTGTTTGTCACTGTCACTTTCCCAGGACAGGATTTGGACTTAGTAGCTGCTAATCCCAGGTCTCCCAATAAACCGCATTGCTAAAATTGTTTAGCAATGTTTGAAAATACAATTTAGATATCAGGGGATATAGCATAGAATGTCTTGTTAAAACTGTACAAGTTCTGTCATTTTTGTGGAAGAATTTATTATTATTAAGGAAATGTCACATGAATAAGTCATAAGTGAATGCAAACTTGGAAATGTTAAAGTAAAATAAGATTTTGCAACAAAATTTCAGGCTTTTGCAGCAAAATTAATTGGGTCTACTCCAATAAATCAACCTACAGAAATTTTTTTTTAATCTTTCTGTTCAAAAGCCAGAAATGAGAGAAAATAAGCACCAACACTGACATTAGTACCTATACAGATGGACTGTATCATCCATCATTATTCTCAATACTGACGTTCAACAAATCTTGGGTTGGTAAGTAAGATCTATGGCACATAAACAGCTGATGAGTTATAATCTGCATACACTGGCCATTTTATCATGGTGATGTGACACTGCCTTTGAAATTAAATCTCCACTTTACTGGAAACAGGCAGCCACTAGCACTGTTAAATAGAAACGATTGTGATAGAGTATGGGCTAGAACCAGTTTTTCTCCCCGGCTCCAATCTCCCACCATATATACAGCCCAAAATCTTTTCTGTCCTATCCACATCTTTCCCACTAGTCAGGGGTTAAAATTGATCCAAAACATTCCTTATTTGGAATTATTTTTTAAATTTCCCTCATTGCTTGGACAATAGCACAGGAAAATTCAAAGAAGATGCATGCAATTATTAATTGCTTAAGATTGTATCTTGTTGAATGTATTAAACATTTCTTTAAATCCCTTCATAGGATAAGGGTGTTGCTAGCTAGTCGAGCATTTATTGCCCATCCTTGAGGGTTAAGAGTCGACCACATTGCTGTGGGTCTGGAGTCACATGTAGTCTTGACCAAATGTGGACAGTAGTTTACTTCCCTAAAAGTGAACTAGATGCGTTTTTCCAACAATTAGCAATGGTCCTCATTGGACTCTTAAATTCTAGATTTTAATTGAATTCAGATTTGACCATCTGCCATGACAATATTTAAACCCAGGTGCTCAGCATTACTTGATCTCTGGATTAACAGTCCAGCAATGATACCATTACACCTTTCCTCATAGAAGATCTGTTTGATACCCAATTCTTGCCATAACCTAGAACCATTTTTGTATGTTGAATCACCAAGCATACAATTGAATCCCATATTTCAAGAGCCACTGCAAGCCCCAATCGCTTTGACAGTACTATAGTAAGGGTGATTTGGCAACATCGCAAGAAATTAGAAGCTATTTTCTTTTTTTAAATAAAAAGAGAAGCTTATTTTGTTGTTATCGTCACTTACTTGACCTGAAAGATGTGTCTAAGGTAGTTATGGAGGATTAGGAAGCCACGATGGATCCTCTTTCCCCCATTGTGATGTTGGGTACTTGATTTAATTACCTCTGTTTTTTTTTCTTCTGGCAGTCCCTGAGGTTTAATGGAGATCACACTGTTCAGTAGGAATAATAAATGGATTATGAGGCTGTGCCTCCTTACCAGCATTTGCAACTTTCAAGCGGTGAAGAATGGCTGATTAATCTACCCAGCCAGGTCAGGGTTGGATGTATCTAGAGGTCTTTCTGGCGTTCTGTGTTAGAGTGTCCATTTTGTTATGAGATCACGGCAGAAACATTGTGCCATGTACTTAAAATATTGGGACCAAGATGGAGCATTAGGCATTTTATTTTAAGGTGTTGATTTAAAAGAAATTGTGTGAAATGGCCAATCTTCAAATTGAGGCAGTGCTGTTGTTGGAGGGAGTAAGAGAAAAATTAATACATGAAAATAATAAATATAGGAAGACGTTCTCAAACTTGCAAAATGTACGTTACAAGAGGAAGGGCTGAGGAGCATCTCTGAAAGCAATTATTTAGTACACATGAAAGTATATGTCTTGAGTTGAACACCACAAGGATAATGCATTAGAGTATGTGTTTGGTGAACAAAAATAAAGGTTAGAAGAGCAATAGCCAAAATAAGCAATGAAATGGAATATGTATTCACTCACTATTTTCCGAGTGTACCCTCTTCACTGTCACTTTTCTTCATATGTATTAAAATACAAAGATCATATTCATTTGAATTTCTTCACATAACATCGATTAGGAATCATGTTGATTTGAAAATAAGGCTGAAATCTTCTCAGACACCAGGTATCCGTCACAAGGGGCTTTCTATGTAGCTCAGGTTGTAAGCTTGTAAGAGGAATATTACTCTTTTTAATCCCCAATCTCTTGAGTTAAACAATCACAAGATTGCTAGAAAACAATCTATTGTCTATTGTCTATTGTCTAAAATGTAAAAGTTGATATTAAGGCTTCTGGGTTAGAGAGAAGAATAGTCAGTAAAGTTGAACCCATTTCTTCTTGCAATACAGTTCGATTTTGTAACTTGAAATTGTGCAGCAGTGAGTACTAGAATAGATGGGAACTTAAGAGACTTGACAGGATAAATGCTAAGAGCATGTTTCCCTTCTTGGGAAAGTTTAGGAACAGAGGACATCATCTTAAAGTGGTGATTCTGATCCTGAGATTAGGAAGATTTTTCTTTTTTGAAGGTTTAGTGTCTTTGGGGTCAGAGCTCTTCTGTATACTGTATTTAAAGTTGAGATAGATTCTTGGTCAGTAGGAGATTAGAGGGTTATGGGAAACGAGAAAGTCCATACGGGGTGTATTAGATCAGCCATGATCCTCCTGAATGGTGAAAAAGGCTCAAAGGGCCAATTGGTCCATTGCAGTTCCAGTTTCTTCTGTTTCAAAATAGGGTTGAACTTGCAACAATGCTCTGTCACTATTCTCTGCCAGGATTCATACGTGAGAATTAAATAGAGCATAGAACATTACAGCGCAGTACCCTTCAGCCCTTGATGTTGCGCTGACCTGTCATACCAATCTGAAGCCCATCTAACCTACACTATTCCATGTACGTCCATATGCTTGTCCAATGATGACTCAAATACACTTAAACTTGGCGAATCTACTACCGTTGCAGGCAAAGCATTTCATACCCTTACTACTCTGAGTAAAGAAACTACCTCTAACATCTGTCCTATACCTATCACCCTTCAATTTAAAGCTATGCTTCCTTGTGCTTGCCATCACCATACTTAGAAAAAGGCCCTTCTCTGTCCACCCTATCTAACCCTCTGATTATCTTATATGTCTCTATTAAGTCACCCCTCAACCTTCTTCTCTCCAATGAAAACAGCCTCAAGTCCCTCAAGACCTTCCCTCCATACCAGGAAACATCCTGGTAAATCTCCTCAGCACCCTTTCCAAAGCTTCCACATCATTTTTATAATGCGGTGACCAGAACTGTACACAATACTCCAAATGCGGCCGCACCAGAGTTTTGTACAGCTGTAGCATAACCTCATGGTTCTGGAACTCGATCCCTCTATTAATAAAAGTTAAAACACTATGCCGCCTTAACAACCCTGTCAACCTGGCTGGCAACTTTCAAGGATCTGTGTACCTGGACACCCAGATCTCTCTGCTCATCTACACTACCAAGAATCTTGCCATTAGCTCAGTACTTTGCATTCCGGTTATTCCGGCCAAAGTGAATCACTGCACACTTGTCCGCATTAAACTCTATTTGCCACCTCTCGGCCCAGCTCTGCAACTTATCTATGTCTCTCTGTAACCTATAACATCCTTCATCACTATCCACAGCTCCACTGACCTTAGTGTCATCTGCAAATTTATTAACCCATCCTTCTACGCCCTCATCCAGGTCATCTATAAAAATGACGAAAGCAGTGGACCCAACACCGGCCCTTGCAGTACGTCACTAGTAACTGGACTCCAGGATGAACATTTCCCATCTTCTTTCAGCAAGCCAATTACTGATCCAAACTGCTATATCTCCCACAATCCCATTCCTCTGCATTTTGTACAACAATAGCCTACTGTGGGGAATCTTAACGAACGCCTTGCTGAAATCCATGTACAACACATCAACTGGTTTACTCTCATCTACCTATTTTGGTCACCTTCTCAAAGAACTCTAAGGTTTGTGAGGCATGAACTACCCTTCACAAAACCGTGTTGACTATCCCTAATCAAATTATTCTTTTCAAGATGATTACAAATCCTCTCTCTTATAACCTTTTCCAACACTTTACCAAAAACTGAAGTAAGGCTCACTGGTCTATAATTACCAGGATTGTCTCTACTCCCCTTCTTGAACAGGGGAACCACATTAGCTATCCTGCAGTCTTCTGGCACTATTCCTGTAAAGAATGACTATTTCAAGATCAATGCCAAAGGCTCAGCAATGTCCTCCCTGGCTTCCCAGAGGATCCTGGGAAAATTCTCATCCGGCCCAGGGGACTTATCTATTTTCACACTCTGCAGGATTTTGAATACCTCTTCCTTGTGAACCTCAATCCCACGTAGTCTAGTAGCCTGTATTTGAGTATTCTCCTCAACAACATTATCATTTTCTAGAGTGAATACTGTTGAAAAATATTCACTTAGTGCTTCCCCTATCTCCTCTGACTCCACACACAACTTCCCACTACTATCCTTGATTGGCCCTAACCTTACTCTTGTCATTCTTTTATTCCTTAAATACCTATAGAAAGCCTTAGGGTTTACTCTGATCCTATCCACCAACAACTTCTGATGTCTCCTCCTGGTGCTTCTGAGCTCTCTTTAGGTCTTTCCTGGCTACCTTGTAACCATCAAGCGCCCTAATTGAGCCTTCACATATCATCCTAACATAAGCCACCGCCTTCCTCTTGACCAGAGATTCCACTTCCTTCATAAATTACGGCTCCCGCGCTCTACAGCTTCCTCCCTGTCTGACAGGTACATATTTATCTAGGACGCACAGTAGGTTTTCCTTGAATAAGCTCCACATTTCTAATGTGCCTATCCACCTCTTTCCCCCCCCCCCCCCCCGCAGTTTCCTTCCCCATCCTATGCTTCCTAAATCTTGCCTAATCGCATCTTAATTGCCTTTCCCCCCCAGCTGTAACTCTTGCCCAGTGGTATACACCTATCCCTTTCTATCACTAAAGTAAACATAACAGAATTGTGATCGCTATCACCAAAGTGCTCACCTACTTCCAAGTCTAACACCTGGCCGGGCTCATTACCCAGTACCACATCTAATGTGGCTTCGCCCCTTGTTGGCCTGTCTACATACTGTATCAAATGCTTGACCGATGTGCCAAAAGGAATGTGAAGTGCATGGAACTATGAACTATGCTACTATATGTATGTTTTGACTATTCTGTGGCCTACTGGCAGTGAGCTGCTCATCATCTGTCGTGACAAACTGGTGTCACAGCCCACAGAAACATACACTTGGCCTCGCACGCACGTTCTGGTTTCTCTTTGACCAAATCTCTAAGAGAAATTTAAGTGAATCTGCAGAAAAGACAGTTTGTGTGTCCACATGGGCTAATAATATCAATGAGTTCCAATTGTATTTTGAGGATGGAGTCAGTTGGATCTGGAGTGAAAACTAGGTGATCATCTTTGCCCTACAGTTCCAAAGGCACTGCAACCCTATTTCCATCTACTATTGTGAGGTCCTTAGCCAAGTGTGAAGCTTTTGAACTATAGAAATCTGTAGATAAAACATAATGCAATGGCTGCTTTATTCACAGAATCAGTGTCATTCATTCTGCTTTTCAAAGCTCAATCTACTTATGTTCTTTATGACAGCCTTGAGCAAGCAATATGTGTACAAATTTTATACTTAAATATGACAACACATCCCTCCCCTTCTGAACAAATGTGTCATGTTTAATTGCTACTTCCAATCTGAAAAATAAACATGTCTTGGCCATTTAAATTATTACTACTTGTAACTCTTGTATGAATTTACCAATGTATTCTGTTTCAACCAGATGGAAAGTTTGTTCAACACTGAAATTGGTTCACTTTAATGCATTTTCAATTTAGTGTGGTGAATGCCTTCTCAATCAATAAGATATTGTTTAGTATATAGTTTGGCTTCATTTGGCTCATGTTCTTCATCTGAAATATAGCATTCTGACTTGACAAGAGATGTTTTCTGTGCTTTGAAGAATAATCTGTTCCATGTCATGATTTGTGAATCATGCTTGGTAGTGATCATTGCTGCTTTTTGTATCAATCACAACAAATAGGTGCAATGAGTCATTTGCTTTCTAACATGAACATCAAAATTTGCAAGCATTTTATCTCTTCAGTAGTGCAGCTCTACATTTTGTTTTGTTATGCATTTATTCTCATTCAATTCTTTTATCTACAATTGTTCATATTCACATTGACCATCAGCTGTGAGGGCTAACTCAGGAAGATGTGTATCAAGAATGTGGTGCTGGAAAAGCACAGCCGATCAGGGCTTTCCTGATGAAGGGCTTATGCCCGAAACGTCGATTCTCCTGCTGCTTTTCCAGCACCACATTTTCGACTCTGATCTCCGGCATCTGCAGTCCTCACTTTCTCCTCAGGAAGATGTGTTCATAAAATGCACAAAGATGAGTACAGCGTGTGGCTTTCTAGAATTTGCTTGAGGAGGTATTCTTATAATTGCAAAGAGCATGATACATCTCTTGCTTTCACAAACTGTTCTCAGCTGTAACTGTACATATCTTTAAAGTTATGCATGCATCTCTGAATTCTTCATAGCTTTTGACCAATGGGGTATCTTTCAATGAGTGAACTGCAGGCAATTTGCAAGTTTACAGATCTAACCATTGGGCTCCATTGTCAGTTATCTTTTGAGAGTATCCAAACACAGTTATGACTGCTTGGATGGAAGAAGCCACAACTATTTCTGCTCTGTAAAATGGTAATCCTTTGCATTGCTAGCTTAAAATAGAATACTAGTAAATACTCTGGCCAGTGTGGATAAGACAGCCAGATTGAAAGCACTGTTCAATTATGTTACTGTTTTATGCAGCAGCTATTGCTTTGGTTTATTGGGATATTGAAAGCTCTGAACAATGTTCACAGGAAGTGAGCTTGAAGTACAGTTTTTGGAAGCCTCCATTTAATGGTTTTAGATTTAGAGAGCAACAGACTTTCAAACTCCAAATCTGACAGTTTTGCAACTTCCTTTCATAGCTTCTACAACAGCTGGCTGGAGAGAGACCCTTTTGAAGATCTATGTTTTATTTCCCTATGTACCCCAGTCAAAATTGTTCACAAGCTGCCTCAATTCTGAGCAATCTGGTTGAGAATTGGCTTGCTGCTTTATGGATCTGAAAATGTCTTGTATATTGCATTATCCGTCATCTTGAAGTAGGGTATAATCATTTGCTTAGGAGTACAGGTTTCAAAAATGACGTTAAATTCTTCATTGGCACAATGGAAACTTTATGCTTTTCTCCATTTTCCTTTGTGCAGAAGCAAAATCTACATGGCTTCTTTTGACATCATGAGTCTCCAGAGAATGGCTTCTAATGTTTTTCAAAGGGGCACAAATTAGACATAGATCATGTCACTGTCATCAGCCATTGTAATCAAACTTCTTTGTATAATTGTCTTTTTAAATCTGAGCAACTTGAGTGCTGTCTGACTCTGTCTTTCTGCAGTTTGGTGTTTGATGTATTATTTGTGACTGAAATGGGATTTTCTCAATGTAAGCAGAACCCTCCACAAAGATGCATATTTTCTTGGTTGGATTTATCCTTATCATCCATGTGGTGTTCTTGGCCAAATCCAGGGTTTTAGCTCTTAGCAACAGCTACCCGAATAAAACAACAGTTGGTTTTATTAACATAGCTACGACCATAGTTTCTCCTCCTCCTTACAGCTCTGTCTACTTGTAACATTCTGCCTGGCAGTTTTACATTAACACCTGTGGTGATTCTAGTGCTTATTGCTATACATGTCAAGAGATCTGACATCTCTGTCTGGCAGCACTCTTCACTGTCTTGTGTTATCCTCTCCTGTCCACTGTGTAGTTGTGTGCAACTATTCTGTGACCACTCCATTGTGAAACTATGCATAGGTTGATGCTTTCCATTGCCCTCTATTTAGTCTCCTAGAAGAGATCACTATAGATTTGTAGCTTTGATCAAATAGCAGAAATAATTACATTTTCTTTACTGAGTGCAAGTTTTTAAGGGTTCTTTTTGCTCTAGCAATTTCAAGTACCTTATGCACTATATAGATTGTTATTTCAAAATAGTCTAACACTGCAACAGACAGCAGGGAAAGTCTTTTTTCTTATTTTTTCTTGGGAATGATGAGAAATAATTACAGATGCAAACTTAAAATCACCCCCAATTTCACCTCCAGTTACTAAAACACAATGCTGGAAAGAGTCAGACAGCACTTGTAGATGGAGAAACTGTTTGTGAGAGGAAAAAAAGCCCTGGAGGCAGGGTCTAGAAACATAGCAGACATCTATGTCAGGATTGCTGTTCAATGCATTCCCAGTGATAGCTAGGGAGTTAGATTGTCCACCCACTGCACAGAGGCACGGAGATCATTTGTATGCGTAAGGTCCAATTTTGAAGTAATTTAGAAGGACTGCAACATTTTGCTAATGTTGGAGCAGAATCCCAGTATTTGTACAGACCTCCAGTGCAATGGAGGCAGTCTCCCTTTTGCTGTTCAGGAGACCATTGCTCATGGCTCCATGCCACTAGGCAGAAAAGGCAGCCCCAAAGTGCCATCTGGAATATGTTTCTCTCTGCCTCCCTGCTTGGACCCTCTTAAAGTTTGGTTTAAAATGTATCTTTCAGGGTGCTTCAGTGCTGAGGTACTCTGTTGAATTGAATCACCTCCGTGGCATCCACCTCTTTCAGTGGAGCAGCCAATTCTTCAAAGCTGCCAACCCTCTGTAAGGGGCTGTATAGGGGTTCAGCTGTCATCCTTAATTGGATGTCCATTTTGGACGCTGTCTCTAGGGAGAAAGCTCTGCTGGACAGGTTGCTGCTAATGGCAGGCTCAGAGCTTCCATTTTTTTCCTAGGTCTGAGGTCCTGAACCTTGCATGAAATTCTGATGCAGTCTTTCAGATTGGTAACCCTTCAGATCGTCAGCCAGACATGTTGCCTGATCTGCTGAATACTTCCAGCATTTTCTTCTTTTAATTTGCATTTCCAATATGGATTGCATTTGGGTTTTGCTGTCTGAGTTTTTGGTATTGCAGTGATGGTGGTTGTTGTATAGGATGTGCGTCCTCAACATAATACCAGTTTCTTGTTTTGTAAATATTTTCACAAATAATGTAAGGTCTGGTGACTTTTGTGCTAAATGATGGTTTATATACAGAGGCGCACACAGATATCTTATCAACTTCAAGAGCTCTTCTACAGAAGCAAGCCGGCACACAGAACTGATACAATGTGACCAAAGTAATTAGAGCACAAATGTATTGGAGTTGTTCCCAGGTCAGGCATAAATTTAGGGTTAAGATTAGAAATAACAAGCAGAAATTTATACAAAAAATTGTTTCTCTCAAAGGGGCATTTATACATGGAACAGGATAGCAGAATTGCTATCCAAGCTTTTTTTAAATAAAGGACATTAGGTTAGCAGTTGTAGAAAAATATAAAATGGCATGGAGAAAATGACAAGAGTATGCATCCAGAGTAGACCATTTTGGTGTACACGCTTCATGAGCCAAATGCCTGTACTTGAATTTCTGTAATTCAATACCTGGAGTTTCAGATTAGCATCAAAATTAAAATAATGCTATTCGATTACTGCTGGATTTATTATAATATTGACTGGAAAATCTAAACTAATGATTCCTAATGGAGAATAAAATGGGTTCAGAAGACAACTAGATTGATTGATTTTCTAGGCATTAAATGGATTAATAGATTATAGTTGGAAAACGAGGTAGGTATAATTGAGATTCATCATAAAATGACAAGGTGGATCAATGGTGTTTTTCTTTTCATTATTTTCATACTGCAAGAAGGAAGTAAAAAGGGATGAAGAGAAGATATGACACAACTCTCTGGCAGCTTTCATCATGGCTACTATTTCCCCGTTATCCAGGATGCCTAGAGTGTGTTCTTCCAGAAGAAGAAGCTGTGAAAGTGGGCTCAGCTTCATATGACCATTTTAAAATGTATCATGGCTGACCAATATTCCTCATATATCCACTTTCTTGCATTTTCCTTGTAATCCTCAATTCCTTTACTGATCAAGGATCTAAATGTCACAGTCTCAAACATACAAAAGAAATCTTCCCCCCCCGACTCAAGGAGTTCTAAAGATTCACAACACACTCAAAGAAATTCATCCTCATTTCAGTCTTAAAAACTTGAACCATATTATTCTGAGAATGTCTCCTCTTGTCCTAGACTCTCCTACAAGGGACAAACATCCTCTCAGAACAGAACAGGATCCCTGTTCCCCTGACCATTAACTGCAGCATGTCCTCCAACACTTTGAGAGAATTCAGTTATCATGTATAAACATTTTCTAAACCTCCTTTTCAATCTGGGCAGCTTTCCTGCTATCTGCTAGAAGGGGAACCTGCCCTTTTTTCAGAGGCGCTGGCATGAGAAATGCCTAATTTATCAACTGTAGATACTAATTACAATTTTAATGAAGTTGCAGCATGAATTTAAGATGCGGCCTGGGACCACATCAGGTGTTTGCATTGTGCTGGCTGCTTCCTGTATTTGTCTGTTTTTGCTTTCATCTATAATACAGTTCTGCAGGTTAGAAACATTTTGAATAAATCTACATGGAGAAAAACAACTTAAAATAATGAGTAAGTTATATTATAAATTCTGATTTGTTTTTTGTTTGCATGTGATCTAGCCCCTGTGTAAAATAGGGATCAAGAGATTTAAAAAAAACACGAAGAGCACTTCAGTAATAATAAACTGGATATCATAATGTCCTTTAAGGTTCACTGAGCATTTTCTACAATGGCTCTTGTTTCATCATTTAATGATTATTGATTCTGATGGAGTGTTTGTCATGGCATAGTCTATTGATGTTGAAAATAACATACGAATGGAGAGTATGTGTGCTTACTGGACAAAAGGACTCAAGTGTAAAATAGATGAATTTGCATGATGAGCTTTCTTTGACAAATGTATTAGTACAGGAATTGTATTTGTTTCAATTCCATTTATAAAATTAAATTAATATTACCCTTGCTCATCCTTTTGAGGTGGTGACCATGTTCATTATCTGGGGTGTTTGATAGAGTTCTAATGGGTACATATACTGTTAAGGTTGATGTACATCTAGAAATTTATGCTTCAAATTTAGTCAGGGAAATGGGCCTGTGTGGGTTATTCTTCAGAGGGTCAATCTGGATGGTTGGGCCAAAGGAACTGTTTCCACACTGTAGGGAATCTAATCTAATCTTCAGATGGAACAAGGATGCCGCAGATATTTGAGTTTTGGATGTACTTTAGGCTCAATATTTCCCCTGCTTGTGTTATCTGTATGATTCTAATGTGTGTTTGCTTTGAAAGGAAAGCTGTGTTGTATTCATAAGAACATAGAACTGGTGGAGGGGTTAGGCCGGCTGGCCCTTTGAACTTGCTCTGCCATTCAATAAGATCATGGCTGATCTTCTCATGGATTCAGCTCCATTTACCTGCTTGGTCACCATAACCCTTAACTCCTTTACTGTTCAAAAGTCTATCTATCTTTACCTTTAAAAACATTCAACAAGGTAGCCTCAACTGCTTCACTGGGCAAGGTATTCCACAGAGTCGCAACCACATGAAGTTCCTCCTAAGCTCATCCTAAATCTTCTCCCCCTTTATTTTGAGGCTAGCCCATTAGGTCTACTTTCATCCACCAGTGGAAACAACCTCCCTGCTTCTATGTTATGTATCCCCTTTAGAATTTTGTTTCTGTAAGATCCCTCTTCAATCTTCTAAATTCCATTAAGTATAGACAGAGTCTACTCAAACTCTCTTCATAAGCCACCCCCCTCAACTCCAGAATCAACCCAGTGAACCTTCTCTGCACCCCCTCCACTGCCAGTATATTCCTTATCGAGTAAGGAGACCAAAACTACACAGTACTCCAGGTGTGACCTCATCAGCACCCTGTACAGCAGGGTGTGACCTCATCAGCACCCTGTACACCCTGCAGTATAACCTTCCTACTTTTAAACTCCATCCCTCTAGCAATGAAGGACAATATTCCATTTGCTTCCTTAATTATCTGCTGCACCTACAAACAAATCTTTTGTAGTTCATGCACAAGGATACTTGAGGTCCCTCTGCACATCAGCTTGCTGCAATCTTTCAATATTTAATTATTATTCCTACCAAAATGGATGACCTCACATTTAGAAACATTGTATTCTATCAGCAAGCACCTTGCCCCCTCACTTAACCTATCTATATCCCTCTGCAGACTTTGTGTCCTCTACGTGATTTGCTCTACCATTTAGTGTTATCTGCGAACTTTGAGACACCGCATTTGGTCCGCAACTCTTATCTGGTTGTGGTGGGTGTAACAGTGCTGTGTGAGCTACTCTTTGAACTCCAAGTTAATATTAAAAACCCTAAATGAAGTCTTGAATGACCTTTGTAGAACTTCATTTGACTGCCATGCAATGCACCCCTGACTCAGACTCTCCATTAAAGGTTTGTTTTGGAATATCAGGCATTCTCACCAATCGGCAAGACTCTGCAATGCTAGCTGAGGTTAGCACCTTCATGTTTCATATTGTCTTGTGCTGTAATTTGATATTTGGAACCTTCCAAAGGGAACTCAAGTGAAAGTGATTGAACTTTTGACGCTGGTATATAGTTGAACTCTACTGTGGAGAACAGAGTGGGCAGAGATATAGACTTTCAATTTGGTAGGCAAATTTACTCTTCTTTCCAAGACTGATCATAGAAAACTATGACAAAGTCTAGATTCCAGATGAAATTTGATTTCATTGATCATACTTGTTAAAAATGTTTAACAATTTGTTCTTTCATTGAAATACAAGCACATGAGCTTGAGCTGCTTTTAACAATAAAACTAAAGTTTTATTATGCAAAAGAAAAGATAAACTAAACAAATAAACATTTTTACATATAACACAACTTGACAGATTTTTGAAACACAGTAAAAATACAATCCCATCTAACCCAACACCACCACTCTTGACAGTATTCAAGAACTGGAGAGAATTGTTTCTCTATCAGTATCTGTATATTTGACTTAACTGTTTCTTTCAATTCCCTGTCTTGAGAGTTTGGTAGCAGTTTCTATAATTTATATCACAACTGAACTTAGACATTCTTCTGGTTCTAAACAAACACTTTTATCTTGAACTTTTGCACTAGTAACCTTATGAGATAAACTATTTCCCAATAGTTTTAAATCCTCTCCTTTCTTCAAAAGAAACCGTTCCATCTATCGAAGTTTCACCATAACCTTTTGTGATTTGAACATAAATGATTATCAAACAATGATTTTTTTTTTCCCTGAAGTTTAAAACAAAACTTCAATTTTTTCTAAATTGCAAGTAAGCTAACACTGCTCTAAGTTGTTAGATTGTAAAACTCTTCCAAAGCAAAGAAAATGCCATTCTTACTTCAGGGACTTCCTCTTGCATACGGTTTAAAGAAAATCATGGCTGCAGAATACTGATGGGTTAATCATGAAATCCCTTTGTACACAGTCCAAACTATATATCACTTAATTCAAAGTCTGAACTTGAATGTAAATGATATCTCAATTTAAGTCACATCATCAATATAAATATTGTAACACTCTGCTGGTGAAATATCTACATTTATCAACTGTTGGAAAATTCTGGCCATGGACTAAAACTTTGGGCCTGAGGCATGCCTTTCCTGTTGTAGGTTGGCACATTACTTCAGTTTTCTTTGTGTTAATTGTAGGTTAAAATTATTTCACCTACCTGGAGAACACATTTGTGCCAGGTTCCAGGCCCATCTCTGAACCAACAGTTGGCACGTAATTGTCAGCAAACAGGAAATCATAAATTATATCCTTGGGAACTTGTGATATAGAATTACAATGTTGGGTTCACCATCATGTAAAGCATTGGAGAACATGACAGAGACAAACTGACCTGAAGATGTTTGGCACCACCACCACTACCTCTATCAGTGACTGGGAATGAATCAGAAGACCAGCTATCATTCAGGACATTTCTAACTATGATATTAGAAATCTGAAATGAAACATTCAGAACCATATTGTGCTTAGATTGTTAACACTTTTTCTCTGTTCGTGCATGCTGTCAGACACTTCTTTTATTTCAGGACACCATCATTTGCAGTACTAGCTTTTGTTTTACGTGGGGATCATGTACCAATTGCTTAAAATTTGTGCAAGGCAGCAAAGCTTAATTGGATCCAGTTTGACGACTCTGTATAATTACAATAAATTCTATTATATTTGTTTTCAAATTTAATGTTTTCAAAAGGAAAAAGTTACTCTGCATAAAGTCTTCCCTTTTGTGCAATTCACTTAAGTTCTGTTATCAGTTAGTGGCCTTTCTGAATTACTTATTTTTCAACATGTAATCCCAAAACTACATTAGTGTCCAGATGTGACCTTGCCAAAGCCAAATGCAATTTTAGAATTATCTTTCTGCTGACATATGTTACAGTTCTCACTATGTATCATTCTGTTTGTATTTTCTTAATAGTGCGGCATGTTTTGCAGATGGCTTTCATGATTTGTTCGTTAAAATCCCAGCATCCCTCTTCTGTTCCAGTTCTTAAGTATACTCCCACTTAAAATCTAATCCACAGTAACCTCTGCCAAAACTCTCAACATTGCATTTCTTTGTATGAAACGTAGTGTTCTGAGAGTTCTGATAGCATTGTTGTTCTGTAACTGGACGAGTAATCCTGAGGTCTGCATTCATATTATTGAGTTTAAATTCTACCGTGACAGATGGAGAATTTAAACTAATTAAGATCAACAATATAAAACTAGTATCAGTAATGATAAAAAAATAACTACTAGACGATCATAAAATACCATCTAACTTCTAATGTCTTGTAAGGAAGGATATCTGTCATCTTCACCTAGTCCGGTTTGTCAAGTTGATTAGGTAGATATGTGATTAGATGAAATTTAATGCAGAGATGAGCACAGAATGATATGTTTTTGTCTTTGTGCAAAAATGAGGAATGTAAAATATAGAATACAATTCCAAAGCAGGTGCAGGAACAGAAACAAATGAATATATGTGCACGCATCTTCGAAAGTGGCTGGACAGCTTGAGAAGTAACTAAAACGATACATAGGACTCTGGGTTATGTGATTAGCAATTGAGGCTACAAAGGCAAGGAAGTTATGATAGAGTTTTGTAAAACACTGGTTTGAATAACCTTGTGTCTAGTGTTAGGTACTGCAGTAAAGTGAATGCAAAAACATTTTGAGGCTTGCTCTGTGGCAAGGAATTTCCATTACATGAATAAATTACAAAAGCTAGGATTGTCCTCCTCAAAGAAGATAAGAATGAAAAGAGATTTGGCAGAAATATCCAAAATCATGGATGGAGTTCTAAAGAGTGTGGACAGAGAGAAGCTGTTACCATTGGTTGAAGCACAATGAACTTTTTGTTTTAACCAGCACATTTGATAAACTGTCAAAAGTTATATCTGAAGTTCTGGAGATTTACTGTATTACTGCTTTCTCCATGATATCCAAATGATTAGTTGAGGGTGTGAGTGAGAAGGTTCTCTGCTGCTAATCTTTTATTTAAGGTAAAATTGCATGATAATTTCTGATTTATGCTGTAGAGAGTGATGTTTATACCCCCTGCATTATGTTAGTGTGTGTCTTTACATTGATTATGTGGACCTCTTGATCAACTGGGACACTCCTGATCCCATAGGAACCAGTTAATAAAACATCCGTTGTATCAAAAAGCAGATGATATAGACATAAATTGAGTGGCAAAGATCAATGGTGACATGATGAACAACTTCATTATGCAGTGTGTAGCTGCATTTAGGACTGCCCTGGCAGACTCTGTTTGCTTTCAAAAGCAAACTAGATTAGTACCTGAGGAAAGAAAGACTAGTGCTAGCTAAATTGTTCTCAAAGGGCATTGTCATGGTCTCAATGGGGGGGAAAAAAGTAAACATTGTCATTCTTTACAACTGCAGACCTTCAGCAATGTAGTTGATTCTCAACTGCTCTCTGGAATATCCTAGAAAGTAGTTCAGGTAGGGAGCTCACAACAATCTTGTTAAGCATAGCTAAGGATGATTGATAAGTCTTGGCTCTGCCAGCAAACTCATTTTTTAAAAAAAAGTCTGGCATTTCTTTGCTCACTAATTCTGGCTAGATCCTTTTGAAATAGTATAATGATTATAATTAATCTGTTTGGACCTGTTATGGCATACCTCCAGAGCCAAGTGTGACTACCACTATCACTGTGCTACAAGACCCTTAATATTGATTGTTAACATTTGCCATTACTCTCAATTTGGCATCATTCATAAAGTACACACATTGGACATAATTCCTTCCTCTAAAAATATTTTTCAACTTAAACAGCCCTACCAGTTTGTGGAACCCCTCTGACTGTCAACCATTAACTTCTACTGGTCTGTCAACAAACTATTGACATTCTATTTCAATAAATTTCCGTGCATCCTATCGGTTTGGACCTTTTTAATAGTCTGTTATGTGGCACGGCATTAGATGTTTCCTGGAATCCTGGCCAGTGACATCAACTTTCTTTACCTTGTCTACTTTATCTATTAAATCCTAGAACAAATATAATTTAATCAAGAATATGTTCCCATTCCTGAAACTGTCCTTAACCATCCCTTAATATCTTGCTAAAATATTATTATTCATATTACTTGTGGAAAGAATCAGGAGAGGCAATATAAAATAAAGAATACAATTCAAAAGCATAGCAAAACAGACACCTATAAGTACATGTGCACTTATCTTTGAAGGTGGCAAGGTAGATTGAGAGTTTTTGATAGTTCATCAAATCTTTTATTCTAGATGGGAATCACATTTTCTATTATCTAATCCTCTTAGAATTGTTCTCAGTCCAGTGAACACTGAAGAACATCTAGAGGGATTTAGGGGAATTTATTCAGAACGCCAGGATGAAAATGATCAGAATTAGGAGCTTTATCTACCTCAAGCTTTAATATATAATATTTTAATATCTAATATATCCTTGTGTAATTTAGAAATTTTTCCAATCTGCACGGACACTTTTTAAGCTGAAATATCAATTCTGGATTTATTTCTCACGTTCCATTTCTTCATTATGACTAAAAGAAAAAATATCTCAGCTCTTCACCTTCAGTTGCCTTGACACCTTTACCACTTTTCAACGAAGTAGGTTCTCCTTGTATCCTTTCTTTAATCCTTAAATACTTGAATAATGCTTTGTTGTTTTGCTTCATTCCCAGCTATTTTATTGATCTTGTGAGCTCTGTTTAGCTTACTTCAATATTCCTGTCATAATGCCCATCCTTCTGCCCCCCCCTCAATTTTTTTTTCCTTTCCAGCATATTGAAATTTTGTGTGCCATCTCTACCTCCCTAATTCTCTTGACACCTCTGTTGTTAATCCTATAGTCAAAGGCTAGCTTGAATTAATCTTAACTATCCACTTTAAAGGCAAATAAAATGTTCTTTTCACGAAAGATTGCAATTACTTCTGAGTGTCTTCAAAGTGTAGACTGATAACCCTTTGTGGTTTCAGGCATATTCAACAACGAATGTTTGGGGCTCAGGTTAGGCACTCTGCCAAGATGAATGAGACCAGCAGAGATGCAGGAGTAGGCTGACACCAGTACAGCCTCATTCTGCATTGAATTTTTATTATTTATGCATGGGATGACTAGGCTTTTCAGTGCCTCTGAAAATGCCTTTTTCTTTTCCTTTCAACAAGGAAATTTGCTGAGAGAACATTTTTTTTACAGGAAAATGCTAAACGAAAACCGCTGCTAGGAGATTTTTTTTGTTACTTCTAAATATCAAAGAGAGATTAGTTACCTTGTTAGTATGCTAAAAGCTTTTCCTCTATTATCCACAGAGAGGGCTGTACCCACTTGCTCAGGAACCAATAAAGTGGTTGTCACTATGCTGAATCTTCCTGGGTCTGCAACAACTGGTTAATTGAAAACCAATCAAAGGCCCGTCTCTGGGCAAAATTTCACGGAATATTCTCTCTCACACTATGTCTAGCACTATATTGAATTTTTGAAACATCATAGATACAATTTGCACTGAGTTCCATTAACTTGTTTGTAAAACTGCATAATCATTTTCCAGTTTCCTTGGTTTAAACAAAGTCTATTTCCCATTTTATTTTAGTCCACTATCAACAAAATAAATGTAGTTTTTAACAAAAGAGTAAAGTTGCTATTAGATGGAACTTAGTGGCTCAAACCTTGAAGGTAAATTAGCTAGAATTCAACCAGAGGAAAATTCAGACCTTTGAAGGACTGTGGTGGGAATTGGTGACATACATGCCGAGTGAATTGAGCAGAAAATTTGAGCCGCGTTGTGGATGCTGATCAACTTGTATTTCTGTTTTTGTTTTCCTTTTACTGAGTTTACATATTGATATGGGTAAATATTTACATTTTCATACTACAAATTGTGTATTTGCCAATTCTGCATCTTCATGGAATAAGTTTTGTTTCATAATAAATCTGTAATTTTGTGTTTATTGCAAAACCCAGTTTGATTTTATTTATACTTCTAAGTCAAATATAGAGAAAGCATACATTTGGCCATATTGGGAATTGGTAAAACAATTAAATGTGTTTGGTGCCCACTATGTAGTGGGACTGGAGAGAGAGTGTGTACTTCTCCCATCTCAGTCGTAAGATAAAATTGGGAGTTTTTGTATGATATTCAACACTGACTGTGTAACTGGAATTGGAAAATAATGATTTGAAAAACAGAAAAGGAAAAGCATGAGATTTGTGTGCATTATTAAACCACAATGGTTTCGGCAATTGCTGATACTTTTTTCTAGAGATAGAAGATTTATCTCTGCGTGATTGTCAAAAAGTGACGAACACTAAGCAATTAGATTTGGCAATAAGTTGAATTTGGAATGATTTGGAGATGCCAGTGTTGGACTGGGGTGCACAAAGTTAAAAATCACACAACACAAGGTTATAGTCCAACAGGTTTAATTGGAAGCACCAGCTTTGAGTGCTGCTCCGCCATCAGGTGGTTCATCACAATCACCTGATAAAGATGCAGCACTCCGAAAGCTAGTGCTTCCAATTAAACCTGTTGGACTATAACCTGGTGCTGTGTGATTTTTAACTTTTGAATTTGGAATGGTCAGGAGCGACTAGGAAAGGAGCTATAGTTGGATTATAGCACAGCATTTGAAATTGGAAGAGAGGCAAGGTATCTCAGTTAAGCCAACTTAATTAGCTTGAATTTAGATGGAGATGAGTCAGCTTGGACAAGAAAATAAAATGAAACCTTTTAACATTTAAAGAAATTGGGGGAAAAAAATTGTAATTTCACAGAAGAAAGGGAAAAGCGTTTTAAAAACTGAAAGCTAGGATTTCCAGAAAGGAAGAAGGAAAGATAATCGAAAATAGAGAAAATTCAGAGAGAGAAAGGAAATGAGAGGGGCCTAGCTAGTTTAGAAAACTAGCATCAAAAAAGAAGAATGCCTTTGACTCCTAGAAACCTTTCTCGGGGAAACACCTGAGTTCTAATGAAGACCCACTGGGTAGATGTTTACATTTTTAGAAGCCCATACAAAGTCTGATAAAGAAAATGCTTCTACAACCCTTTTGAAAGAACAGCCAAACATGAGCTGGTCAAAAGAAAACTCAGCATTGTTCATGCAAAGCATGCCAGTGAGCATAACTCATTTAAAAAAAATGCATTGCTTTCTGAGGAGCCTTCTGTACTGTATAAAGTGCAAACAAGTTGGTCCCTGGCTTCCATTCTCTGGCAAAATTATTACAATCACTGGAAATAGACTAGGTAGACTTGTGTGGAGTTAGAGAGGGAGATCCAAAAGAATTTTGATAGTCTCGATCTTTAATTCTAAAAACCGACAATGTACAAGACCCTTTAAAATAATTCTTCTGGAGGAATGTTTTAAAAATTTCTGTCTCTCTATTAGTTTGAAATTGCATTGATTTAATCAATTACAAGAAGGTTGCAACAGCAAGTCAGGCAGTTAAGATGGCTAATTAAAATGGGTGACTCATCTTCCGGGAGTTGAGACAGTCAGACCTGCAGAGAGAGATCTCTACTTGGTAAGTGGAAAAAGAGAGCATGACGCTCAGGGACGACTTCATCTTCCAAAGTGGAGACATCTGGTACTGCAGAAGACTTCTCTACTCAGGGCAACTCAGCAACCTGGCAACATGTAAACAAAAGTCTGGGTAACATCATGTGAGTGCATTGGTTGGTGTGAAGCTGTTTTTATGGAGGGAATTTAAATGGATTAAAAATAGAAAAACATATCAAGTACAAAGAAGTAATAGTTACTTAGATTTCAGTAAGGAAAACTATTGAAAGAGAAGTAAAATTAAATTTTTTCAAAGTAAAATTACAGAAGAAAGGAAAACAAAGTTATGCTAAATGAAACAAAGTTACTAGCATGCTTTTTTTACTTATTCTAAGGGTAACCAATAATTTTGAGTTATGGGATAGCAGCTCAGCTGGACCAAGTAGACCATACACCCTGCAGTCTGAGAGGTCACATATTTATGAATGTCCTGATAAACACCTACATGAAGTGTCACCAAGAGAGCAAGTGAGGACTCCAGATGCTGGAGATCAGAGTCGAAACGTGTGGTATCAAAAAAGCACAGCAGGTCAGGCAGCATCTGAGGAGCAAGAGGTTCAACGTTTCAGGCATAAGTTCTTCATCAACATTCATGATTTTTTTTTTCAAAACTTGAACAGTAGCTGGAGTCACTGTTGTGAATCTGAGAAACAGTGGACTTTTGTGGATATCGCATACATGTGAGGTAGTCACACTGCAGGTTAGATACCAGCATTTGGACTAATTCTGGGGTTGGAGGGAACTGTACAAGTTACATTGTAACACCAGTGTTACTGTTATCCTGATGGAAATTTGCTAGTGCTAATTGGGATGGGTTTAAATGAGTTTATCTGGGGATGGAAACCTGAGGGGTAACACATTTAAAAGGAAGTACAGCCAGTAACAGTAAGTCCATCTATTGAGTACACTCTGAAAATGGAACAATATCAAGATGTAACATGACATAAATGTGTGCAGCATTCACAACATACAAATAACGATTCATGTGTATGATCTAATTGCCATCACAGAAACATGGCTGCATAGTGATCAGGATTAGGAGCTCAATACTCAAGAATATGTGAAGTTTGGGAAAAGCAGAAGAAGGAAAAGGAAGTGGAGTTGCCCTGGTAATAAGAGATCGGGGTCAGCCCATTAGTAGGGGAAGATCTTCGATTGGATGAACAATGTGGAATTCCTTTGGGTTGGGCTAAGGAACACCAAGGACAGCGGACATTGGTTGGATTTATGTATAGGTTACTAAATAGTAGTGGCAATGTTGAGCATGGTATTAACCAGGGATGCGAAGCATGCAGCTTTGATTTGTGTTTCTTGCAAAATATTCTAAGTCTCTAATATAAAGAAAGCATATATTTGGCCATATCAGGAACTAAGTAAAACAATTAATTTTCATTTTATAACCCGTAGAGCAGTAGGACTGGAGAAAGACAGTGTATTCCTCCCATACCAGTTGTAACAACTTAAAACATGTCTATCAATATTAGTTTCTTATTATTGAAGTTCTCAGACAGTTATAGCAATGCCAGAACCGTTATTACAGGGACAAAATGAATTCTGCCCCTTAATGCAAACAAAAACACTCTCCTGCACAAATTGCATCTGAGACTTGCTGCTAAGTGTTTTGCACTGGATATTTTCAGGCGTTTCACCCAGTAAGAAGAATCTTTGTGATACTATTAAGGAAAATCAAAAGAGCAACTGTGTTGAAATTGTGACATCCTGAAATAACCTATAATCACACAGACAATGTTTTGATCATTAGGGACACAAAATGAAGATTCTGATACGCCTTTAATTGTTCGCATTTAATCTAAGGCAAATTGTAAGTTTGACTTGCTAAACAAGATATTGCCATTGGACTTGCCTGAAAAGGAGTCAAAAACTGTGACTGGAATGACATGTGTTCCATGATGGATGTGGTCTCCATGGTAACAGTGACATCAAAACAGTAACCTAGTAATGTAACATCATTTTACTCAGTGAGTAGTGATGAAAATCCAAGAAAATTGCTGCGATGAGATTTAAATGTTATCCAAAATTATTTAGGAAGTATTTATGCAGATGGCATGGATTAACATTTTTGGAAAATGAATTACTGAAACTTTGCATTAAAATTTTAATGCAATGTAATTTTCAAATATCATAAGTTATTACACTATTCTGATTAAATTGATAAACACTCCACATACATCCACTTATTATTTATCCTGACCAGAAGAAATCAATCCGTCTCTTGGCAGCGGGAAAGGAAACAATCAATAAGTGTTAATGGATGACAGTTAATTGAATATAAAAGAATCTTTTTTGGAATGATTAATAAAGATCAATAAATTAAATGGGCAAGCTTTTTGTCAAGCCAAAATATTAGAGCAATATTTAACCCACACCAATTCTGCAATGAATTGACACTCAAATAGAACCAATGAGGGAAGTGTTCGGTGTAGCAGACATCCCTTCCTGCAGAGAAGGAGGGAAGGTTAAAGAGAGAAACTGCCCGGGATTAATAACAAAATGCTTAAGATTTGTTTAAGACCCATGCTTCTTTTGGAACTAGGGATTATACACAAGGTAGACCAATGGTAAATCTGAACAGGAACACTTTACTGATGATGCTCACATCTCTGCAGGCAGTTGTAGACTGGACACAAGCTCTGTCCCTCTGGATCAGTTGACTAGCACACTCTTAAAGTGCTAGTACACAACCCCCCTTTGTATTTTAAAACTCCCATTACAAACATATATCAAGAGTACAGGCTTTATAGCCAACATATGTACATTGTCACGAATATTTAAAAAAGCATGATAACTACAGAAGAATAACCACTGCCCACTTACAAAAAATGTTCTCTCTGTAAACTTTATTGACATGATTAGTCTGTCAGGGGGATATTGTGGCTTCTTGAACACCATCTCGTTGTCTCAGGAACCTCTTCTACTTTGGTCACCTGGGCTTCCAGAAGTTCCTCTTGTTATGCAGGTGCACCCCTGGTTGATGTTGGCCAGTGGCACTTCTATTGACTCCTTCCTGGATATAGCTAAACCTGGCTCAGACACTGGGCTTGGTCAACATTGCTAGTTCCATCTGGGCCAGCTTGCTATTCCGAGGCTTCCCTCTGTGCCAAACCCTGCCTTCCATTAGTGAGGTGCAGTGGCCAGCTGGTCCACGTCTCCTCCAGACCAGGCTAGTTAATCCTAGTCTGCACTGTATATGACTATGATCCTGTTTGAGCAGCCGCCGCCACCACCACCACTGGGATCCATTTTTTTCCCCCAGATATGTAATTCTGAGTCAACCTGGTCTTCCTTCTTTGGAATGGCGATTCCTGCCTGTCTGACCATCAATCCATCCTGATTTCACTCTACCACCTCTGATCTCTTCCAGTCACAGTAAATCAAACATGGTTCTTCGCTAGTGTTTGAACATTAACGACACCATGAACACTGGCTTGTTGCATGTGGCATGTTCCTGTACATGATAATCAATTTGTTCAGTTGCTGTCCTAGTGACCCTTCCCCTTGTAAAGCTTTTAAAGCCTGCTTCAAGGTTTGACCAGATTTTTCTGCCTGGTAATTTGTCACAGGGTAACATGAAGCTGATCTCTTGATTCTGACCCCATGGTTTTCTTTGAACTTTTGTGCCACGAATTGTGGACTGTTGTCACTCATGACTTGTTTGGGGATCCTGAACCAAGCATATATTTCATCCATTTGGTCTATCTTTGCACCTGCAAATACCAACTTTGTGATCACAACCTTGAGTCACTTGGAGTAACAGCTGCCCCTCTACCAGTCCATTGAAATGAATGTGAGTTTGTTGCCATAGTGTTTCAGGTCATTCCCATGCCCAATAAGAGAAGTACCTTTCTTACTAATGGTTAGGATTTGCATGATCCTGCTTTCTTCTCAATCTTGAAGTCCACTTCTGATTACCAAAAGTATAAATCCTTTTTGCAACAAAGGAAGGAGGAGGCTATTCAGCCCCTTTAAATCTACTCTGCAGCATTCAGTAAGATCATGCAGATTGTTGACCTCAACTTTATATTTGTGTCTAATCACTGAAGATCTTATTATTGGCCAGGGTCAATGAATTTTTGTTATCTTGGGGAATCAAAGAATAAAAGAAGCATGCAGAAAAGTTAATTGATCTGGGGCATTAGCTCATGATTACACTGAAAAACGGAGAAGGCTCAGTGGCCCAAATGGGACAATAATTTTAGGTCTTGGGTTTCATCTACTCTTTGCAATATTATAACAGTTTTACTATTAAACTGGTGATTACTTAATCCATAATTGCCCACTGTAAATTTTGTCTAGGGTTATTGTTTCTCAATGTTTGCATCTGAGGTTAGATTGGCTGCCTATAGTTGCCATCGTTATTCCTACATTTCTGAAGAAGGGTGCTATATTTGCAATTCTGCAGTCTTGTAAAATCACTCCTGTATCCAAGAAGGATTGGAAGATTGTGTTCAGTGTTTACAATTACTATTCTTATTTCCTTCAGTAACTTTGGGAGCATCTGGCCTGATTCTAGTGGTCTAAGCCAGCTTTTCTAATATCTCCTTATTGGATTGATTGGCAATTAATAACATCTCGATCATATCCTCTTTTACCATGGCATTAATAGTATTATCTTCTGTAAATGTGGTTGCAATATGCTCATTCAATATTTCGGCTTTGTCCTCTGCCTCCATTCATAAATCTCCAATCATTCCTATTCCTCCATTTACCCCATGTTAAAAATCACACAACACCAGGTTATAATTCAACAAGTTTATTTGAAGCTAGCTATTGATGAAGGAGTAGCACTCTGAAAGCTTCAAAGTGAGCCTGTTGGATAATAACCTCATGTTGTGAGATTTTTAACTTTCTCCACCCCAGTCCAACACCAGCACCTCCACATCATGACTCCCACTTACAGTACCATGTTTGTATTATCTAGATGCCTATATTGACTTTTGATTTAGTTTTATATTGGCTGTCAGTCTCTTTTCATTCTTTGTCTTCTATCTTTTTTAACCGACTTCTCACCTGAGCATTCTTTTGAGGTTGGGTCTCACTATATTATTGACCTGACACCATTTTCCACACTAATTTCTGCTTCATTGAACTCTGAACTCTTTACCTTCTGTCATCCAGAGAGCTTTGGCTTTTATTACAATTCCTGTACATGTGGAGAACTTAAAAAAATTGAAATTCCAGTTAATAGATGAAAGAATGGTAACAGGTGTTTTCACATTTTAAGACATTTATTGTAAAAAAAAAATAATGTTAACTAAATACCATCTTTGTAGGCAACTTATACTTTAACCATATAATGGAATATCCCTCTCCGTATTCTTAGCCAAGGATACAGCACTTCACAGATATGCTTCATACCATTCTTTATCTAGACATTCAGTGTTCGTGTGATCATTCTAAGTGTTTCTTACCTCTCAAGAGTTTATTTCTCCTCTTTCCTTTTTTCAACCTGGCAGTTTATTATTTAGAAACTTGTTTCACAATGAGATTTAGTTTTCATAAAGACTCTCCCTCTATTCCAGGCTAGATGACTCATCACCTCCCAACAAATTGGATTCAAAACATAAACTTCTTCTCAACAGAAGATGAGACCCATTGAGTAATTTTCAAGATGGTTTTATTTTGGTCATCAGGATTTGTAGTAACTAGCTTTTTTTTATAACTGTAACATAATTGTCTTGTCTTGTGTTTTTCACCTTGTGGGGATGAGCATGGAAGCTTAACCTCATTATAGCTATGGAGGTTCTCATAGTTCGATCTATTCCCTGTGATTACTGGCCATCTGGCTAAAGGGATTGACATCAGTTGTTGAATTGAAATGGACTTCTTAACAGGCAAGTTAAATGAAAACTTCTCATAACCTTGTAAAGGTTAACTGTGACTTACAGATGCCATTGCATCAGTCTGGCGAGAACCTAGATACTGTTACCATCTGTCATAGAGATGTATAGCACGGAAACAGACCCTTCGGTCCAACTTGTCCATACTGACCAAATATCCCAAATCAATCTAGTCCCACCTGCCAGCACCTGGCCCATAGCCCTCTTAAACCCTTCCTATTCATATACTCATCCAGATGCCTTTTAAATGTTGCAATTATACCAGCCTCTGCCACTTCCTCTGGCAGCTTATTCCATACATGCACTACCCTCTGCATGAAAACGTTGCCCCTTAGGTCCCTTTTATACATTTCCCATTTTACCCTAAATCTATGTCCTCTAGTTCTGGACTCCCCCACTCCAGGAAAGAGACTTTTTCTATTTATCCTATCCATGCCCCTCATGATTTTACAACCCTCTATAAAGTCACCCCTCAGCCTCTGACGCTCCAGGAAGAACAGCCCCAGCCTATTCAACCTCTCCCTGTAGCTCAAATTCTCCAACCCTGGCAACATCTGTGTAAATCTTTTCTGAACCATTTCAAGTTTCACAATACCCTTCCTATCGGAAGGAGACAGAATTGCGCACAATATTCCAACAGTGGCCTAACCAATGTCCTATACAGCTGCAACATGACCTCCCAACTCCTCTACTCAATACTCTGACCAACAAAGGAAAGCATACCAAACATCTTTTTCACTATCCTATCTACCTGTGACTCCACTTTCAAGGAACTATGAACCTGCACTCCAAGATCTTTGTTCAGCAACACTCCGTGACCTTACCTTGGATAGAGCTCTTAAGGATAGTGGGATCAAGAGTTATGGGGATAAGGCAGGAACAGGATACTGATTGAGGATGATCAGCCATAATCATAATGAATGGTAGTGCTGGCTCGAAGGGCAGAATGGCCTACTCCTGTACCTGTTGTCTATTAAGTGTATAAGTCCTGCTAAAATTTGCTTTCCTATAATGCAGCACCTCTCATTTATCTAAATTAAACTCCATCTGCCCTTCTCAGCCCATTGGCCCATCTGATCAAGATCCCCTTATAACCTTCTTCACTGTTCACTACACCTCCAATTATGGTGTCATCAGCAAACGTACTAGCTATACCTCTTATGCTCACATCCAAATCTTTAAATGATGAAAAGTAGTGGACCCAGCACCAGTCCTTGTGGTACTCCATCAGTTACAGGCCTCCAGTCTGAAGAACAACCCTCCACCACCACCCTCTGTCTTCTACCTTTAAGCCAGTTAGGTATCCAAATGGCTAGTTTTCCCTGTATTCCATAAAATCTAACCTTGCTAATCAGTTTCCCATGGGTAACCTTGTCAAACGCCTTACTGAAGACCATACAGATTACGTCCACTGCTCTGCCTTCATCAATCGTCTGTTGTTACTTCAAAAACTCAAATCAAGTTTGTGAGACATGATTTCCCATGCACAAAGTCATGTTAACTATCCCTAATCAGTCTTTGCCTTTCCAAATACATGTACATCCTGTCCCTCAGAATTCTCTCCAACAACTTGTCCACTACCGACATCAGGCTCACCGGTCTATAGTTCCCTGGCTTATCTTTATCACTTTTCTTAAACAGTGGCACAAAGTTAGACAACCTCCAGTCTTGGGGCACTTTACCTGTGACTATCAATGATACAAATATCTCAGCAAGGGCCCAGCAATTACTTCCCTAGCTTCCCACAGAATTCTCAGGTAGACCTGATCAGGTCTTGGGGATTTATCCACTTTTATGCATTTCAAGACATCCAGCACTTCCTCTGGAAGATGGACATTTTTCAAGATATTGTCACCTATTTTACTACACTGTATCCCTTCCATGTCTTTTTTCCACAGCAGTAAACAGTCTTTTAAAAATAGAAGGCCCACAAGTTTCCAGGCTGATTTAAAGTCTGTCTCAAGTTTTAACCTCTTTTGAAATATAAGAAATCTAATTTCATATTGCTACACCTTTTACCTGCTATGAAAGAAGAGCTTTGCCATAAAATCCTGCCTTCGATTAGCTGAAGTCACCTGCATCCCGTTTCCTATGGAAAATCATCTCAACTGGCCCCTAACTTTCTAAATGCTGACAAAAGCCATATGTATTAATGTGATATCTTTGATTTTTTAGTTCTTAATTGGTAATCACTTAACCTTGCTGTGGGTTATTTTAAAATCGGACTTCACAAACACAGGGTCTTAAGGTGAACACACCAAAGGCCTATTTCAAAAGGAACAGAAGGATTTTTTCATTTTATAAAATAATGTATGTTTTGGACAGAAACATTAAAAATAATTTTACCTATCTGCCATGTCTGACCAGGACAGCATCCAGGTTTGGGCTGATAAATAGCTGGTGACGTTGCCTAACACTCGTGTGACACAAATAATCATCATCAATGAGAGAATCTAATCCTTGACAATTGATGGCACTTCCACTACTGAAACTCCCACTGCCAAATACCTGAGGGTTACTATTGGCCAGAAGCTGAACTGAAACAGTCATGTAAATACTACAACTGCAAGAATAGGTCAGAGGTTAGGAGTACAAGGGGCAAATCAGGAGTGAGAGAAACTATACTTCAGTTATTCTAATTGTAACAACATTTCAAGAAGCCTAGCACCATCTAGGATAAAGCAGTCTGCTTGGTTGGCATCCCATCCCCCCCAATGTTCAACATTCACACTCATCACCACTGGCACATTGTCGAAAGTGTGTACCATCAAAAAGATGCACTGCAATAGCTTGCCAAGGCTTTTCTGACAGCACCTTTCAAACAGTTATTGTAGTGAATTCATGTGTAATACCTGTGATCCTGAAGATACTTTGAAGTGAAAATTTAGTTTGAAATTAGCTAATTTACTTAATTTAGGATGTTAAGGAGAAGGTTACTTCCAATTTGAAGTGTATGTAACAAGCTTTCAGGTGTCAATATAAAAATTTTGCAATTTACTTTTGTAATGAGTTTTGTAGACTGCTTGACCAACAGCATATATTCATTAAATGTGTTATGTCGCATGTTAAATGCATATTTTATGTCACTGCAGTCCTCACTTCTATATTTTGTCACATCAATTTCAAGATAAGAATTATATTTATGCACTGATTTGTTTTGAAACACTCTGCACAGCTTTTTTTATGTTGATGCGTAACACTTTTGGCATTTTTAGTTGGCATGAGCAAACCTCCCTGCCGGGGTATTGGTGCCCTTTAAGGTGCAACCTGTTCTTCTTGTACATGTTACCTCTGCTCCAGAAGACAATCCAATGATCCACATACCTGAAGCCCACCGTCCTACACCAGCTCTTCAGCCACAAATTTAACTGTATGAGCTTCCTATTCCAAGCTTCATTGGCATGTGGCACAGGAAATAATCCTGAGATTGCAAACGCAGATATCCTACTTTTCAACTTGCTACCTAACTCCCTTTGCAGGTCCTCATCTTTCTTTCTGCCTTTGTTGGTATCAATATGGACCGCAATTTCTGGCTACTCATCCTCCCTCTTGAAAATATCCTGTTTCCCCTCAGATGTCCTTAACCCTAACACCATCTTGGAGTCTTGCTTATGGCCGCTGAAACACCTATTTGTGCCCCACCTCCACCGCTGCCACCCCGAACCCTCGACTGTAGAGTCCCCTACACTTCGACCCTCCCTGCTGCACAACGGTACCAACTGTAATGCCACTGATCTTTCTGCTGCTGCTGCTTTCCCTTGAAAGGTCATCCCCACAAACAGTGTGCATGTTTGAGCTGGGAATGACCACAGGCATCTCCTGCACTGCCCATGCTTACTCATCTTCCTGGTGGTCACCCAACACTTCTCTGTCCATGTAGCCATTACTGGTGGTGTGACCAGCTCACTAAACAAGCTATCCATGATGTTCTCAGCCTCATGGATGCTCAATAATGAGTCCATCTTCAGGGTCTCCAAACAACAATTCAGGAACTGCAGCTGGACATACTTACTTTAGTCACCATGGAGAATCTGAGCTGGGATTCCGTAGTGAATCAATTGAATCTATTGCTTTTATTTAGTATAGTTTGGTTTTTAGTTACTTGATGACTTTCATAAGTTTAATAAAGTTTCATATAATTTATTCATCTCCAGAGTTCTGTATTCAGTCAAATCTAAAAGGCCTTTAAGTTAGATTTATCAAAATTTAGTTGTAATGGATATACATGTCTTATAGCAGAATGGTCAGTACCAGATCGTAGAACAGCGATTGTGGAATCAGGTTCCAGCTGTCAGTTTGTCAGGCATCATGAATTGGCCTGACTGCACCAAGTTCCAACTCTGATTTCCAGGCCACAGTGACAGAGGAGGAAAATTACTTACTAAAAGGGTTTAAAATTGATAAGGGTGAGGTATTGGACACATTGTCAGTACTTAAAGTTATAGAACATAGAAAAGTACAGTGCAGAACAGGCCCTTTGGCCCACGATGTTGTGCTGAGGATTAATCCGAATGTAAAATGAAATAACCTACGCATCCCTCAATTCACCACTATCCATGTGCGTGCCCAGTGGTCGCTTAAATATCCGTAATGACTCTACTTTCACCACCACCGCTGGCAACACATTCCATGCATTCATAACTCTCTGCGTAAAGAACCTACCTCTGACATCTCCTCTATACCTTTCTCCTAATATCTTAAAACAAGACCCCTCATGCCAGTCAATCCTGCACTGGGGAAAAGTCTCTGGCTATTGACTCTATCCATGCCCCTCATTATCTTGTATACCTCGATCAGGTCACCTCTCTTCCTCCTGCTCTCCTGAGAGAAAAGTCTGAGCTTAGTCAACCTCTCTTCATAAGGGAAGCCCTCCAGTCCAGGCAGCATCCTGGTAAACCTTTGCACCTTCTCCAAAGCCTCTGTATCTTTCCTATAGTAGGATGACCAGAACTGGACACAGTATTCCAAGTGTGGTCTCACCAGGGACTTGTAGAACTGGAGCAAAACCTCCCGGCTCTTAAACTTGATTCCCTGGTAATGAAAGCCAAAACATCATATGCTTTCTTAACAACCCTATTCACTTGGTCGGCAGCTTTGTGGGATCTATGTACTTGAACACCCAGATCCCTCTGTTCCTCCACACTGCCAATAATCCTGTCTTTAATCCTATATTCAGCATTCGAGTCCGACCTTCCAAAATGCATCACTTTGCATTTATCCAGGTTGAACTCCATTTGCCATTTCTCAGTCCAGCTCTGCAGTCTGCAATAACCCGTGATACTATCTACAGTATCTGCAACCTTTGTGTATGTCTGCAAATTTACTAACCAACCCCTCAACCTCTTCATCCAAGTTATTTATAAAGACTACAAAGAGCAGAGGCCCAAGAACTGAGCCCTGCGTGACCCCACTCAACACTGACCTCCAGACAGAATACTTTCCATCTACAACCACACTCTGCCTTCTGCCAGCCAACCAATTCTGAATCCAGATAGCCAAAACTCCCTGTATCTCATACCTCCTGATTTTATGAATGAGCCTACCATGGGGAACCTTATCAAATGCCTTGCTGAAGTCCATGTGCACCGCATCCACTGCTTGACCTTCATTGATCTGTCTTGTCGTCACCTCAAAGAATTCAATAGGATTTGTGAGGCATGACCTGCACCCCTCAAAACCATGCTGGCTGCCTTTAATCACGCTATACTTTTCCAAATAATCATAAATCCTATCCCTCAGAATTCTTCCCAAAACTTTGCTGATCACAGACATAAGACTGGTCTGCAATTGCCAGGGATTCCCCTACTACCCTTCTTGAAAAGAGGAACAACATTCGCCTCCTTCCATTTCACCGGTACGATTCCCGTGGAGAGTGAGGAGGCAAAGATCTTCGCCAGTGGCTTAGCAACCTCCTTTCTCACTTCCCAAAGTAACTTGGGATAAATCTGGTCTGGCCCTGGGAACTTACCAATCTTAATGTTTTCCAAACTTTCCAGTACATCAACTTCATCAATCTTGATTTGATTAAGCCTGTATCCCAGCTTGTCAAAGTTTTTCATTTGACAATAAGGTCCCTTTCCTTCGTGAAAAGCAAAGCAAAAAAACTCATTTAGGGCTTCCCCTATCTGCTCAGGCTCCACGTACAAGTTCCCTCTGCTATCCCTTATCGGCCCTTTCTTCTCCCTGATCATTCTCTTATTCCTTATGTATGAGTAAAATGCCTTTGGATTCTCCCTAATCCTTCTTGCCAAGCCTTTTTTGTGACCCCTCCTGGCTATCCTCAGTCCATTTCTGAGCTCCTTTCTAGCAAGCCTGTAATCCTTTAAAGCTGTGCTAGATCCTTTCTTCCTGCACCTTACATAAGCTGCCACCTTCCTTTTGACAAGAAGCTTCTCTGTTCTCATCATCCAAGGTTCCTTAATCTTGCCTCTTCTTACCTCTGTGAGGAACATGCATCACTCACAACAACTGCTCCTTAAACAGTCTCCACATGTCTGCTGTGTACTTCCCAACTCCTGTCTGATAGTCTTAATTCCTTTTCCCCAATGAAATATCTTCCCTTGGTAACTGCTCCTTTCCCTCTCCAAGGCTATGGTAAATGTGAGGCAGTTGTGGTCACTGTGTCACCAAAGTGTTCTCCCTCTGTGAGATCTGACACCTGTCCTGGCTCATTGCCAAACACTAAATCCAAAATGGCATCAGTCTGTCTACATACTGAGTAAGGAAACCCTCCTGAATGCACCTGACAAAAAAGGATCAGTCCAAATCATCTGCAGTAAGGAGGTTCCAGCCGAAATTGGGAAAGTTGAAATTACCCATAATAGCATTCCTGCTTTATGTGCATTTTTCCAAACTCTGCCCACCTATGAGTTCTTCAATCTCTCTACTACTTTAGCAGGTCTGTAGAAAACCCCCAATGAGATAGCTGGTCCTAACATCCACCCATACCTCAACAACCTTCGTTTCTGTAGTTGTGATGCAAACTTTGATTAGCAATGCTGTACCTCTTTTTCCACCCTCCCTGTTCTTTTTAAAGATTCTAAACCATGGAACGTCGAGCAACCATTCCTGCCACTGTGAATCCCATATCTCCATTATGGCCTCAACATCCTAGCTCCAAGTACTGATCCATGCTCTAAGTTCGTTGCTCTTATTGCTAACACTTCTTGTGTTAAAGTTAATAAGGCACAGGGACCAAATAAGATGCATCCAATGATATTGAATGGAAATTGCAGAGCTTTTAATCTTTCCTGGATTCGAGGATTTCCTGGTGCCTGAAGATTGAAGAAATGCAATACAACAACTTTATTCAAGCAGGATTGGTTTAACAATTAGTTTGGTGATGGGGAAACTTGTAGAAACACCTAGGATAGAATTAATCGTCGCATGAAAAAATGTGGGTTGATTCCGAAGAGTCAGCATGAATTTGTTAAGGGACATCATGACAAAGTGTTGGGGTTTTTGATGAGATAAGAGTTGAAGAGGGGAAGGGTGTTGATGTAGTGCAAATGGAGTTCCAAAAGATATTTGATACAGCATCACTCAACAGATGTGTGAAAAATGCTACAGGTCATGGATGAAAAGAGCCAGTAGCAATGTGGATACAAAATTGGCTGAAGGATAAGAAGCAGGATGTAATGGTTAATGGATATATTTTCAGGCTGTAAGAATGTTTGGAGTGGCGTTTCCTAGGGGTCGGTATGGGAACTGTTACGTTTCCTGATAAACACTAAATATCTAATTATTTCAAAGCTTATGGATGACACAAACCTTGGGAGAGTTATAACTGTGACAATGACAATTTAGAACCTCAAATGGCATTGACACATTGATTGAGTGGGCGGTCAAGTTGCTGATGAAGTTTAATGTTCAGAAGTGAGAGTTGATGAATTTTGGTACAAATAATATTGAGAGACTGCAAGAAACTAACATTATTATAAAAGGTGTAAAGGAGCAAAGAGACTTGTGTACATGTGTTATTAAGGGTGGCTGACAGGTTGAGAGAGCTGATAAAACATATTCTAAGTTTCAAAATAGGAACATGGGGGCCTCCGATTACAAGAGAAGGGAGACAATGATGAATTTGGATAAGGTACTGTTTGGACTTCAGGTTGACTTTTGTCAATTCTAAGTACCTCACAATAGGAAGGCTGTGAATACATTGAAGAGATTTGTAGATGTGTTTGAGAATGAACCCAGGAATGAGACATTTTAATTGTAATTCTGCCAACACAAAATCTGATAAAAGCTTTCAGAGTTATGAGGGATCTGGATAGAGAGAACTGGGAGAAACTCTTCCCACACATACAAATAAAACAATCAGTGAGCAGTTTTAAAGTCACAAATAACAGAAATTGCTGGAAAAACTTGGCAGGTCTGGCAGCATTTGTGGACGGAAAGCAGAGTCAACATTTCAGGTCCAGCAATATTCCTTTAGAACTGATTGTAGCTAGGAAAAGGTTGCTATATTCCTGAAGATGGTGTGTGGTCACGGAACCCAGTGAGGATGAAAATCACATATGAAGATGAAAGAAGGGTAAAGGTAAACCTGGGAGAATGAATAGCTGCTAATGAGGACCATTCGAGGCTGACAAAAGGTTGTTTGTGGTAGCAGCCCATGTGATGACAAGTTCTGGTGTTTAGATTTAAGGACATGGGCAAGGTTGCTCAGGCCCTAAAATTATTGAATTCTAGATCGAGTCCTGAAGGCTGCAGGGTCCTCAAGTGGAAAATTAACTGCTGTTCTTCCAGCTTGCACTGAGCTTTGCCTGAGACCGAGATGTTGACCAGTGAACATAGTGCTGTGTTGACGTGGAAGGCAACAGCTCAGAGCCATTTTTGTTGAGAGTGTAGGTGTTCTGCAAAGCAATTGTCCAATCTGTGTTTTGTCGTCCCCCCCCAGTGTGGAGACCACATTTTTAGTGGAGTATAGTCGAGTAGATTGAGTGAAGTGCAGGTAAAGCACTGCCTCACTAGGAAAGTGTTTTGGGATTTTGAAAAGGGAGGAAGTGAAACAGGTGAGTGATGCACCATCTGAGATTACATGGGAAGGTGTTGTGGGGTGTCAGGAGGTATTGGAAGTGGAGGAGGAGTGAACCAATGATTCCAGATGGAATGGTCCCTGTGGAAGGCTGATATGTGAGGGAAGAGGAATATGTGTCCGGTGGTGGGAATGGTGGCTTACGATCCTTTTGGATGTGAATGCTGATGGGTTGGTAAGTGAGGACCAGGGGGACCCTATTCCTGTTATGGAAGGGATGAGAAGGGGTGAGGACAAAAGTGCCAGAGATAGGTCAGACATCGCTGAGGAGTCTGTCAAACATGGTGGTGGGAATCCCTGGTTCGTGAAAAAGATGGATATTTCATTGTTGACATCACCAGAAAAGATACAACAGAGACAGAGAAACTGGGAGAATGAAAGAGTCATTACGGGAAGCAGGGTGAGAGGATGTATAGTCAAGGTAACTGTGGGAGTCAGTGGGTTTACTGTGAATATTGGTGGTTAGCCTACCCAGAAATGTAAATAGAGATGTCAAGAAAGGGGGGAGTCAGATGAACCAGGAAAACATAAGAGCAAGATGGAAACTGGAGTCAAAATTGTGAAACCTTTCCAATTCTTAATGAGAAGGGAAGGAGCACTAATGATGTCATTGATGTACTGGAAAAAGACTTGAGGGTGGGGCCCAAGTAGGACTGGACTAAGGAATGTTCCACGTACCCCACAAAGAGACAGACATAACTAGGGTCCATGTGGGTACCCATGGTCACACCATTGACCTGAAGAATGTGAGAGCAGTTAAAGGAGAAGTATGTCAAGTTGTTTGGTATACTGACCTCTGTCAGAGTTTGTAACAGAATAGTTTTGGTCCCAGTGAAATTTATTTGCACGTTCTGTTTCCAGATGCACTTAGTCAAATCTTGGTTCAATCAGTCTGCTTGTGTGATATTTCTTTCTGTGCTGTAAAATGATACATGGATTTCCCACATTAATTTGCTTTGGAATTACATATTGATCAGATTTCACAGCTCAAGTTAACACTGGCTGAAAGTCTGTTTTAAAATATTAGTCAAAAAGAAAAAGGAAGCATATGTAAGGTTTAAGAAACTGGAATCAGAAAAAGCCCTTGAGCAATATAAAGAAAGCAGGAAAGAACTTAAACAAGAAATTAGGAGGGCTAAGAGGGGCCATGAAATGTCCTTGGCAAGTAAGATTAAGGAAAATCCCAAGGCATTTTGTGTATATTTGAAGCAAGAGGGTAATCAGTTCCACTCAAGGATAAAGAAGGAATTTATGCATGGAGTAGGAGGAATTAGGTGAAGTTTTTAATGAGTACACCACATCGATCTTCACCAAACAGAAAGACATGAATTATGTAAAATTTGGGGAGAGGTATGTTGATACTCCAGGGCCTGTCAATACTAAGAAGGAGATGTTGGGTGTCTTGAAAAACATGAAGATAACTAAGTCCCCAGGCCTGATGGGATTAATCTCAGGACACTGAGGAACGCAATGGAGGAGATTGTGGGGCCTTGGCAGAGATCTCTAGATCTTGTTTTCCATGGATGAGGATCCAAAAGACTAAACACAAAAAAAGCCAATGTTGTGCCAAGAAGGGCAACAGAGATAATCCATGAAATTATAGCCTGGTGTACCTTATATCAGTGGTAGGAAAATTATTGGAGAAGATTTTTAGGGACAGTATTTACTAGCATTTGGAAAATAATGACTTATTAGGGATAGTCAACATGGCTTTGTGCAGTGAAGGTCTTGTCTCAAACTTGATAGAGTTTTTGAGGAAGTAATGAAGATGATTAACGAGGATAAGGTGGTGGATGTTGTCTAAATGGACTTTACTAAAGCATTTGACATGGTAGGTTGGTCCAGAAGATTAAGTCACTTGGGATCCTTTGTGAATGAGTATGTCTGATATAAAATTGGCTTGGTTATAAAACAGAGGGTAAAAGAAAATAACAAATGAACTGTGGATGCGGGAAATCAGATGCAAAAATGGAAATTGCTGAAAAACACAGGTCTGGCAGCATCTGTGGAGAGAAAGCAGATTTAATATTTTGGGTCAGTGATCCTCCTTAGAACTGATTGGAAAAGATTGGTTTATGCTAATGATGGAGTGGGAGGAGGGGGCAGCATAAACGATAGGTGGAGATGGAGTCCTGAGAAATAGGACAACAGTTGGACTGAAAAAGGATTGGGTAAACGCAGAGCGATGGGTGTTTTTCTGACTGGAGGTCTAAAACCAATGGTGTTCTGCAAGGATCTGTGGGATGGGACCTCTGATGTTTATTTTAGATAGCTATATATAATATATAATTTATATATATTATATATAGTTATCTAAAATAAACAACAGAGGTCCCATCACCGATCCTTGCAGAACACAATTTGGAATATTGTGTGCAATTCTGTTTGCCATTCTATAGGAAGGATGTTTGGAGGCTTTGGAGAGAATGCAAAAGAGGTCCACCAGGATGTCGTCTGGATTGGAGTGTATTAGTTACAATGAGAGGTTAGACAAACTTGAATCACTTTTGTTAGAACATCAGAATCTGAGGGGGCAGCCTGATGGAAGTATGTAAAATTAAGAGGCACAGATTGGGTGGATAGTCAGAGTCTTTGTCCCAGATGTGGAAATGCCAGATTCTAGGTGGTGTAGGTTTAAAGTGAGAGGGGAAAAGTTTAAAGGAGACACGCAGGGAATAGAGGGTGGTTGGCACCTGGAATGCGCTGCAGGGAGAGGTAGAATCATTTATAATAACCACATTTTATGAGGCAGTTAACACATGAACAGACAGGGAATAATGGGATATGCACCATGTGTAGGCATGGATTAATTTAGAAGGCCATCATGACTGAGGCAGCTATGGTGGTCTGAAGGGCCTTGTTCCTATGTTGGACTGTTGTACATTAGTCTCATCATTTGGCGATTATTGTTCATAACATTTTTTCCATTCCAGTTCTATCAACTCCCAAACAAATCTTCAAATGGAAGATTTTTCTTGGAGAGGAGCGTACTCTAAAACAAAGCTGAAGTACTTTTTCTTGTTCTGCTTCAAATATACTAGATTGAGACTTTTGTGAAAGAAGACTTGAACCTTAGATTCATTAATATTTAGATTTGAGTTGTTATGTTCAGAGGAAGAATCTAACTTTTGGGTCTATTTGTTGTAAATTTTGTATCCTGATTTTTTTTTTCTTAATAATGCATATACCCGTGTAAAAGTCAAACTTTAGGATAAAACTTTCAGGCAAAAATCGGGGGTTAATGATTGCATCAGTGATACTTTTGAGGCATGGAAATCCATGTGAAGTTTTTAGAACCATTGGATTTCCAACAGACTGTTACTGGTTGCTGGCCATGGTCCTGATTCAGCAAGCAACATTTGTTCCAGGTTGCTTACCAGCATTTCTGACCTTTAAGTGGGCAAAGTGCAATTCTGAAAAACACTGACTCGACTGTTGCCACCAGTCACACTCCCAAAACTTGCAAAGGAAATGAGAAATGAAGAGTTTTCATACCAAAAGATAGAGAATTTGGGCTGAATTTTGGAGATCAATTCTTACCAGATCAACTATTGAGCATATTTGATATTTAAAATAATCTGAAAGTGATATTGTATTTTATCATGGATTAATGGAGTTTGAAACATTCAACTTCAATGTTGCTAAAGTATCAATACACTATTTTGTAGAATACATTGTAACTATGGCAGAATAACTGATTAATCCAGCTGTGATTTCCATTAATTGGCAGGAGTACTATTAATTTGAAGATTAGATTAAAAATAAAATCTAATTTGAATGGGAAATTTCTGGCATATATATTTTAAACATGCTACAATGCATGACACCCATTTTCGTGTTTTTTTTTATTTTAAGTGGCACATGTTGGCTGTTTAAAGATAAAATTAAGATAAAATCAAAGAATAAGAAACTTCCTGAAGAGCTGACTATTATTATCACAAACGTTCCTAATATATAGGTCAAAAGCTTAAGCAGCTTATTCTTGAGATTCTTGTCTTCAATCAGTGAAAGAAAAAATACAATTAGGTTTAAAGAATGTCTCACTCATTCCGCAATTTAATTTCCTTTGCTTTTTTTCTTTTAATCTCCTGAAGGCATTACGCTAAGCTGGGTCATGATTCTGGTTGCATTCTTCATGGAAACCTCATGGACTGTTAACTATTTAACAGTAATAAAATGAAACAATAACAAACATGCTGAATCCTCTGTCTACCCCTCCTTCTGTGCCTTCATCATCTCTCCCACCTTGAACCCTCTTCTCATTCCAGAACACACACTGTCCCCTTCACTCTTAATTTTTCCTCTTGGCCCCTTCTCTCTCACCCTGCACCCCCCTTCCCCCTTGCCTGCCACCTCCCTACTTCACCAACCTTCCATTTGCTGTAATTATTCTTTTCATCTCCACCCTGCCAGTGCTGCCTCTTTCACTTCTGCCCTTCTGCCTCCCAATTCCTTCCTCATCTCTCCTTCGATTCCTCTATTCAGTTATTCTATTCTCCCCATTCCATTCTTTCAAGCTCATTTTCATCCTTCTCCTATCTTGCTCCTCCGATCTTTGTCCCATTTCCTATTTCACAGCAATGACTATTCTTCAAGAGGAATCAGATGCCTGTGAAGTGCTTTTGGTACCATTTGAATGCAACTTCCATCTTGGCTTGCTTTCCATCTGCAGTTGTACAGATATAAAATCAGGAAACTAATTGTGGTGTGAACTATATAATGTACTATCAGTTTGAGCTTTTTTAATTTTCTATCCACTAATCTTGCATCATTTTTTCACAGGTAAGTAATTGCAATATTTCTGGGAATTCTGACAAAAACTCATTTGGTAAGACATTTACATAAAGTTAAAATACATTACATCTTCCCAAAGTAAGTTACTATTTATTCAGCCAGTGTCAATGTATTTCTGGAGAACAGTATTTTAAAAATATATTTTTCATTTGGCTTTTATTGCTAGTTCCTTCGTTCACAGGTAAGTGATTTGTATATACTTTTTTTTAAATGTGCACTATTTGTACCATCACGTGTATTCTGTTTACTGTGTATAATAAGCAAGCTTATTAGCAATGCTTATTCAAAGTAACTTCTGGTTATAAAGTGATTTACTTAGACTGGAACTCTGCTGTAGAGTTAAATTTTTTGAAGCTTTAAATAAATTTCAGTGTAGGTGGTGATCACTTTAATTATCTCAATGACTTAGACATTAATGAGAAAAGAAAATGTTTGATAAATCATTTATAATTTGTCAAATGCTTGGATGGGATAAAATGTCCATGAAATTGTCATCTTCAATTATGAAAATCTTGTATGTGAAAAGGTAACAAACAAATATGCCAATATTATTATCTTTTTCTTTCTGCAATTGCCTTTAAATTTAAAACAATAAGCCTTAAAAAAAAAGGATTTTGTTAAAGATTAACATATGCTTAGGTGAGAGGAAATGTTAAAGCCTGAAAGGAAGTTCCAAAAACATGTTCTAAAAACAATATAGCACATTTCTTTTAAATCTTAGTTATTTTTCAATATTGCATATCTTGAATTTCTATTTAAATTTAACTCCAAATTTCAAATCCACTAACTAATGCAAACACCTTTCCATAGCTGATTCATGTTGCCTATATACCAATATTTTATAACTGTTACTGTACACTGTCAGAAACAGGAACTCTGATCTGTTTTTGTATTCTGTGCATTGCAAGGTGCAAGTTCCTTGGGAAATTGTTTGACACTGTAGCTTAAATTCCCAGCCTTTATTGTTAAATACATTACAGTTTTTGCCTTTTTCTTCCTTCCTGATTCTTTCTGATTCTCATCTGCTTCAAGAACTCAGTGCTGAAATTGCTGTGAGGCAGTTACTGTGAGATGTGTATGGAAATTAGATGTCAGTTTTTGTCTTAAATTTGTAGGCACCAAATGTAATCTTTTCCCAGGAGGGAAGGTTTGGCTGTCAAGATGCATATTAGAAATTGTTTAAATTTTTAGAAAAAAACTGAGCACTGGATGTGTTATTGTACAACATTTACTTCTGTCAATGAGATATCTTATTCGGAGTCAAATTTACAATGTTGTTCTTCTGGACTTATGCTATAAATTTGAGAATTGGCATTGCAATTGGCAAGTCAAAGTATGTTGGATCCCATAAAATCCTGTTCATGCAGTGGGAATAGCAAATTTTGAAAATGTACTTTATTTAGAAGTGAGTACATGGAATGCTCTCACTTCTCTAATTCAATCACTGGGTTCAGATGAGTGACATAAACTGATATGATTCACATTTTCATGATATACTATGACAGTAAACCTTAGCTTGGATAAAAATTTTATAAGCCATTCATAAATGAAAAATGAGATTAAACTGAAATCATATATGAATTTATCTTTCTCAGGAAAATAGAAAGTTATTTTAAGTAGACTGTAAAGGAAGTATGTACAAATTTAATTTATAGATATATTTTATACTATTTTGCAAATGATTAGAATTATATGATTTGTGTGTATGTATTTCCTGTGCTTTTAGACAATTCATCAATATTAAAAATATTTATTTTTGTGTTGTGTTTTAATCAACCTGTTCAAGTAAGTTATCACACATCTCTGGAGTAGGTGGGATTAAAACTGGACTTTTTGGCTCAGAGATGGAGACTCTACCAGGGTGCCACAAGAGCCTAGAACTCCTAATGTAACTCAGTTTACATCATAACAGGGAACACTATTTAGGGAGATGGATGTCAAGTTACAATCCCTGTTTTTGTTTTGCTGTCCAATGACAGCTTCAGAAATGGCAAGTTTTTCTGTTCAGCTTTGCTTCATTCTGTATCACCAAGGGATGCAACTATAACCGAATTGCTTTAGTAAGGGGTTGGAGGCTTGCAACTTTGTACTTTCCTGCAAAGCAGGTTACATATTGATTACATTTTGAATAAAGGGTGCTCAACTCCTCCAAGTTTATTGTTATTGCTTTCCTTAATTTTTCTTTTGCCTTTTTAAAGTCAGTAGACATTGTACCATCTTTTACTCAAATTCTTAGTTTCACAGGTATTTGAAATCAGTCTCTACGTTATTCTATGACTTACAGGATTTGCAAATTAATTCCTACCATATTAACTGATTTGTTGTTCCTATATGTCATTGCCTCTTGTGTCAGTGTCCTGCATTTGCGACATGGACTATGGATACAAATCTACCAAATTTTTAAGAAATGGCATTTTAAAAATAAATTGCTTTATTTAAGGTATATGAATGATGTCCTAGAATTATTTTTTCATTCTTATTAAATCATAGCAGGTCAGTGGAAAGAGTGAACAAAGATGTTTTGTTAGTGTGTTTGTTGTGAAAACTGTCAGGTTTTGTGTATCTTTGTGTCATCTAGAACCATAGCAGTTAAGGGATTCCTGTTTTGTTACAAGACCAACTAATAATTCTAATTCTTCTGAAAGTGGGCAAAGGACATTTTCAATATTTTCCTAACATGATAATTCATAATATTGTCAGGGACTTTCAAATAATCAATATATAACCTAATTTCATTGAGTTTCAAAGCTGAATAACATTGGGTCAACTGTTACAAATAGTATGGGAGATATGAGGTAAATTTTGTCTTTTAGTTTGGTAAAAATAATTTAGGCACAGAAGCATACAGATGAAGGAAAGTTAGTATGCCCAACAGATAATTGCAGAGTCAGTGACATAGTGGCAATGTCATTGAGCTAGTAATCAAGGAGGTTATTTTGCTGGGCATGGCAAATAGTGAAATTTGAATTCAGTAACAACCTGGAATTAAAAGCTAGCATATTGGTGATTATGGGCTGAATTTGATCAAAGATCAGTGTCAATTTTGAGGGCTTCAATGGAATTTTTCTGTCCATGAGTTCTAGTGAATTATCTCAGCCAATTATCCACTGTGCACCTCAGCCTTCAGGCACTACATTTGTCCAATGATATGCTCACCTGTGGTGGAAGCGCTGCTGGGACCTTTCATGATTCATACCAAAGGTACCAGGTCAGTTGGAGCCAGCCACAATTAGCCCATTACAGGTTGGAGTGAGGGGAAACAGGGTTGTTTGGTTGGTTTGTGAAAGAAAAGGTTCTGAAGGCTTATAGATGGCATGGTGAAAGCTCTCATTCATAAATATCTTTCCATTTTACATTACCGTCTATTTGTGAATTTGAGAACGAAGCTACCCATCCTTTGTGCCATTCCATGTTTGAATGCTGTCTGAAGGAGTGCTACTCTTAGTGCCAGCATAATATAACATCCTGACATTATTTGATATGGAAGTGTCACGTGTTGGAAAGCCTCCAAATAGTTGGAAATGTGACTTCTAATGAACAACAGAAAAAGTGATGGCAAGGTTTTAATAAGACTATATTTATTTCTAGAAATAACCAGGCTGCTTAACTTTCAAGCAACATCAAACTTTCAGTCAATGCATGATAATTTCACCCAACTCAAATCCACTAGAACCTGGTATCAGTTATGTCCTGCTTGGTTTGTTATACCTGATGCTGTGCACTCATCATGCTGAAGGTAATGTTCCTCCAGTTCAACATCCACATCCTCCTCCTTTGAAGACTGTATTGTACACCCTTCTCTTCAGCATTCATTACATCCTGTCTTTGCCTGCTCCAGTTGAACAGAGCACAGAATACAAAGATTATGCATTCTGTTTGGAGTATAGTGTACTCTGTGTGAAGTATACTGCAAAGTCTCTCCCGAAACCGATCCAACATGTGATCCTTCACTTCAGCAGGCCTGAATATTGCCCACTCAAGTTTGTTGGAATCATGATCAATTGATGCAGCCATAGGGATTATTGTCGCTGTGGCTGAAATTGAGCCAGACCAGCACCAACTGGGTCTCTACAACTCTCTGCTTCCCAATGCCTCTGGTGAAAGAATGGGTTTATTTTTTTTCCACACTTTTTTAGCCTCAGGAGGTGGGATAATGTAGTTATCAACCATGGTTGCAGGTATCCTTTTTCCACAAGTGGCCACCTTTTGTAAGGCATTCATACTAGAACTGAAGCAGGAGCTAGAAAGTTCCCAAGAATATAATGAAAAATCTCTCAACAACAGGGTACAGGAGGAAGTGAGGACTCCAGATGCTGGAGATCAGCTTTGAGTGTGTTGCTGGAAAAACATAGCAGGTCAGTCAGCATCCAAGGGACAGGAGAATTGATGTTTTGGGCATAAGCCCTTCATCAGGAATGAGGATTGTGGGCCAGGGGCTGCTGAGAGATAAACTGGAGGGGGTGGGGGGGGGGGTGGTGCTAGCTGGGAATGTGATAAGTCGATGGAAGGTTAGGGTGAAGAGGGTGGAGTGGAAGGAAGATAGACCGGTCAAGAGGGCAGTGCTGAGTTGGTGGCTTGGGACTGGGATAAGGTTGGGGGAGGGGAAAATGTGGAAACTGATGAAATTCACATTGATCCCATGTGGTTGCAGGGTCCCAAGGTGGAAGATGAGACGTTCTTCCTCCAGGCATCGGGTGGTTAGGCTTTGGCGATAGAGGCGGCCCAGGACCTGTATGCCCTTTGTGGAGTGGGAGGGGGATGAAGTGTACAGCCACAGGACAGTGGGGTTGGTTGGTACGGGTGTACCAGAGAGGTTTTTTGAAATGATCTGCAAGTTGTTAGGTGAAATACCTGATGAAGAAGCAATGCTTCCAAATAAGCCTGTTGGACTAAAACCTGGTGTTGTGATTTTTGACTTTGTCAATCTCAGCCCAACACTGGCTCCTCCACACCCAAGAATATAGGTATCATGTCAGGTTTTGCTGGTGCAGATTATAATGGTGTTGTATTAATAATCACAGATTCCTTGTACAATGACAGAAGAGAGCACCTTTGTTATGTTAGCCATGTTGTAATCTGGCATTCTCAGTGCATCATGCATAGTGTCTATATTACCTGGCATCTCTGGGAAGTCAGCTTTCTTGGCAAAACCTACTGCCTGACTGCAGTCCTGAAAGTAGTATTGAGGAACACCACAGAGTTTAAGATTATAGAGTCCATCAAAAGGATGAGATTGCAGATTACTTGGAAGTGCGTGGTAAAATATGGCTGAGTCAGAACAACTTCAAGGGCTGGTCATGCCTGACAAATGTTAGAATTCTTTGAGAAGGTAGCAAGCAAGTTGGACAAAGGAGAACCAGTGAATGTGATTTATTTGCATTTTTAGAAGGCCTTTGAGAAGGTGCTGCACAGGAGGCTGCTAAAGAAGATAAGAGCCCCGTGGTGTTCAAGGTAAGGTACTGGCATGGATAGAGGATTCGCTGACTGGCAAGAAGCAGCAAGTGGAGGGATAATGTAGTCTTTTCAAGATGGCAGCCACTGACTAGTGTAGTTCCACAAGGGTCAGTGTTGGGACCACCCTATACATTACGATCTGGACAAAGGAATTGAGGGCATTGTTGCTAAGTTTCATTTGACCCAAACATGGGTAGAGGGACAGGTTGTGTTGAGGAGGTGGGAAAATTGCAGAAGTACTTGGCCAGGGTAGGAGAGTGGGCAAAAAAGTGGCAGATAGAATAAAAGTGGGAAAGTGTCAGGTTATGCACTTTGAATAGTATATTACATAAAAATGAAGTGAGAATAGGCAAAAATGAAGTGTTGATTCATGCAAATCAACTTCCATGAATCTCTCTGACAAGATTCTCTTCTAGCTGTTAAAGGCTTCCTTTCTCAAGGTTAACGGCTCAATCTGATCATGTTTTCTCAACTGACTCACCATTGCCCATGCTATTCAGGAGCTGAAAAGGTTGGGAGAGGCTGAATAGGCTGCAGCTGTTTTCCTTGAAGTTTCATGAGCTGAGGGGTGACTTTATAGAGGTTTGTAAAATCATGAAGGGCATGGATAGGGTAACTAGGTCCCAAGGTCTTTTCCCCAGGTTGGGAAGTCCAGAACTACTCAGCATAGGTTTAAGGTGAGTGGGGAAAGGTTTGAAAGGGACCTAAGGAGCAACCTTTTCATGCAGAGGGTGGTGCGTGTATGGAATGAGCTGTCAGACGAAGTGGTGGAGGCTAGTACAATTAGAACATTTTAAAAGGCATGTGGATGGGTACATGAATAGGAAGGGTTTGCAGGGATATGGATCAAGTGCTGGGAAGTGGGATGAGATTGGTTTTGCATATCTGGTCGGCTTGAGTTGGACTGAAGGGTCTGTTTCCATATACCTCTGTGACTCTATGTTGAATGTGATAGTTGTTGATTATCATAAAAATCCATCTTGTTCATTAATGTCCTTTTTAGGAAAGGAAATTTACTGTCATTACCTGGTCTGGCCTCCATATATCTCCAACCCTACAGCGGTGTTATTGATATTAAACTGTCCTCAAGTGGTCCAAGTAAACCAAAGAAATTTGTGATGTGCAATGTAAGCAGGCACAAACAGCGATGACCACATCCTGTGATGAAGATATAAAAAAAATCCAAATTTTTGTCAGAGGTTATGCTCCAAAAGAGTTTATTTATTTATTTGCTTTATTTTCTTTTTTTTTCACCCCCTTTCCACCCTTCAAGCCTAGTATCAATGCTCAAGGGCAAAATAGTACAGTGAACCAATTCCAGATTTCTGTTTCTCTGTGTCAGTGACTAGCTGTCACAAAGTGAGCTCAGGCTTGCTGGCTGAATTAACAATTCATTACTTTTCCTCTATGAGAAACTGCTGACTGAGATTGGAAATTCAATTACATGAAGCAATATCCTAGATGCTGCTTTTATAAAAGCATAGTGATTGAACTTTAGTTCTTCAAAACTTCTCGGGTTCTTTACTGCAAGATAAAGAAGAGATGATGATTTAAACTCCCTAAACCTGGCAGACATGGGACAGTCACAGAAATAAACTGAATGTGGTAGACCTGCAGTTCTGTATCTCCTCCATCATTCTCCGAGGCAAGGCACTCACCTGACTCATCCTTGCCGGATCAAAATCCGGGAATTTAATATCTGAGAGCACCCATACTGGATCTACTGCAGCTTATGGAAGGTGGTTCGCCACCATCTTCTCAGGGTGACTAGAGATTGATGTTTAATTTGTTAACATTGTCCCACAAAGCACGAAAGAACTGAAAGAAGTAGGCAGGGTTTTATTTAAGTAAATCATTGTCCAAAAAGTAATTTGCTGGATTGTGCATTATGGATGCTTTATTCCATAGACCCTTTATAAACAAAAGAAAATGCTTAGAAAAGTAAGTATTATGTTTATTTTTCTAAGATCCCGATGAAAAGGAATTCTTTAGGAGACTCAACACTTCATCCCTATTGTACCCTGGTAGCCAGCTTATTCCTACCACCACTTAACTCTATCTGAGAATACAATTCAAGCAAAAGTTGTGTGGAGTAATCCACAATCCCTAGTACATGGTAAGATTTAAATCATTCAAACAACGATTGCTCTTGTTAATCATCATGAGCATTTACTAATTGTATTATGTTCCTGTTATTCTCTGACTTGTAAACTAACAGAGATAATAGAGGTCAGTTTTATTGTATTTTTATCACTTGTTTTGCAAGCAAACTGTTACATGGCCCATAGTCCATTTTTGGATCATTTGACTTGAACTGTGGACAATATTCAGTTTATTTTATTAATATTTTATTTTTATTACATATTACTGAAGAGTAAAAGATATCTAGGGAGATATCTTTTCAGCCCCTGAATAATGTCAGCAACAGCAAGTCATTTGGAGAAATATAATGAGATCAAAAAAGTAAAATTTTTGATATTATGAATAGAAAGTTTGGTTTTCCACACAAGGTTTTAGACAATCTCTCGTGAGCTGCAGATACTTATTTATATGTATTTACGTCTCATTATTATTTTTATCACATTTACATGCAATATGCTATTCTTGCATTCTGCAGAGTCAAATTAGATGACATGAAAGACAGTGTGTGTACCTAACAGCTCACCCCTCTGTCAGCTTCTCTAGTTCTCTATCTTAGCTGACATTCCCTAACATTGCAATGCTCCATGGACAGTGACTATCTGTATCCTTCTTCTGCAAAGGTTGGTGTCCAGCCAAGCTCCAGCTTTACAACATGTTCATGGCATATCTCTGGTTCACTTATAATACAGGTCGATACTTTATTGCTGCACTTTGAATTGTATCAACACCTTTCATTGCAATGTTGTTACCAACCCTCATTGCATGGAGAGACAGGAACTCATCTCATGCATTGGACCAGGTTGCATCTCAGGAATTTCAGCCTTAAGAGACTGTCTTGTCTTTTAGCACCGAGATAAAGCCCCAGATAGATGTCATGGTTGCCAGTAATGATCAGTCGTGAGATTGGACATGTTGCTGTATGGCACTGTGCTATGTTAATGTCACAAACCTGAAAGGGTTCAGAAAAACATTTTACAAGGATGTTGCTAGGATTGGAGGATTTGAGCTATAGGGAGAGGTTGAAAAGGCTGGGGCTGTTTTCCCTGTAGCATCGGAGGCTGAGGGGTGACCTTATAGAGGTTTGTAAGATCGTGAGGGGCATGGATAAAATAAATAGATAGTCTTTTCCCTGGTGTGGGATAGTCCAGAACTAGAGGGCATAGGCTTAGGGTGAGAGGGGAAAAATACGAAAGAGACCTAAGGGGCAACTTTTTCACGCAGAGAGTGGTGTGTGCATGGAATGAATTGTCAGAAGAAGTGGTGGCGGCTAGTACAGTTGCATCGTTTAAAAGGCATCTGAATGGGTATATGACTAAGAAGGGTTTGGAGGGATATGGGCTGGGTGTTGGCAAGTGGGACGAATTAGGTTGGAATATCTGGTCAGCATGGATGAGTTGGACTGAAGGTTCTGTTTCCATGCTGTATGTCTCTATGATTCTACATGGTGAATATATTGTGCTTTAATTAATTTGCCATCTTCCAAGTGTATTGGGGTAGTTATCAATCAAGGCAGGGAGGAATGTCATCAGTCAGGGACCCCACCTGAGACAGTCAAGGGGAGCTTCAGATTTCAGTTCAGGGGCTTGAACCAGGCCACTTGGCTGATTTAGGCAAATCAGGGTTGGGTTCCATTGCATTACAGTCTAGGGAACAAGCTACTAGGGTCTGTTCTGGAGGCTAAGTGAGAGCTTTTGGAATTAGAGTTCAGAGAATGAAAAGAGACCTTATTAAAATATATAAGATTCGTAGTAGCATGACAGGGTAGGTTGTTCCACTTATGTAAGAGTCTTGTCCACAGAGCATAATCTCAGGGTAAGGGTCACCAATTAAGTCAGATGTGAGGGTGATTGTTTTGTCTGAGAGGTTAGAGAACCTGTGGAATTTCTTACTGCAGTGGACCGTCAAGACTGGGCCATTAATTTTATTCAAGGCTGAGGTAAACTGATTTTTAAACCGTAAGGGAATTGAGGGTTATGAGATAAGGCAGGAAAGTTGATTTGAGGATTATCAGATCATCCAAATGGAGTAGACTCGAAGGGCAGATTGGGCCTACCTCTGCTCCTACTACTTAGGGTCTAAAATAAAAAATGGCTGCCACCACACCTGGAGTGGGCTCTGCTTGTGAGCAATGAGAGGGGCAATTGCTTTAATCAGCCACTTACACAGTACAATTTTAAGATATCTGTAATGATAGAAACTTGCATGTGATATAAACCCTGGCCACAGGCAATCTGGACATTATAATCATCGCTATAAAGGTATGTATAAATAATCACAAGGTGACCTTCAAAGTATCTACCACTTGCAGGTCAAAATTCACAAAGACAATCCAAGATTTCATAGGCCAGGCAAGGTCATGGAACTGATTTCCTCTTATCTTGAATTTTACTTATTTGACAACAAGGTCTTGTATGCAATGATGTCTTTCTTGGGTGATGTGAGTGTGAGGATGGTGGGACAAAGTTTTGATAATCCTACCATCTCAGTTTTCTTCTACTACATGTAGAGTGAAGAGCTATTTGTGGCTGGCAGCTAATGACCTGATGCAAACCTGGAGTTTAGCTAAGGTGCCAGAAATCCTTGAAGGTCAGGGAGGTGTCCTGCAGCTAACGAGCACACGATAGTGCATGTGCAATAACGTAGTAGCATATTGTTAACCTAATGAGATGAGCATTGGAGAATTATGTGAGATAACACTCTCGAGTTTGAGAGACACTCTCCATGAAACTTCTCAGAAATGACACCGATGAGTTTTGGGTAAAATTCAGGCATTATTACATGATAAAGGAATATTACATTCATGCTGCATTAGAAAATAGTAAAAAATTTGAATTTATGCAATACATTTGGAAACATCAAGCTATTCTATTTATAGCTAATGAAAACGTCAATCCCTGTTAGAATGTAGAGATTTATGGCTATCAATTTGCAGATAGTGAGATTTTGGTCAACAGTTTCATAAATGACACAGTAATCTGTTCAGAGATACTGGTTGAGGCAATGGAGTCAATTAATGCCATCATTCATTTGAGAGAGCAGATGTGACACAAGTGCAATGCTTCTTTGGGTAGTTAACACCCTGAAAGTACAGCATGCCTCAGTCCTGTGCTGAAGTATCAGCCAATATTGCGTGCTTTAAGTCCCTGGACTGGGACTTGGACCCATGATCGTCTCACTCATTTGTGAGTGCTACCACTGTATCGAGTCCAACAGTTGACATAGAAACAGTTGTAATTGTCCAATCACCACATTTTCAAAGGTCAGCTTATCAGTCTTCTGGGGAAACCATCTGCTTCTGAAAAATTCAGAATATACAGAACAGCCTTTTAAGAAAGACTTTCAAGCTGAAGAAGATGCAGCATCCAAACATCATTAAATTTTCGAGACAATAATATTTCTGTAGATGTTTGTTAGTTTTTCTACTTCTTAGGAGCTATCATTTGCATCATACAACATTTGCATCTCACAGTCTGAGTAAAACCAAAGTACGTAGTTGAACTGCAGGTTATCTATTACTTCTGATTCTATTCCGTCTTCCCATGGTGCAGTGAGTCCTGTAACGAGTTGGCATACAATGAGTATTAATATTTAAAATTTAATGGTACCTAACAACATAGGCTATATATTACAGGGTATGCTCTAAATTAGACTTAGAGTCAGAGATATACAGCATGGAAACAGACCCTTCAGTCCAACCCGTTCATGCCAACCAGATATACCAACCCAATTTAGTCCCACCTACCAACACCTGGCCAATATCCCTCCAAACCCTTCCTATTCATATGCTCATCCAATTGCCTCTTAAATGTTGCAATTGTACCAGCCTCCTCCACTGCCTCTGGCAGCTCATCCCATACACATACCACCCTCTGTGCGAAAAAGTTGTCCCTTGGGTCTCTTTTATATCTTTCCCTCCTTACCCTAAACCTATGCCCTCTAGTTCTGAACTCACCGACCCCAGGGAAAAGACTTTGTCTATTTATCCTATCCATGCCCCTTAATAAGCAATAAATTACCCTTGCGAGATATTACGAGTCTAGATGTAAATGTTTTTTGACAAATTTAAGATCACTGTAAAATTAATTTGTTGATAATTCTTTTCAGTTCCACCTTAGGCATTTGTCTGTATGGCTTCAACAAAGCCATATAAAGAAAACAATTTTTATCATTTTCTATTTAAGTACATTTTTAACTTATGAAGTTTTATTTATTATGGTGACCACAGCATTTCAGTTAATTCAGAAGCGCTTACATCACAGTAGCCATGTAAAAGTATTGATAATAGTGAATTATTTCCCTAATCGTTGGCAATCCTTTTTTCTCTTAAAGTAATTTCTTTATCATCTAGTTTGTTTTGACTACTAGAGAAGCATGATGAAATCCAGGGCAGCTTACTGAGTAAGGGACCTGACACAATTTATATCAGGACATAAGAAATAGGAGCCAGTGTTGACAATGCAGTCTCTCTAATCTGGTCTGCCAATGTCTATAATCACGGGTGCTTCTTTACCTCAACACCACATCTCTTTGCAATTCTTGTATCTGTTGACCTTTTGAGAAATCATGAATTTTCTATCTTAATTTCAAATGCGCTAAATATTGGTCCATCCACAACTCTTTGTAGCAAAGAATTTTACAGATTCACTGAGTGAAGAAATTTCATCTATCACTGAGAGAAATTATTGATCTCATATTTTAAAACTGGATCTCCATGTACTAGGGTCCCCAACTAGGAGCGGATAAATAAATCTTTGTCACCCTTGTGTCACTTCTGTGTTAAGTTTCTTCAGAATTTTGTCTGTTTGAATTAAATCACATCTCATCTTTTGTAACTCCAGAGATTATAGGCTTTATTGCAAATTGGAAACACTGCAGAGAAATACTTACTCTAGTATTCTGAGTAGTTGTTAATAAGACTATCAACCTTTTACTTCCGTTTTCTGAATCTGAGATATGGAAAGTATATGGGGGCAGTGTAATATTTGCAATTTTTATGAAGGAGAAACTTTCACCTGTGGTGTGCTGCTGTCCATTTCTTGACAGTTTCTTCTATGTGCTCTTGGTAGAGGTCTGAGAGATAATGTCATTTAAGGTCAATTTGACTTTGGAATATTGTTATGGACAGGGACCAGGATGGTAGGGAGTGATGGATTAGCAGCTGTTTGGGCTATAATTCATCAGGTTCTCAGATTCTCAATTGAGAACCTGATAAAAGAAACAAACACTACAATGTGTTTCAAGAGTTCTAGAAAAATAGCTCCATCTTAAAATATTTTCTAATTATTCCATGAAAATAAATAAAACTTTATGGAGCACATTTCTTGAGTTTTCACAGGGAATGGAGATTTTTTTAAAGTATGGCTGTTGTAATATAGAGAAATGTGGCAGACAATTTGTACACTATGTAATACATAGAGGATAATAAAATAATTGGGTTGAGAGATGTTGAGGAATTAAACATTGGCAAGAACTCCAGGGAAAGCTGTCTTGTTCTTTATCAGTTAGAGCTGTGGGAACTTTTTATGGACCTCAAATGGTTGGTTTGACGTTGAATTCAAAAGACAACATTCTTAAAGTATGCACTCTGTTATGCGAGATTGTGTACTGCAGTCCCTGAAAGGAACCTACCAACTAACCAAATTAGTTGAATTGCTCACTTGTCAGGAACACCGGATTAGGAAGATTCCTGACTCCGCAAACCTGATTTGGAAGCAAGTGCCACCAATGAATAAAGGCTGCTTTTTTCCCATCCATGCTTATTTATCTCCTATATGCTTAATAGTTTTTCTTCAAATGGAAGTTGATAATGTTGCAGTTTTATGACTATAACATCAAAATCCTATTTAAATAGGATTTGAAGTATGATTTGTGACACACAATGCAAAATGATTGTTTGGAAATGTGCACTATTACAGTTTTAATGTTTGTAATTAGTATCCTTTGTGGCATTATGCATGATGAGTCAGAGGTTATGGTGTGTTATGGTTACAAAAGGAGGTAGGGATCTGGAACTGGATGATAACTGAAAATAAAATTCAAAAGCAGTGTCTAAAAAATGTTGAAGCAACTGATTATATTCTGGAAAAATATTAATTAATGTTTCTCTTGCCCAGTAGAAGTGAGTGTATAATAAAATGGACATGAATGAACGTGATATTATTCAAAATGTCAAAATGCAGTAATTATCTTTTAAATTTTCAGTATAGAAAGCAAATGTCAAAGTGCATCGCTTTTGTTCCTGATGATCATTCCACTAGATTTTAGTCAAAAGATTTCATCTAATCATTTTCTGGATTGTTTAAAATTATTTAATAAACAAACATATTTAATTATCATCATAGCTTGAGAATACACAAAGGATTGTTGAGTTGCTCACTTGTCAGGAACACAGGATTAGGAAGATTCCTGACTCCGCAAACCTGATTTGGAAGCAAGTGCCCTGGTTTGGATTTTTGATCTTGGGTGGTGGCAAATGGGATTTGGGCTCAACTTACCCGGAAACAGTGCAAAACACATTTAAAAGGTCTGCTAAGGCGTTCCAGGATTTCCTCCCAGATGCAAAGAAAATCAATAAAACCAGAAACAGGCCTCAGGCCCAATCCCAACACAAACTCCTCATGCCCCATTCATGCTAATACTTAACAAATCAAGTCCTTTACTCAGCTCCATGTTTCCTTACATCTTCCATGCTCGCCTATGCTGCTCTAGCCATGACCTCATGCCCTCTGACAACCCACACTCCTATCCCATGAAACTTAACTCTTTGCCAACTTAGTGCCAACTCATGCCAATCCATGCCCCCTTTTAACCATGTACCCACTAAGTAGTAGAGTAGAACCTTGACTCCAACTTCACTAAATCATACATGCTGAGTCGGTCAGCTATACAGAACGTCCTGCTTAAGTAAACTGAGGATCTTAAGTCAAAGTGATTTGTTCCCATTGTTGCTTTTTTTTAATCAGTGGACCATACAAATCGGTGGGGGATTTTGTATTTCTTCAGTCGGTTTCACATGCCAAAATGTAAACTGATCTTCTAATGTAATTCATGAGTTTTCTATTTTATTTAATTGAAAAGACTTCAGGAACTAATTACAACAACAATACTGGAGGTCTTTGCAAAAGGAATCCTGCATTGTTAATTGTCAATAGAGAGCAGCAGAAACAAATTAATCACAGAAGTAATAAACAAACATCAGTGTGACGAGTCAAAAGAAAAAAAAACTGTGTAAAGTACAGTCAAGCTTTAAGAACAGATGTTTTGTAGTGACAGACATAGAAGCTGATTGTATTTTAAATATATCAAGAGTTGATGGGTAAAGAAACATGGGATACATTTTGGATACATATTACTTTGCATTGTTTTGTGAGTTCTAACAATGCACAGTCCTGTAAATGTGAGAAGTCACCCCCTTTGCATGGCATCAGTATTATGACATTCAGATCCCCAGCTGTATTCCTAACTGTAAGCAAATGAATGCTCAATGTGTGCTGCCAGCCACATTTTAGAATTGTGCATTAACTCGGGCTGAGTCCTCTCAAGTCTTTTGTGGATGGTGTTATTAAAAGTATTCTCTTCCTCTTTCCTTTCCTGGTCAATGTTAGTGTATTTTGCTGTACATATTAGTTCTTTTGGCTAGAACGCAGTCATTTTTTTTTTGGATTTGTGTGTTCTCAATTGTTGCAGACATTGAACTTCTACAGTACAGGTCAGCACAGGTATTTCTCTTTTTTAAAAAAGTACTGGCTTTTGATAAGGAACTGGAACTGAGATCAATTACTCTTAAGATGTTCTGCCTCTTCTAATTGATACCTGTGATTTATAATTATCACAGGCTGGATACATTGTTGAAAAAAAACCTAACTTTATGGCTTCACTCCACAAGGAAAGTTGTCCCTAAGCCTGTGGCATACAGAGGGTGATGGTGGAGGGTTGCTTTTCAGACTGGAGGCCTGTGACCAGCAGTATGCCACAAGAATTGGTGCTGAGTCCACTGCTTTTTGTCAGTTATTATAAATGATTTGGATGTGAATATAGGAGGTATGGTTGGTAAGTTTGCAGATGACACCAAAGGTGGAGGTGTAGTGGTCAGCAAAGAAGGTTACCATAGAGTACAATGGGATCTTGATCAGATGGACCACTGGGCTGAAGAATGGTAAATGGAGTTTAATTTAGATAAATGTGAGGTGCTGCATTTTGGAAAGGCAAATCAGGGCAGGACTTGGACACTTAATTAGTTAGGTCCTGGGGAGTGTTGCAGAACAAATAGACCTTGGAGTGCAGGTTCATAGTTCCTTAAAAGTGGAGTTACAGGTGAATAGGATAATGAAGAAGGGATTTGGTATGTTTGCCTTTATTGGTCAGTGCATTAAGTATAGGAATTGGGAGATCATGTTGCGGCTGTACAGGACATCGGTTAGGCCACTATTGGAATACTACGTGCAATTCTGGTCTCTCTGCTAAAGGAAGGATGTTGTGAAACTTGAAAGGGTTCAGAAAATATTAACAAGGATGTTACTGGGTTCGAGAGTTTGAGCTTTAGGGAGAGGCTTAATAGGCTGGGGCTTGTTTTCCCTGGAGTGTTGGAGGCTGAGAGGTGACCTCATAGAGATTGATAAAATCATGAGGGGCATGGATACAATAAATAGACAAAGTCTTTTCCCTGGAGTGGGGGAGTCCAAAACCCAAGGGCATATGTTTAAGGTGAGAGCGGAAAGATTTAAAAGGGACCTAAGGGGCAACATTTTCATGCAGAGGGTGAAATTAATTAAGGATATCTGGTGGGCATGGATGAGTTTGACTGAAGAGTCTGTTTGTGTTATATATCTCTGACTCTATGCAGGCAGAATTTGGAACAGAACAATGTCACCTGTAAAAATGAAGGTTATTGGAGCCTCATGTTTATTGGATGCGACTTCTTCAAGCTTTTACAATCAGAGCATGACTGGGTTCAGAAAACGTCCTGACCTGTAATAGCTTCCTGAAAGTGCTATCTACTTAATCTTTCATCCCTGACCATTCTTTGTAGCCCTGCAACTGTTTCCCTCTTAAGTACTTTTTCCAATTCCTTTCAAAAGTTACATATAAAGGAGACAATTTTAGGTTCATAGTGGAGTCAAAACCTGCATTTGCAAGTGGCAATCGCTTCATTACTTGCCCTACGATAAGGAATGTCAGCTATATAGGGCTGTTCATCAGTGTTCACTAATCAGTAGGCTTCAGTCAAGTGCAAATCATCAGGGTAGGAAGTCTCCCTCCTCACTGTCTAAAGTCCAAGCATTATCCAAGTGAAATACCAATTTACTGAACTTCCAATTGTGTATGCTGCATTAATGCTCACAATGTAGACTCCTCTACAATGAGGAGACCAAATGCAGATTGAGATCATGATGCAGAATGTTTCTGTCATGAAGATGGTGGGATCGTGGTGACATAGTGCCAACTGGACTAGAAATCCAGAAGCCCATGACCAAAGGGTTCAAGTCCCACCAATGCACCAACAAGAAAATCTGAAACTGAAAGCTAGTCTCAGTAATGGTGCTCATCATCTTTAGAGGATAAATCCATGATCATTTTCAAGTCTAACATACATGTGACTTCAGACCCATAATAATGTAAATGACACTTAATTGTGCCATAAAATGGCCAAACTGTACCACACTGGTACAGCAAAGTCAAAAGGTATAAACTGGATGGACTATCTAGCATCTACTTAGGCAGTACAACAACAATGAACACTCCACCCTGTTGACCCTGCAAAGTCCTCCTTTCTAACATCTGGGTGCTTAAACCAAAGTTGGAAGAGCTGTCTTACAGACTAGTCAAGCAACAGCCTGACACAGACATCTTTTCAAATCATATAATGTCCCAGACATTGCCACAATCCTGTCATCAGGTCCTGTCTCATCAACAAGACAGACTTGCAAGAAACACCTAAAGCACATATCTGCTGGACGATTCTGCAGCAGGCCATGAGGGAAACGAAAGGAGTAAGAATCTACTAGATCTTAGTCTTTCTAATTGACCTGTTGAAGATGCATCTGTCCATGACCATATAGGTCGAGGTAACCATGACATAATCCTGAAGACAAAATTTCCCATCGATGCCACCATGATGCAGCACTTTCAGGAAAGTTAGGAAATAGAGAAAACAATGGGAGTTAAATTCTAGCAACAAGTTAATACAGCAAAGCAACTCCGTCGAGGAAGTGAAGTGAACTTTGATTTCAACATTCTGGCCTTACTTGAATTTTCCAGGTGTGCTACAGCATATCAGATGTGTGTTCTGATTTATCTCATCAGAATGAGGTCTTAAAGTTGTTGCAGAAGATGTGAGAAGTAGTGACCCAAATCAATTTTTGTGACCTGCTGAGTCCATGAACATTCTGGTTCTACAAAGTAATGCAACATTCGCCCATAGAAGTCTCCACTTTTCCATCACCTTGGAAATGAACTGCTCCGACTGCTTCCTTCCTCAAGTACGATTTGGCTGATTGTTTTTAACCATAGGATGCCAATCAGTTTATCAAAGTGGACCTATCAATTGACAGAGGCAAGTGCTTTTGACATGGTCATGGGGTTATGGGTGGTGCTGCTTAATCTGGGATTTGGCTACATTAATACTGCTAATGGAATGGTAATGGCCATATCAGCCAGTTTGTAGCCGACACGGTTTCATTTTCACAAAGCAAAAGCATGAAAATCAGTTCTAACCTTTCAATTAAAGCTTTTTAGTTAGATAAGACAATTTTGCCACCTGTAACCTCATCAGTAATTTGATAATTCATGGCAATAATTTATTGAGAAGGCTACAGAGGGTCCTGTGGTCACTGAACAAGCATCATTCTCAGGGTACAATCGTGGCAATTGTTCATTGTAATTTCATTCTTTAAACTACAGTGAGATGTCTGGTTCTGCAAGAAATACAAATGTCAGCAAAGCAGATGGTTCATTGAAATATTTTGACGTCTGTAATAAATTTAAAAGAAATTTGCATTAATAGATACATCAGGTAGGTTCAATAAAGAAGGCTTGTGCAGCCTATGGCGGTCAAGGTAGAAAATGTAAGGAACAAGAACATTGGCTTGGATTTTAATGGAGTTTAGCCAAATTAGGAGGCCTTTTTTTAAAAAGTGTACAGAACTAGATTCTGGATAATTTTCTGCAATAGGTGGATCCACTGTAGCTCTTCTAGAACAGCTTAGCAAAAAGGGCAGTTAGTTCTAGAGCATACCATCAGTGCAATTGCACAAAGTGGTTGGGCTCAATAACCTTTACCATAATCGGTGACTTTGATCGTTTGTTCACTCTGGTCTCTGATTATGAGTACCCCAAGAGAAGTCTGAGATGGAACATGTATGTATTCAGTGTTTCTTGTTGAAGATACTTCAAATTCTTCGGTCATGACTTTTGCATTGAATGCTGGCCTTCGTCTCATGAAGAAATGGGATGATAGTGGAGATGCCTCCTCCACTTAGTTGTTTAATTACCCACTAGCATTCATGATTGTTGGATATACTCAGAACATTTTTAGGTATGCCTGGTGTTATTCTTGGCATACTCTCCAACATGAGTAGTCATGCCCTGCCTTGATGCTAATGGTAGAGTGAGTGGTATGTCAGGTCATGAAGTGACAGATTGCAATTGAATACAATTCTTCTATGCTTATTGTCTTGCAAAGCCTCATAGATGCCTTATATTGAGCTAGTTTTGAGCTTGGTTCAATTTAACAAGGTGGTCATGCTGTACAACCCGATAAGTAGTATTCTCAGGTGTGAGGAGTAGTCACTGCTACCAATATTGTAGTGGATAGGTGCAATGGTAACAAGTGGATTAATGAGGGTGAAGTCCAAGCATTTTTAAAATCTTGATTCCATAACCAAGAGCCATATGCCTGTTCTGGCAAATATCTCCTTTAGGATACAACCAACTCAGTCACGACAACAGATTTCTTAGCCTGAAAGGTATTAGTGAACCAGATTTGCTTTCATGGTCGTCATTACTGAGACTAGGGGGTGAAATCTTTTGAGTTGGAGTGGAAGGGGAACTTAATTAGTGGGATAATGGCAGATCAAAGCCTCATCACCTTTCCACGTATACGGGAAATAAGATATGGGCCCGATGGCCCAAACGTTATCTTCCTGCCCCTTTGACAAATGAGCCTAAGATTCTGGATTAGTGGTGCTGGAAGAGCACAGCAGTTCAGGCACTCCTGTCTGGAATTATTTCGATCTAGGTGGGATAAGATAGACTTGACCTACCTGACTGGTAGACCAGTGCAGGCAGGCAGTCGGTTAGTTGTGTGGGGTGGGGCTGGGAGGGCTGTGGAAGTGATCCCCTTCATCTGCACTGATCCATTCATGATCCAGGAACTGGGCACAGGTCAGGTAGGTGGCTGGTGAAAGTGACTTACCTGCACTTGATTCTGACTACCACAGACACCATCTGCCTGTAACCCCATGTCATGAGACACCTGTTCAAACTAAACTTACTTCCTCCATGAGTGATTCTCCAACCAAGGAGTCTGGGATATAGTACAGGCAACGGCCACAGTCTCCTCCAGTGGCACTGAAGCTGTCAGCTTCTGATCTGTCATCACATCTCTGTAGTGAGGACTCCCTCATCCCAAGTCCTAATACTGGTCAAAACTGGCAACTAATGAACTGACTGTTTCCTAGAAGATCCAATGGGCTTTCACATCTCGAGTGGCTGTGGGGTGATCCTCCTCCAACATCTTAGCCTGAAAACGGGAAGCTATTGCTTTCGCATTTTTAAAAAGTAAACATTTAAATTCTGCTGCTGCCTTGGTGTATTTGAACATGTATTCTGGGATTATTGTTATTGTAACTTTACCACTACACCACAATTCTTATCAGATTGTAAATATGATGGCTTGGCTTTGCTTATCCCAAGATTTGGTAAGACAAGTGTTTATGGGAAAGGTTTTATTATTCAACTTTGAGCAAAGTTGCCTGTCTCATAACCTCTCCGTCACAAAGTCTGGCCTAACTCCACAATGTTCTTTCTGCTTAATCCATTTGTTTTGCAATCATTCTCTGTCTTTGCCACCCTCCATACCTGGCTTTTCCAATGTCTCCATATCTCTAACCTCCACTCTCTATGAACCTCATCCTGCATCATGATTTGTTCACTAATCATCCCTATTATTGCTGACTTTGGCATAAACCACAACCTGAGCCATTTAGAATTTTCATTGAAATATTTAAATCTTGACCTGGCTTCATCTCTCAAAATGGTCATGGACAAAATAATTTTTCCATCTCTGACTGTTTTCCCAAGTTCTCAAGTTTTCTGAGATCTTTCTTTAGATCCTGTTTCTCTTTTTCCTAGTAACATACTCTGGAAGTTTATTTTGGAATGTGAGTTATTTATTAAATTGCATGACCCTCTCAACTTTTGTTTTGCACTGCGCGCACACAGGCTGATTATAAAAGACTCCTTAAGGACTCTGTGGGTAAATCACCACACGTTATTTTAATTCAGTGACTTATTAAGAAATATCATTCTTGAAACAATGATTTGAACTTTATTGCGTGTAGTAACCAAAATAAGACCCCTCAAGTAAGCAAGGTATGCCTCACAACCCAACTTAGCTAATACCTGATTAATGGAACTTGGCAAGGATTTCAACCAAAATTTTCTTTGAAAATGTCCAGGATTTGATCCTTATGCAGTGTTGTTCTTTGAAGTTATGTTAAGGTAGAGTTCAGGTGTTTGATTCTTGTACAGATTTTCATCCTTCTAAAAAGAAAATCACCAATAATATCACTCCTTGACAGAAGTCCTTTCATACAAATTACTGAAAGTCTGCAGCTAATCAGAAGTAGCTGCTTTGTTCCTGTTTCAATGGCATTGACTGTTGGTTTGAAGACACAGCTCTCCTGTGATTAATTCCGTAAATTCTTCTGCATATCAATCCTTATTCTTTGTGACAATAAAGCATCCAGTTTATCAAGCAGGTGTCAAAACAGTTTAGTTCATGTAGTTTCAACTCCCTCTTGCCCCAAACTGGCGAATTGGTTTAAATTCCTCTATAAGTTTGTCATTTTCCTTGAATAGTTTATTCAAGACAAAATTGTTGCTGCTGCTTTGCAGAAGTAAGTTTATCTTTTGTTCATTCATTCAATCTATGCACAGTTAAAGTTCTGAAATCTATAATATCACAGTTCGTCCTCTTTAGTTATTATTTTTAATATGATGAACAAACATTAGTATTTAGCTATTTTTCCCTCTCGTGGCCCATATTGAAGCTGAGTTGCTACACGTTGCACAATTTAAAAATGCATCATTTCGTTATGCGGTACAGATATATACAAATCAATAATCCATAAATGAATCACATAATAATGATCAGTAAATAAATCGCAAGTGTAATAAAAATGGATAAAGAAATAAACATGTACAAAATAAAAACACAGTAATAAGCATGCATTATACTTCACCCATTGTGGCTTTAAGATTATCATGTCATAACAGAACTACAAATTGTGAAATAATACAAACCCAAATGGCTCTGTGTAATTGCCTAATTCCAGATATCATCCCACCCACTCTGCTCCTAAATGCTTTTAATATGCTCTGATGATTCTGCAGAACTTTAACATTAGTCTGTGTGCCTTTCTCAAATTGTATTTCTTCCAAATGTTCCATTTGCAAGGCAATATGAACCTCATATTTTTGCCAATAAGATAGAACAATTTCTCTAGCTGATTCAGTAATATCAAAAATTCAATTGTTCCTATGCGCAAGGGCATTTAAGCGTAAATGCTGAAATGGTGAATGAATGATGGGACAAGATAGGTTATGATAGTGATATTCTTTTAAATATGTTTTGATATATCAAACTCTGACTGTCATCTCAAGTAGTGATTGAATTTTTGAGAATTCAGTTAACTGTTTTGTTACTGCTGGACTCAAAACTGCATGTGGCTTGTCCACTTGTAAAATAGGATGGCGACAATGTCTATTGGCATTCCTTAAGTGCTGTCCCTGCAAGTCTCCACCTTTTATACATATAGTATAGAACTGAACCTCCTTAATACTGATGGAGATTTTAATTACAGTTCCTGTTCCATCAGCTGTTTCCTTAATTTAGTGTTGTCAACCCAACATAAGAACCAGGAGCAGGAGTAGGCCATCTGGCCCTTCGAGCCTACTCCACCATTCAATAAGATCATGGCTGATCTTTTTGTGGCCTCAGCTCCACTTACATTTTCTCTGCACTGATCCAACATCCAATTGTGTATATACTGCACAAAATTACATTTATTTGGTGTTGATTTCTCTTTCCTGCTTCCTTCATTAATTGTGCCATCATGTGATTCTAAGATATTAACCAAATGAAATGAAATGCTGTTTGTGGTGTAATCTGCCTGACTACTAAGTTTAGTGTTATCATTTGGTGCATTTAATATATCTTTAACTTGAGAAGTTAATAAATTTAATTGATCACTTATAACACTGATGTCTAGGCCATTACTGTAGAAATGCCTGCACCGTAAACACATGCAGCAAACGTCTGTGCTTCCTGCTTTTCCCTTCGATTGTGTAACCTCTCAATTAAACTACCTTTTTTGACCAATTCCTTACAAGTTTTGGTTTTGGATACCAGAAGGTTAACTGAATACCTGAGAGATTCAGAATATCCAGTACTAATTCATTGTGGACATTTTCAGACAACACAACCCATATTTTGCTTAACTATCCTCCTCTGGGTCCTCCTTTTCCGTAAGGCTTTTCAGTTGCTTCTGATATAAGTGTGAGTGTGAACTAAAGTTCTGTGCATATCATCAGCACAAATGGACATGACTTGTGTGTTGCATGTAAAATTAATGCATGAAGTTGTGGGCGGAGGTATCTCCCAACGCTGTCAGTGTTTGGTTATGTATACATACCATATACAATTCCACTGAGCACTGGATCCCTGCTGCTGACTGCATACTTCACTTGCAAAAGCCAATCCAGCCACACAATTCCAATAATCAGCTTCATAGTTTATCTAAAGGTCAAAATAAAAACCAAGTTGGATCCTGTTAATATTTACAGTTTATCACCATACACAAATCTTTAATTTGAATTTAGTTTTTCCAAATTATGTACTCATTAGGATTGTTGCTTGTGAAATATTCTATACAAACACTCCAACTAATTTATTACTCAAAAAACACATTTACTCAGGTACTAATACTTTTCAAAGCACAGTCCTTTTTGTTTTTATACTCAGTTTTATTTCTCTCATGCTGTCCCCCGCTCGTACTCTGATGTATTGCAGGAATGTTCAAATCGATTGGGGCTTGGGTCTGGCTGACAGTACATTCTTGTTCCAGTTCCTCTAAGTCTAAGAGGTATCTGAAAAGCCCATCACACTCCTCTGACACTTGAGCAGATAGGTCTTAACCCTTTTGTGGCTGACTTTAGAGTTTACCCAAGCCCTTTACTAACCTAGCTTCAAATTCTGCCATTTGTTTGTCTCACTTCTCAAAACGTCTGGTTTATGGCCCAATTACTGGTCAATTGCTGGATTCTCATTAAATTTTTATCTTTTCTTTGGGTTTGTACCAGACTGGCATAGGTAAATACAGGGAACCTTTATCTGAGTATGGCAGAGGGGTGTTGCGGTCAGGATTATAATTATATTCCCAACCCTGAACTAATAACGTAGTTTCACCTTCAACAGATCCCCAATTGGAATCACCCCTTTCAATCTGTAATTTTTGTGGTGGTCCCAATGGACAGAGAAACATTCTCTGACTGGACCGCTGTAACTTCAAGGTATAGTTTTTCATTTAGCATTTAGAATGATGAGCATTCTGCAATTGCTGCTCAAGCTGTGTTTGATGCAGGACTTCACATTTACTTTCCAGTTCCTAAGTCTCAGTTTATGATGCCTGAAAGTGCCCCTGTGCCTTTTTGGCATGTCTCTAATGAGTTGTTCCCATATTTGACACATACTACAGGTTCCTCCTCTTGATCAAGCTTTTCATAAGCTGAACACTTTGAGCTTGTTGTGCCAGCAGCCTAGGTCTTCTGCCTTGTCTTTTTCCTCAAGACATTTGCTGATGGTAAAGTTGCCAAGCATGCAACATACCTCTTGACAATAGAAACAGGTTACTTTTCATTTTTTTGCTTCATTAAAACTGATTTTAATTGGGGCACTATCTACCATTCACAGAAACAAAGAAATTGTACATCAAGCACTTGAAATACTGATTAATGCCTTCAATGTCTGTGCTCCAGTGACAAATTAAAGATTTACATTCCACTCCAGATGGAAGCATCCTTGAGTTAATAAGACATTTAGACATTATTATTGCAGAAAAATCATGATCACATTAGAGATTTCTGTTCTACAGAGGGCATATTCAATTGAATTTCCTCCTGGGCTTTTGATACAATATGTGAATATGAATCAAAACCACAATCCTTTTAAGAGGTACTCACTTGCTATATCACACTTGAATGGTGCTTGAAGTTAATGGAAAGAAAGTCTGTCAACAAAAGGTGAGTTATTTTATAATTTTTTTTCCACGTGGAAAATTGTGACAATAGCCTGTGATTTGTTACATTTCTCAGGGTCTTCTAATGGGTGGCTGACATACCCAATAACATGATACTGACTTGGAACTTTGAGCTGCATTGGGATCCTTGGATAGAATTGTGTGTATCAGAGAGCCTTTCAGTAGTTAAATTATACCTCTGTGATACAGAAGAAGTACAATGTATGACAATATTGTGTAAAATTCACTTATGAATTCTGGGAACTGGAGCAAAACTGGAACAATTTAATTTAAAATCAATGAAAATAAATTGAACAGGTCCATTATTGGGATGGGATTGCCCATCTGTTTTTACCTTTAATAGAATAAATTGCTAGGCTATGTCAGCAGGCAGTTGTGTCAACCACATTGCTGTGGATCTGGAGTCACAAAGCAGTCCAAACTGAGCAATTTCCTTCTCTACAAGAAATTTGTTAAACTTTTTTTAAAAAAATAACCAGAAATGCTGGAAATACTCAGCAACACTTGAAGAAAGAGAAACATAATTAAGAAATGGGATCTTTCAGTCCTGTCACCCGAAGAGTTAGCAGGAATACATCATTTCAGCCCAGAGCCATTTTAATGCCCTGGGGCATGTTGATTGGCGGGAAGTGGGGACTTCCACCCCTCACTCAGGCAGACAGTCTTCTTCAAAGATGACCAGCCAATTATATTATTCCCAGCAGGGATCAATCCCCAGATTCTACATCACAATTCCCATGAGCAGGTGAGTGTGAAGGATGTTGTGTTAGAGATGGGCAAAGACCTGAGGGTAGTGGATGTGGACCAATAGTCAGGTTTTGATGGAGAGACTGTGGGTGGAGGAAGCACCTTCTGGTGGCAAGTCTCCGGGAAGAGAGTACGCATCTAATGTTGGGTAGGAGTCAATGAAGGAGTGTGTGACCCCCTCACTATCCCTATTTCCCCTCCAGAAATCTAAACAGAATGATCTGCTTAGGCTTCTGAATTCTTCTTGCCAGAAGAATTCAGATTTGAAGACTATGTCCTGTTCAACCCTGAGCTGAGCTTCAAGTTGAATACCTTCTTAAGCTGAATTATAAAGACTCTGTACTTCAACCAGCTTCTTTTTCTGCTGTAATCTTCATCCATGCTTTTGTTTTTTTTTGCAAATTGACTTTTTATTACTCAGCCATCCAATTTTCATAAATTGGATGCCATCCAAATGCTCATGACCTCACTCTCACCAAATCTTATTTACACATTACCAGTGCTCTTACTGACCTACATATGGTTCTCAGTCCACCAGGGTCTTGATTTTAAGATTCTCATTCCTCTGCTTAAATGCCTCCCATCCTAACAGTTTCCTGTCCCTATTTACATAAGTCCTACCAACTTATTTTATTAAAAATATACTCTATTCCTAAAATATTTTGATCTGTACAATTGGTCATGCCATACATACGTAAACATTCAATTTCTTTGCATACAGAGACCGAGTAATCATTCATATATACCGGTCTGTACAATTACTATCCACATATTTAGCTGGGGGGTCAGCGGAGCCCCTTTTACTGTGTCGGTCCCAGGCAGATGTTATATGGTGGTCTTTCCCCACCATGTCTTGGCAGCAGCTGCCCCAAGCTTCAGTGCGTCCCTCAACACGTAATCCTGGAACTTGGAATGTGCCAGTCTGCAACACTCAGTCGGGATCAACTCTTCAGCTGAAAGATCAACAGGTTTCAGATTGTCCAGAGAGCATCCTTCACAGATTTGATGATCCTCCAGGCACAGTTACGGTGTGCGTCCTGGGGAACAGACCATAGAGCACGGAGTCGCGCATCATGGCGCTGCTCGGGACGAACCTCGACAAACACCACTGCATTCCTCTCCAGACTTCTGCATAGGCACATTCCAGAATGAGGTGTGTGATAGTCTCATCCCTCCTGCAGCCACTTCGAGGGCAGTGTGCGGTGCAGCTGAGAGTCCGGGCGTGCATAAAGGATCTCACAGGCAGAGCCCTTCTCACCACCAGACGAGCCATGTTTTGGTGCTTGTTGGAATGTTCTGGCGATGAGGCATTCTGCCAAATGGGTTTGACAGTCTGCCCAGGGAACTACTTGATAGGATCCGCTCTCTCTCCTATTCCCGAAGGGTCTCAAGGGCACTACGTGCTGACCACTTCCTGATGGACTTGTGGTCAAAGGTGTTTTTCTTCATAAACTTCTCCACAAAGGACAGGTGATCCGGAACAGTCCAACTACTTGGAGCGTTCTGCAGCAGCAAGACCAGGCCTATCCTTCACAACACCGGGGACAGGTAGAACCTCAGTATGTAGTGACACTTGGTGTTTGCATACCGGGGATCCACGCACAGCTTGATGCAACCATGCACAAAGGTGGCCATTAGGGTGAGTTTCTTCCCCCTGTTGTCCAGATCTTTATACATCAAGTCCCATCGGATCCGGTCCATCTTTGATCTCCATATAAATTGGAAGATGGCCCGGGTGACTGCAGCGGCCAGGTTTTGGGACCAAGCCAGACCTGTGCCACGTATAACAATGATGGTGCCTCACACCCGATGACCAGGTTTCTTCCCGCGATGAAGAGCGACCGTAGCTTCCATCTGCCCAGTTGCTGCCTCACTTTGCTGATACGCTCCTCCCAAGCCTTAGTGCACGCCCCAGCCCACCCGAACCAAATACCCAGCACCTTCAGGTGGTCGGTCCTGATGGTGAAGGGGATCGAGGATTGGTCGGCCCACTTACCAAAGAGCATGGCCTCGCTCTTACCCCTGTTTACCTTGGCCCCCAAGGCCCATTCGAACTGGTCGCATGTGCACATGAGTCTGTGCACGGACAGCGCATCCGAGCAGAAAACGGCGACGTCATCCATGTACAGGGAGGCCTTAACCTGCAGGCCCCCACCATCAGGAATAGTCACCCCTCTCAGGCTCTCATCCTTCCTGATGGACTTAGCAAATGGCTCTCTGCAGCACACAAACCAGGCAGGAGAGAGAGGACAGCCCTGCCTGACTCCAGATTTGACTGGGAAGCTATCTGATTCCTACCCATTGATTGAGACTGCACTGACAATGTTGGTGTAAAGCAGTCTGATCCAATTGCAGATTCCCTCCCCAAAGCCCATTCTGGAGGGAATATCTCTCATATACATGTGTGATATCTTGTCAAAGGCTTTCTCCTGGTCCAGGCTGATCAGGCAGGTGTCCAACCCCTTGTCCTGCACGTAGGCGATCGTATGCCTGAGGGGTGTGACACACTCGGCGATCTTCCTGCCCGGTACAGCACAGGTTTGGTCAGAGTGAATCACTGACCCCAGAGCAGACCTGACTCTGTTGGCGATTACCTTTGACAAAAGTTTGTAATCCGCATTCAATAGTGAGATTGGTATCCAATTTCTAAGTTCCACCCTCCTCCCCCTTCCGCTTGTAGATGAGTGTGATGATGCCTTTCCTCATGGATTCACTCATGGTACCTGCCAGAAGCGTACTGACATATACCCCCAGCAGGTCCTGGCCAATCAAATCCCACAGAGCAGAATAGAGCTCAACCAGTAATCCGTCGCTTCCGGGAGTTTTATTATTTTCGAAAGACTCGAGGGCCTTGGTCAGCTCGTCCAGAGATAGCGGCTAGTCCAGCCTCCCCTGTGTCCTGTCGTCTAAGACCTCTGTGATAGAGGACAGGAACGATGAGGAGGCCGATTGTTGGTTGGCTTCGCATCATATAGACTGGCATTGAAGGATTTGCTGATCCTCATGACGTCAGCCTAAGATGTTATCAAGCCATCTTCTTCCTTCAGACTGCTGAGCACTGAGCTCTCTTGGTGTACCTTCTGGAAGAAGAAATGTGAGCATGTCTTGTCCTGCTCCACCGAGCGGACCCTGGACCGGAAGATTATCTTGGAGGCCTCAGAGGCAAAGAGCGAGGCTTGCTGGCGCTTCACCTCCTTGAGACCCTCCTTGACATCGACCCCCCCATCATCTGCAGCAGGAGCAAGTTCTGTATACTTTCCTGGAGCTGGGACAGTTTTCCCCACCTCTCTCTCGCCTCCTGAACACCTTTTGAGGATGAATAACCTCTTGATGTTCCCTTTTACTGTTTCCCACCAGTCCGCTGGGGACTCAGAGGGGCTTCACGGTTCTCCAACCTGCGTAGTCCCTCTTGAGCTCCTCAATGTTTCCCGGGGTCAACAGCTTTGTGTTCAGCTTCCATGTTCCCTTACCAACCGGCTGCTCATCCTGTAGGTGACTGTCTGCCAGCAGGAGGCAGTGGTCAGAGAAGAACACCGGCTTGACGTCGGTGGATCTGACTGAGAGCGTTAAGTCCTACCAATACAACACAACATATACACATGTACAAGCACCTCATTTCTCCACCTGGACATCCTGTGCATCACCAGTTTCTGTTGCTTCGCCATTTAGTATCAGAGTGTTCGGACATATAAGCCTGCAACACTCAAATTTCAACCTCAATGCTCTATCACCTACTTCCAGCATTACAATCGATCTCTTTGAGAAAGCTCCAGATAATCTATCCTACTATCACCTCCTTTAGCTTGATGTGAGTTTCTGCCTGATTTACATCTCAATATATTTGAATATGTCGCTCATGGTCTGAGTCTGTATCTCCCCTTGCTTCAACCTGCTGTTAACCCTACCTTGTCTGTTAGATTTAGATTTTATTCTCATGTGTCCTCATGTACAGAAGTACAGGAATACAGGAAAAGTCACCCTGCACAGCATCGTCTTTCGTACAAAGATACCTACGTACAAAAATCTCAGATACAAAGTAGTAAAAGAAACAAAGTTAGATTAGATTAGATTAGATTACTTACAGTGTGGAAACAGGCCCTTCGGCCCAACAAGTCCACACCACCCTGCTGAAGCGCAACCCACCCATACCCCTACATCTATCCCTTACCTAACACTACAGGCAATTTAGCATGGCCAACTCACCTGACCTGCATATCTTTGGACTGTGGGAGGAAACCGGAGCACCCGGAGGAAACCCACGCAGACACAGGGAGAATGTGCAAACTCCACACAGTCAGTCACCTGAGGCGGGAATTGAACCCAGGTCTCTGGCGCTGTGAGGCAGCATTGCAGACCTTCACAGAATAAGTAGAAAAATAAAGAAATAAAGTAATAGTTAACATTAAAATCAGTCTTTAATATAAGCTAGAAAAATAACGGAATAGAGTTAAAAGTTCAATAGTCTTTGAGTGGTTGCTGGGGCCCTAGTTTTCTCCGTTTATCTTGCTCTCCGGGAGACCTCTGCTGCCTGTCCTCACTGATCCAGCAAAGACCGGGAGAACCTCCATCACCACTCGCTCTCCTCACATTGGTCCACCATACCATTGCTGCTGTGGCTTCTGATCTCCTCCTGCTGACTCCAGAACATAGCCAGGCAGGACCTGCTGGCAGTCTCCAATCACTGGGTACATGCTGGGTCCTGGTCTCGCTGCTGGTTGCTTCTCACCCCGGGTCTGTGCTGAGGCTGGAAGGAGAAAAGAAACTCCGAAGAAGTGGGGGGGGGAAAGAAGCGGACAGAGTCGACGAGCTTTGGCTGAAGCATCCTACTCTGCCATCTTGAATAAGATGTTGCTGATGCCCTAAGCCATACCTATTCTTACTTTAGGTTTGACTTTTCCAGTATACTCTTGGCTGGCGTTTGGCATTTTACTCTCTAACTTGAGGTCACGTAAAATCCTGTTGAATATACCCTTCTAATTAAGTCTGGTTCACTTATTAAGATTTGGTGTAGGTCAAAGTGTTTTTTTTTAAGTTCTCCATTTCATTTCCAAATCCTTTCATGCGATTTCTTATGTCTTTCATATTTCTAATCTCCTTCACTGTCACAACACTGCAAGTTATCTTTGCTTGTCTGTTTCCAGCTTTTTGAACATTTTTTATTTTAATTCATCCATGACGGATGGCCTTGCAGCTATGTCCCTAAGTTTTAGGCTCCTTCCTTAAATACTTCTACAGTTCTAATGTTATTTCCCTCTTTGGGATGCTGGCTGGTCATTGTCTTTGACTCAGAATGAAACTTTGTCAAATTACACTCAGGTGACATGTCTTGCTTAGATTATATGAAAGTGCCATACAAATAAAACTAACAAAGTTGTATAAAAATACAGAAACATAGGAGTTGGAAAAGTCCATTTGGCACTAAAAATCTATTAAACATTCATGGCAGATCAAGTCTATTCTATTCCCATTTTCTCCTCGCAACATTTGATCCCTTTAGCCCTGAGAACAATATCTAAGTCCTCCTTATAAAACCTTCAATGTTTTGCTCTTAACTGCTTTCTGTGGCTGAAAATTCCACAGGTTCCACGTAATTGTAATAATGTAATTTAATTAATTTTAAATGTAAAATGTAATTGAAGGTTGGAATGTAGAAGCAGTGATGTGCTTTATAAAGCTCTGGTTAGACCCCATTTAGAACACTGTGTCCAATTCTGGGCCCCACACCTTAGGAAGGACATATTGGCACTGGAGCCTGTCCAGCGGCGATTCGCACGGATGATCCCTGGAATGGTAAGCCTAACATATGATGAATAGCTGAGGATCCTGGGATTGTATTTATTAGAGTTTAGAAGGTTGAGGGGCGATCTAATAGAAACTTACAAGATAATGCATGGCTTAGAAAGGGAGGATGCTGGGAATTTGTTTCCATCAGGCGGGGATACTAGGACCGTGGGCACAGCCTTCGAGTTAGAGCCACAGCAATGTGATTTGATTCTGAACTGCTTCTGGGCAATTAAGGATGGGCAACAAGTATTGGCCTGGCCAGTGACATCTGCATACTTTGAATGAATTAAAATATAATGCATTTATCCAACACTATATCATATTCGCAAATCCATGCTAACCATGCCCAATTATCAACCAGGTGTCTATCTATCCCAAACTTGATAATAAACTAATATTTTCCCTACTATTGATGCACAGCTAACAAGTTTGTAATACTGTTTTCTCTCCCATTCACTACTTAAATAATGGGGTGGCATTTGGTACCTTTCAATCCACAGGACTTGTTGCAGAATCTAAAGAATTTTCGAAGGTAATCGGGAATGCATTGACTATCTCTGTCGCCATCTCCTTCAAAACTTTGGGATGTAGAAAATTAGTTTCTGGGGATTTATTAACTTTAAACCTTGATTATATATTCAATGCTGCCTCATACTTCTACAAATTTCATTCATCAATTCATTTTATCTGACTAACTGGATCTCTAGATCTGAGAAATTTCTGATATCTCTCAATGAAAATAGATTTTAAAAAAAATAGCTTCCCTGCCATTTCTGTATTCCCTGTTACAAAATCCATTGACTCTGTCGATAATGGACAGACATTTATTTTAGACAAATGTTTCATTATTATGTACTTATCAAAATGTTTCCAGTCCTTCTGAACATTTAATGCTACATTTAATTCATATTCTATTTTCCATGTTACCTCCTTGGCTCTGCTTCGTTGTATTCTCCAAACTTTCCAATCCTCAGAATTATTGGTATTCCTTTAAAGGCATTTTCTTTTGATCTTATATTGTCCTGAACAAACTTTGTCAGCTACGATTGAGTGATTTTCTTTTGTTTGAGTTCTTGTACTTTGAAGGAATGTATAGTTGCTGTAAGTCATGTCATAGATAATGGGTGGCTTATAAAGCAGTATGTATGGTCATACCTTTTTAATGTATTTTTTCCAATCTGTCCCAGTCGGTTTGTGCCTCATGCCTTCAAAATTTTCCTTATTCGAATTTAACTCTTGGGTCACAATACAATAACTTGCTTTCAACATAATGTAAAATTCTAACATATTAAGGTCACTCATTCCTGAAAGATTGCTTCCCAACAAGGTTGTTTGCCCTTTTTCATTATTTAATATTAGATCCAAAAAAGCATGCTGTCCCTTTTGGTTGCTCAGCATACTGCTCTAGAACACACTCCAGAGACTGATCTTCTATAGACTTAGTGCTCAGTTGGTTTACACAGTCTATATGCAGATTGACATCACCAACAATAATTGTTGCCAATGCTGCATGCTTCTTTCAGGGGATTGGTTAGCTCAGTTGGCTGGATGGTGGGTTGTGATACAGAGTGATGCCAGCAATATGGGTTCACTTCCTGCACTGGCTGAGGTTGAAGGTTGCTCCCTTTCCTTTTCAATTACTCACTTTGCCTGAGATGCGCTATTTATTTTGTTTATTTATGGGTCATGGGCATCTCTAGCTGGGCTGGCTTTTATTATCTATTGCTAGTTTCCCTTGAGAAGGTGATAGAGAGCTGCCTTCTTGAAGCCTGCAGACCATGTACCATCGTAGGCCACAAAGCTAGGGAGGGCGATCCAGCAAAAGTGAAGGAATGGTAATATATTTCCAAGTCATGATGATTAGTGACCCGGGGAGGAAATTGCAGGTTGTGGTGTTCCCAAATTCATCAGATTAAACCACCCCTAGTCTCTCTCTACTGGGAGAGCTGCTCTATGGTTTGGTAAGACTATTGTAAAATGATTTTTATTTTTACGTCTTTCATCTCCTGATTAATACCATGTCCCATGTTGCCATTACTATTTGGTGACCACAATTAATTCCAATCAATATATGTTTTCCCTTGCTGTTTTATAATTCCATTCAGTTCCCATGAATTCTTTTTGTGATCTGAGATCCTCCTTTACTGACATACTAATCCCATCACTTATTGTCAGCCCAACTCCACTTCCTTTTCTATTTTTATCTATCCTTCTGAAATATCGAATAACCTTGAATATTCATTTCCCAGTCCTCGTAGGCATGCAGCCCTGTTTCTGTAATGGTAATTAGCTCGTACTCCTGTATTTCTCTTCGTGCCTTCGGGTTGTCTATATTGTTATGAATGTTACATATATTCAAGTAAGTAGAGTGCCATTAACTTTGTCTTTTTGATATGATTGATTATTGTTCTTGGCTTCACAACCCTGCACCTCTACCCTCTTGTTTCTCTTTGATTTTTGAAACTGCTCTTCAATTGACTTCTAGCCACTAATGTAAAGCCTGATGCTCAACATTATTTCTCCTATGTCTCAGTACTCCTTGCATCATTTTGACTTCTTGGTACCAACTCTTACTTTTCTCCAAATTGTGTTATCCCTTCAGTTCCCATCCTCCTGACAAGTTAGGTGAAAACCTCTCTGCAAGGATATCAATCTCTGTCTCATTAAGGTGTGACTCACCCATCTTATCTAGGTCTTAACTGCCCCAAAACTGACTCCAATTTCTCAGAAATCTGATGCTGTCCCTCCTATGCCAGTTCTTCAGCTATGTATTCAATCCTGCTATTATTCAAAGGGAGCTAAAGGCCGCAAAAGGTATTTTCCAATGAGGAAAAAAACTACTGAGTTGCTTACAATTACTTTTACTGTCTCTCTTTCATAACTTAATCGCTTGTGTTGAGGTATTTCACTACAAAGTAACAGTAGGTCCAATGAAGCTGTTCAATGACTATGTAGCAAGCACAAGGCACTGGCCAGAGCATTGTAAATTATTCTGGAGCTGGAGGTCTGAGTTAAAACATTAGCTACAATTCTAAGTATTAGTAATTTCTCTAATTTGTCAGTTGTTTTTTTTAATGATTCTTTTGGTCTCAAAGCTATAATAAAGTCTCTCACAAATTGAACAGAAATTCACTTTATCTCACTGTGATCTATGGGGAACATCCAAGCAGATTCTGGACATGAAGAACTTAGAAAAGAAAGATGTTTTAAAATCTCCTTCAGCAAGCAGTGTGGAAAAAGTCATTATTTGTTTCTGGCTTTATTGCCACCTGCAATCACAACTTGGGTGCAGTACAGAACAGTGCATTCTAAGGCTTTTTTTATTTGCAGATAATGATAGGGTTTCAATCTGAAGAGAGAAGTGTTTAGTTGAAGGGAAGTTTCAAATATCAAAAAGAAACCAGGATAGAGGTGCAATGGAGAAAAGCGATTAATGAAAATCAAAATGTGATAGGCAAGAGTAGAAAATATTCACAGAAGATTGTAAAGAAATTAGAACCAGAGGAAGTAATACTAAGAAATAAGCTTAAGACTTCTCATCTGAACGTTCGCAGCATTTGTATCAAAATGGATGAGTTGATAGTAATAGCTTTTGAAGCGCTCCTTCAGGATAACCACCTGATGAAGAAGCAGTGCTTTAAAAGCTGGTGCTTCCAAATAAACCTGTTGGACTATAACCTGGTGTTGTGATTTTTAACTTCCAGACCAAGCAGTGATACAGCATCTGGTACCTGATGACTCAGCTTCCACTGTGGCACAGCAGAAGCCACATAATTTCTGAATATTCAGCAGAAGCACATACTGAAACTATGCAAATTAGGCTTGCTGTCATACATGCTCACATTTCTAGCATAATGACTATAAATAGCAGTCTTCAAAAGGGTTCAAAGATCTCCCAGAAGTCCCACAAATTATCAGGAATGCTGAGGTGGTGTTATCAATTATTGGCAGTCACTCCATAGATCAGAAATCGCTTTTTAGAATTTCTCCTTCACCACTTTATTGGTGCCCTTTTTTCTGCTTATCAGCTGGTCTGATGTGCAATCCTCCCCAGTTAGTTCTTTTCTTTTTAGGTGTTAAGGAATGCAAACACCAGCAAGTTTAATGTTAACAGCCCTCTGGATCATTCCTCTTTTCCCCTTCACACTGACTCCATCCCTCCTCCTAATCCACCTCTCGTTATACCTTCTAACGTTCGACTGTCCAATACTGAACAATCTATACTTAGCTAAGGATCCTGTTTTATCCCTTTACACGCCCCCAATTCAATGAAGTTTAAAGCATGAAGTTGAACACTTCTTCCCACACCTTTGCCTTTGTATTTCTTTGGGCAGGTTTTCTCCCTACACTACAACTCCTTTTAGTCAGCTCCAATACTCTCCCTCCATCTTGACTGCAACCGCCGGATGAAGCACTGGTGACATTGCCCACTTTCGATTTGTGTGTTTAGGTTTCCTTGGGTTGGTAATGTCATTTCCCATGATGGCATCATTTCCTGTTCTTCTTCTGAGGGGGTGATAAATGGGATCCAAGTCAATGTGTTTGTTGATAGAGTTCCGGTTGGTATGCCATGCTTCTATGAATTCTTGTGCATGTTTCTGTTTGGCTTGTCCTAGAATGGATATGTTGTCCCAGTCGAAGTTCTGTCCTTCCTCATCTGTATATAAGAATACTAGTAAGCGTGGGTCATGTCTTTTTGTGGCTAGTTGATGTTCATGTATCCTGGTGGCTAGTTTTCTGCCTGTTTGTCCAATGTAACATTTGTTACAGTTCTTGCAAGGGTACTTTGTAAATGACATTAGTTTTGATTATTGTCTGTATAAGGTCTTTCAAGTTTATTATAAGCTGTTTTAGTGTTGTTTGTTGGGTTTGCGGGCTACCATGATGCCAAGAAGTCTGAGTAGTCTGGCAGTCATTTCCAAGATGTAACAAACACTACATTAGACAAACAGGCAGAAAGCTATCCACCAGGATACATGAACATCAATTAGCCACAAAAAGACATGACCCACTCATACTAGTATCCTTACTTACAAATGAGGAAGGACAGCACTTTGACTGGGACAACACATCCATCCTAGGACAAGCCAAACAGAGACATGAGAATTCCTAGAAGCATGACATTCCAACTGGAACTCTACCAACAAATACATTGACTTGGATCCCATTTACTACCCTCTGAGAAAAAGAATGTGGAAGGACGTCACCATGGGAAATTATGTCACAGGAAATGACATCACCAACCCAATGAAACCTAAACACATAAATAGAAAGTGGGTCATGCCACCAGTGCTTCATCCTGAGGCTCACATATGATCTCTAGTATGGTGAAAAAACATCTGAAAATGAACCTTTCACCTCAGCGAGCAAACCTACGTCCAGCCCTGGGTTCAAGCCCAAACTGCTTCAGAAGTGTGTAATAACATTCCTGAATGATTTGATTAGAAAATAACTTTAAGCCATTCAGTGCTAACTTAGCAATAGCCATAAGAAGTCACTTATGGAGGTAATTGACATTCCCTGTGAATAGCACCAATGGTGAACATTTGTGCTGCTGAACACCTATTTCAGGCAGCTGAGGATCAGTGAAAGTACAAGCTGACATGTTGAGATTGAAAATGACACTTCTCACTTAACATAAGCATAATGTTCCTGTCCCAGTCCACTCCTTATCATGTATGCAGCCAACGTCTACACTAATGACCTCATCAAAATGGCATCTTGCACTCCCTGCACCAGAACTATTTTGAACCTGAGAGGCTTGCTCTGAAATACAAGTGCCATGCATTCAGATTTTGCAACCAGTATTGTTCCATGAAAGTGCAACTGAAATCAGAAACTCATAATACCTGCCTCACATTTTTCCTCCCACTTTCATTACTGATATAGTCATGTATTATATAGTAGTTGGTGCTGAATTTACAGTTTTGCTCTCGATATTCACATAGCAAGGTCTAACAAATTTGAACTTTGTAGGCGAGTTAAACTGGTGTAAGCTTAACATGGAGAAATAATTCCAATTCTCAATACTTAAGTGCAACATGCTGCTTTCTTCTTACCTGAATTATTGTATGTTTTGCAAAAACATTGTGAGCCAGTTCATCATTAGTTAAACAAACTTTCAGTAAACAATTGAGTTGATACAACTGGCAACATGCTGTTGTCTTTACTAATCTATCTTGGTGGTATGATTGAACCGTGTAGTTTCTGACATTCAGCAAATGCTCATTTATATTGGCACATTGCCAGCTATTTTCCAATTATATTTAATCTTTTCTTTATCTCTTCCTCATTGTTGTACTTTGTGTTCTTGCCAATTTGTCCTTGTTTGATTGTTTGTCTGTCTGTCTGTCTCTTTTTCTCGCTCGTTCCCTTGTTCTCTCTCTCACACTCACACTCATTCTACTATATAACTGGGAAAGGTGTGGCAAGTCAGTTGCTAGCCAGATGACTCAAGGATTAAACTTGCCAACTGGTAAAGTACTGAACCACATATCAGCAAAATTCAACTTTCTTCTTAGTTGACTTGCTTTTGATTAAAGCAGAGGTGGGGACACTACAGTGATTTTTTTTTTTGCCCTGAAGTTCCCCCGTTATGGGTACATCGAAGATGGAGGATGGGGAAATACCAAAGAAAATTGGTTTATTTGGAATTCCACTGATTCTCACTTAGATTAGGCCATTGAAATGGGAAGTCGTATGAAGCAGGTCAGAAATTAATTTCTTTCGGGTGAAAAGGGGGCTGGAATGGCCACAACTCCCTTTTCCATCCTGTCAACATGTTGGATAGAAAGTTTCCAGCAGCAAATGTGGCCTTGAGCAGGCCTGACACTAGAAGGGCTTGGAACCAGTTTGTGAATTTTTAAACTAAGTGTTTTAAAAGTTTTTTTAAGATTAGATTCCTTAGTGTGGCAACAGGCCCTTCGGCCCAACCAGTACACACTGACCCTCCAAAGAGTAACCCACCCTGACCCGTTTCCCTCTGACTATTGCACCTAACACTATGGGCAATTTAGGATGGCCAATTCACCTGACTGGCACATCTTTGGACTTTGGGAGAAAACTGGAGCATCCGGAGGAAACCCACGCAGACACTGGGCGAATGTGCAAACTCCACACGGACAGTCGCCTGAGGCTGGAATCGAAGCTGGGACCCTGGTGCTGTGAGGCAGTAATGCTAGCCACTGAGCCACCGTGCAAACTATCAGCATAAATAAATTTCAGAACAGTCTCTAATCTAATAGCCTGATTCAGACATGTTCCTCATCTGGCACACAAATGGTTGTCTAATTGATATGATGTCACTTGGTTCACATATCCATGAACGAGGCTCAGTTAGTGGGCTTGGGAGTTAAGTTTGCCAGAAAAGATCTAAAGACAGGGCTAAGAAGAGCCAGGAGGGGACATGAGAAGTTGTTGGGGGTAGGATCAAGAAAATCCCTAGGCCTTCTATAGGTGCATCAGAAATAAAAGAATGACGAGAGTAAGATTAGGGCCCATCAAAGATAGTAGTGGGAAGTTCATCAGTATTCACATTGCCCTTTTCCAATGTTAGTGAGAATATGAGATAGAGCCCACTAGATTAGGTGGGGCGGTGGTTGACAGAGGGGATTTTAGCAGTTTTAGAAGATCTGAAAATAAGACCCCTAGGCTGGATGGGATTTATCCTCTGATTCTCTGGGAAGCCAGGGAGGAGATTGCAGAGCCTTTGGCTTTGATTTTTATGTCATCATTGTTGACAGGAGTATGCCAGAAGTCTGGAGGATAGCAAATGTTCTCTTGTTTAAGAGGAGTCGTTGGGATAACCCTGGTAATTATAGGCCAGTGAGCCTTACTTTGGTTTTGGATAAGGTGTTGGAAAAGGTTATGAGAGAGAGGATTTATAATAATCTGGAAAGGAATAATTTGATTAGGGATAGTCAACACGGATTTGTGAAGGATGAGTTGTGCCTCACTAACCTTATTGAGTTCTTTGACAAGGTGATAAGACAGGTGGTGAAGGTAAAGTGGTTGATGTGATGTATATGGACTTCAATAAGGCATCTGATAAGGTTCCACATGATAGGTTATCACACAAATACACAGTTTCGGGATTGAAGGTGATTTTCTGTTTGGATCCGAAATTGGCTAGCTGAAAGAAAACAGAAGGTGGGTGGTTGATGGGAAATGTTCATCATGGAGCTCAGTTACCAGTGGTGTGCCGCAAGGATCTGTTTTTGGGGCCACATCTGTTTGCCATTTTTATAAATGATCTGGATGTGGGCATAGAAGGATTCGTAAATTTGCAGATGACGCTAAGGTAGGTAGAGTTGTGGATAGTCCCGAAGGATGTTGTGGGTTACAGAGGGACATAAGATGCAGAACTAGGCTGAGAAGTGGCAAATGGAGTTTAATGCGGAAAAGTATGAGGTAGTTCACTTCGGAAGAAGTAACAGGAATGCAGAATTGTAAAATTCTTGGCAGTGTAGATGAACAGAGAGATCTGTGTCCAGGTGCATAAATCCCTGAAAGTAGCCACCCAAGTTGATAGGGTTGTTAAGAAGGCATATGGTGTGTTGGTGTTTATTGGTAGGGGGATTGAGTTTTGGAGCCATGAGGTCATGCTTCAGCTGTACAAGACACTGGTAAGGCCGCACTTGGAGTACTGCTTACATTTTTGGTCACCGTAGTATAGGAAGGATGTGGAAACTTTGGAAAGGGTTCAGAGGAGATTTACAAAGATGTTGCCTGACATGGAAGGAAGGTCTTAAGAGGAAAGGCTGAGGGAACTAATCTGTTTTCGTTGGAGAGAAGAAGGTTGAGAGGTGATGTAATGAGAATTGGATAGGATGGACAATGAGAGCCTTTTTCCTCGGATGGTGAAGGCTAACACAAGGGGACATAGCTTTAAATTGAGGTGATAGATTTAGGACAGATATCGGGGTTCGTTTCTTTACTTAGGGAGTAGTAGGGGCGTGGAATGGCCTGCCTGCAACAATAGTAGACTTGCCGACATTAAAGGCATTTAAATGGGCATTGGACAAACATATGGATAATAACAGATCGGTAGGTTAGATGGGCATCAGATTAATTTCACAGGTCAGCGCAACATTGAGGGCCGAAGGGCCTGTACTGAGCTGTAACGTTTTATGTGCTATGTTGATTGTTAGGCATTTCTTACTGAAAGTTGTATTGCAGTGATTCCGTAATTGATACGTCAATAAATATCCTGCACCGATCCACACACGAACTGATGAGTATACAATGATATTGTAATTTACAGCATGAACAGGAAGTGTGATAACTTGCTAAAAATGCTTTAGATTTTAGGAATAGTGCCCAGATTTTATTTTCAACCCACATTTTTATTATAATAAACTATTATAATTACATTTTTTTTGTTTACACAAGGGTGTCACTAGCTGGCTGGCATTTTTTTTAACCCTTCTTTGAGAAGGTGGTGATGAGCTGCCTTGAACTGTAGGTAAACTCACAGTGCCCTTAGGGAGGGAATTCCAGGATTTTGACTTCGTGAAGGAACAGCAATATTATATATTTTGAAGTCAGGATAGTGAGTGGGTTAGAGGGGAATTTCCTGATGGTGGTGTTCCCATGTATCTGCTACTCTATCCTTCTAAATGTAAGTGGTCATGGAGTTGGAAGATGCTATCTAAGAATCTTTGGTAAACTTCTGTTGTGCATCTTGGAGGCAGCAGCAGCAGTGCATACTGAGCATCAGTGGTTGAGGAGGTGGTGCTTATCAAGTGGACTGCTTTGTCCTGGATGGTGTCAAGCTTCTGAAGTGTTGTTCGAGCTGCACCAATTCATGCAAATGGGGAATATTCTATCACACTCCTGACTTGTGCCTTGTAAATGGTGGATAGGCTTTCAGGAGTCAGAAGGTGAGAAACTCGCTGCAGTATACCAAGCTTCGGACTTCCCCTTGTAGCCACAGCATTTATGTGGTGAGTCCAATTGTATTTCTGATCAATGGTAACCCCAAGTATGTTGATAGTGGGGATCAGTGAAGGTAACACCATTGAATGTCTAGGTGCAGTAGGTAGATTTTTTTTGAGAAGGTCATTGCTTGGCATTTGTGTGGTGCGAATGTTCCTCACCACTTGTCAGCCCAAGCCTGGATATTTTCCAGCTTGTGTTGCATTTGAACATGAACTGCTTCAGTATCTGTGGAGTTGTGAATGTTACTGGACATTGGTGGAATAATTGGTGAACATCACACTTCTGACTTTATGATGGAGGGAAGATCAATGATGAAGCAGCTGAAGATGGTTGGGTTCAGGACACTACCCTGAGCAACTCCTGCAGAGATGTCCTGGAGCTGAGATGACTGACCTCCAACAACCATTGTCCTTTGTGCCCACTATGACTCCAACCAGCAGAGAGTGGCCGTCTGGAAATCACAAATTTCTTTTTCTCTATGTCTGAGAAGCCCCAGAATTTTCTGGTCTGGATGCAGGGCATTTGCAAGAATGTTAGGTATTCTTGGTTAAAACTTCAGCCCTGTGTGCTGTCCGCAACAATTAGCTTTTTAAAAAAGACTATTATGTGTTGTATTAATAATAAAATCTGCATTGATAATGCCCTTTTTATTTCACATGAAAAATTAGAATATGATACTAATTGTACATTCTCAATGTTTGAAGCTTTCACAGAAATGTTTATAATGGGTAAAATGGTTCATGTGATGTAATACTATGTATTCCTGCAATGATTACTGGATACTTTTAGGCACCATTAACACAATCAATAGTCATTGAGATAGAAGGAGGAACACAACAACGTGAACTTTTGGTCAAGACTGCAATGTAAATATCTGGAATAATATATGTTCATAAATATGTGGGCATTCTGTAAGACTGTCAGAATATGTGGATGTAGACCTTTCATATGGGATCACTGACCATAATTCCTGCTGAATACAAGACACTTCCTGCTTCCACTGTTCAACAAACAAGTAATGGCTGAATCAAAGCTGGAGGTGAACTCAATGGGTTTTATTTTTTGTTTGGAGTGTTGGCCTTCAACTGTTCATCCACAGGATAAATGTTTTTGAGTATACTCAAAATACCAGAGAATAAACAGGGCTGGGACCTCTGTTCATTCCAAACATCTTAATCCTGTGTTACACTACAGTACATATAAATATTGTGGCACAGGAGCAGGTCAGAGGCTAAGAATTCTGCAACAATTAATTTTTAAGTCCTGACTCACCGAAGCCTATATACCATCGACAAAGCAGAAGTGTATTGGAATATTCTCCAAGGGTGTGACCACGACACACTCAGTTCAACGACATCCAGGATAAAGCTGCTGCTTGATTGACACCCTATCCACCACCTTCAACTTCACTCCGTTCACTATTTCATGCATAGTGTCAGCAGTGCACATCATCTTATGTTCTTGCAGTTACTCTCCATGGGTCCTTTGACATCATCTTCCAAGCCTGTGACTCCCACCAACTGGAAGGACAAGGATAGCAAATTAATAAAGATCTGTTACAATTTCCCCTCCAAGCCACAGACAATTTTGCTTGGAACTATGTTGCCAATCCTTCATTGTTGCTGATTTGATATTATGGAATTCCCTTCCTAACAGCATTGTATGTGTACCTGCCACATCCATGGACTAGAGCAATTCAAGAAGGCAGTTCACTACCACCTCCTCAAGGGCAGCTGTGGATGGGACAATAAGTGCTGGCCTAGTCAGTGATGTCCATATCCTGTCAATGAATAAATAAAAAAGATTATGACCTTTTACCTGTTCCTTTTGATACAGCTGCAGTAACTACAGAATGTGCCAAGGCATACTCTTTCATTCTGCCAGGTGTCAGCCAAGTAAAGAATATCCTACAGTCCCATCTGGTGTACTGATTGAAAGTGGCAGTACTTAAAGCTTTGAGAAAGCAATGAAAACTGTAATTAGAATGGCATTCCACAACTTCATGCCATAATTGTTTCTATCTAGTAGAATCACAGGCAACACACAGAGATGTGGCACAAACAGTCAAATATGATAAATATTTGGAACCAAGTAAAAACATAAAGCATGCCACAAATGTTGAATATGATCTTCATAAACACAGATTTGTTCATTTTATTACCTTCTTTGTCTATAGAATACAATTTTTATTCATTCCCATTTCCTCCCCACTCCTGCAAGTAAATGTTTGAGCGCTGGACTGGATTTTAAATACCATTGTCATCATTACGTGAAAAGTGGACTTGTCACCTCTAGTAAGATGTCCCAAAAAGTGCGTGTAGTCATGGCATGGTGGTTTTCAGAGACCTGTTCTTGTACCACATGACAAGGAGTATCCATATCAGTGAACTGAAAGCAAAAGGAGTCATTACTTCCCACTCCAAACTTACAAATAATTTATAGGTCTTTCAAAGAATGTTATGTAATTATATTCTTTTTTTCACTCTAAAATATTTTGAACTTCATATCATATTGTTTTCATGGAGAATCCCAGCCTTTCAAATCTAGGTAAACTTTCTGTTAGCTGCAAGAACACAGATTATGATTTGATTTCCTCATGGCCTTTAGCTATTAGAATTCTCCTATTCCTCCATGTCTCATTTTAATCTTAAAAAGAAAGACACACTTTGAATTTAAATTTAAAATATCAAATGAATGTATTTTGTGAATGATTAGCAATCAGGTAATTAACAATCATAGTTATATTTTCAGGAATAATCTTCCTATTTAAATCTCAACAAACAAAATAATCAAAAGCTTGCAACTCTATCAATTAAGCTAATCTGTTGTAAATATCTTTTCAGTAATAGTGATGCAGAACCTCCACACTGAGTTGAAATATTTTTATGCCAATGGAAAGATAATTATGCCTACCAATGGTCTAGACATATTTATGTACAAATCTCTAGGCTAAACTGAATTCCATGTCTTTTAGCATTGAGAAGACTGATTTTAACTGGGAGCAATCTTTAGTAGTACTTTGAAATTAGAACATGATCTTTAAAAATACATTTCTGCTGAAGGTGGTCAGGGGACAGATGAGAGGGACAATGTCTGATTCAGTCAGTTGACTTTCAGGTGACATAATTGCATATCTCCATTTTTGTGCCACTTTGAAAAAATGCATAATGTCACAAATGTAAAAAATAGCATTGAAACAAAAGGAAAAATGACATTGTTTTATTGAATTCATCTTAAAAACATCTTCCATGAAATAAAAGATGACCAGGAAAAAGATCAGAACTATCATTTTCTTTACTGGAGTGCTATGAAAATGGAGCTGGCATTGTGTGACCTTGCGTACCCCCTGGATTGTGGTTTATGCTGGTTTAAGTTTAATGTCTTGAATAGCACGGCCAAGGTACACGTCATCTTCTGATTCTTGTTCTCCACATCACCCAAACAGAATCATATCTTCACTGTCAAAAATTGCAGAATGGCAACTAACCTATAATAATGCATTCTGATTGAAGGGATCACTACTTTGAAATCTTACCACTGATCTAGCATTCCTCTAGGAATTAGATGCATATAATGGAAATATACACAGCTTTCCTACGATGCAGACAGCATATTCCACAAATGCTCAACTTTCTTTAACTTACTGAATCTTGTTGCAGGAGAATATGATCCAAAATGTGCTGAGTAGCCAGCCGCAGGAGGGGCATCTCTAATATGAAATATCTCATGCCATATGTAGATCAGGTATTTAAATGGAACTGTGCTTATACTCTAGGAATTGGTGAGATCAATGGCATGTACGGAAGGCAGTGGTGAACTTTCCCTGTGTTAGTCAGCAATCCTGGGGATGAATAAATTGCTACAGAGCCAATACAATCTCAACCCGCATGGCACAATTGAAATGTTGGTAATTTTCTGACACACCCACCACTCTGTTCATCTCTGCTTGAGTTCATAGAGAAAGAATTTCAGGATATCAGGTTGGATTTGATATAATTTTGTTTTTATCTCCTCTGTCTCAATACAATGTAGCCAGCTCTAGTGACCCAAAGTGGATCTACACAGTGGCACTAGAAGCAAAAATATTCTCCAAAACTAAGCCCACTCGGCTGGTACAGGTGCTAGAGGTTTCCATCCCATACCAAGGAGCATAGCATTTTATCACTAATAGGCAAAGAAAATCTTCACCCCAAATTGCTATTTTTTTTCAAACATCATACAAGATACTCGCTTGTCTCCAAAAAGACCTTACTGCTTGGTTACCATTGCTTATTTCTTTTTCTGATTGCTGACCTTATTGATTCACACACTGCCTTCAATATAATTGGGAACTAAATTGAATAGATCCAAAAACAAGAACAGGAATCAAAATATATGATTAATCTGCACCTGTTGATTGAAATGCAGGCAGCAAGCCAACTTCATGCTGCCTGCTTATTATAATGATTTCTGCATGGAGCTTGTACAAAACCTGCTGTTTGGCTGAAAGCGAGTTTCTAACTGTAATGTCTTAGCACCAGTTAAAGCTAGCCCACATCCCTTATATGGAAAGGGCATTTTAGCTGGAGCAGGCTACTGCTTCTGGTAACTTGAGGTATTTGCTATCTCTGCTAATATGTAATTTTGGATAAGAGATTTTCATGCAGTTCCATGCCCCCAGTCCTCCTTTGTATCTGTTTTATCTTGGGCTATCAAATAATTAGTGGCAGAGGATACATCAAAGTAGAGTATCTACAGAAGCGATATTGTTCTTATGTGATCAGGTGTATTGTATAATAGCAATAAGTACATTTGGTTAAATGTAATTACTATAGCCTTAGGAGACTGGTGCAATCTCATCTGCTCTTTCCAAAAGCTAGAGCAGAATTACTAGTTCTACCCACAGACTGTGTATAGCATAAGTATAATGAGTGGAGCCAATGCACCAAAATTTTGAATAAAAGCAAAGTACTATACATGCTGGAAATTGGAAACAAATTCAGAATGCTGTAGAAACTCAGCATGTCTGGCAGCATCTCTGGTGAGAGAAAAAGTTGATGTTCAAGTCTGATATAGGTCTTCTTTAGAACTGTGATTTGTAGAAGTGGGCTGTGTGGAGTTGGGTTCTATGAGGTGGGAAGCTATGGAGGGGAGATCTTCAAAAAAAGATGAGATCCATGACAGTCTTAGAAACTACAACCTAATGTTCGATGGTGGTGTCATGATCCATAGGTAGGTGGGAAGATATACTGGATTAGTGGTGCTGGAAGAGCACAGCAGTTCAGGCAGCATCCAACGAGCAGCGAAATCGACGTTTCGGGCAAGAGCCTTTTGCCCGAAACGTCGATTTCGCTGCTTGTTGGATGCTGCCTGAACTGCTGTGCTCTTCTAGCACCACTAATCCAGTGTATGGTTTTCAGCATCTGCAGTCATTGTTTTTACCAGGTGGGAAGATATGTCTGAGAATTGGGGCTCAGCTTCTGCCAAGTAGTAATCAACTTGCCAGATGATAATGACAGAATCCTTATTGGCAGATTTGTAAGGTTCGGGTTCGACCTAAAGGAAAGGGGTGCAAAAACTTCAGAAGGAGACGAGCAGGGAAATTAAGGCAACCAATTTTGTGCTTTAGGGAGAGGCTGATTAGGCTGGGGCTGTTTTCCCTGGAATGTTGGAGGCCGAGGGATGACCTTATAGACTTTTTATAAAGTCAAGAGGGGCATAGATAGGGTAAATAGACAAGTTATTTTCCCTGGGGTGGGGGGAGTCTAGTGGGAGAACTAGAGGGCATAGGTTTAGGGTGAGGGGGGAAAGATTTGAAAGGGAGCTAAGGAACAACTTTTTCATGCAAAGGGTAGTGTGTGTATGGAATAAGCTACCAGAGGAAGTAATGGAGGCTGGTACAATTACAACATTTTAAAAGGGATCTGGATGGGTACCTGAGTAAGTAGGGTTAAAAGGGATGTGGGCCAAGTGCTGGGAAATGGGACTAGATTAATTTAGGATATCTGGTCAGCATGGACAGGTCGGACCAAAAAGGTCTGTTTCTGTGCTATGACTCTACATCAGTAGATCTCTATTAAGAGAATCAGGTGTGCCCAACAAGCCAGAGGAAGAGCCCAGATGGAGAGAATTAGAGATGGATGAAACTATCTGCGCAGTTAGTAGAGGACTCTTATCCAAAGAAATGGGCACAGAAGTGAAGACAGCAGAAATGTTCAACATTTCATGCCCAAAATTCATTAAGGTAGAGGACAAAAGGGCTAAAGCCAAGTCATTTGCTGACCACAGATCATTCAACATCACAGAGGGGAAGATCAAAAGGTGTGGTGAATGCACAACAAGAGGTGGGATTAGATGAAGGCATAGAGTTGGATGAAAGGGGAAAGGTAGAAGGATCTAGAGGGATTTCAGTACCCTTGAGTTTTTGAAGGTTACATTTCAGATCAGAGTTGATAGTCCTAGAAACTACAACCTAATGTTCCATGGTGGTGTCATGATCCAGGGGTCGATGGGAAGTTATGTCTGAGTGTTAGAGTTTAATGTTAACTCTGTTTCTCTCTCCACTAATGCTGCTAGACCTGCTAAGTTTATCTTGCATTCAGTGTTTGTAACATGAATTTTAACCCCTGCTGAACTATTATTTTATATAACTCCATCCATGTAACATTTTCCCATAGTTAACCCAATATGTAGTCATGTATTTAACAATATTATGTTTAACACTACCCATCTTCCCAACTCCTCCCAGTGGAGTCTGACCTGACAACTCTGGGCATCTTTTTCACAGAATGCACACTCTGCAGAATTTGAAAAATAATGGGTCTATTGCTTGAGGTCTGTTTTCCCCTAGCTCTGATCTGTGGATCATTTCTCCACTGGAGGATCTATTATCTCTCAGCTATCCTTCCAAGAGGAGATCATTCTTTGTAGATATTGCTGGCCCGTTACCTTACATGTAGGTATGGAAATGTACAGCACGGATAGATTTTTACTTTTGAATTCCTCCCACCGATGCCTCGCTAACTTTGCTTGAAGTCACTATTTTTTGTCACGGTAATATTCACCATCTATTTCCATTCTATTGACCAGCAGCAACTTACTATGTTCCCATTATATATGGATATAAGTTCAGCTTGAGTTTTTTTGTTTACGTTGGAATGCTGACAAAAAGCACAAAGGTAAGATAAATATGTGCACACACTGACACACAAATATAAATTAATATGCATGTCATCATACCAAAAAGTACTTTTTTAGAAATTTATCTTTCTAGACTGATCATTCACAAAGCCTGGTTTTGTTCTTGTATGTAGCCAGTGGTACTTTTAGTAGTAGTATTTGATATAATTGCATATAGTATTCTCAGTTTCTTCACCAAATCCATTGTATTTAATAGGTGTTTAACTACAACATTATTTACTTAGTTGTCTTTGATCTGTGACATGTTCACTTCTGCTTTTTGCTACAAAATGTATATTTGTACAAAATTAAGATTTTCAGTACACTTTTCCGTTCACGTTAACATCAGAGAGAACCCACAAAAAGAAAAGACGAGTTCAACAAAAATATTCTGTCCAGATGCCCTGCTTCAGCAAATATTTGTGAACCCTTTCCTGCAAATCTGGCATTTTTCCTGGGAATAACCCAAGCAATTATTTAATAAATGAACAACACAATACATTATCAGAAATAACAACACATTACACCATAGTGGTCTTATAGTGTTTAATTTTCAGATTTAAATTAGGGCAAACTGAAATAGCCTTTTCTTTTTAAGAACTAACAGTAATGTTTCAATTCTATAGATAAATAGCAGATCTTCAATCCATAGTTCTAGTTACACCTTTCTCATGTAGCTTTCCCAGGTGGACTGACAGATGATAGATCTCAAAACCTTCCTTTCTAAGGAGAATTTTCTTATTGTGTCAGAACTATAAAGACAAAAAATGGAAAATGTCTAGGCCGATTAGCCTAACCTCGGTTGTAGGTTAAATTCTAGAATTTATCTTTAAGAATGAGACTTCTAAATTCTTGGCAGCACAGGGTCAGATTAGGAAAAGTCAGCATGGATTTAGTAAGGGGAAGTTGTGCCTGACAAACTTGTTAGAATTCTTTGAAGAGGTAACAAGTAGGTGAGATCAGGGAAGCCCAGTGGATGTGATCTACCTAGACTTCCAAAAGGCCTTTGATAAGGTGCCTCACAAGAGGCTGTTGAGTAAGGTGAGGACCCATGGTGTTTGAGGTGAGCTGCTGGCATGGATTGAGGATTGGCTGTCCGCCAGAAGGCAGAGAGTTAGGATAAAAGGTTCTTGTTTTTTTGGAATGGCAGCTAGTGACCAGTGGTGTCCTGCAGGATTCAGTGTTGGGGCCTCAGCTGTCCACTTTATATATTAATGATCTGGATGAAGGGACTGGGGGCATTCTGGCGAAGTTCGGCGATGATACGAAATTGGATGGATAGGCAGGTAGTTCTGGGGATGTGAGGAGGCTGCAGAAAGATTTAGACAGTTTAGGAGAGTGGTCCAAGAAATGGCTGATGAAATTCAACGTGAGCAAATGTGAGGTCCTGCACTTTGGTAAAAAGAATACAGACATGGTTTATTTTCTAAACAGTGAGAAAATTCATAAAGCTAAAGTACAAAGAGATCTGGAAGTGCTAGTCCAGGATTCTCTAAAGGTTGACTTGAAGGCTGAGTCCATGGTTAAGAAAGCAAATGTAATGTCACTTATCTCAAGAGGGTTGGAATGTAAAAGCAGCAATGTGCTACTGAGACTTTATAAAGCTTTGGTTAGGCCCCATTCAGAATACCGTGTCCAATTTTGGGCCCCACACCTCAGAAAGGACATACTGGCACCGGCGTGTGTCCAGCGGAGATTCACATGGATGATCCCTGGAATGGTAGGCCTAACGTACGATGAATGGCTGAGGATCCTGGGATTGTATTCATAAGAGTTCAGAAGGTTGAGGGACGATCTCATAGAAACTTACAAGATAATTCATGGTTTAGAAAGGGTGGATACTGGGAATTTGTTTTCATCAGGCAGGGATACTAGAACCCGTGGGTACAGCCTTAGAATTAGAGGAGGTCAATTTAAAATAGAAATGAGACATTTCTTCAGCCAGGGTGTGGTGGGCCTGTGGAATTCATTGCCACAGAGTGCAGTGGAGGCTGGAACATTGAATGTCTTCAAGGCAGAGATTGATAAATTCTTGATGTCGTAAGGATTTAAGGGCTATGGGGAGAGTGTGGGTAAGTGGAATTGAAATGCCCATCAGACATGATTAAATGGCGGAGTGGACTCAATGGGCTGAATGGCCTTACTTCCAATCCTGTCTTATGGCCTAAATCAGTTCAACTTTAGGGAAGCAGTACTGTTTCCATATGCTGCAATAATGCACTAAATTTAAACTCGTTTTTAAAAAAACTGCAGAATATTAGTAAAATATGTACTGATCTGGAATCAAAGCCTCCAGTGTATCTATGCAACTATTGGTATTTCAAAGCAACACTGTATAAATTTGCACTTTATCCCCAACAGACTGGAGGATGAACCAGCTGCCTTAGCAAATGAGTAGACGGTAATGGAAATCAAGAGGTTTATCACTTTGATACAGCAACTATCCTAGCCTATTACTAATTGCATTTTGAATTTTCTTTCATGTATTTCCCTTTTCTGAGCTGCTTATTCCAAACATTCATTTTTAAGCAATATGTTTTAATTTACTTCTCATTAATTTTATTATACCTTGTGCTCCTGGAGTAAGACATTTTCAAAGGGAAAAACTTGGGATTCATGTCATTTGTATTTTATATAGATGGAAGATTTACATACATACTAATTAGGTAATCTCCTGTTTTTATAAGATGTACTCTACCTTTCTGTCTCATTACAGTGGACTGCATTGGTACTGCCTGTTGTCCCATTCAGCATCAAGTCTTGCATGAATAATTTCCTTCAGCGTAGAAATTGAGAGACTTAGATTTTGACCATTGTCAGATTTCAGATGGCAGAACAGGAGACCCAGTCAATTTTGAACCTCATGCCTTCATACCATAGGGACAACAGATTGCAGAAGGTAAAGAAGCATCTTGGGCAACCACAATATCAGAACTACCCCTGACAATTAAAACTAATCTCTTTCATTGGACCACCAATGGCTGCTGTTTTGTTCATTGTTTCATTGGTTTACTAAAATGGCTTCAGATTTCACTATCTTTAAATCCTCATGTGATCCTCAGCTGTATCTCTACCATATGTTACACAAGCTTGTCCATTTTATTACATGTATTTTTGAATCTAATAAGATATTTACATTCAGGATTAATTACAAATGTAAATTGCTGTTGCATTTCTCTCTAAACAATATAATTCAATCCATCATCTTCTCTGTTTCTATTCTATCATTTTTAATGACCGGAATTGAACACCAGATGTGGAATCTTGGAGGGACTTGAACAATATGGACTGTGTTGAGAAATGTGACATAAGTCCATTGCTTATCTCAATAGGGAGCAAGTCTTGTAGGCAAGTTCTGTTTGATGCAAGGTTTATTTTATGAAATGCAAGTTGACTGTTAAGGCAGATTACCTCTTGCTAGTGACCTACTACCTGCACATCTCATCCAATTAATAAGCAGCTCTCCATCCTACCATCTGTCACAAGCAAACGAGAAGCTGTGAAGTTTTGACATAAAAGTGAGAGGGGATGCCAGTCACTTGAGTTTGCTGTTTGCTCCACAGGATATCTATGCTGCTGGACACCAGGTACCGACATCTCAGGGCACATTCCAAGAGCACCTGCCCCATCACTCTACATTCATGAATATATACCAGCCTTTAAGTACTCTTATGGCACATTTACGATTTGCTTACAGGACACCTGTGCACTTCATTGGCTGAACTGGTGTTTATTATTGTAATGCTGCAACAAAGACACTTTGTGCTCATGAACTGGACCAGGCTGCATCTCCTGACTGAGCTTTTGCTGTCATAGTACTCACTCATTCTGAGTCTTTGTGAATGCGTGCAGCATCCCTATCTTACTTTTTTGCAACTTGTCCCTTAGCTATGGATACCAGTCCCATAGTACTGCCTCATTGAGAAGTGAGCAAAAGTGAGGACTGCAGATGCCATTCTTGATGAAGGGCTTTTGCCTGAAACATCGATTTTCCTGCTCCTCGGATACTGCCTGACCTGCTGTGATTTTCCAGCACCACTCTGATCTCATTGAGAAGTGAGTATAGTATCTAAAATAGTGAACGTAAGGCAGCAGTGACAAGATGGTGGGATTTGTACACAGAGGGGAGGAAGGTCATTGGCATTCTTCATTGTTAGTCATCCTCCAAGAGGTTGAGACTGCACTGACCTGGTGCGACCTTGAATAAGATGTTCTTGTGTTGTGGAATCCACTGCTGCTCCTAGGAGAAGATGGTGAAGTACTTGCCACCAAAGCGGGGTTCCAAATTTCCTCTGTCCGCCATGTATGGGGCAAATTTCAGGAACCGGGCAGCTCTGGGCTAACAGCTCTTGCCTGTTTGCACAACCTTTTAAAGGTCTTTTAAAGATGACACCACACCTTTTCTGAGATGTTTGAGCAAAGGCAAGTTGTTCCAGGCTTAGCATATGTTCCAAAATATAGCAAAAGGGCCAAAGTGGGGTAATCTAGGAGGTAAGATGCTGCAAAAGATCTTGCTGGGCCTTGCAGAGAGAAACTGATCAGAAAAAACTGTTGACACTCTGGCAAATAAAGTGAGATTTAACCCCATATTCCAAAAGTGGTGGAACTGATTTGTTTTAAAGCTTTTATAAAACATAGCTTTCTTCTATAACGTTCTGGCTTTGTATCCTACATTTTATTAACTACTTTTGATTGCTTTGACCCATCGACTAGATAAGACAAGTTATTATCCATGGACTCCATTCTCATGCTTAATGTCACAAAGTTGTTTTCTCTGACATGTAATGATTCACAAAGTTTACGTTAAGTTTCACTTGTATTAGACCTGTCCAATTACTAAAGCTCAATCTTTCTGAAATTTTTAACACAGCCAATAATGATTTCCCTATTGTAACCTTATTTGGAAGTTTTAATTCAGTTGATTTTGACATCCATTATATTTGTATAGACTAGTAAAAATAGGACCAAGATCTCTTGGGCACTTAGTGCTGTTATTACATACCTCTGGTACAGGTGGGGCTATAATCTGGGCTAACTGGCTCACAGATAGGGACTACCACTGCATCTCACAAGCCTCTAAAAATCATTTCTTTAATGTTATAATGCTTCATAAATCTGTGTGTCATTCTTACACGGGGTCATGCTAATCCTGTCTGTATCATTCCAGTTTTTAGTGTATGTGCTGTCAAAACAAGCAGAATATGCTTTCTTCTTCTTTCAACAATGTTCAGCTGTAACAAGTCTACTAGTGCTATTTAAAGAAATTGTGAATTATCTACAGGTTAGTTGTTTGAATTATCATTCCCCAGGCTTGGTACTATCTCATTCTTTGAAGTTTCAAAAGTTGATTGTATTTGTTGCTTCTCTTGAGTCATTATGAAGCTTGTTTTACATTCAGTGAATTACTTTTGAATATAGTCTCTGTGGTACTGCAGGAAAGTCAACAGCCAATTTGTACGCAACAATGGGTCAATGGCCAGATAATCTGTTTATTGAATGTCGATTAATATTAGTCAGGTCACTGGGGAACCTGCCAATTCTGGCTCTTATTCTGCCTCAACAGTGTCATGGGATGTTTTATATCCACAAAGATGCTAAACAAGTATAAGACTATCAAATTTCAGCTGCCTCAAAAGTTTTTTAAGAAAAGTGATGCCCAGTGACTCATCGATGGTCATTTTAAATCTCTCACAAACCACTGATTTTTGACTTCCTTAATTAATGGATGTTAAGGCTAATCACAATACCTCTCCTACTACCTGTCAAAGATTATCCCAGCGGACTGATTGCCTGATTTCTTTGTTTCTGTGTTGAACACTGGGCAGAAAATGCACCAGTTGCACCACTGGAGGAGCTCCATCTGATGTATCATCCATTAAGCTGTTTTTGAATCTTAATTATTTAAAGCATAAATCATTGGCCTATGTTTTCTGTTGGGTTAAGGTTATTCCTTATTAACCCATACATTTATTCGAGCATGGTTGGGAGCTGTACTCGGGGATCCTGCAGAATTTCCATTGTGGCAAACTCCAAAAGAATTACCCTGGAAATTGAATTTTCTGCTGGCAAATTCCTCTGTGCTTTTCAGTCAGAAATTCGAAAGGTCCAATGAAATTAGGTAAAATAGTTACTTAGGAGCAGTTAGACTATTAAATAGTTCCCGAATGTCCATGAAATTTCCCTCCCTCACACCCCAACCATTTAAGTCCCTCAGACCCTGACCTGTCTTTTCCGCTGATGCCACCCCTGCTACTGCTCAAAATCCTAAATCAACTGAACTCCTCACCCAATTCATACCCCTCCCCCAACCTACAGGACCTGCCCTGAACCAATCTGATCCCTCTTAGACCAACCTGATTGCCCACAGCTGGACCCAAACCCTCTGATCTGACACAAGCCCTGCAGGACCTATTTTTCTCCCACCTGCTGTGACCTATGCTAAACATTTTAACACTTGACAGATGTCACCCTTGTACCATCCTCATTTGGCATCCTACTTATCTGTCACCCTATACCTCCCATCCATCAAGCATGCTCCCCTTCCAGTGCCATAACATTGCATTTACCTTTATGTATTTAAGGTCAGCTGTCAAAGTGGGTTGTCAGGACCTTTTTACATTTCAGAATATGGCAGCTGACTGACTGCTGTGGAAAGGTGACATGGTATGCTTCATCTGATAGCTCTGCACTACAAAAGAATTGTCAGAATCAAAGTATAGATCCACATTTCTGTGGGACCCCTGAGCAGAAACTGGTCTCAGAAATGACCAGCTCCCTCCTTTCTTTTTTACCAAAAAGGGCTGGAGTTGCAATCTGTGTAAGCTTGCCATTCCTCAGAATATCCAATCCATTATTGCAACTAAAAGAATCAATCAATTGATAATCCTCTACCAACACCCAAACTCAACAGATACTACCAATGTGTAAGAGTGATACATAATAACTACCGATCGTTATTCAATAAAGCATTGCAGATGATTTCAGAAGGCAAATGGAGTGTCAAGATTTATCCTATGTCCTTTTTATTAGTGTTTTTACAGGTTGTGTTACCTACAACAGACCTCATCTTATTCAGAAAATCATTCAATTAAGATTTGTCAGATAATATGAAAAAGAATTTGAGACATCAGTCATGTGCAACGCAGACAAATGAGATCCTGCATATTGCTCAGAAGAACTTTGAAGGACAATACAAAATAAGTGGTACAATTCTAAGAAGGTACAGGAGCAGAGGAATCTGAGTGTATTTGTGCATAGATCATTGAAGATGGCAGGACAGGTGGTGAGAACAGTTAAAGAATAGTGTGTTCTTGGCTTTATTAATAGGATCTTAGAGTACAATAGCAATGATCTGATGTTGAATTTTTAGAAGACACTTGTTAGATCTCAGCTAGAGTATTGTGTGTACACCTGGGGGTACCACAGTATCAGAACGATGTGCTCTCCAATGCATTCACATCAATTATGAGGCTCTATTGAAGGAAGTGGCACTGTTTCCCTGAAGAGAAGGCTGAGAGGATGTTTGCTAGAGATTTTCAAAATAATGAGTAGGCTGCATGGAGTATATCAGGAGAAGCTGTTCTCACTCATTTAAAAAAAAATGAGGGGGCCTAGATTTAAAGTGATGTGCAAATGAAATCAGCATAATTAGGAAAAAAAGTCTTTCACATTGTGAGTAGTTAAGGTATGGAATGCCATACCTGGAAAGCTAGTAGAAGTAGATTCAATTGAGGCATTCAAGATGGATTTTGTTTCTGATTTACAGCATCTGCTGTTCTTTACATTTTTATTCAAGATGGATGATTACTTGGATAAAAAAGCTGTCCAGGGATATGGGGGAAAAGGCAGGAGGAGTTAGAATCAGTGCAAGGATGATGGGTCAAGTTGCCTTCTTTTGTGCCTTAATAATTCTGTGGATTCAATCTGGCAGTGATAGACATCAGGTGCTTGCCAGAGTACATGTGGATTTGGAGTAAAGACTGTGCAAATAGTTTCCTTTTAAAGGAGATGGAAACTAATAAGCATCTAAAATAGTTTGAACTAAAGAGTTTATTTTAAAGCCATCATTGATGCATTAGCAACACACTTCCATGAAACAACCATGAAAATTTTAAGCTGTGTCCAGCAAACATGTTTAAGGGGGTTGTAAATCCTATAGGGATGTACAGAAATCGTTGGAGCAACATTTTTGATAATATATTTTTATAATGAAAGCAACTATGTTGTTTTTATTCAGCATCACCTTGATGCTGTTGGCCATGGATCTTCTGCCCTATTTTTGCCTTCTCAGTTTCATGATAGTGACCCTCAAGAATCTTTACAATTCAACTCTACACTGGCAAAGCTTCGCAAAATTGCTTGGATTATTTTCACGTATAATACAGAATGTTTATTGATCTTTAAAATCTGATCATTGAAATTGTTCTTAAAGGTATGCAGAAAAAAATGACAAGTATAACATTGAAAATAACGTTGCGTAATTTCTACTGCAATACGTTCTACTTGGAAAATAATATGCAAAATAACTTTAAGGTGAATGGACTTTTTGAGAAAAAATAACTACAAGAGATACCATTTTCCTTTTGTGTGGATTAACAATTTCCAGCTCAAACTGTTAGATACCCTGTAGTGCAACTCAGTAGGCACAGGGATATGTTGAGTAAACCGCATGTGACATGAGACACGCTTGCTGTGCTACTTTTATACTTCTGGTTAGAATCCAAAATTCTGCTGGACTATGTTACAGAACATGCTTACTTCAAAAAGAAAGTAAAAGTAACAATAATAAACTTCATAACTGAAAATCAGAAAGAGTGAATGCTTAATTACCATTCCTTGGTATATTTGCAATAGCACGTAGATTACTAGTAATATATCGAGAAATTTCAAACCTGAACATATTCATCTACTATCAATGCAGTTGAAACCGGAGAGAAGTCAATAGATCTGGATATTTGTGTATTTGTGAAGGATGGATAATTAAATTTGCTTTCTGTTTCAATAAGGAAAGTACAGTATTTGCCAAGGTAAAGGAAACATTAATAGGTTTAAGTTTTTTTTTAATCCATGCTTAAATAAGGAACGATGATTGCAAAAGATCTCTAAGAGGTGCATATTGCTATCTGCAATTATCTTCATCTTCATTTCGTTTTAACAGTGAACAGGTCGCTGTACTTTAGCAAGAAGCTTACCAAATATTTTTTGAAAAAAGCAGGCTTTGAAAGATGTGTCTCCTTCTACTTTTGAACTGAAAATTTCCCCTTTTTATTAGTCAGGCTGGCCTGAAGTCTGAAAAGGAATCAATCAGTTTGGAGCCAGAATTTCCAAAACTAATCAAAAATTTAGGCAAATTGAAGCAGTACTATTGCATTATTTTGCAAGAAGATGGTAAGCCCATCTGCTGTCATCCTCCCAAGCCAATACACCCTCTGATGGAGAAAAGTAAAATCTCAGTTTGACAGCATGATTGAAAGCTAGGTCTTAATGCCAGTGGCAACCAATATAATGATGCTTGGACTAGTAACAGTTCCCAAAATAAATTGAGAACTGAGATTATGTATCAATTTCACTCAGTTAATAGTTATATAGAAAATGGTATTGGCATCAGCAATATTTAAAAAAAACTTCTAACGAGAAGTTACTTTTTTTTTAAAACCAACATTCACAATAAAGTGGATGAATTAATCACACAAATATCCAGGGGTATTCAGTGTTTAGAATGTACAGACTAAGGAAAACATGATGGGATAGTACCTCTAGTTAAAGAAGATATTAGCACAGTGATGAAAGGTATTTAGCTGTGGGGAATTGGTATCTGCATGGTTAGAGCTTAGAAGCACCAAGAGACAGAAAACAATAGTGGGGGTTATGTATTTAGACCCCTGAACTATAATAGTAATGTTGGATAAGGTACTAAACAGGAAATTAGACACAATCAGTAAAGGTACAGCTGTAGTTATGTGAATTTTAATCTACATATAGATTAAGCAAATCAAATCAGTAACAATACCAATCAGGAGGCATTTCTGGACAGCGTATGAGATGGTTTCTGGATCAATACATTGAATAGTCAGTGAAACAAGATTTCATCATGAGATCATACACAGTATTATGTAATGAGAAAGTTATAGAAGACAAACTAGCTGTCCAAGGCTCCTGGAGGGGTAGGGCGGTAGGTAGGGGAAGCTGGGGAGGAAGTAACCTGGATGTTGGTTTGCTCACTGAGCTGGAAGGTTCATTTCCAGACGTTTTGTCACCCTACTAGGTAACATCTTCAGTGGACTTCCGGATGAAGCACTGCTGATGATTTCTGCTGTTTTACATGTTTGGGTTTCTTTGGGTTGGTGATGCCATTTCCTGTGGCGATGTAATTTCCTGTTCTTTTTCTCAGGGGATGGTAGATGGGGTCTACCTTCCTGTGTTTGTTGACAGAGTTCCGCTTGGAATGCCACGCTTCTAGGAATTCTCATGTGTGAGAATTCCTAGAAGCATGGCATTCCAACCAGAACTCTATCAACAAACACATCAAGTTAGACCCCATCTACCACCCATTGAGAAAAAGAACAGGAAATGACGGCACAGGAAATGACATCACCAACCCAAAGAAACCCAAACATGTAAATAGAAAACAGAAATCATCAGCAGTGCTTCGCCTGGAGGCCCACTGAAGATGTCACCTAGTAGGGAGATGAAATGTTTGGAAATGAACCTTCCAGCTCCGCAAGCAAACCTACGTCCAGAACCTCAACCTGAGCTACAAATCTTCTCAAAACTCATTAGGGCAAGTAACTGTTACATCGTCATCATTTAGGATGAAGAGTAACACAGTTGATTTGGGGAAACTAGAGTCATGAATCTAAACAGAGGAAACTATGACTGTGAACTGTTCGTGATAAACTGGAGAGTATTACTTAAAGGGATGACAGTAGATAGGCAATGATAAGCATTCAAAGTGTGCAGTGAGGAAATACTTGTCCTGTCTGGCAGAAAGAAAGCAGGAAACATGACATAACCACGGGAACAATGGAAATTGTGAATAGCTCTAGATCTAAGGAGAGGTATATAAATTAGCCAAAAGGAGCTTAGAGCTGAGGATTGGGAGCAGTTTAGATTTCAGCAAAGGAAGACAAAGGCATTGGACTTAAGAGGGGAAAAGTAGAATATGAAAGTAAGCTGGCAGGGCACATACAGAAAGATTGTAAAAGTGTATGTAGCTATTTGAGGAGAAAGAGGTTAATGAAGATAAATGCAGGTCCTTTAAAATCAAACAGGGGACATTTATAATGGGGAACAAAGATAGGAAGCCAATTAAAAACTTAGTATGGTTCTGCATCCTCAAAGGAGGACAGAAATAACATGCCAAAAATGTTGGGGAACACAACTTTTACTGAGAGGGGGCAAAAAATCTATATTTGTTAGGAAAGTGTGTTGGGAAATTGGTCATTATCTTTTAAGATTTTATAAACTTGAACAGTTTCTGTGGATTGGAGGGTGGTTACTGTAACCTCACTATTTTGAAAGAGAAAAAAGAGGTAGAGAGAAAACAAGGAATCACTGGTTAGCTTGACATCATTAGGGAAAATGCTAGAGTCCATTATAAAAGATTTGATAGTAGAGCACTTGGGGAAAAAAAGTGACAGGATTGGACAAAGTCAACATGGTTTAATAAAATGGAAATAATGCTTGACAAATCTATTGGAATTTTACTAGGATGTAATTAGTAGTGTTCAGGTGTTGGGGGTTGCTGGGGTCAATGGATGTGGTTTATTGGACTTTCAGAAGGTGTTTGAAGTTCCACATACGGGATTAGCATGAAAACTAAAGGATATGAGACTGGGGGTATTGTGTTGACATAGTTAGAGGATTGACTGACACAGAAAACAAAACAGGATTAAATGGGTCATTTTTTTCATTAGCAGCTCGTGACAAGTGGGATACGAGAGCGATCGATACTTAGACCCCGGCTATTCATGTTATATATTAATGATTTAAATGAGGCAACTAAATGTAATATTTCCAAGTTTGCAGATAACTCAAAGCTGGTTGGAAGGTTGAAGTGTGAGGAAGTAGTAGTGTGGTACAACTATTCCTGTGATAGTAAACACAATCACACCTGTGGTAACACAAACAAATCAGACTTATACGTTCAGTCACTATTCCAAACTGTCAGGTCGAATTCGGGGTGAGGAAAGGTAGTGATAATAATATTAAGCATAACATAGCTTTTGTGATTAATAATGTAAGAATGTAAATAGTCACTTGTCACTATATCATCTAGCAGATTGGCCTTTTTAAATTTTTCCTTATGATTTTCTGCTATTACAATTGACTTTTTCTAGATTTATAATGGTCTCTTATACAATAATTTATATAACCTTATTTAGGAGTCTCGCTAATTTTCTGAGAGATTTTCTGTTGCATGCTATTGTTTCTTGAGTCATTTTAACCTGAATTATTTTCTCATGGACAGTTCACACGGCACATCACTGTTTTCCATAGTGCTTTCTTTAGCATTCATAATCCTAAAACAGATTCACAATAATGCTTTCTTTTAAAAGGAATTTGCTTTGATTCTGTTAATGCTTTTTTGAATCAAATGTTTTCAGAAATCTTAATGATTCCTTCAGAAATTTGCAACTATTCTCCCCTCCTACAGCTTTGCTACAGTGCTCCTGTCTCCTGCTTAGTGTTTTTTCTCCTCTGTATTTTTAAGAAACCTTGGTGATTGGCTGTAATCCAAAGTTCCTTGTGGTGTGATTCAGTAGCTTCCTCTTCTAATGAGAATCACGATTCACACCAACATAACAAGCATTTGTTGTGGTGTGCCTAATATTCTCAACAATTGTGTATCTTGATGTAGGTTTTCCACATGCTGTCTTCTCACAGTAGTCACTGTCACATTTCTGATGTTTACTGGATGTCAGTAATATATTATCACAATTTACTTCTTTTGGGTTGTTTTCTCAGTGTTTTTTACACTTAGACACCAGTTTAGGGTTGAGTTTTTGTTACAGAAGGTTAATTCTTTTGTTCTCAACAAGATAATCAACAAATCAGATAGAAGCTATGGATACTGCCATGTTCAGTTGTGAATGGGTGTGTATACTTACACAACCAACTGAAGGAAGAGGCTGCACAAACACGTCAGCCTTAATATTGGTTCACCCAGCATATCAAGATAAGTAGAGGCTGAACATTGGTAACCCTCTTCAGCTAGAATGGCAGAGTTGATGATCCATCCTGCTCACATCCCAAGGGCCCCAATTTGAGAGGTCACTTGACTCCAGACCTTTTTACAGCCTTAGTTCTTTTTGGTCATGATTGACCTGAATTTTAACGATAAGTTGAGAATAACTGCTATTGGCATTAAGGCAGCCTTTTGACCAACTATGGCCTCCCATAAAATTAAAGCTAGAGGATTTGTGGGTAAATACTCCATTAGTTCAATCATGCCTTGCATAGAGGATGATTGTTGGAGGCGAAGCATCTCCAGTAAAGATATTTCTGCCGGAGTTCCTCAAGCTCGTATCTGACACCCAGTTATCTTATCTTTCCCATTCCCAAGGGAGGTCAGTGTAAAGTCAGAATTGGAGATGCTTGTTGATGGTTGCACATTATTTAATATATTTCCTCAGATACTAAAGCAATCCATGTCTGCATGCAGATGATTAAAAGTGAATGGAAGATGGTCAATTGGTGTATGCACAATCATGCACCATTAATAAAGGATTTGAGCTGAAAGAAAATCATTTATCTGTCTGACATCACCACAGGAAATGACATCACCAACCCAGTCTGTGATCTAGACTGGTGCATCTGACTTTTTTTCCTTTCCCACAAAGAATGTTTGTCTTGCCTTGCCCTGTTATCTGTTTATCTGTTTATATGTATATGGGAATTTTATTAAAGGAGCAAAGTTTGTTATAAAGTCCTAGATTAGCAATTCGTTTTTTTTTACCATTGCTTAAAAGCAATTTTATTGCAGTAAGATTTTTGAAAAAAGACTTGGTGTGCATATTCATTTAACCTTCGTTAGACAGTTAAATAAAATTGGGCAGTTTGGTGGTTTAATCACAATTGGTGGCACGTTGGCTCAGTGCCAGGGACCTGGGTTTGACTGTCTGTGTAGAATTTGCACATTCTCCCCATGTGTCCCAAAATCCAAAGATGTGCGATTTAGGGAAATTGGCCATGCTAAATTGCCCAGAGTGTTCAGGGATGTGTATGTTAGATACATTAGTCGGGGGTAAATGTTGAGCAAGAGGTTTGGGTAGGATACTCTTCGGAGGATCTGTGTGGATCTGTTGGGCTGAAGGGCCTGTTCCCATACTGTAGAGATTCTATGAAATGTGTGGCAATCTGGAGAATGGTAGGGTTTGATTTCTAGTGCACGACGTCAGTGAGTCACAACATCAATCCAAAGAATATCCAGGAATGTGCATAATCTTGTCAAAATGTTTGTATCTATAGGTTTTAATCAAAGGTAATGTAACTGACCACCAAAGCAATTTAGATATAATGGAGCAGAACTTTGCACTCTAAATAAAAAACTATGGCAAACACCTAAGACCATAAGATAAAGGAGCAGAATTAGGCCATTCAGCCCATTGAGTCTGCCTCACCAATCAGTCATGCTTATAAGCTTCTCAACCCTGTTCTTCTGCCTTCACACCATAACCCTTGAAACCCTTACTAATCAAGAACCTATTTATCTCTGTCTTAAATAGACTCAATGACTTGGCTTCCACAGCCTTCTGCGGCAATGAATTCCATAGATTAACCACCCTTTGTGTGAAGAAATTCCTTCTCATCTCCGATCTAAAGGGTCATCTCGTTACTCTGAGGCTGTACCATTGAGTCCTAGTCTCTCCCACTATTGGAAACGTTATCTTCATGTCCAGTTTAACCAGGCCTCTCCGTATTCTATAAATTTCATTCAGGTCCCCCCTTTCATCCCTCTAAACTCAATTGAGTACAGACCTAGAGTCATCAACCGCTCCTCACATGATAAACCCTTAATCCCTTGGGTCATTCTTGTAAACTTTCTCTGTATCCCCTCCTTAGATATGGGGCCCAAAACGGTTCACAATATTGCAAATACGGTCTGACAGGAACATTATACAGCCTCAGCATTGCATTTCTTCTCTTGTATTCTGGCCCTCTTGAAATGAATGCCAATCTTGCATTTGCCTTGCTAACCACCAACTGAACCTGCATGTTAACTTTTAGAGAATCCTGAACTAGGACTCCCAAATCCCATTGTCCTTCAGATTTCTGAAGCCTTTCCCCATTTAGAAAATAGTCTACACATCATCTTCCTACCAAAGTGCATAACCTCTCACTTTCCAACATTCCATCCACCACATCTTTGTTCACTATCCTAACTTGTTCAAATCCTTCTGCAGCCTCCCCACTTCCTCAACACTAGTTGTCCCTCCACCTGTCTTTGTGCCATCTGCAAATTTAACATGTCCTCCGATGCTTTGTCTAGATCATTAATGCATAATGTGAATACTGACCCCTATGGAATTCCACTAGTCACTGACTGAAAAAGACCTTTTTATCCCTACTCTCTCCCTTCTGCCATTTAGCCAGTTGCCTATTCATTGGCAGGACCTTGCACCGAACGCGATGGGCTCTTAACTTAATTAGCAGCTTCCTAAGTGGCACTTTGTCTAAGGCTTTCTGGAAATAGAAATAGATCACGCCCATTGGCTCTCCTTTGTCTAACTTGCTTGTTACTTCCTGAGAGAATTCTAACAGATTTGTCGGCTACGAATTTCCTTTGATGAAGCCATCTTGACTCAGTCGTATTTTATCGTGCACTTTCAAGTACTCCATAATCTCATGCTTAATAACAGACTCAAATCTTGCCAACAGGTTCCTGTCTTTTGCCTCCCTCCCCTCTTAAAGAGGTGTTACATGAACCTTTTTCCAGTTATCTGGGCCCCATTCAGAAATAATTCAGGTCGTCAGGAAGATCACCACCAAGCCTTTCACAATCTCCTCAGCTAGCACCTTCAAAACTCTGGGGCGAGTGTCTCTTGTGACATCTGGTCCAAAAGGTACCATGGTGGGTCAGTGGTTAGCACTGTTGCCTTATACCGCTATGGACTCTGGTTCGATTCCAACCTTGGATGGCTGGCTGTGTGGAGTTTGCATGTTCTTTGTGTCTGCATAGGCTTCTGTCAAGTGCTTCGGTTTCCTTCCACAGTCCAAAGGTATGCAGATTAGGTGAATTGGCCAAGCTAAATTGATTTGCCATTATCAAGGCTGTCCAATAAGGAACTATAATTAAAGTGATGCAATTCATAACTAACCTTAGTTATCCTGGTGGGCTTCTGTATTCTCTATACATTGCTGATTCTTTATTTTGTTGTATTATCCTAGTGTACTTTGTATGTTATCATCTGCCTATATTGTATGCAAAACAAAATGTTTTACTGTAACTAGGTACATGTGACAGTAATAAATCCAATCAAATATGAAGTAAGGATATCCTTCCCTTCCCTAAAGGGCAATAGTGAACCTGATGGATTTTTATGACAATCATAGTTTGATGGTTACATTTGCTGAGCCTAGCTTTCAGTTGGAGTTTTCTATTAATTAAGTTTAAATTCCACCTGCAGCTAAGGTGAGATTTGAGCCAGAGTCCTCTGACCATTAACTGGGGTTTTCTGGATTACTAATTCTGTGACGTTACTGCTACACCATCTCCCAAAAGGCACCTTGATGTCACTTCACCTTGTCATGAGGCTGCAAAAGGGATCAAAATCATGTGACATTGCAAACGTTCCTGTGATCTTACATACTGTCTCATTAGTATATAGCTGTCAGACTCAAAACACATGACTCTGCCCTCTGGGCTGCTGCTGGCAAGCTAAATAACTCGTCATTCCTCTGTTTGATTGCCATTGTCAAGGCTGTCCAACAAGGAACTATAATTAAAGTAATGCAATTCATAACTAACCTTAGTTATCCTGGTGGGCTTCTGTATTCTCTATATATTGCTGATTCTGGCTGAGACCAGTACAGGTTATTTCTAACCAGCATACAACAGAATAATAAGATGATAATGAAACTAATTAAATGCCATAATAAAGTTTAATCACACTTACAAAGGATGCTTCAGCATTGACATGAACATATATGCATCTTAAACTCTTAACTTGCTTTCTTAGTGCTCACTCATTTATCACTTACTTGAAGGTTGCCAGCCTCAGTCTGCTTCACATTTCTTAGTGCACACTGACTTTAGCACTGAGATAAAGATTGCCAGCTTCTATGTGGGCCTAATTGCTTACTTAGCACACAAGGTCTTTAGTGCTTAGTTACAGACTGCCAGCTTCTATGGCTTGCATGGCTTTCTTAGCACACAAGGTCTCCAGCTCCATTACAGGGTGACAGCATCTGTAATTTAGCTTTTTTTTTAGTGCAGTGGGTGAGGCAGGAAGCTTATGTTGGTGGAGATCACTGAACAGTCAATCTACCAATCAGATGGGGGTGGACATGTCTCTGCACGATATCATGCTGCACCAAAGTCTCAGTTGCAGCATGTACCTGCAGCTTACAAGAAAAAATAATTTTATGTGCTTCAAACAAATGGTGTTATGGAAAAATGGAAGGGAAAATTCTTCAGCAGGGTGAAAGTGGATTGCAATTAGTCAGGAGTGTTGCCACTGTTGGTCAAGGGGCTCACCATGTCCCTGTTCACTTAATGTCTCCATTGCATAATTAATGAAGTGAAAAGCAGAAGGTTGCATGAAAAAATACATCGCAGGCCAGGGCGGACCAAGTCATTCATTATGTACTTTGCTTTCTGTCACCCTCCTTGTTGAATTATAGTGTTACATCAGTGATTTTCCAATCTCCTGAGTCCCTTTGAGAATCTAAGTTAAATGTTAGGTTTTTCATGTTCAGAATGATACACTCATGAGCTTTAAACATGTAATATTTTCTTTGAATGGTACAATTTTCTTGGGTGAAATGGCTTTCTGTCTTGGTAATTGTTATTTGCTGTTCAAGTGCAGGATAAGTTTGCTCCAGGAAATAGGTTTCTATGGATGCAGTGTATTTTGTGATAAATGGATACAACTGACTATAATATTGTTCCTTGGGTGCCAAAAATCTATCTGGTAATGTAAGCACAGCTGCATACCCAAATGTGAAACCTAAAGCTATGCTCCAAACCTCTCTGGTTGGGCCCTTCCCACTTGGAAAGGTGTTATCCTGGCTCTCTCCTGCTGTGAAACTGTCCGATTAACTTACCTTATATGTTGAAGCAGGCCAACAACAGTTGGAACGACCAAGACGTCTGAAGTTGCAAGTTAAAGTGTATACCTGGTGGAGCCAAATGGAGTAGAAATATACTACCATCTATATACTACTAATATTCTACTAATAAGGGAGCCACCATGTATTCTTTTACAAAAGACTCTGAAACTATCTCCATGCAACTTGCCAGCTGCCATGGAAGCTTCCTTTAGTGTAGCTAGCTGCTTGAGTGCTGGTTGACAGCTGCATTTTACCATTCCGTGTAGAAAGCTGACTATCAATTACAATTAAGGCCCAGGATTTAACACACCCAAGGTTCAATATTTGGGCCCGTGAGAGCACTCAGAATTTGTCGCACCATTCCCTTGAGTGAAAGATTGATAAATCACAACAGAATACAAGATTTAAGTATTTCCATTGTAAATTTTGAGTCCTTATTTGTCATAAAACTTTACAGTACAGTAAGCTTAGATAGAATTTCAGATTCCTGCCATTGGTGCCAATGAAATACCTGTATTGGGACAGGAGTACAGATAGATTCTGGATTAGTGGTGCTGGAAGAGCACAGCAGTTCAGGCAGCATCCAAATAGCATCTGCAGTAACTGCTGTGCTCTTCCAGCACCACTAATCCAGAATCTGGTTTCCAGCATCTGCAGTCATTGTTTTTACCTAGGAGTACAGATAGAGACTGTCTTGGTTGACATTAGGTACTCCCATTGTTTGGGGGTGCAGAAATTATCATCAAAAAAGTTAACAGGAAAAATATTAGTAGTTTTGGAAAAAGAAGTGCTTGATCTACTTTGGGGTTGAATCAAATAATATGACCAGTCATTTACTAAAAGCAAAAATATAATTGTGTCTTCAGATCAGGCAGCAGAGATCTTTCTAAGTCAGGATGGTGGTGTTCCCATGTTTCTATTCTGCGTTCTTCTAGATGATAGTAGTTAAGTGTCCAACAAATGCAGAGCAGAAATTTAGAAGCTAATTGGATGTTGGTGTGTATACAGTATAACTACGACAGTAGAAACTGGAGTGCTTGGTGAGACATGCTTGGAATATTGTCCTCTGATTTAGTCACAAAAAAAGGAGACCTGAAAACATGAGGGATCCTGCAGGAAAGTAGTCCTCTGCTACAACCTTATTCAGAGTTGGGGGACAGAAAGTTAAAAGAGCATAGTTTGTAATAAAGCTCTATTTTAAGGAAGAAAAATAACATTTCGTTTTCAATCTAATATTTTTAATATTTTCAGAATTATATTAATTTCAACACTAGCGTACATCACTTTGTTTAACAGTGTGTATGTAGCTCATAAAATTTGCCACACAGTGCATGCTGTGAAGTCTAATGTAAAATTAAAGAGAAAGTAGCAACAAAGTTCCATATAGTGAACATCATAAAACTCTGGGCTAAATAGAAGAGTTGAAAAGTGTGGCGCTGGAAAAGCGCAGCAGGCCAGGCAGCATCCGAGGAGCAGGAGAATTGACGTTTCGGGCATAAGAAGGGCTTATGCCGAAACATCGATTCTCCTGCTCCTCGAATGTTGCCTGGCCTGCTGCACTTTTCCGGCACCACTTTTTTCAACTCTGGTCTCCAGCATCTGCAGTCCTCACTTTCTTCTAGCTAAATAGAAAAGTAAAGGTAGTGGTGCAAAGTAGTCTGTTGTAGTATCTGCAACACCAAAATAATTTATTTCGGTTCTTTTACCTCTACCTCAAGGACTTCAAGCTCTGTTTTCACTAACCCTATCGATCTGCATTCACATGTTGATCCAGATGGTGTGTAATAACCATTTTCCTCAACGCTCAGACGTAATCACTGCCTCTATGACACTTCCCACAAATATCACTGTTTTAATTGTATGGTTCAAGGTCTATGTTTCATGTTTCCAAAATGACCCCACATGCATAACGGGCAGCACGGTGACTCAGTGGTTAGCACTGCTGCCTCAACACCAGGGACCTGGGTTCAATTCCTGCCTCTGGCAACTGTCTGTGTGGAGGTTGCACATTCTCCCAGTGCCTGCGAGGGTTCCTCTGGGTGCTCTGGTTTCCTCCCACAGTCACAAAGATGTGCAGGTGAGGTGAATTGGCCATGCTAAATTGCCTGCAGTGTTGGGTATAGGGGAGTGGGTCTGGATGGCTTGCTGTTTGGAGGGTCCGTGGTGGACCTGTTAGGCCGAAGGGCCAGTTTCCACACTGTAGGGAATCTAATCTAATACATACAAAATATTAGTCAATAAAACTGTTAGAGACTGCCATCTATTGATACAACAGTGTAACTTCTGGTTTATGTCGATCTCTCATTTGTTTTAATCAGAAATCACAAAACACCAGGTCATGGTCCAACAAGTTTGTTTGAAATCACAAGCTTTCAGAGGTCTGCTCTGAAAGCTTGTGATTTCAATAAATCTGCTGGCCTATAACCTGGCATTGTGTGAATTCTGATTTTGTCCATACCAGTCCAACACCAGCACCTCCACCACCTTTGTTTTGGTAAGCTGGCCTTGTGGTGTGTAAGTATTAAATGCAGACAAGAATGGACTTCCAATTAGCAGTGAGAGAGGGATTTCTTCTAATTTTCTCTCCTGTAATGGGTCTTTCCACATATATATTCACCCATTTGCTGGAAGATCTTACCAATGAAATGAAAAAGTCTAGGATTGTTGACCCTAGCATCCACAAGAGAGACATAGAGTCATACAGCATGCAAACAGATCATTCTATCCAACAAGCCCATGCCAAACATAATCCCAAACTAAACTGCTCCCACCTGCCTGCCCCTGGCCCATATCCCTCTAAACCTTTCCTATTTAGGTTCTTTCCAAACGTCTTTTAAACATTGTAATTGTACCACCATGCACACTTCCTCAGGAAGTTCATTCCACAGGCGAACCACCCTCTGTTTTAAAAAAAAATCCCACTCATGTCTTTTTTAAATCTCTCTCCTCTCACCTTAAAAATGTGCCCCCCAGTCTTGAAATCCTCCATCCTAAGGAAAACTCTATCTATACACCTCATTATTTAAAAAAACTTCTATAAGGTCACCTCTCAATCATCTGTGTTCCAGTGAAAAAAGCTTCAGTCTATCCAGCCTTTCCTTATAACTCAAACATTCCATACCCAGCAACATCCTGGTAAATCTCTTGACCTTACAGGAAAGTAGTGCTCGGCGCAATCTTCAGTTCCAGGGATAGGTGGTGGTTGTGTCACCATAGTCTTACCAGACCATAGGGGCTGCTGTCTTATCAGAGAGAAGTGACTGGTGGTGATTTAACCTGAGGGCCATCAGCCTTCAGGTGAGGGAAGTGGTTGAGAAGGAGAATCCTTCATGGTAACCTTAAACTAGTGATGGGAATTGAGCCCACACTGTTGGCAACATACTGCTCTGTAAACCAACAAGAAAAACTGTCGCTCCTCACCTGAAGAAGGGATGCTTAAGGGTAATCTTAAATAGGCTGGTGGGACTAGTTTAATTTCGAATTATGTTCAACATGATTGGTTAGACTGAAGTGTCAATTTCTGTGCTTATATAACTATGACTCTATGAAGAATATATTTTAAAATAAACTCCAGAACATCAATATTGTACTGTATTGTTTGAACTAATAATATATGTTCAAAACTTTACAAATGAACTTTAAGACAGATTCCAGGGAATCCTTCATACAGAGTGACCAACGTGTGGAATACATGTTTAGTTAGGATAGTGGAGACAGCGAGATTTGTAATTAAGCTGGAGAAAAGCTTTTAGAAGCATGGCTGTGCAATCAGTCTCTGTAACCATTCCACAACTTCAATCCAATCCTGGTCCACCTTATTGAAAATAGCTCAGGGTCAGATTGGCTGCTTGTTGCTTCCCAGCAATCAGCAAGTTCAGAAATTAATGAATTCGTGAATACAACACACCATTTGAAGTTTACAGTTCGTAGTGCTGGTAGACTGTGTTTGCCCGTGCCAAGTCCAAAGTGATGGGCACAGGAATAGAAGGAGTGGGTGGATATTTGCAAGCATTCCTGCTGACCCATAATGGCCAATAGGCCACATTTGTGTCCTCTTGCTGTCCTATAGAAAAGAACCTGTCTTTAATCATAACCAAGCAGCCATAGCAATTTCAAGAGATGGACGTACTGACCAGTCTTTGTAAGACACCTCCATGTTTGGGTTTTGCCTTTTCGTTTAGGCTCTTGATGCTCCCACCTCAACTGTCTAGCAGCATCTGTGGAGAGAATGCAGAGTTAACATTTCAAGTCCAGTGTCACTTATTCAGTTCAGAAGTCCAAAACATTGAGTCTGTTTTTTTTCTTCACAGATGCTGCTCGACCTGCTGAATTGCTCCAGCAATCACTGTTTTTGATCCTGTTCATCCCACTCCCGCTCAGCAACGTTTTCAATTTAATGTAATATTAGTGAAAGCTAGAGGGACTAGAATATAGTGTAAAACTAAACCGGATAGTAACTTTAATAGGTGAAAATGTACATCATATATGTATGAAGGATTTACATGACAGAATTTTTCTACAGCCTTTAAACACTGGACGTTATTTTCATTGGAATAGTTGAATTTAACGAGGTAAAAACAATGACTGCAGATGCTGGAAACCAGATTCTGGATTAGTGGTGCTGGAAGAGCACAGCAGTTCAGGCAGCATCGAAGTAGCTTCGAAATCGATGTTTTGCCCGAAACGTCGATTTCGAAGCTACTTAGATGCTGCCTGAATAGTTGAATCTAAACCTAGTTTCCAGCAGTGTGATATGTGCTAACTGATCAAGCTGCATAGTCTTTGAGTGAATCAGGTTTGAAGAAGCAATCTGAATATAAATATGTGCATATTTTGAAAGATGCAATGGATTAGGAAACACATTGGAATAACAACCTGCAATCCCGGGTGAAATCTTTGCATTTACCCTTGTAAACACTCAGAATTTGAGAGGAGGATCCTTTCTTAATATTAGTTCTGCAACTTCCCTGTGGTTTTTGTTTCCCATGGCAACTCCCAGTTCTCCCCTCAATGCCATCCCTTTTTAAGATATACTGATAGCATTTATTGTTATTAACAAATAACTATCTGATTAGATTCCCTACAGTATGGAAACAGGCCCTTCGGCCCGTCTCCCTACCCTCTATTTATGTCTGATGGCGGCAATAAGTGGGCAATTGAACAAGGCCAATTCACCTAACCTGCACACCTTTGGATTGTGGGAGGAAACCCATGCAGACACAGGGAGAATGTGCAAACTCCACACACAGTCAATCTGAGGCAGGAATTGAACCCAGGTCCCTGATGCTGTGAAACAGCAGTGCTAACCACTAAGCCATCGTGCCGCCCATATCTTTTAAAGATATAAAGTGAAGTGTTAAATAACATTTCATACAGAATGAATAATTATTGTTCCCTGACACTATTATGTGAAGGCTTTGCTTGATCCTTTTTTACATGTTGCTCAACATCAGCTAGAGCAATTCTCTTGGGAACAGAATTTTGACCTTTGAAATTCATTAATTCTTAAGCTTCCTCTGAGTCTTATCGTAGCAAGCTCACCTGATTGCCATGACGCATACACAGTGGGATTCTCAGATCTAGGGTAATAGCCGTAAGAATTTACTTTCAATCGCCAATGCGAGATCTTAGGAAGCTTAGATTGTGGTTTAAATAATTAATCTAGCTGCAGTCTTGCTGTCTTGAGTGAACACCTGTCATAACTGATAGAGCTAGCTGCACTAAGATTTTCTGTGCAGGAATAACATTAACTTTGATCTCTGTCCGTCAGTTTCAAAAATGTATCATTTAATGTAAACTGTTATATTTTTAATATCATTTAGGTTTAGATTTTTGACTTTTGAATTCGTAACTTTGTTTGTGTATAAAGAATTTAATTATGAATGTCTATTTCTGCAGCCATGGTTAAATTTTAAAATAGCTGATGGTTTCAGCTTTTAGAGTCAATGACTTTTGTGTGCTATAGGGGATCAAAGTTTGTGAGAAGATTTGTAGCTCGGGTGCTCGTTGTTGCAGTTCTGTTTGCCAAGCTGGGAATTTGTGTTGCAGACGTTTCGTCCCCTATCTAGGTGACATCCTCAGTGCGTGGGAGCCTCCTGTGAAGCGCTTCTGTGATGAAGCCAAAAACGGATACCCGCGCAATTTTATCAACAGATGCCTAAGGGAAAGACAACTGAACGAGGACATGCCGCAACCCAAAAAACTAGCCACACTACCATACGTCAAGAGCATTTCCGAACTGACAGCCAGACTACTGTGACCACTAGGACTCGAACAGCACACAGACTAACAGCCACTCTCAGACGACAACTCACCAGGACGAAGGGCCCGATACCCAGCATGAGCAAAGCCACTGTAGTGTACAAAATCCCATGCAAGGACTGCACAAAATACTACATAGGACAAACAGGAAGACAGCTAATGATCCCACACCCATGAACACCAACTAGCCACGAAACAACACGACCAGCTATCCTTAGTAGCCACACACTCTGAATTCAAGCAACATGAGTTCGACTGGGACAACACTACTAATATAGGACAAGCCAAACAGAGAACAGCCAGGGAATTCCTAGAGGCATGGCATTCATCCACAGATTCAATCAATAAGCACATCGACCTGGATCCAATATACCGGCCACTGCAGCGGACAGCTGGAACTGACAACCAGAAGCGGCAGATACAAATCACTATAAATGCTGGAGGAAACCTGACAGAAGTGCTTCACAGGAGGCTCCCAAGCACTGAGGATATCACCTAAACAGGGGACAAAATGTCTGCAACACAAATTCCCAGCTCGGCAAACAGAACCACAACAGCTATAGGGGAGTTTATGACCAAATATGGGAACCAGTGATGCATCAAAGTTTGTGTTAGAAAATTCTGGAATTTTCTTTTAAGCATAAGAGAAATACCCGTAGTTTGCAAAGGATGTTTCTTGAATTTCAGTCTGGAGCAGTTCTGCAGAAGACCTTGGATGAAGACTGATGTATAAAGTTGTGCCCCTCAGAATTTGGAGAGGATACATTTGTTTTACTGTCATAGAATAAGGGGTTTAATGGTCTCAGATCAGAGGTGTTTAGAAAAAACCCTGTAGAAATCATTTGAAGCTCACTGCATTTAAATACAGCTGAATGAATGCTCCAGGAATGGGTTGAGATTTTCCACAGTGGATTCTAAATTCATTGTTAACATAAGCTTTTATACAGGTGTTAAGAGAGACATTTTTCTCTGGTATGAATACTGTAGGTGCTTTTTTGGGGTATGGTCAATGGTTTGAGATTAAGGCAATTGTATATCTACTGTTTCAAAATCATTAAAGGCATTATGGCTAAATAGGTTATACTTTTCAATCTTCATTCTATTGCTATATCAGACTTCAGTTTTATTGTTAAAACCAAATCGCGAACATTATGTGCTTATGTTTCAGTGAAAGATCCACCTCCTTAAAACCAAACTGGAACAAAATATGATGCATCAAGCCATCTTGCGTCTGACTTGCCCAGTAGTAACATCAGCTGGGATCATAATTACTTGATTGAAGTAAATCAAGGAAATTATGACGCTATCAGACAAGAGTTGGGAAGTACAGACTGGGAGCAATTGTTCCACAGAAGGGGCACAGCAGACATATGGAGACTACTTAAGGAGCATTTGTTGCAAGTGATGCACACATTTGTTCCTGTGAGACAGGCAAGAAGGGGTAAGATTAAGGAGCCTTGGATGACGAGAACAGTGGAGTTCTCATCAAAAGGAGGAAGGCAGCTTACATAAGGTGGAGGAAGCAAGGATCTAGCACAGCTTTAGAGGATTACAGGCTTGCTAGAAAGGAGCTCGGAAATGGACTGAGGAGAGCCAGGAGGGGGTACGAAAAAGGCTTGGCAAGAGGATTAGAGAGAACCCAAAGGCATTTTACTCCTACGTAAGGAGTAAGAGAACGATCAGGGAGAATGTAGGGCTGATCAGGGATAGCAGAGGGGAACTTGTGCATGGAGTCTGAGCTGATAGGGGCAGCCCTAAATGAGTGTTTTGTTTTGGTTTTCATGAAAGGGACCTTGTTGTGAATGAAAACTTTGAGGAGCTGGGATACAGGCTTGACCAGATCAGATTGATGAAGTTGATGTGCTGGAAAGATTAAGTTTTTGGGGCCAGACCAGATTTATCCTAGGCTGCTCCGGGAAATGAGAAAGGAGGTTGTTAAGCTGCTGGCGAAGATCTTTGCCTCCTCACTCTCCACGGGAGTCGTACTGGAGGATTGGAAGGAGGCGAATGTTGTTCTTATTTTCAAGAAGGGTAATAGGGAAATTCCTGGCAATTACAGACTAGTCAGTCTTATGTCTGTGGTCAGCAAAGTTTAGGAAAGAATTCTGAGGGATAGGATTTATGATTATTTGGTAAAGCATAGTGTGATTAAAGACAGTCAGCGTGGCTTTGTGAGGGTCAGTTCATGCCTCACAAATCTTATTGAGTTCTTTTGAGGAGGTGACAAGACAGGTCAGCAAAGGTCGAGCATTGGATGTGGTATATATGGACTTCAGCAAGGCATTTGATAAGGTTCCCTATGGTAGGCTCATTCATAAAGTCAGGAAGTATGGGATACAGGGGGTTTTGGCTATCTGGATTCAGAATTGGTTGGCTGACAGAAGGCAGAGAGAGGTTGTCGATGGAAAGTATTCTGCCTGGAGGTCAGTGATGAGTGGGGTCCTGCAGGGCTCAGTTCTTGGGCCGCTGCTCTTTGTAGATTTTACAAATGACTTGTTTGAGGTGGTTGAGGGTTGGGTTAGTAAATTTGCAGATGACACAAAAGTTGGAGGTGCCTTCGATAGTATTGAGGCTTATTGCAGGCTGCAGTATGATATAGACAGGATGTGGAGTTGGGCTGAGAAATGGCAAATGGAGTTCAACCTGGATAAATGTGAAGTGATGCATTTTGGAAGGTCAAACGTGAATGCTGAATATAAGGTTAAAGACAGGATTCTTGGCAGTGTGGAGGAACAGAGGGATCTGGGTGTGCAAGTACATAGATCCCTCAAAGTTGCCACATAAGTGGATAGAGTTGTTAAGAAAGCATATGGTGTTTTGGCTTTCCTTAACAGGGGGATTGAGCCTAAGAGCTGCGAAGTTTTGCTACAGCTCTACGAGTCTTTGGTGAGACCACACTTGGAATATTGTGTCCAGTTCTGGTTGCCCTACTATAGGAAAGATACAGACCCTTTGGAGAGGATGCAAAGAAAGTTTACCAGGGTGTTGCCTGTACTGGAGGGCTTGCCTTATGAAGAGAGGTTGACTAAGCTCTGACATTTCTCTCTGGAGAAGAGGAGGAGAGAGGTGACCTGATCGAGGTATACAAGGTAATGAGAGGCATGGATAGAGTCAATAGCCAGAGACTTTTCCCTGGGGCAGGATTGACTGGTACCTGGGGTCATAGTTTTAAGATATTAGGAGAAAGGTAACGAGGGAGACATCAGAGGTAGGTTCTTTGAGAGTTGTGAATGCATGGAATGCATTGCCAGCGGTGGTGGTGGAAGCAGAGTCATTGGGACATTTAAGCAACTGCTAGACATGCACATGGATAGCAATGAGTTGAGGGGTGTGTAGGTTAAGTTATTATATTTTAAATTAGGATCAAACCTCGGTACAACATCGTGGGCCAAAGGGCTGTGCTGTATTGTGCTTTACTTTCTATATTCTATGTTCTATGTCTTCCCACTTGAAAACATCAGTTCTTACTGGTTCTGCAGATATAGTTAACTTGGCTATCAAATGTGAAAACTGACAGTGCCTCAGAGCTTTTGGATGTATCATTAGAGACTGCAGTCTAATAAATTACTTTGGACGCACTGGGGAGATTTTCTGCCTTATGAACACTTAGCCCAAGTCATTTTTGTTTTCCCTACCACATTGCCTTTATGTTGCATCCCTTATCTTGTAATCTGAACACTGATGGAATAGATCATCATCAAATGCCCAGCTATCCTAGCGCTGTCTCCAGTGCAATGCTTTGAGCTTGGCATGATGCTGAACTTCTTTTTCCCATCATCTGTGTTTCCACACCCACTTCTTTGGCCATGAATCTTCCTCCTGCTTCATTTCTGCTGTCCCCAGTATTCTTTCTCCATCTACACCTATCCCTTTAGCCTCTTAGAAAAGCGATGTACTGTGGATACTAGAGATCTGAAATGAAAACTGAAAGAATTGGAGAACTGAGCGGGTCAGTCTGCATTTGTGGAGAGCTCCATACTGTGATGGAATAGATCATCATCAAATGCCCCGCTATCCTCGCTTTGTCTCCATGCCAAGCAATGGTCAATTTCAACAAGAGAGAATTTGATCATCTAGGATTGACATTCAATGGCATTAACATTGCTGAATTCTCCACACTAACAACCTGGTGAGTACCATCGACAAGAAACTGAACTGAAACACTGTCTACAAGAGCAAGTCAAAGACTTGGAATTCTGCACATTGGTGAGTCTGGAGGCAAGTTACAATGTGTCCCCACCATCGACAAGACACAAGTCAGGAGTGTGATGAAATGCTCTCCCATAGGCCTGGATGAATGCAGCTGCAACAACACTCAAAAGGCTTGACACTATCCAGAGTGATGCAGCGCACTTGATTGACACAACATCCACAAACATCCAAACACTTCCTCCACCCCCTCAGTCTTGGCAGTGGTTTCAACTACAAGGTGTGCTCCAGAAATTCTGAGATTCCTTAGACAGCACCTTCCAAATCCCATGTAATAGGCAGCAGGTAAATAGGAAGAACACCACTTGCAAGTTCTTTTCAAACCAGTCTTATTCCACAGGTGCTGCCAGATGTCCTCCGTTTCTCTGGCACTTTATTTTTTGCCTTTAGCCTCTCTAGAACATACTGTTAGTTGCGGGCATGACAATGGTCCACTCCATTCCCCTGTAGTGCTCAATTAGTCCAACTTCTCTCCTAATGAACTTGTAGCACTCTGTTCTCTCAGGCCCAATGTTAAAGTAATAATGAAATCTGATGACAAGTGTGGTGCTGTTGTTGTTTGGTATGTTGGCCATTATCCAATGGAGGCAGTATACCAGCTCTCTAACACTTTCCTCCCTCCTCCTGGACCATAACCACAGTACTCAACATAAAGCTATTGCATCCAGGACCTCTTCATTGCTGGAGAGCTTGCCTCTACAGCCTCCAACTTCAAACTCTCAATCCCTTCTTCAAATCCATCTCTCTTTCAGCATTTCAAAGGGACTGTTCCTTCCACAATGTGGTCCATGTCACAGCACCATAATCTACCCTCATTTACATCCAACAACTCCTTCCTGTCCTTCAATTTTTTTTTCTCTGGCAAGTGCCAAAGATGCAACATCTGTTCTTTTATTTCCTTCCTTCTCACCACCCAAATCCCCAAATGTACTAATTGAAACAGCAATTCACTTGTACTACTTCCAATTTTGTATTTGCTGCTTGTGATGTTGTCTCACTGAGGAGACTAGAAATGGACCAGGTGACTGCTTTAGGAATGGCTCAGTCATTCTGCATTATGATTTGGATTGTCATTTCAGTTTAACATCTTGCTCACATTCCTATTATCTGTGGCCTACTGTAGTGTTTGTTTGAAGCTGGCCACAAGATTGAGGAATAAAGCCTCACCATTACACCCCTCGGTTCAACATTGAATTCATATTATTCATATTATAACCTTTTCCTTCAACTTAATCTATATGGTTTTCTTTGGCTAGGTCAGTCTTTGTTGAATTTCTTTCTTTATTCCTTCTATTGTAATTAGTTAATTGGTTACATAATAATCATGCTTCATCTGGGTACATTTTGTTTCTTTACAATTCAATGAAACCTTTTCTAATCTAATGTTTCCTGGATTCAACCCTGTCATAAACTTTTCATCTTGGTTTTTTTTTGCCTCCTATTCCCTTCCACCAGCTCAAAACCTGTCACATATCTATATTTCTTATGCGATAAAAAGCAATCTCTACCTAAAACATTAACTCTGCTTCTTTTGTTTCTTTAGTATTTCCAGCATTTTCTTTTATTTCATTCCTTGTTTGATTGGATTTTATATTCAAATATTATAGTTTACAATCAAAATACCCTTATTGGATAATGTACTGAAATACTTCTACTGAAGGTTCATCAAAATGTAATTTCTTTATATTTCTTCAAAGCAACTATTTTGGTCAGACAAATTTGGTCAGACTCTGTTGATGTTCTGGGCAGAATATTCTCCTCTCGACACTTGGAGGCAGGATGAGCACATCATTTGGCAAGCTTGACTCTGTCTTGTTCATTGTGGCCTTCCTGCCTAAGTCAGAATTAAGCCAATTAATGATCAATTTCCACTGCCACAGGTGTTAGCCAGGAGGCTTTTTGCCATGTGTCATGAATGGCAGCTACAGCTGTGTGACCAAACAATCACCTGCAGATGGGCTAGGGTCAGGGGAGCTTATCTTGATCAAAGCCAGTCACTTCTTGATTGGGGCCCTGCATAATAGGAATGACTCATAGAACCCCTGCAATGTGGAAGTGAGCCATTTGGCTCATTGAGTAAACACTGACCCCCTAAAGAGAATCCCATTCACACACACCCTATTCTTGCATTTCCCATGGCTTATTCACCTCACCTTCACATCCCTAGACATTATGGGCAATTAAGCATGGCCAATACACTTAACCAGCATTTAACACCTTTGCACTGTAGGAGAAAACCGGAGCCCTACGAGGTTACGTGGGAAGAATGTGCAAACTCCACACAGTCACCTGAGGGTGGAATGGAACCTGGGTCCCAGTGCTGTGAGGCAGTAGTGCTAACCACTGAGCCACCATGCCACCTGAATGTAGGTGTTTGGAGTGGGGAGGGCTGGGGGATGGTTGCTGAAAAATGCTAGCCCTCTGCTGTTGTTGCTGACCACCCCTTGGCGCCTGTTTACCCCTGCAAACACTCCATGTCACCCCCATGCCCATCAATCTGCCACATTCTTTACCTGCGTCGTGAGGGTCCCTTTGTTTCTCCTGCTGCCATCGTCTCCCCTGTGGCACTGCTGAGCAAAAGAGCTACCAACCTCTTGATTGTCTCGCCACTTTTAGTATCTGAGACTTTTACTGTAAGGACTTGAATCAAAGCGAAATTATTGGCCTTGATTGTCACTGCCTAACCGACTTGTGGTTTGACAGCTCTTCTCAGAAGTGGCAATGCACATCTCTCACCAACTCACCAACTTGGAGGTGAGACACGTAGAGTCTCGACAAGATTGAGTCTATCATGTATGGGTCTGGCATTTCATTGTCCATTCATATCGATATAGTAACTTCACTCATGAATGAAGAACCATGTTGTTTGTTTTCAATTGTTTTGTTTTGACAAGTTAAAAGTGAAATGCATGTTCTTAGAATTGTTGGGTTTGTAGATCATTACCATATGCTAGACTCAAGGAGTAATGCACCTTCAATTATATTTTTTTTTTGCTTCAGCTTCCTTCCATAAAGGAAGTGGTATGCTGTGATTAATTTTCAAAAAGAGCAGTAATGGAATTGTCCATAAATTCGAATGTTTGGGTGCAAAGGGAAAAGTATCCATTGATTGAGAAAATAATGGATGTTGCAGACACATACAATTATTCAGCATCAAATGCACTCATTCTCTCTATTTGGACTGTGACTGCTCCTTGAAAGAGCAATTCACTAGTTTCATTCCACTACCTTTCCTTCATAGCCTTGCAGTATTCCATCCACCTTTTAGCTATTTCTCCAATTGCCTTTTGAAATTTAATGAATCTGTTTCCACAACTCCTGGCAATGCACTCCAGATCATCACTCTACAAAAGTCGTCTTAATTTGCCTCTGGTTCTTCACTTTCAAAACTTTCAGACATTTTCAAATCTGTGCATGCCTTGACTGCTCCCACTTCTGTAATTTCCTCCAGATTTATAACTTCACAAGATGTCTGTGTTTCTCCAGTTCTGGCCATGTCATGTATTCCTGATTTTAATTCCAGCTCTTTAAATGGCTGTGAATAAAGCTGCCAAAGTCACAAGTTCTGGCATTAGTTCCTTAAACCTCTGCCTACTTTCAGATAATCTTTAAAACTTTTTTCTTTTTGAACCTAGTCTATAGTTTTCTAGCTAATATCATATGGTTCAGTATTAAATTTTATTTGATTTTATTCATTCAATGTACCTTGAGTGATTGATGATTATGGTATGATATGAATGCAAATTGTTACCGTTTAACCGTAATACTGGTTACTGATCTTACTGCCACTGGAAACAGTTTATCCATATTTAATCTTTGAAAACGTTCATAATTGTAAACATGCAATTAAATCACCCATTACCTTATCTCTGCTGTAGGAGACTGATTCAACCTTCAGTAATCTCCATGTAACTGACAACACTGATCCCATTTACCATTATAGTAAATCTGTTCTACTGTTTTTGAAGGTGTTCATATCCTTCTTAAAGAGTAGATTCAGGATGGGGCACAGTGAGCTGGTGACAGGTTTGCAGTCAGGTTGTGTGGAATGAGGGGAGATGACACTGTAAATTACCATGAGTAACATGATACTGCCTACCTGTCCACCTTATCCCAATTTTACCAGGAGGTCAGGGTGAATTGTCATTTTGGCATGCTGCGAGGCTATGGAGACATTTAAGAGAGTGTTTTTATTGTGCCTGAGTGCACGCAGCAAGCAGGGTTATTCGATGAGGCTAAAATTTTGCTTTTCTGGTGGGAGGCTCAAATATAAAGATTGGTGTGTTTGTGATTGGTTGGGCCTCGCACTGTCATGTGCTGTGTAGAGAGGTTTGGGGGGAGTGGTGTTGAGTGGGTTTGGAGGCGTGATAAAGTAGATTGGAAAGAGCTTTTTGTCCTGACTGTGGTGGAGGGTGCTGGTAATAGTCAATCTAGGCTAGAAAATGAGAAATGTAAAAGGCCATGCCAGAACTATCTATATTTGGGTCTATTGGAGTATTGGCTGGCTGACTCCTTTACAGGCCTTTATATGTATCTGCAATATTTCAGTTATCCTGAGGAGAATAATCTCCGACAATATTCTTCATAAAGCAACTGAACTGTCTGCAATGATCCATAAAGTTGTGTACAACATTGATCACCTATTCTCTGGTACTGTCTTAGCAAACTCTGATCCATTGTGCTGAAAGTGGTAGCTTTACTCCTTAGGCACATGGTTTTCAGTACTCCAAAGTGGCAATGGCAGGATGCGTTTGCAATTTTGGTGTGACCATGAAGTTGAGCATTTTTACTACTTTAAAGGCAGTATGGAGATTTGACAAGATGGATTCCTGGGAGGTACAATTACGCGAGGTGACCATTTTGTTTGTGTTTTCTGGACAGACAGAAACTGACTCATATCATAGAACATAAAACATAGAAGAATACAGCGCAGTACAGGCCCTTCGGCCCTCGATGTTGCGCCGATCAAAGCCCACCTAACTTACACTCACCCACTATCCTCCATATACCTATCCAATGCCTGCTTAAATACCCATAAAGAGGGAGAGTCCACCACTGCTACTGGCAGGGCATTCCATGAACTTATGACTCGCTGAGTGAAGAACCTACCCCTAACATCAGTCCTATATCTACCCCCCCTTAATTTAAAGCTATGCCCCCTTGTAATAGCTGACTCCATATGTGGAAAAAGGTTCTCACTGTCAACCCTATCTAACCCCCTAATCATCTTGTACACCTCTATCAAGTCACCCCTAAACCTTCTTTTCTCCAATGAAAACAACCCCAAGTGCCTCAGCCTTTCCTCATAGGATCTTCCTACCATATCAGGCAACATCCTTGTAAACTTCCTCTGCACCCGTTCCAGTGCCTCCACATCCTTCCTATAGTATGGCGACCAAAACTGCACACAATATTCCAGATGCGGCCGCACCAGGGTCTTATACAACTGCAGCATGACCTCAGGACTCCGGAACTCAATTCCTCTACCAATAAAAGCCAGTACGCCATATGCCTTCTTCACTGCACTATTTACCTGGGTGGCAACTTTCAGAGATCTGTGTACATGGACACCAAGATCCCTCTGCTCTTCCACACTATCAAGTATCCGACCATTAGCCCAGTACCCCATCTTTTTGTTACTCTTACCAAAGTGAATCACTTCACACTTAGCTACATTGAACTCCATTTGCCACCTTTCTGCCCAGCTCTGCAGCTTCTCTATATCCCGCTGTAACCTGCCACATCCTTCCTCACTGTCTACAACTCCTCCGACTTTCGTATCGTCCGCAAACTTGCTCACCCAACCTTCTAACCCTTCCTCCAGGTCATTTATAAAAATGACAAACAGCAATGGTCCCAAAACAGATCCTTGCGGAACACCGCTAGTGACGGCACTCCAAGATGAACCTTTGCCATCAACTACTACCCTCTGTCTTCTTCCAGCCAGCCAATTCCTAATCCAAGCCTCCAACTCACCCTCAATGCCATATCTCTGTATTTTCTGCAGTAGCCTACCATGGGGGACCTTATCAAACGCCTTACTAAAATCCATATATACCACATCTACCGCTTTCCCCTCATCTACCTCCTTAGTCACCTTCTCAAAGAATTCAATAAGGTTTGTGAGGCACGACCTGCCCTTCACAAAACCATGCTGACTATCCTTGATCACATTATTCTTATCCAGATGTGCATAAATCCTATCCCTTACAATTCTCTCTAAGACTTTGCCCACAACAGAAGTGAGACTCACTGGCCTATAGTTACTAGGATTATCCCTACTCCCCTTCTTGAACAAGGGAACCACGTTTGCTAGCCTCCAGTCCTCTGGCACTACTCCTGTAGACAAAGAGGACACAAAAATCAAGGCCAATGGCTCTGCAATCTCCTCCCTTGCTTCCCAGAGAATCCTAGGATAAATGCCATCAGGCCCAGGGGACTTATCTATTTTCACCCTTGCCAGAATTTCCAACACCTCTTCTCTACATATCTCAAAGCCATCCATTCTACTTATTCGTGCCTCAGTATTCATATCGACAACAATGTCCTGTTCCTGAGTGAATACTGACGAAAAGTATTCATTCAGTGCCTCCCCAATCTCTTCAGCCTCCACACGCAACTTCCCATTACTATCCTTGATTGGACCTATTCCTACCCTAGTCATTCTTTTATTCCTAACATACCTGTAGAAAGCCTTAGGGTTTTCCCTAATCCTACCAACTAAGGACCTTTCATGTCCCTTCCTTGCTGCTCTTAGCTCTCTCTTTAGGTCCTTCCGGGCTACCTTATAACTCTCAATCGCCTCTATTGAACCTTCATGCCTCATCTTTACAAAGGCCGCCCTCTTCCATTTAACAAGGGATTCCAATTCCTTATTAAACCACGGCTTCCTCACACGACCCTTTCCTCCCTGCCTGATAGGTACGTACTTATCAAGGACACTCAATAGTTGCTCCTTGAACAAGTTCCACATATCAATTACGCTCTTGCCTTGGAATCTACTTTTCCAATCCACACATCCTAAGTCATGCCTCACCGCATCATAATTTCCCTGCCCCCAGCTATAACTCTTGCCCTGTAGTACACACTTATCCCTCTCCATCACTAGAGTAAAAATCACCGAATTGTGGTCACTGTCCCCAAAGTGCTCACCTACCTCTAGTTCTAATACCTGGCCTGGTTCGTTACCCAGAACCAAATCCAGTATGGCCTCACCTCTTGTTGGCTTATCTACATATTGTGTCAGGAAACTCTCCTGCACACATTGGACAAACACTGACCCATCTAACGAACATGAGCTATAGCTTTCCCAATCAATATCAAGAAAGTTAAAGTCCCCCATAACAACCACCCTATTACTGTCACTCTTCTCCTGAATCATCTTCGCAATCCTTTCTTCAACGATTCTAGGACTATTAGGAGGCCTGTAAAAGACTCCTAACAGGGTGACCTCACCTCCTATTCCTAACCTCAACCCAAACTACCTCAGATGGCAAATCTTCGTCCATCTTCCTTTCCACCGCTCTAATACTATCTTTGACAAGCAAAGCCACACCCCCCCCTCTTTTACCCCCACCTCTGACCCTACTAAAACATTTAAACCCTGGAACCTGCAACAGCTAATCCTGTCCCTGATCTAGCCATGTCTCCGTAATAGCCACAACATCGAAGTCCCAGGTACCAACCCACGCTGCAAGTTCACCTACCTTATTTTGTATACTTCTGGCATTAAAGTATACACACTTCAAGCCACTCTTCTGTTTACAGGCACCCTCCTTTAAGATTGATGCCATATTCCTAACCTCCCTACACTCCAGGTCCTGCACCCTAAAGGTACAGTCTGGGTTCCCATGCCCCTGCAGAGTTAGTTTAAACCCCCCCCAAGAGCACTAGCAAACCTCCCCCCAAGGATACTGGTGCCCCTCAGGTTCAGGTGCAGACCATCCTGTTTATAGAGGTCCCACCTTCCCCAGAAAGAACCCCAGTTATCCAAGTACCGAAATCCCTCCCTCCTGCACCATCCCTGTCGCCATGCATTTAACTGTTCTCTCTCCCTATTCCTCGACTCTATCACGTGGCACGGGTAACAAACCAGAGACGACAACTCTGTTCGTTCTAACTCTGAGCTTCCAACCTAGCTCCCTAAAAGCCTGTCTAACATCCTCAGCACTCCTCCTACCTATGTCATTGGTGCCAATATGGACCACGACTTCAGGCTGCTCCCCCTCCCCCTTAAGGACCCGGAAAACACGATCAGAGACATCACGTACCCTTGCACCTGGGAGGCAACATACCAAACGTGAGTCTCTCTCGTTCCCACAAAACCGCCTATCTGTGCCCCAAACTATCGAGTCCCCAATTATTATTGCTCTGCTCTTCTCCACCCTTCCCTTCTGAGTAGCGGGGACAGGCTCCGTGCCAGAGACCTGAGCCCCGTCACTTACCCCTGGTAAGTCGTCCCCCCACAAGTATCCAAAACGGTATACTTGTTCCTGAGGGGAACGGCCGCAGGGGGTCCCTGCACTGGCTGCTTCCTCCCAGTCCCCCTCACTGTCACCCATCTATCTGCCATCTTTGGAGTTACTACTTCCCTATAGCTCCGATCTATGACCCCCTCTGCCTCCCGAATGATCCGAAGTTCATCCAACTCCAGCTCCAGTTCCCTAACACGGTCTTGGAGGAGCTGGAGATGGGTGCACTTCCTGCAAGTGTAATCAGCAGGGACGTCCATGGCATCCCTCACCTCATACATGTTGCAGGAGGAACATTGCACTGCCTTCACTGCCATCCCTCTAAAGCTAACCTTTATTTTAAAACAAAACTGGGTCTAAAGAATACAACAAGCAAAATTCAGCACTTACCTACTTACCACAACGGATCTTATTATTAGGTTAGAGGAGGAGGGCGGGTGGGAGGCACTACCTCCGTAGTGCCTCGGGTTCTTCAGCTGCGCGCTTTTAAAGAGGAAACAAACCTACCTAGGTAAGCTTACGCTCTACCTGCTTCCGGGTCTCGGCTGCCTCTCTGGTCGTCGTCACTTCCCCCTGCTGCTCCCGCTCTTTCTGTGAAGAGAGAGTGGAAAAAAACACCGCTGCCCGCTACCGGTAAGTACTTTTAAAACAAACAGTCTTACCTTAGCTGCTGCTCGCACTCAAAAAAAAAATGAATAAAAAATTTAAAAAATGAAAAAAAAATATCTTGGCATATCTCTGGGAAAATTAAAAAGTAAACAATCTTTTCGAGACATCAAAACTTGACAAATCACTTGTGGAGTTAATAGTAACTATTACAGAAGTTTACAGAAACTGAGATATAATACTCAACTTTGATATCTGCATGTTGAACTACTCACAAAAAAGGATGTGAGCTACATCACTTTATCAGAAAAAATGGCGTTCAATCCCCATTGTGTGAGCAATGGAAACATTGATACTGTGTCCACACCATGACAGGAAGTACCCTATTGATTCACAGTTATAGTCCAGAGAAGTCACTTTGGAAAAAGAATCACACAGAGAAGTCATTACATCCAGCACTAGGAAGAATTCTGCCTGGAAATTCAGACTACCTTCTCCATCTGTGTGTAACTAGTTTTGTCTGCAGAATTGTGTCTTCACTGCAGGATGTTGATCACGATTATCAACTAGAAAAGCCAAAAACTTACTTGCGCATCATCTTGGTGAACCAAGAGAGAATTCTCAAGGCCTGCAATGTTAGAAGTAATATCTTGAGGACTGAAAATAAGTGACATCTTAAAAGTTCTTTAAGTAACATAAATGCACGCTACCATTGTAACCATTTTTGTGTAAGCTTTGTGTGAATAAGAGTGGGTAGTGTTGTATTTAAATTTCAAATGTCGAAACAATATTTATTCAATTTAAACCGCAAGAAACCTGTTTTGTCAGTTCTTGGAAGTCAGTGTTCAAGTTAAAACATTTCATTGAAACACATCTTGTTGCAGTCAGGAGTTGAGGAAAAAGAAGAAATTGTGCCAGGTCTCTCTCCTGCCTGTGACATGTGCCAGACACCATTTTAGAATGACATGTGCATGTCGTGCCCACCAAAAGTATACAGAATGGGCAGATTGTGATGTCATTTGGCTGATGTGACATCTGGATTTCCATTTTGGGAAAAGGATTCTTGGCAAGAGGCCATTTCTACCCATGGTGGTCAGGGAGAAAGTTTTGCATTCCTTGCTGATTTAATAATGTATGAAAGGTACTTCAGTGTGAATATCCTCAATAAAAACTGCCATCTGCTGCAGCCACAATTTCAACAGCAGGATAACAACAAGTTGCCAGTGGCTTTGAAGATTACTGTGTTTGTGAATTTTTATGTTTAGCTTTAAGTTTGCAAGTTGCCTGGAGTAATCCTGCAACACAATCCATCAGCCTGTCCAATGTGGCACCAGCAATTCTTCTACTTTAAGGATTACCAATCTTCAATTTTTGTAGATGTGGTTTTAAGAAGCTAATGGTTTACAGGTTCATTGCTTTAGATGATTCTCAGGGAAAAGTACTTGCCTAAAGAATACCCAACTGCTTTGTCAATGATCATTCCTCCATCATACACCCATTTTGGAACTCTTCACTGATGCAATAATTTGAGGTTAAAGATGTGGATAATGAAGCATTCTAAGCCAGCAAATGGCATGACCTGGCCAAATGAAGTGCACCTTCCTCTACTTGGTATTCCAGTCCCAAAACATTAGCCAAGGAGCTCTATCAACAGTATAGGTGCTTGATATGGTGTGTTGATAAGGTAAGGATTTTCTGCTTTTTTAAAATTTTATCATGTGATTGGCTTGAAAAAGACTTCTCTCTTTCGTAACTTCAGTTTCAATTTAGGTAAAGCTTAAGATTAAAAATGGCAGGAGATCTCATACCCGAGTTATGCTCCTTTTGCTCAACAGCTGGTGTCCCTGGCTCCTTTCACGTGCAAGGAGGTGTCCAGTTGCAGCTCTTGTTAGACCACATGACTGTTCTGGAGCTGTGGATGGACTCCTGTTGGAGTATACATAATGCTGAGGGGGTTGTGGATAGCACATTTAGTGAATTGGTCACACTGCAGATTAGGATTGCTGTGGGAGAATGGGAATGGGTGACTGAAAGAGCAGGAAGACCATGCAGGTGTCCCCTGCGGTCATCTCCCTCCAAAACAGGTATACCATTTTGGATGTTGTTGGGGGAGATGGTTCACCAGGAAAACGCAGCAGTTGCCAAGTTCATGGCACCGTAGCTGTCTCTGCTGTACAGAAGGGTGGGAAAAAGAGTGGAAGGGCTACAGTCATAGGTGATTCAATTGTAAGGGGAATAGATAGGCATTTCTGCAGTCGAAAGTGAAACTTCTGAATGGTATGTTGCCTCCCAGGTGCAGGATCAGGGATGTCTCTGATCGACTGTAGAAAATTCTCAAGGGGAGGGTGAACAGCGAGTTGATGTGGTGCATGTAGGTGCCAATGATATAGGTAAAAAACGGGATGAAGTTCTACACAGAATTTAGGGAGTTAAGAACCAAGTTAAAAAATAAAGCCTCAGAGGTAGTAATCTTAGGATTGCTCCCAGTTCCACACGCGAGTCAGAGTAGGAATGATAGAATATTCAGGATGAATGTGTGGCTTGAGAGCTGGTGCAGGAGGGATGGGTTCAGATTTTAGGGACATTGGGACTGGTTCTGGGGAAGGTGGGACTATACAAATTGGATTGTCTACACCTGGGCTGGACTGGAACCAATGACCTGGGGGGTACTTTTGCTAATACTGTTGGAGAGGGTTTAAACTAATGTGGCAGGGAGATTGAAACTAAATGAGGAGGTTAATGGAAGGAGGTAGTAACTAAAGCCGGTAAGGAACTAGATAATGAAGTCAGTGTGACTTAAGAGAAGAGTAGGCAGGAAGTGGCGAATGAATGCAGAGGAACTGGTGTTCTGAACAACATTTTGTTTTAATACAAGTAGTATAGTAGGTAAGGCAGGTGAACTTAAGGCTTGGATTAGTACCTGGGAATATGATATTACTATTACTGGTTGAGGGAAGGGCACGATTGGCAACTAAGTATCCCAGGGTATCGATGCTTTAGGCGGGATTGGGGGGGGCGGGGGGGGTGCGAGGGGAGGACTAAAAGGGGTGGCGGAGTTGCATTACTAGTCAGAGGGGATATCACAACTGTGCTGAAGCAGCACAATATGGAGGACCCGAGCAGTGAGGCAATATGGGCAGAGCTCAGAAATAGGAAGGGTGCTGTAACAATGTTGGAGCTGTACTACAGGCCTCCCATAGAGGTACAAATAAGTAGAGAGATCATAAAGAGACATAGGAGCAACAGGGTGGTGGTGATAGGAGATTTTAATTTTCTCAGCATTGACTGGGATTCACTTAGTATTAGAGGATTGGTTGGAGCAGAATTTGTAAGAAGCATCCAGGAGGGTTTTCTAGAGCAGAATGTAAGCATCCAACTCGTGAAGGGGCCATACTGGACCTGGTGTTAGGAAATGAGCCCAGTTAGGTGGTTGAAGTTTCAGTGGAGGATTACTTTGGGAATAGTGATCACAATTCCATAAGTTTTAGAATACTCATGGACAAAGATGAGAGTAGTCCTAAAGGAAGAGTGCTAAATTGGGGGAAGGCCAACTATACCAAAATGCGACACGAGCTGGGGATTTAGATTGGGAGCAGCCGTTTGAAGGGAAATCCACATTTGATTGTGGGAGGCTTTTAAAGAGAAGTTGATTAGAGTTCAGGAGAGATATGTTCCTGTGAAAATAAGGGATAGAAATGGCAAGATTAGGGAACCATGGATGACAGGTGAAATTGTAAGACTAGCCAAGAGGAAAAAGGATGTGCCCATAAGTCTAAGCAACTGAAGATAGAAGAAGCTTTGGAAGAATATCGGGAATGTAGGAACAATTTGAAATGAGGAATTAAGAGGGCTAAAAGGGGTCATGAGATATCCGTAGTGAGCAGGGTTAAGGAAAACCCCAAAGACTTTTATTCATATGTAAGGAGCAAGAGGGTAACGAGGAATAGGATTGGCCCACTCAAGGACAAAGGAGGAAAGATATGTGTGGAATCAGAGAAAACTGATGAAATTCTTAATGAGCACTTTGCATCACCACTCACCAAGGCGAGGGACATGGCGGATGTTGAGGTTAGAGACCGATCTTTGATTACTCTCAATCAAGTCGGCATTAGGAGGGAGGAAGTGTTGTGTATTCTAAAAGGCACTCAGGTGGACAAGTCCCCAGGACTGGATGGGATCTATCCCAGGTTACTGAGGGAGGTGAGAGAGGAAATAGTTGGGGCTTTAACAGACATCTTTGCAACATCCTCAACACGGGTGAGGCCCCAGGGCTGGCGAACTGCTAATGTTGTCCCCTTGTTTAAGAAGGGTAGCAGGGATAATTCAGGTAATTATAGACCTGTGAGCCTGACATCCTTCGGAGGGAAGCTTCTAGAGAAGATACTAAGGGATAAGATACCCATTTGGAAGAAAATGTGCTTATTAGTGATAGGCAGCATGGTTTTATGCAGGGAAAGTCATGTCTTACCAACATAATAGAATTATTTGAAGAGGTGACAAAATTGATTGAGGGAAGGGATATAAATGTCATATAGGTAGATTTCAGTAAGGTGTTTGATGAGGTTCCCCATGGTAGGTGATGAAGAAGGTGAAGTTGAATGGTGTCTAGGGTGTTCTAGCTAAATGGATAGAGAACTGGTTGGGCACCAGGAGACAGAAGGAGTGAGAGGGAGCTTCTCAAAATGGAGACCTGTGACCAGTGATGTCCCACAGGGATCTGTGCTGGGACCACTGTTGTTTGTGATATCCATAAATGATTTGGAGGGAAGGTGTAGCTTGCCTCATTAGCAAGTTTGCAGATGACTGTAAGATTGTTGGAGTAGCAGATAGTGAAGGGGACTGTCAGCAATTATAGCACAATTTAAATAGATTGGAGAGTTGGGCAGAGAAATGGCAGGTAGAGTTCAATCTGGATAAATGCAAGGTGATGCATTTTGGAAGATGCAATTCCAGAGCTAACTATACAGTAAATGGAAAAGTCCTGGGGAAAATTGATGTACAGAAAGATCTAGGTGTTCGTACCCATTGTTCCCTGAAGGTGGCAATGCAGATTAGTAGAGCGGTCAAGAAGGTAAACTGCATGCTTTCTTTTATCAGACAGGGTATTGAGTGCAGGTGTTGGCAGGTCACGTTACAGTTGTATAAGACTTTGGTTTGGCCACATTTGGAGTACTGCATACAGTTCAAGTTGCCACATTACCAAAAGGATGTGGATACTTTGGAGAGGGTGCAGAGGAGGTTCACCAGGATGTTGCTTGGTATGGAAGGTGCTAGCAATAAAGAGACGTTGAGTAAATTAGGATTATTTTCATTGGAAAGAAGGAGGTTGAGGGGGGGGGGACCTGATTGAGGCCTACAAAATCATGAGACGTGTAGACAGGATGGATAGCAAGAAACCTTTTCCCAGAGAGGGCGACTCAAGTACTCTGGATCATGAGTTCAAAGTGAGCGGGAGAATGTTTTGGGGGGATATACATGGAAAGTTCTTCACACAGAGGGTGGTGGGTGTCTGGAATGCCTTGCACAGAAGGTGATGGGGCGGGAACAATAGCGTCACTTAAGATGTATCTAGACCGATACATGAATGGGCAGGGTGCAAAGGGATACAGATCCTTAGAAAATAGGTGGCAGATTTAGATAGAGCATATGGATTCATGCAAGCTTGGAGGACCAAAGGGCCTGTACTTGTGCTGTAATCTTCTTTGTTCTTTGTAGTCACTCAGGAGAACTGGTATTAGATATGTTAATGAGGCTTGAGGACCAATTTCTAATCACTGACTTATCCATTTAATTGCACAGCACTGAGTCTCGTCCTAAACATTTTTAGTTTCAATAAGTTTATAGTTTCAGAGAGCTGGTAACTCTGCCTCCAATTCATCAGCCTAATGCCCATCCCACATCTGTGAGCCTGGATGCCCATGATCTACAAAAACCTAGAAAAATAACAAAAATGATAACAACAAGACCAAATGTGAGATATGAATAAAGTCAATACTTGACCTTAATTACTTGAGATTATAGGATGTACAAAAAAAACTTCATTATATTTCAGCAGAAGAAAGATAGATGACAGCCTGAAATCCAATTTTGACTGGATGAATTTCCTCTCTCACTCCCTGGATATGTTGACTTTTTACAAATTCAGAATTGTCACAGCAGAATAGGATTAAGATAAAGCATTTAGTTCAATTTTAATCAAGTTTGCAATTCCTAAAAGAGAAAAAAAACTGTTCATATTTTCAACAGGATAAATAGGAGACAAAATTTTTTTCCTACAATTTTCAGTTCTTATCTAATTAATCTGTTTGATGATAAAAACATTTAGTTCTACCTTTTAGAGTGAGACCTTAATTCAAATTGATAATTCTCCATCTCTGTGGAGAAAAACTGATTTGTTTTTGTGAAAGACATACAGTTGAGAGGCAGGATGGTCAGATTGATTGTGATTGACGCATAAGATAGGGTGTTGCAAAAATGTGAGGTCGTTAATCATGGCCTTGCCCAATACTTTCCACACACAATAGTCACTTACAGCAGAGCTGAGCAGAGCCAATTGAGTACTTGAATAGAAACACAAGGGAATACCAGTAAGCTACCCCTTGAATCTGCTCAGTTAGACTGTGGTAGACTAAACTTTTACAGTCTATGCTCCATATTGCTTTGCCTCATGGAAAAATATCTAATTCTTGAAAGATATAATAAGCCCAGAATGAAAACCATTTTGGGGGGGGGGAGGTTTCAAATTTTTACTGTCCTGTGTAAGAAAATCTATGTACTGATTTTCTTTTACTCTATGGCTTAACACCACTGCTCTTGATATCTCTGCTTTTAGAAATAATTTCTCTTTCAGCAACATATGGGCAGAACCTTGTATAGCTACTGAATGTCCATACAGTTAGTATCCAGATTCTTATAATCTTTAAACATACACAACAAACTTTCTTAAATAGCTGAGGAGGATCTGATATGGTAACTATCCTGGCACTACAGTCACAGCCACCTAACATGCCAGTTACCATTCAACTACATCAGGTTCCCATTTAAGATTAAGTTGAAGATCAAAGAAAATCTACGTCAGTGATTCTTGCTTTCACCCACTTTGTACTGAGAAAGTGCACTAGAATGGGTTTGCCTTGACATCATCACAGAGCAATGCATAGAAGGTATTTTCTTCCAGAGGATGCAGTGAAGGAGATGTGCAAGCTGCTGTAGAGAAAATTGCATAGTTTGTTCAGAATGTCAGCTATTCTACCAGCACCAGTCACCACTTCCCTCAACGTCTATGTATCAAAGTTGTTTCATGCAGCAATTGAGACAGTATTTCAATGGCCAGAGAACATTGTCATTATGGAGGGGATGGAATTCTTCATAATTCAGAGAAAGCTATATTGTCAGGTGACCAGAAGCAGGTAGGTACTAAAAGTAACCGAGGTGCCTAGCCACGGGCCAGTATGCAGAAGCAGCATGAATGAATGGGACAAGTAGGACTTAATACATCATCATTGAACTATGTATTCATTTCGAAATAAAAAATGAAAGAATTGCAGATTCCTTAACTTTTCTTCTAACATTTTCCTTAATACAATCAGTCTTCCTTTTTTTGTTTCATGTTCTTCAGGTATTTGCTATTCTTTTTATCCATACTGTTGAAGGATGTTGCTTTTGTTGGCACGAGTGGGCTATTTTCCAAACAATTGTTGATTCCTCTGAGTCATATTGTATATTGTCACATGAATTCAGACTTTTTGTCTCCTGGGAATGACTTAATCGGCCTGATGGCTTTATATAAACTGCACCTGCAGTAGGATTAACATTTATCTGATACACACATGTCTCAAATGTTTTTGACTTACTCTATTAATGTAATTCAATAACGATGATCAAAATATCTGATGTTTCTGTAGCCTTAATGCTCATTAGACTATAATGAAGTGAGTTTCTTCTTTTTAAAAAAAAAGTTAATGAACAAAGTGAATGCATTTTTGTTTCAGAACTTGAAACTTAATGACATTGTATAGCTGTTGTGTTTGTCTTCAAGCAATAGCTAATTCCAGATTATTTAAAGGCTACGACTGATGGAATTTATTATTGCAGTACATGCTTTACAGTGAAGTAACTTCTGAAGCCTATTCTGCAATCTGACATTTAGAGTCACACCCACTTTATAATAGAAAGGAAACATTCCTATCTGCCTCAGCATAGCTATATGAATGAAGGTCTTGAAGCAAATAGACTCTCTGTCTGGAATGTATCTGTGAAACTGATGTGAGTACTCAATATTGTGAAAGGTTAACACTTGTAGTATTGCTTTTAGGCATGCTTTCAATGGAAAGGAAGACTTGATTAGCATATTTCACAATCTTAGAACATGCCAAGGCATTTTAAAAGCAGTGACACATTTTAAAAGTCAAGTTCTTGTTGAAACAGATGAAATGAACTGAAGTGGCCAATCTGCACTCAACAAGGTTTCACAAATAGTCCTGATATAATGAGCACACAATATTTTCTTTGGATATTGAATGAACATAGAATAGTACAGTAACTGAACAGGCCCTTTGGTCCACAATGTTGTGCTGAGGATTAATCCTAATGTAAAATAAAATAACTTAACCTACACACCCCTTAATTCACCGCTATCCATGTGCCTGTCCAGCAGTCGCTTAAATGTTCCTAATAATTATGCTACCACCACCAGTACTGGCAACGCATACCATGCATTCACAAGTCTCTGCTTAAATAACCTTCCTCTGATGTTCCCTCTATACGTTTCTTTTAATATCTTTAAAACTGTGACCCCTCGTGCCAGTCAATACTGCCCTGGGGAAACATCTCTGGCTATTGTCACTTTCCATGTCTTCCATTACCTTGTGTACCTCGATCAGGTCACCTCTCTTCCTCCTTCTCTCCAGAGAGAAAAGCCCAAGCTTAGTCAACCTCCTATATTCAGCATTCAAGTTCGACCTTCCAAAATGCATCACTTCACATTTATCCAGGTTGAACTCCATTTGCCATTTCTCAACCCAGCTCCGCATCCTGTCTATATCGCGCTGCAGCCTGTAATAGGCCTCAGGACTATTGATGGCACCTCCAACCTTTGTGTCATCTGCAAATGTACTAACCTACCCCTCAACCTCCTCATCCCAGTCATTTGTAAAACTGCAAAGAACAGAGGCCCAAGAACAGAGCTCTGTGGGATTCCACTCAACACTGACTTCCAGGCAGAATATTTTCCATCGACAACCTCTCTCTGCCTTCTGTCAGCTAACCAATTCTGAATCCAGATAGCCAAATCTCCCTGTATCCCATACTTCCTTACTTTATGAATGAGCCTACCATGAGGAACCTTATCAAATTCCTTGCTGAAGTCCATATACACCACATCCAATGCTCGACCTTCATCGGCCTGCCTTGTCGTCACCTCAAAGAACTCAATAAGATTTGTGAGGCATGAACTGACCCTCACAAAGCATGCTGACTGCCTTTAGTCATGCAATGTTTTTTCAAATAGTCATAAATCCTATCCCTCAGAATTCTTTCCACAACTTTGCTGACCACAGACATAAGACTGAGTGGTCTGTAATTGCCAGGAATTTCCCTATTACCCTTCTTGAAAAGAGGAACAACATTCACCTCCTTCCAATCCTCCGGTACAAGTCCTGTGGAGAGTGAGGAGGCAAAGATCTTCGCCAGCAGCTTAGCAACCTCCTTTCTCGTTTACCGGGGTAGCCTAGGATAAATCTGGTCTGGCTCTGGGGCCTTATCAATCTTAATGTTTGCCAAAATTTCCAGCACATCAACTTCATCAATGTTGATCTGGTCAAGCCTGTATCCCAGTTCCTCAAAGTTTTCATTCACAACAAGGTCCCTTTCCTTAGTGAAAACTGAAGCAAAAAAACACTTTTAGGGCTTCCCCTATCTGCTCACACTCCACATACAAGTTCCCTATGCTATCCCTGATCAGCTCTACCTTCTCCCTGATCATTCTCTTATTCGTCACCTATGAGTAAAATACCTTTGGGATCTCCCAAATCCTCCTTGCCTAGCCTTTTTCGTGCCCCTTCCTGGCTCTCCTCATTTCTGAACTCCTTTCTAGCAAGCCTGTAATCCTCTAAAGCTGTGCAAGATCCTTGCTTCCTCCACCTTTATGTAAGCTGCTTTCCTCCTTTTCTCTGTTCTCGTCATCCAAGGTTCCTTAATCTTACCCCTCCTTACCTATCTCAGAGGAACAAATTCATGCATCACTCACAAAAACTGCTTCTTAAACAATTTCCACATGTCTGTTGTGTTCTTTCTGTGGAACAATTGCTCCCAGTCTGTACTTCCCAACTCCTGTCCGATAGTGTCATAATTCCTTTTCCCCAATGAAATATCTTCTCTTGGTAACTGCTCCTTTCCCTCTCCAGGCTATGGTAAATGTGAGGCAGTTGTGGTCATTGTCACCAAAGTGTTCTCCCTCTGTGAGATCTGACAGCTGTCCTGGCTCATTGCTGAGCATCAAATCCAAAATGACCTCTGCTCTCGTTGGTCTGTCTACATTACTGAGTAATGAAACCCTCCTGAACACACCTGCCAAAAACTGCTCCATTCAAACCATTTGCAGTAAGGAGGTTCCAGTTAATATTGGGAAAGTTGAAATCATCCATAACAACAAGCCTGTTACATCTGCATTTTTCGAAAAACTGTCTGCCTATGAGTTCTTCAATCTCTCTTACAGCAATGAGGGGGTCTGTAGAGATGGCTATTCCCTTGCTGTTCCTAAGTTCCACCCATACTGACTCAGTAGACAAATCTTCCTCAACAACCTTCATTTCTGTAGCTCTCTAATTAGCAATGCTACACCCCCTTCTCTTTTTCCACACTCCCTGTTCTTTCTAAATGTTCCACACCCTGGAACATCAAGCAAACATTCCTGACCCTGTGAAACCCACATCTCCGTGATGGCCACAACGTCATAGCCTCAAGTACTGAACCATGCTCTAAGTTTGTCACTCTTATTGCTGACGCCCCTTGCATTAAAGCAGACACACTTTAACTGATCCCTTTGTTTCATCGCGTAGAAACCTTCCCAATAGATTCACTACATCCTGTCACTGCCCCATCTGCAACTGGCCCCCTCTCAGATATGTGCCTCTGATTCCCACCCCCCTGCCAAACTAGTTTAAACCCTCCCGAACCACACGAGCAAATCTCCCACCCAATACATTTTGTGCCTGTCCAGTTCAGGTGCAACCTGTCCTTCATGCACAGGTCCCACCTTCCCCAGAAGACATCTCAATGGTCTCGGTATCTGAAGCGCTCCCTTCTGCTCCAGCCTCGCAGCCACATGTTAAGCTACACTCACTGACTGTTTCTCACCTCACTGTCTCGTGGCACCGGTAGTAAACCTGAGAACACTACTCTACTCTGTCTGCTCTTCAGCTTCCAACCTAGCTCTCTGTAGTCACTTTTCAGATCCTCAATCCCTTTCCTGGCTATATCATCAGTGTCAATATGTACCACGATTTCTGGCTGCTCACCCTCCCCCCTTCAGAATCATGTAAACCTGATGGGCGACATCCCGGCACCAGGGAGGCAACATACCTTCTGGGAGTCCTGTTCCTGACCACAAAATCTCCTGTCAATCTGTCTAACGTTTGAGTCCCCTACCACTAGCACTTTTCTATTCTTTGCACCCCCTCCTCTTCCCCGCCCCCTGCCCCCACCACCTTCCCTTCTGAGCCACTGCCAGGCTCAGTGCCAGAGACCTGACAACTATGGCTTTCCACTAGTAGGCCATTCCCACCAGCAATATCCAAAATGGTATACTTAGTGCTGAGGGGAACGGCCACAGGGGATCCCTGCTTTGACCGTCGGTTCCCTTTCTGTAACCCTGACTGTAACCCAGCTGTCCTTATGCTGTGTCTGAGGCATGACCACCTCCCTGTACATCCTCTCAATTTCTTGCTTAGCCTCCCTGATGATCCATAGTTTATCCAGCTCCAGTTCCCTGTTTTCGAGGAGCTGGAGTTGGGTGCAGTTCCCGCAGATGCAGTCAGCAGAGACATGTAAAGTGTCTCTCACCTGCCACATTCTGCAGGAGGAACATGCAATGCGCTACTCTGAAAACCCATACAGGACTGAACAAAGGAAGAGAAGAAAAAGAAAATGAGAAACCTGAAAACTTGCCGAGTTTACAGACTCTTAGTAAGATTAGAGGAGGTGGGTGGGAGGGAAGCCCTACGGTGTAGGGTCTCTGGTTTAGATCTCACCCACTTAAAAACTTCCCGGCAGCACCCGTTTCTCTCTGCCCTCTCTCCTCGCCACTCTGTTCAAAAAATGTTGTTTTTTACTTACCTTCCCAGCAGTCCTCCACTCCTCCCTCGCATCTCTCGGCAAATGGAGGCTCTGACGCCTGAGGTAAGTATCGTAAACTGTTATACTCACCTTCCCAGCAGTCCTCCGCTCCTCCCTTGCCCCTCTCAGCAAATGAAAGAAAATGAGACCTCTTTATCTGAATGATAGCAGCCCATTAATACTTCATTGAGTGAGAATCTAGATTGTGCTCAAGGCTCTGGAGTCAGACTTGTTGAACAGAATCTATAGATGTTAGCATGATATGTTTGAGGCACACTAACAATATGGAAGATATGCATTTAAGCTAATGATTCCAGAATTTTATTTCACAACCACTTTTAACTAGTCATGATTTGGAGATGCCGGTGTTGGACTGGGGTGTACAAAGTTAAAAATCACACAACACCAGGTTATAAGCTTAACAGTCAATCAATTTTTCAATGTTTACTTTCAGTTACATCACACTGCAAATTTTTGCTATAAATTCTGTGTTACGATCGAGCCCTCCACTATCACCTGATGAAGGGGCGTCGCTCTGAAAGCTAGTGTGCTTCCAATTAAACCTGTTGGACTATAACCTGGTGTAGTGTGATTTTTAACTTTTAACTAGGTGATTCCTGCTCAAAACGTTCCCCACAATCTCAACCCTCAGGGACAGGCAGTGACTTAGTTCAAATGTCAGTAGATGAGCAATCTAGAAGCCCAGACTAATGCTTTAGGAACACAGATTCATACCCCACTGTAACAGTTAGTAGAATTTACCTTCTACTAAAAACTAAAAGCTGATCTTAGTAATGATGACCTTGAAACCTTTGTCAATTATTTAGAAAAATGAATCCATTTTGTTCATTAATGTTCTTTAGGGAAGAAACCCTGTATTCTTGAGTATTTGGCTTACATGTGACTGCACCCCCACAGCAACATGATTGACTCTGACTCTGAAATACCCTCTGAACTGGTCTAGCAAGCCACTCGGTTATGTTAAACTGAATTAACCACCCAGCATTGACCTAGGTGCTGAAAATGAAAGTGTGCCCAAGCCTTGTCAATGCTGCACACTGCTCCTTATTAACGTCTGGAGACTTGTCAAAATCATGAGATCTATCTCTCTCAGACATACTCGTGGAATCACACCTTGCTGTGTCCTGAATGCTACCATCAGGAATCTTTGTTATATCCAGTCCCACCAAAAGGACAGACCAAGTAGAGGAGTGGCACACAAAGGATTAACTGGGAGTCCTCAAAATTAACTCTGAACACATTGAAGTCTCATGGCAACAAGTGAAACAAGGGCAAGGAAACCTGCTGACTGCCTGTCCTGGCTCCCCCTCAGCTGATGGACTTAAGCTTCTGCATGCTGACCAGCAATTCGAAGAAGCACTGAGATGGCAAGGTGGCAAAGTGTGTACTCTGGGGAGGGGGCCTTTAGTGTCTCTCTCCAGGTATGCCTCATTTGTGCCAATACCAACCATGCATGCTGATCAAGCCCTAAAGGACATAGCTGCTTCACTGGGCCTGTGAAAGGTGGTGAAGGAACCAACGACCGGAAAAACAACTTGAGGTGGACCTCCCCAATCTACCAGTTGGCAATACATTGGCTACAACGCTACTGGCAGAAGTAACCACTACTGAACATTAAAGGAGGCAAAATTACATCTTCACATTGAGGTTTTCCAATCATATGTTGTGTGGCATCAACACAATCCTTAACGAGAGAGATTTCAAACAGATCTAGCAATTTTAAGCTGGGCATCCTTTAGATGCTGTGCACCATCAGCAGGAGCAGAATTCTACTGAACCACAACCAGTAAACTCATGGTCTGACATACACTGCATCAGTGCTGGCAAGCTAAGGGAATTAACCCTAGTTTGAGGAAGAATGCAGGAGTTGCAGCAGGCATACCTTTAAAAACTAAGTTGCAAACCTAATGAAGTTACAGCATACGATTATTTGCATAGCATGTAATGTTAAGAAGCCACTTGAAGCAATTGGATTCTGCAAAGGCTGGGTTTTGTTTTATTCATTCACAGGATGGGGGCTTTCCTGGCTAGACCAGTATTTATTGCCCAGAGGGCAGTTAAGAGTTAGCTACATTGCTGTGGGTCCGGAGTCATACACAGGGTAGACTAGGTAAAGATGGCAGTTTCCTTCCCTAAAAGACATTAGTGAACTAGATGGATTTTTTTTCTGACAATCAACAATGGATTCATGGTCATCACTAGATTCTTAATTCCAGATATTTACTGAATTCAAATTCCACCACCTGTTGTGAGTAGGATTCAAGCCCAGGTTGCTAGAATATTATCTGGATCTCTGGATTAGCAATCCAGCAATAATACTGCTAGGCCATCACCTCCCGTGTGTGTGCATTCTGACAATACTTCAGCAATGATATCGAAGACTTGTGTTCCAGACCTTGCCACACTCCCAGCCAAGATGTTCCCATACAGCTGCAACATTGGCATCTATCCAACAGTGTGTAAAACTGCACAGGTATGTCATCTACACAGAGAGCAAGACAAATCCAACCAAAGTATTTACCATCCTGTCAGTCTACTCTTGATCATCAACAAAGTGATGGGACATGCATTCAACAGTGATGCAAGCGATGCTTAGCAATAACTAGCTCATTGAGCTGTGTGAACCACTCCACTCTCGACCTCATTAAAGCCTTTGAACAAAAGAGCTAAACTAAAAAAAAAGTACAGTGGAAGTTACTGCCCTTGATTTTAAGGCATCACTTGACCAAGTATGATTTCAAAGCGCCCTAGCAAAATAAATCGTGGAGAAATCATTACTAGATGGAAACGTACCTAGAATAAAGGAAGACGGTTGATCCAAAATAGGCACCAAGAAATCCAACGGTTTTTAGTACAGGTATTTGTCTTTCCCACAAGTAGAAAGGTTCTAAGCCAACTCTATGGAACCTGTCAAGATTCTAAAGATTTCTATTTAGGTTATCCCACAACCTTCATATAGCATGTTCATTTTCCCCAGGTTTGATGCAGTTGATGACATTGGAATAAAAGGGCCTCCTCAAGGGTAATTACGTACCTTATTGCAGCTTTTTGCTCTTGGCTTGCCAGGAGAATTGTCAATTTCCAGATTAATTATTGCACATTTTTCTTTGTTTTCTCATTTTCAGTAATTGTTGTGCATACTTGGAATGCTAAAATTGCTACTTAATGTTCAATAGAGCTACACAGATTGAGCAGTCACTTCCACCTGATCCTGCTAGGCCTATCAAAAGAACACAGGCTGAGAGTCGCTTTCAGCATATCTGAGAAGCAATGCTGTTCAAGCTTGTAGTTCTCTAGTTTGGTTGCAACCTTTGCTTGCTGAGCAAGGAAATTCACAATTACTACAGACCACAGTTCCTATTAGTTCCTTACTGACTCTTAGAGAGGTTATCAGCAAATGAACTGAAACAAGGACTAAGCAAGGATCACAAATAGGTGGCCTTAATGTTTGCACAACTATATGGTTGCAAGTTGATCTCAAGGTCAAAAATGACCTATTAATGGATGTAATAACTATTAACTTTTTAAAAAGAATAATAACTATTTATGGCTGCACGGAGATTCAATGGTTAGCACTGCTGCCCTAACGCCAGAAACGCAGGTTTGATTCCACCCTCTGACAACTGTCTCTGTGGAGTTTACATTTTCTCCCTGTGTCTGTGTGGGTTTCCTTCCACAGTTCAAAGATGTGCAGGTTCAGTGGATTGGCCATGCTAAATTATCCATCGTTTCCAGGAATGTGTGGGATAAGTGGATTAGCAATGTGAAATGCAGGGTCACAGGGATAGGGTAGAACATAGAACATAGAACATAGAACAATACAGCACAGAACAGGCCCTTCGGCCCACGATGTTGTGCCGAACTTCTATCCTAGATTAAGCACCCATCCATGTACCTATCCAAATGCCGCTTAAAGGTCGCCAATGAATCTGACTCTACCACTCCCTCGGGCAGCGCATTCCATGCCTCCACCACTCTCTGGGTAAAGAACCCACCCCTGACATCTCCCCTATACCTTCCACCCTTCACCTTAAATTTATGTCCCCTTGTAACACTCTGTTGTACCCGGGGAAAAAGTTTCTGACTGTCTACTCTATCTATTCCGCTGATCATCTTATAAACCTCTATCAAGTCACCCCTCATCCTTCGCCGTTCCAACGAGAAAAGGCCGAGAACTCTCAACCTATCCTCGTACGACCTACTCTCCATTCCAGGCAACATCCTGGTAAATCTTCTCTGCACCCTCTCCAAAGCTTCCACATCTTTCCTAAAGTGAGGCGACCAGAACTGCACACAGTACTCCAAATGTGGCCTAACCAAAGTCCTGTACAGCTGCAACATCACCTCACGAGTCTTGAATTCAATCCCTCTGCTAATGAACGATAATACTCCATAGGCCTTCTTACAAACTCTATCCACCTGAGTGGCAACCTTCAAAGATCTATGTACATAGACCCCAAGATCCCTCTGTTCCTCCACCTGACCAAGAACCCTACCATTAACCCTGTATTCCGCATTCTTATTTGTTCTTCCAAAATGGACAACCTCACACTTGGCAGGGTTGAACTCCATCTGCCACTCCTCAGCCCAGCTCTGCATCCTATCTAAGTCCCTCTGCAGCCGACAACAGCCCTCCTCACTGTCCACAACTCCACCTATCTTTGTATCATCTGCAAATTTACTGACCCACCCTTCGACTCCCTCCTCTAAGTCATTAATAAAAATTACAAACAGCAGAGGACCCAGAACTGATCCCTGCGGAACTCCACTTGTAACTGGACTCCATGCTGAATATTTACCATCTACCACCACTCTCTGACTTCTACCGGTTAGCCAGTTTTCTATCCAATTGGCCAAATTTCCCTCTATCCCATGCCTCCTGACTTTCCGCATAAGCCTACCATGGGGAACCTTATCAAATGCCTTACTAAAATCCATGTACACTACATCCACTGCTCTACCCTCATCCACATGCTTGGTCACCTCCTCGAAGAATTCAATAAGACTTGTAAGGCAAGACCTACCCTTCACAAATCCGTGCTGGCTGTCCCTAATCAAGCAGTGTCTTTCCAGATACTCGTAAATCCTATCCCTCAGTACCCTTTCCATTACTTTGCCTGCCACAGAAGTAAGACTAACTGGCCTGTAATTCCCGGGGTTATCCCTATTCCCTTTTTTGAACAGGGGCACAACATTCGCTACTCTCCAGTCCCCTGGTACCACCCCAGTTGCCAGTGAAGACGAGAAGATCATTGCCAACGGTACTGCAATTTCCTCTCTTGCTTCCCACATAATCCTAGGATATATCCCGTCAGGCCCGGGGGACTTGTCTTTCCTCAAGTTGTTCAAAATGTCCAACACATCTTCCTTCCTAACAGGTATCTCTTCTAGCTTATCAGTCCGTTTCACACTCTCCTCTTCAACAATACGGTCCCTCTCGTTCGTAAATACTGAAGAGAAGTACTTGTTCAAGACTGTGTAGGAGAATGTGTATGGATGGGACTCTTTTGCAGGGTTAGTATGACTCAATGGGCCAAATGGCCTGCTTCCATATTGCAGGGATTCTATGATGTGAACAGTCTTGATGCAGGTCAATAACATGATGAGAAAGCAAAGCAAGCCTTTATTTCTATGGAATAAAACAGAAATGTGAAAGAGCCTATTGACATGACACTTGTGTCAAACTTTATTTACTATATTACTTGTAGTTCACTGTACAATCATGGTTGTTGTATTATGGAAGTAATTTAGTGGCCTTGGTAAGGGCGCAAAAAGAAATTACATGATTCGCACCAGAAATGTAAAATTGCACCAATTCTTGAGGAAATTAACACATTAGATGAAGGTTGCATGATAACCTAATGGAGATCTTTTAAACTCCTGACACATTCAATAGAGTATGCTTACAGCTTTTCCATTTGTGGAAAAAAATGCTGCAACCCATGATTTCTTGATGCCTATATTGAATCAAACCCCTTCACTGAGAGACAGGTGACCATATGGAACTTGTCTCAACCAGTAGCTAAAACAAATAATATGCATGGATTAAAGGTGAGATTAGATAAACATGAGGGAGAAGGGAGGAGACTTTTATGTTGTTAGTATTAGGTGAGCAAAGCCAGGAGGTGATTTGAGTGGAACATAAGCACTGGCATGGACCGGTTAAGCCTGATTGACTGTTTCTACGTACCTAGCAAAGACCTGCAAAACATTTACAGTCATCTTAGTATATAAATTTAAAAAGTACTTCTTTAAATACAGCATTTCTAGTTATTCTTTCAACAAGGGCAATAAGAAAATCAAGACGTCGCATTCATGAAAAAAAGCTACATAAAGATGTTCAAGTATGAAAGTAGGCCATGGGATAAAAATAGAAATTCTGTGAAGAGTCTGGCCTTGTGACTTGTTCATAGTCATAGAAAATTGAACATAATTGAAAACTATTCTCTCCTGATTTGAAACAGTAGATTTATATTTTATGGGCTCAGTAGTACTTGAGAAATAAATATTCTACTTCTTTTAACTTACACATCTATCATTGAAGAGAAACCGCTTCCTAACCACCAAGCTTATTTCATGAAGCAGTCCTTGATTAAGTTTCCAATTTTTTATCAACTTTGTAATGGTGCCTTCCTTGAGTTTGAGTTTGTGCAATGGCATGCTTGTTGGAGTTAGACTGCATTGAAACTCTGGAGGATATAGATTGTTATTATATTCTTCATCCATCAAATGAATGCTGATGTATTTTTTCACTTTACCTGACCCCTGACAGATTCAGAATTCTGAGAGCTATGGTTTAATGAGCGAAGGTCAGTGTAGATTTGTTGAGGGAAAGTTGTGTTTGTAAAATTTGCTCAAATGTTTTGAGGGATTAAGCAGGGATGCAAAGGAGGGTCTTGATTTGATGTGGATTATGTGGACTTTAGCAAGGTTTTGATAAGTTTTTATAATGGCAGACTGATCAAGAAAGTAAGTGTCCATGGGATCCAAGGCAAAATGGTACATTGGATCCAAAATTGACTGAAAAGGAGGAAGGATACAATGATGGGCAGATGGTTCTGAGCGTTTAAATCCATTTCAAATGGACTTCCTCGGGCCTCGATGCTGAGACCTTTTCTGTTTGTGGTGTATATTAATGATTTGGACTTGTGTGTTTGCATATGACTTGAATGTTGGTAGGCTGGTAAATAGTGAAGAGGGTAGTTGTAAACTGCAGCTGGTCAGATGAGCAAAGCAGTGGCAACTGGAATTCAATCCAGGAAAATGAGATAATACATTTTGGGAGGGCTTACAAGGCAAGAGATTAAACTATAAATGGGAGGACATGGCAAAGTACTGAAGATCACCAAAGTCCTTGATCCCTTAAGTTAGTAGGCCAGGTAAGACAAATTGGTTCAGAAAATATTTGGGATACTTACCTTTTTATTAGCCAAGCTGTAGAATTCAAGAGCAGGAAAATTATGCTGGAACTGCATAAAATTGACTAGGCCAACAACTGGAGTATTGTGTGCTGTTCTTGTCTCTCTATTATAGGAAGGATATAAGTGCATGAAAGAGGATGCACTAGAGATTTAGCAAAATGCTGCTTGAGCTGGAGGATCCGTGTTATGAAGAAAGATTGGCTGGATTGAGAGGGGTCATGTTAGAGTCATATACATTATGAAGGGCATAGATGGGGTGAATAGGAAGACATAGGATAGTAAGTCATTTACATAGAACATTACAGCACAGTACAGGGCCTTTGGCCCTCGATGTTGAGTAGACCTGTGAAACCAATCTGAAGTCCATCTATCCTACACTATTCCATTTTCACATAAATGATTTGGATGCGAGCATAAGAGGTACAGTTAGTAAGTTTGCAGATAACACCAAAATTGGAGGTGTAGTGGACAGCGAAGAGGGTAACCTCAGATTACAACAGGATCTGGACCAGATGGGCCAATGGCCTGAGAAGTGGCAGATGGAGTTTAATTCAGATAAATGCGAGGTGCTGCATTTTGGGAAAGCAAATCTTAGCAGGACTTATACACTTAATGGTAAGGTCCTTGGAGTGCAGGTTCATAGCTCCTTGAAAGTGGAATTGCAGGCAGATAGGATAGTGAAGAAGGCATTTGGTATGCTTTCCTTTATTGGTCAGAGTATTGAGTATAGGAGTTGAGAGGTCATGCTGTAGCTGTACAGAACATTGGTTAGGCCACTGTTGGAATATTGCGTGCAATTCTGGTCTCCTTCCTATCGGAAAGATGTTGTGAAACTTGAAAGGGTTCCGAAAGGATTAACAAGGATGTTGCCAGGGTTGGCAGATTTGAGCTACAGGGAGAGGCTGAACAGACTGGGGCTATTTTCCCTGTAGCATCGGAGGTTGAGGGGTGACCTTATTGAGGTTTACAAAATTGAGGGGCATGGATAGGATAAATAGACAGTCTTTTCCCTGGGGTCGGGGAGTCCAGAACTAGAGGGCATAGGTTGAGGGTGAGAGGGGAAAGATATAAAAGAGACCTAAGGGGCAACTTTTTCACGCAGAGGGTAGTAAGTTATGGAATGAGTTGCCAGAGGATGTGGCAGAGGCTGGTACAATTGCAACATTTAAGACACATTTGGATGGGTATATGAATAGGAATGGTTTGGAGGGATTTGGGCTGGGTGCTGGCAGGTGGGACTAGATTGGGTTGGTATGTCTGGTCAGCATGGACAGGTTGGACTGAAGGATCTGTTCCATGCTGTACATCTCTATGACTCTATATGTTTATTCAATGACAATTTAAATGCCCTTAAAGTTGGCGAGTCTATTACTGTTGCAGGCAGGGCATTCCACACCCTTACTAACTCCCTGAGTTAAGAACCTACTTCTGACATCTGTCCTATATCTATCACCCCTCAATTTAAAGCTATGTCCCCTTCATGCTAGCCATCACCATCTGAGGAAAAAGGCTCTCACTGTCCGCCCTAACTGATCCTCTGATCATCTTGTATGTTTCTATTAAGTCACCTCTCAATCTTATTCTCTCTGATGAGAAAAGCTTCCAGTCCATCAGTCTTTCCTCGTAAGACCTTCTCTCCATACCTGGCAACATCCTAGTAAATCTTCTCTGCACCCTTTCCAAAGCTTCCACATCCTTCCTACATTACAGTTCTGATGACCAGACCTGTACATAATACTCCAAGTGTGACCACACCACATTTTGTACAGCTGCAGCATGACCTCATGGCTCCGAAATGCAATCCTTGTACCAATAAAAGCATTAGTAGATGTGTTAATAATCAGAGAGCATAAATTTAAGGCTTTGTAGAAAACTACAACTGCAGTTAGAAACACTTTCACCCAGAGGTTGATGTGAGTCATTGTTTTTACCCAGGCAATGACTGTAGAATGCTGGAAACTAGATTCTGGATTAGTGGCGCTGGAAGAGCACAGCAGTTCAGGCAGTATCCGAGGAGCAGTAAAATCGATGTTTCAGGCAAAGGCCCTTCATCAGGAATAAAGGCAGAGAGCCTGAAGGGTGGAGAGATAAGCTAGAGGAGGGTGGGGTTGGGGAGAAAGTAGCATAGTACAATAGGTGAGTGGGGGGGGGGGGGGGGGGGGGGGATGTCAGGACATGGTTGAAGAGCTTCAGGGCAGAGGGACTCCCTGAGATTCTTGTAGAGAGAGGAGGAAAACTTCTTCACGGCAGGCATCCTTGCAAGAGGATTTGCAGTAGGGTTAAAATCAACTAGGTAAAAACAATGACTGCAGAATGCTGGAAACCAGATTCTGGATTAGTGGTGCTGGAAGAGCACAGCGGTTCAGACAGCATCCGAGGAGCAGTAAAATCGACGTTTCAGACAAAAACCCTTCATCAGGAATAAAGGCAGAGATTGCCTGACAGAGTGGTTGAGTCAGAAACTCTCAACATTTAAACAATATTTGGATATTCCCTTGTGTGTCATAATATCCAGCGCTACGTGCCAAAAGCTGGAAAAGGGATCAGTATAGTCAGATTTTTGATTACCATGACCACAATGCGCTGCATTGGCTCTTTCTGTGCTGTACATGCCTGAGTTTTGCAAAACACTTTCTATAAGCCTGCGCATCTTCATTTGTAGCCCAAATCACAGCTTTTGAGTCATACATTTGTTAAATTGTTGTCCTTAAAATGTTGCCACATTTCACACAAGCCAATTTATCCATGGCAATCAATCCCATTACTTCTAATCATTCACAGCATCAATCATTCTATTGTTCATAAACATAATCTCTCCAGCTGGGCTAACTTAATTATTGGTTTCTCCTTAGCTTGTATTGTTTTTGTTCTCCACAAATTTCTCAACCCCATAGTCAGCAACCAATACATTACATGGTTCAGTCCTCTGTACATCCATGTGTTTGTGTGTTTCAGACAACAAACCTTCCCCCAACAGACATTTCAAAACAGTCCAGACAACCTAAAACAGAGTATTGTTATATCATCTATATATTATCTATATAATCCTGCAGTACTTGGAAAAGCAGGCCCAAAAGGAAATTGGATCTTAATTATGTACTATTTACTTATTGGATGTTTTGTTTTTCCAATCAGTGCTGTGCAGTACAAGCTATTCAATATCAGTTAGGGATGATAAAATATCCAAGAAATTTCACCTTAACATGGGGTGAACAGTTGAATAGATACCTGATTCAGGCCAAAATAAAAGTTTCTTAAACAACTTTACAATTGCTGTAATGGAATTGAGAAATGCTTAATGATTTCTGTCTCCATCAGAACTGTTGTCCAATTTAAATGTTGGCATTTTAAATGATAGGGTCTGTACTGACTGATTTTGATAGTTCAATTTAATCCACTTGATGTTATGACACACCTACCAGGATAGATAGGACTTGAACCCAGAACATCTGGCTTATCGGTAGGGGCACTTCTATTATACCACAATCCACTGAAGTGAAACAGTCTGGATCAGATCACTCCCCCATTTTGCATCACCACTCTGTTTAAAGTTTCATTGAAGTAGATGGAAAATAAAATAGGGGAGCTAATTGGATTGTTTGCTTTCTTGCCAAGCAGGTCACATTAAGGTTAGTTCTATTGATTTCCACAGTACAAATGATTTAGCATCAAAATTTGGTGCAAGCACACACCTGACTGTGACCCCTTTCATGGCACTGCTAACGTATCAACTGATATATTTATCTAAATTACTCACTCATTTTTAGTACAATATAGAACTCATTGAAGTTTTCCTAAATTTCATTCCACCAATATGCATTTAATCCAGAAATCCTCTAATTAGGTAAGCCCCCAAACCAAAGAGTACTTAGACTGTAGGATCAACTGTACCTATGTTTATGCAGAATTTATAATTGCTTACTTAAATGTATGGTACTTTGTAAGACCTGTGAGTAGCAGATCCTTGTTCATCACCTATTTGTTAATTGTTTCCTATTTTGAGGAATTGACCTGGTTAAGGCCACAACATTCTTCGCTAGTTTAAAACTTTTCATTGTTCTGTCCTAAGTTTATCTTATCTGGTGTTAAGGTTTCCTTTAAACTGTTTTGAAACACCTTGGGGGTCCTTTTAGGTTACATGTGCTTTAAAAATACAAATGTTGTGTTCAGTTTGCAATTACTTCACATTTTTTTCACATTATTAACTAAAATAATTGTTGCAATTTTTATTTAAGATTACTTGTAACCCTTCACATTGAAAAAGACTTGTGTATGCGGGACTTTAGTGAACAACAGGAACTGTAGCCTGTCACCTTAACCATTGAGTTAATGATAGATAAAGAAACAGAGGCGTAAAATTGAAGGAAATAGATTATATTTGAGTAATGAGGAGGTTCTGCGGAAAGAAGTAAAAGGAGAGAAAGAAAATTTAATGAAATTTGTATGGTCAATATTTGGTGCTTGCTGACTGAGTGGTAGGTGTAAGTGAAGTGGTGCACAGGAATCGCTCCATATGGCTAGAAAAGGTCACCCTGATATTGAGGCTTGGCCTCTACTCATTTCCAGCAAGCCAACAAATTGGGTAAAACATTGATAATCTTGCCATTGAAGTAGATGGGAAAATTGGGATACTATTGGCATTGCAGCAATCTTTGAGCATTTGAGGAAAGGACGACTGGAAAAGAGTAACATTTGGATAAATAGCTGTCAGCGTCTATGTTGGAACAACAAGCAACAAGAGTGATTTTGAATGAGTCTTGATGTAAATCAGGGGAAGAGAGTAGCAGTCATCAGTGTAAGGGGATGGTGAACCTCAACCGCTTATGTTTCATATATGTGGGATCCTCAGGTGTACTACAGCCCTTTCTGGCTCTGTGTTAATGCTTGTTCATTGTTTAAAATGTATTCTCTGTTGCACCCTAAAGATGCCCGTTAAGCCTAGTTTTCTCGAGAGAGAGAGAGAGCTTGGGGCTCACTTAGGCCAAACTCATTTAGCAGCAAGGGCCTTAAATGGTAGAAAGTGTCTTTGTCAAAGTATACCTCCTTGATGGATGAGCACTGAGTGGCAATTTTATGACCTTGATCAATATGGCACTGACACTTTTCAAACTTGTGGTTCCATTTGTGGGATATTGGAAGTTTAGAATGCTAAACTGTATTTGGCAAAGGACATTACACAGCTGCTAACTGCTCCATTGCCTGGTTTCCTATATAATCAAGATTCACATTGTTGATTGTCTTTTTGAAGTACTTATATAATCATTTCTTTCCTTTGGAGGCAAGTAAAACAATGTTTTAGATCAATGAATCTCTGGAAACTTACCCCAATTGAAGTTGTGATTGTCACAATGAGAAATCAAAGTGCCTTGTTACTTTTAAATAAGTGTCTTTGAAGACTTACCAAAGTCCTTATGACAGGCAAAATGAGTTGTGATTCATTTTGAGTAAAAGATTATTTAGATGTTTGGAGAGGTTATCCTTTTAGGAGTGAATGCCCCAATACTCAGACTCATAATCTAGTCACAGAACCACTAATTACATAATTGAGAGACCCATAATTCACACGTTCTTCTCCAGAGCAGGACACTAGAGTGTGTCCCTGCATTTGACCTACAAGACATGGATCCAAATCCACCTGTTCCAGACTGTTTCGTAACTTCTCTCAACAGGTTTATTAAGCAATTCGCTGCTAATATATAGTTTCAAACTGTTAAGGTGATATGGTTCTGCCTGAGAAGTTCTTGCAATACAGTGGTATTGTCTCTACCTCTGACCCAGAACGTCAAGGATCAAATTCCACCTGCTGCAGAGATGCAGCATAATAGCTCTGAACAGGTTAATTTAAAAAAACTTCACAGATCCTCCTCATAATAGGAAACCACTTTAAAATGGCAGCAGCTAAACACTCAGCATTGATGTGATAGTACATCTGCTGATATCATTTTGGGCTCATCACAGCCCCAGTCACGTTATTTTGATTTGCTAGAAATCAACTCTCAATTCACTATGGTAAAAACAATGACTGCAGATGCTGAAAACCAAATACTGGATTAGTGGTGCTGGAAGAGCACAGCAGTTCAGGCAGCATCCAACGAGCAGCGAAATCGACGTTTCGGGCAAAAGCCCTTCATCAGGAATAAAGGCAGTGAGCCTGAAGCATGGAGAGATAAGCTAGAGGAGGGTGGGGGTGGGGAGAGAGTAGCATAGAGTACAATGGGTGAGTGGGGGAGGAGATGAAGGTGATAGGTCAAGGAGGAGAGGGTGGAGTGGATAGGTGGAAAAGAAGATAGGCAGGTCGGACAAGTCAAGGAGACAGTAACTGAGCTGGAAGTTTGAAACTACGATGAGGTGGGGGAAGGGGAAAGGAGGAAGCTGTTGAAGTCCACATTGATGCCCTGGGGTTGAAGTGTTCCGAGGCGGAAGATGAGGTGTTCTTCCTCCAGGTGTCTGGTGGTGAGGGAGCGGCGGTGAAGGAGGCCCAGGACCTCCATATCCTCGGCAGAGTGGGAGGGGGAGTTGAAATGTTGGGCCTCGGGGCGGTTTGGTTGATTGGTGCGGGTGTCTCGGAGATGTTCCCTAAAGCGCTCTGCTAGGAGGCGCCCAGTCTCCCCAATGTAGAGGAGACCACATCGGGAGCAACGGATACAATAAATGATATTGGTGGATGTGGAAGGCTCCTTTAGGGCCTTGGATAGAGGTGAGGGAGGAGGTGTGGGCACAGGTTTTACAGTTCCTGCGGTCGCAGGGGAAAGTGCCAGAATGGGAGGGTGGGTCGTAGGGGGGTGTGGACCTGACCAGGTAGTCACGGAGGGAACGGTCTTTGCGGAAGGCGGAAAGGGGTGGGGAGGGAAATATATCCCTGGTGGTGGGGTCTTTTTGGAGGTGGCGGAAATGTCGGTGGATCATTTGGTTGATGCAAAGGTTTGTAGGGTGGAAGGTGAGCACCAGGGGCGTTCTGTCCTTGTTACGGTTGGAGGGGTGGGGTCTGAGGGCGGAGGTGCGGGATGTGGACGAGATGCGTTGGAGGGCATCTTTAACCACGTAGGAAGGGAAATTGCGGTCTCTAAAGAAGGAGGCCATCTGGTGTGTCCTATGGTGGAACTGGTCCTCCTGGGAGCAGATACGGCAGAGGCGGAGAAATTGGGAATACGGGATGGCATTTTTGCAAGAGATAGGGTGGGAAGAGGTGTAATCCAGGTAGCTATGGGAGTCAGTGGGTTTGTAAAAAATGTCAGTGTCAAGTCGGTCGTCACTAATGGAGATGGAGAGGTCCAGGAAGGGGAGCGAGGTGTCAGAGACAGTCCAGGTAAATTTAAGGTCAGGGACGCAGTGGTAGTCTGGCGCACTGACCTCTACACCGCTGAAGGGTACTGTTGGGGACGTCTGGAGAGGAAAAAACAGAGGGCTTGGAGGCCCTGGTCATGGCGAATGGAGGTGTAGAGGGATTGGATTCCATGGTGAAGATAAGGCGTTGGGGGCCGGGGAAACGGAAGTCTTGGAGGAGGTGGAGGCCGTGGGTGGTGTCTCGAACGTATGTGGGGAGTTCCTGGACTAGGGGGGATAGGACAGTGTTGAGGTAGGTAGAGATGAGTTCAGTGGGGCAGGAGCATGCTGAGACAATGGGTTGGCCAGGGTGGTCAGGCTTGTGGATCTTGGGAAGGAGGTAGAACCGGGCAGTGCGGGGTTCCCGGACTATGAGGTTGGAAGCTGTGGGTGGGAGATCTCCTGAGGTGATGAGGTTCTGTATGGTCTGGGAGATGATGGTTTGGTGATGGGGGGTGGGGTCATGGTCGAGGGAGCAGTAGGAAGAGGTGTCCTTGAGTTGGCGTTTGGCTTCAGCGGTGGAGAGGTCAGTGCGCCAGACTACCACTGCGCCCCCTTTTATCCGCTGGCTTGATGGTGAGGTTGGGAGACTGCATTGGCGCCACCTCGTGCTCCTGCGAGGAGGTTGAGCAATTCATCAACTTCACCAACACATTCCACCCTGACCTTAAATTTACCTGGACTATCTCTGACACCTCGCTCCCCTTCCTGGACCTCTCCATCTCCATTAGTGACGACCGACTTGACACTGACATTTTTTACAAACCCACTGACTCCCATAGTTACCTGGATTACACCTCTTCCCACCCTATTTCTTGCAAAAATGCCATCCTGTATTCCCAATTTCTCCGCCTCCGCCGTATCTGCTCCCAGGAGGACCAGTTCCACCATAGGACACACCAGATGGCCTCCTTCTTTAGAGACCGCAATTTCCCTTCCCACGTGGCTAAAGATGCCCTCCAACGCATCTCGTCCACATCCCGCACCTCCGCCCTCAGACCCCACCCCTCCAACCGTAACAAGGACAGAACGCCCCTGGTGCTCACCTTCCACCCTACAAACCTTCGCATTAACCAAATCATCCGCCGACATTTCCGCCACCTCCAAAAAGACCCCACCACCAGGGATATATTTCACTCCCCACCCCTTTCCGCCTTCCGCAAAGACCGTTGCCTCCGTGACTACCTGGTCAGGTCCACACCCCCCTACGACCCACCCTCCCAATCTGGCACTTTCCCCTGCCACCACAGGAACTGTAAAACCTGTCCCACACCTCCTCCCTCACCTCTATCCAAGGCCCTAAAGGAGCCTTCCACATCCATCAAAGTTTCACCTGCACATCCACCAATATCATTTATTGTATCCGTTGCTCCCGATGTGGTCTCCTCTACATTGGGGAGACTGGGCGCCTCCTAGCAGAGCGCTTTAGGGAACATCTCCGAGACACCCGCACCAATCAACCAAACTGCCCCGTGGCCCAACATTTCAACTCCCCCTCCCACTCTGTCGAGGACATGGAGGTCCTGGGCCTCCTTCACCGCCGCTCCCTCACCACCAGACACCTGGAGGAAGAACGCCTCATCTTCCGCCTCGGAACACTTCAACCCCAGGGCATCAATGTGGACTTCAACAGCTTCCTCATTTCCCCTTCCCCCACCTCATCATAGTTTCAAACTTCCAGCTCAGTTACTGTCTCCTTGACTTGTCCGACCTGCCTATCTTCTTTTCCACCTATCCACTCCACCCTCTCCTCCTTGACCTATCACCTTCATCTCCTCCCCCACTCACCCATTGTACTCTGTGCTACTCTTTCCCCACCCCCACACTCCTCTAGCTTATCTCTCCATGCTTCAGGCTCACTGCCTTTATTCCTGATGAAGGGCTTTTGCCCGAAACGTCGATTTCGCTGCTCGTTGGATGCTGCCTGAACTGCTGTGCTCTTCCAGCACCACTAATCCAGTATCTCAATTCACTATGGCCAACTGTAAATCCACTCCAAACAAAAGAAAATCCACTTCAGGAAGTTGGACATGCACATTCCTTTCCTTTTCAGTTCACAGCGACAAGCTTTGCTAAGAAACTTTTTGTGCATGTATGTTTCTGTATAGCCAGGTTACAATACGACTGAAATGTGGGACAAACACAATTTGTGACAATGATTCTTCATTCTCCTTCTTGGGAACTGGCTGTAAAGCGTCCCAATAAAGTTCATTTTTCCTTCAGTGAGGAAGATATTAAACGATCTCGCCTGTCTCGACTCAGGTTGGTACTCTGATTTCTTTCCATAACACATTTTCATGCTTTTTCGACAACCATTAAATTCAGAACAATGTTATTCAGTTCATTTGAAACAGTTCAATCCTGCATATATTTTAAGACTTTTTTAAAATTGCAATTTATTAATGTGATAACCGCACGCGTTTCCAGTTTGTTTAACTGAAACACAATCTTTTGAGTGACTTAGTTTGGTAAGCTTTGTATTTAAAAGTACTTCAATATATCAAGTCATGAAAATGCTAAATTGGTTGTGTCCATTTTGTGCGGTTCCCTGCAGAATTTATAATGCAGAAATCAAACCGATGAAATTGTGATAAACTGTATAAATTAACAATAAATACAATAACACATTTATTTGAAATTCCTTTTATTCTAACAAATCCTTAATCTATGGGATAACACATTCTTTAAATTAGGAGAGGGGGAAATTTTATATGAAATTTGCACTTTTTCTTATGGACATGATATATGCACAAAGAGTGTAGTAATGTGCAACAAAGGTCTCATTTAATTTTGTATTATTAGTCTCTTTGAATTAGTTTTGTTATAATTTCTGTCCTTTCCATAGTTGCTGTTAGCCATTTTCTATTACACTTTTTTGGACCCTGTGACAATGCTGATAAAGTGACATTTCCTGTCTTTTTATCCTAAAAAGACACAACAGGTTTTGCAGTAAGATCAACTTTGGCATATAGATGATATCTAACATATATCTTCAATGGTAAACTTTAGGTAACTTGTACACTTTTTAGTGCTTGCAATGTTACTACTACATAACAACTAAGAGCAAAATAAAAATGTTAAATTGACACGTAATTACATTTTCTCTTTTGGAGACTCATTTGCTGGAATACCGTTCCATTGATCGCGGACATTTGTTTATCAGGCACAGCTAGTCATCTTTAATCTGAGTTACTTTGGGTGTGAGTAGCCATTTGACCATGAAGGGCATCTGAACCAGTAACTTGATCTTCATGACAACATATTTTCCCATTCAAGTCACTTCATTGGTTAACAATTGGAGTCCAATCAATAGTAACAAGGGCATGCATTTATAAAGCACCTTTTAACATGATAACACTCCTATGAAGCTTTGATGGTTTCAGAACAAAATCTGACACCAAGCCATATAAAAAAAATTCGGACAGCCAAGAATACATTTGAAAAAATTAACAGATCTCCGGGATGACTATATTGAGTTGACTACGCTTGCAACATGCTAATTGGCACAAGGCTAAACAGATGAGAAAGATTAATGCATGACTGAAAGATTGGTGTGGGAAGTTTAATTATTTCATGGGACACTGACAGCCATACTTAGTCAAAAAGGAACTGTACCCTTATGAGTGGCCCAACTAAACTAGAGTTGGATCAGCGTGCTAGCAGAACAGATAAATAGAGCAGTTGATATAAGTTTAAATTCATAAAATAGTAAAAAGAATCAGCTATTTAAAGATAAATTAAAAGGCCTGTGAAGCAATGTGTACAATATCCAAAACAAAATAGGAGAAGTGGTGTTAACAGTAAATGCATGGAATGAATTAATAGTAATGATAACTGATTGATGACATGTGTTCTCGAGTTTATACACCATCCTCCCACTCTCCCCATGGGAGCAGGCTGACTTGTGGAGTGGAATGGTAAGGGAGTGCTGTGCTTGATGTCTACCCTTCTTTGCTAGTATTTTCCCAGCAGTAAAATGCCAGGGATCTTGTATCTACTAGGCCGGTTGAGACCCTTAATTTGGTTCAGTGCAACCAAGTAATATTTCCAAGTAACACTTTTCCTTTTACTGCATGGCACGCACTGCTACTTAGTGAAGCTATCTGGTATGCTGTAATGGTGTAACAGTGAGCTTGTTGTGTAGGAACCTTCTATTCAGCCATGTTCTGCCTAATGGAGATCTTCTTCAACTTCTGATCACTATCCTAATGTGTCTTCCCCGCCATGGCCTCCTGTTCATGTTGCTCACCCTCCTGAAATTACCTTGCCAACCTGAATCATCATGGTTGACTATTCTTCATTTTTTGGCTTCTTATTGGGGAATGACCGCCACCTCACCCACATGGGGACAAAAGCTATGACCTCTAGAAACTAAAAGCCTGCTGATGGCTGTAAAATTTGATCAGGCTATCTGAAGGGTTTTGCTCCAATTTTATCAGCAAGCAAGTAGGTCCATAATGTTTTACACTGAACAGATAGGTAAAGAAGGGAATGGACTAGCTTTATTACTTGATTACATGATGCCAGTAAAAAAAAAGGACAGAGTTAAAGCAGATTAGAAACAGATTTAAAATGATAAAAATTAAGAAGTCTACTGGAATCTTCTCATTCAATATGGAAAAGCTTGAATGGGTCTGTCAATATGTGGCCAATATAATAAGCCAAGATCATCACCCTTGAGATTCTATGAATTATTAGCAACATATTGAGCTATTAAACATATTGGAATATGATCAAAAACAGATAAGAGAAGAAAATGTATGGAAACTTTGAGGCATTTGCAGCAAAATTGGCTTCATGATGAAGATTGAGGTGATCATTAGGAAGACAAAAACAAAGTAGTAAATCATAAAAAATAAAGTTACTATCAAATAGTGAAATGGAACAGCAGTGGGAGACATTTAAAACACAGTTAATGGGAGAAACATCTCACCTATAATGAAACACAATTAGCTAGTAATGATAAAACCCCAGGTCAGGGTGGATTGCTTCTGAAAATATGAAAAGAAGTTAAGCAAGTAATAGCAGGGTTATAATTAGAAAGGCATTCATCAGAGAAGGAAATAATGTCAGAGGACCATTTTGTAGTTAATATGATCCTGGTTATGATTCCAGCTGGTGTTTATCTGAGCTTTTGGTTTATCAGTTTTTCTTTAGCTTAAGTAGTTCTCTCACCTCATGTTCATATCTAAGTACAAAACAACTAAACCCTCTTGACTCTTTAGACGTATCCTTAATGGCAAATAATAATAAAGGAATTCCCTCCCCTCAATCATGAGGACATTCTTGGCAATAAGCACCTTTTTGAGATTATGGGTAATAAATAAAAGATGTAAATGTTTACTCCCAAACCAGTCACAATGTTTTGAATGTTTGTGACCTAAAATTTCCAGTGTGTCTCAGTTTATGATCTTAACTGGGTTATGTCCTTAATTGAAGTCATGAGGTAAATATCTCTACTTTTCTGATAAAATACTCAATGTCCAGTGGTCTGATTCTCCTTGACTCTATTCAAAAAAGAATTTTCATGTCTGTCTTGATTCATCTCTTCCTCCTTTGTACATTCTAAGGAAATATTTTAATATCTGCTATAGTTTTGATACCTACTTCCATTCCTGATACTCCCTTAGTAACGATTTCTTGGACATTCCTGTTATTCCAATTAGTCTCCAATTTAACTTCCAGCAATGGCTTTGGTATGCCTAGTCTTATTACAATGTAGTGTTGATTTTTGTTTTGTCACTTTTTCATTTCAAGCTCATTTATTTCTCTGGCATCCTGCTGTCTTTTTTTAAAGCTGGTATTGCTTCCATTCTTCTTTGCTGTGAGCTGGTTCATGGCTAACTTATGGTCCCTAATTGCTCAGTCTTTTTTTAAAAATTCTTTTCTGGGATGAAAGCATCACTGGCCATGCCAGCATTTATTGCCCAGACGGCAGTTTAAGAGTCAACTGCATTTCTGTGGATCTGGGGTCACATGTAGGCCAGACAAGGTAAGATGGTATTTTCCTTTCCTAAATGCCATTAGTGAACTAGATGGGTTTTTCCAGCAATCAACAATGGATTCATAGTCATCATTTGACTCTAAATTCTAACATCTGCCATGGCAGGATTCGATCCTGGGTCCCCAGAACATTATCTGGGTCTCTGGTTAATAGTCCAGCAATAATACTACAAGGCCATCACCACCACCTTTTCGATTATCCTCTATTAATATTTATCTTCCCTTTCCATTTCAAGTTTTTTAACTTGTCATTCATGTTTTGTTTTTCTATTAACTCAAGATTTTTAAAATTTCTAACTATTTTAACTACTTCCACTTGTGACATTCTAATTTCAGTTTTTTTTTAAAAACTTCTAATTTTAAATATTGGATAATCACTTCATGCATCTCATCCTTAGCAGATCCTACTTTTAGTTCTAACTTCAATTTATCTGCTAACTCTTGTTAGTTTAGCTTTAATCAAAGATTTTCAAACTGCTATATCTTACACTTCCAGAAAGGTCTTGGCCATGTTCAAAGCAATATTTAAATTCTGTGCAATAATGTCACCACAGGACAGCTATTTTAAGTTCAAAGTCACCACAGAACCCATTACAAAAAAAATGTAGGTTTTTCTTAAACCCAGTGAATTCAAATTGCTATGTTCACAGATTCAGTTATTTCTGGACATATCAGGTCCTGGACTGAAATCTGACTTCTTAGATAATAATTTGTTCTTTTTTGTTATTAATGAAGTGATCTTTTGCAGAAAAACATTCATGATGCTGCTGATTTGTTTTTAACAACAAAACAGAAATTTGTTATGCAAAAGAAGATTAAATAGAATAAATCAAAAACAAAAAGGTTTAGAAACACAAGGGTAAAATATGATCCCCTTAATCTCAAAATGAATCTTTTATAGTATTCAGACAAGAGAGAAAATTCTCTTATTTATCACACATAAACATCTATTAATTCAATGCCTGAATTCCTACTCCTGAGAGTTCGCCTCTTCCTTGTGCCTTCATGCAACTGAAAGTAGATCTTCTCAATGTCAAGTAACTGTTTCGGAGTTGCAACCAAACAATTCTGGTCAGGAACTTTCAAATCGATCCACTTACACTGAAGTAATCTATATCATAACAGTTCTGAACTATTTCCCTTTCACATCCAGCTTCAGCCAAGCTGGATGTGAAACTGCCCAAACTGCCCATACTAAAACCCAGAAATCTTCATGATGCAATAGTTGTTTCTCCTAATCAAAAGAACAAAATAATCTCTAACCCGAAAACCAAATGCATAACTGATTACTTTGTTTGCTCTTAAAACCTCTCCCAATGTAAACAAATTTTAATTAGCCTCCAAGAGTCAAGAAACAACCATTTTTTAAAAACAAAATTACTATGGCTGTAGAAATACCTATAAGTTGATCATTGAACTCTTTTGAAGACACAAACCAAACCCACATGCCACTTTTTAAAAATATAAAAATCAGAGACTGACTTATAGTTTGCCATAATTTATTTTCACGCCCTACATCACATCCTACATTTAAAAATGTTGATAGGTCCAGGGAACCAAAAACCAATTATTTTAATGTTCGTTATGGGCAAGGTAATGGAATTGATATTTTAAAATCTAATGATAAATATCAAGAAACCAAAAACATTATGGCCCAGATCTTCAAATTTCCAGATCTTCAGAAACTAGATGTATGGCCCAAGATCCATGGCAGGATCCAGCAGAGGTCCCAATATGTTAACCACTGTAGGAATTGCTTGGGAAATGTAAAATTGTGGTGAGCAATTCACTTACTCCTTGGAACAGTTAGCAAAAGTTTTACCCTGAGTTGGAATCTGAAACTTTTGAAAATTCTCATTTATTTACCTAAATAGTTACCTGAGAGATATTAGGCAGAAAAATTGCATCCAAACTCCTGATTAAGGACACAACTGAACAACTATCACATATATACAAGGACAGAGACACATGGTCAAACACATGAAGTCGTGGATGTAATATTTGGAAATTAAAAGGTTTCCTGATCAGTTATTGCACAGCAGGCTCATGACAAATATTAGATTGTGAGAGATCAGAGGGCAAGAAGTAGAACAAATAACAGCTAGCTACAAAATAGAAAACATAGAGTTCAGATTCAAGGTACGGTACTTAAGATTCTTCCTGGGTGGTATTCCTGTGTTGTGATAATAGACTGAAGTTATGTGAAAGATATACAGATCCCATTGTTGTGATTGGAATTAGATGGCACTTCTGCTTTATTGAATGTTTATGTGCAATGTTACTTCTATGATGTGGAGTGTCCCTTAAAGTGCAAGCATAGCTGGCCTCCCACCTATGCACAATAGAGGAAATTGGCCCACTTTCTCTTCGTGAATGTAAATGAGACCAATGTAGTTATAAGCAAAGCACTTTAAAGGTGGTTCTGAAATAGAATAATTAGGTAAAGCAGGCTATTAAAAGGATATCCTTATGAGCTCTCATTAGCAAGTGTCTGTGACAATGCATTGCTCCCATTCAATTCTGGTCACTGGAAGACATTTGTTTATACTTGGAAGATACTAGAGCAAGATCTACACCCCAGGAGTGCGATGGAGCGATTATCATGCAGATGCTTTATTGTTATGTAAAGCTTGTTAGATCAAGTTGTCCCTGGTATCCTTTGTACACCTATGACACATGAATGGTTACATTAGGTGCAAGGCTTTGACAAATATTCATCAATGGAGGTGGCTGATCTCCCAAGAGTTCACCTTACAACACTGTCTTGCAGAACTAGGTTGAGTAGTACACAGCCGAGCACTCTTATTTGTGACAGCCTTTGGCATATGTATTTCAGTGCAGAACCAAACCAGTCAAGGCAGCAGATATGCATTTTAAGAACCCCAATGATGTGCTCTATGATGGCTGTGGTGTATGCATGAGATTTATCTTGTTTTAGCACCCCCTGTCTCACTATCATCAGCAATGTATTATGGACTAGACCTTGTCACGAGCGCATTCATTATTGTCCTACTACCACATCAGTTGTTTACTTCACTTCATTTTCCAAAATTGTGTCAAGCAGTGCTTCTTACCTTTGTTGTATTAGTAGCATCATAAGTAAAGAGAGTTCTCACTTTTAACCATGAATGTTTATTCCTAGCTACCTTGGGATATTCAAAATAACCAGTGTTATAGCCCTGTTGGTCTCGGTTTGTTTTTTCTCTGAACTGCCATTTCACAAAGACTCCTGAACCTAGCATTGTGAGGATGATTTAATTTTAAAATTACATAAACCTGCACTGCACTCAAACCTTAGTATCAACCAAAATAGTAATAGCTAGTAATAGCACTGTTCTATGCAGTTGAATATTTGCTGTAATTATATTCTGCACATAACATTTCTAATAGAGGTTGTGCACTTGGACATCTTAAAATAATGGTTGAGGATTGAAGTGGAGCAGTTTCCTTTTGTGGAAAATCAGCAGCGAACTCAAATTGTACTGCTTTTTACTTGCGTTCTTTCTCTGGGATATCCATTGTTATTATGGTGGGAGATTGGGCGAATCTCTGTGGAAATCAGAGGTGTGTATTTCTTAATTTAAAGGGATGCTGGCATCTCACAAAGCTGTTTTCTCTTTTTAAAGACACTATCATATGAATCATGTTGAAACGTATCATTATATCAATTGATCAATTGTGGATAACATTGTTGCCATGAGTAAAATACACAGCTTATCACAAACAAAAGAAAGCATCGGTCCCAAATAGCTGCATTGCTTAAAATAGAGAGTAGCTGATAATGCAGAGGCCAGTAAGGTTCAGAATGTATCCAGAATTACTCCGCTTATCTGACCAGAGTAGTAATAAGGATGTTCCAAGTGTTTCAGCAACACTTGTTTAAGTAACCTGGCTATTTAAAATTGAAATTACAGGAGAAACTCAGCAGACATGGCAATATCAATGGAGAAAAAATAACAGTTAACATTTCAGTCTTTGGAACTGGAGTCAGTCTTCACTTATCAGTCCAAGCCTGGATGTTGTCCAGATCTTTTTGTATATGGACATGGATTGCTTCATTGAAGTAGAAGTTGTGAATGTTGTTGAAAGTTATGCAATGTCTTCCACTACCGTTCTTATGATGAAAGGACCATCATTGATGAAGCAACTGAAGATGGTTGACCCTAGGACACTATCTTGAGTTCCTGCAATGATGTCTAGGGATTGAAATGACTGACGCTCAACAACTGCAGCCATCTTCTTTTTGTGGTAAAACATCTTGTTTAAGTGCTTTAATACATAATTTAATGAAGTCATTGAGGATTGATGCAAGAAATGCAGTTGATTTGATCTAAATGGACTCTCAATAGGTTGATGAAAGGGCCACATAATAAACTTGTCAGCAAAGATGAAGACTCTAGAGTGGGTGAATAGTAGTGCTGACTGGTTGTTTTTTGGGACTAGAGCAAGATATAATGTACAGTTCCTCAAAGGTTAGGAATGAACACAAGAACAAGGTAGTTTAGCTGAACTTTTCTAAAACACTAGTTTACAAGTCTGTTGTGCACCAGGATGAGCACTGGCATTATGTCCTGCTCAGTTAAGGGCATTTCTAGAACCTGCTGGAGAGGAAGGAGATTGCACCATGATTCTGCAACAGGGACCTCATGCTCTTGGTCAAGTGGTTGTACAAAGGAGAAAACTTTTCTCTTTTAAGATCTTCCCATTGCCGATAATGTTGTCCCATTTCACAATTTTCATCCCATTTCACAATTTTCATCCCCCTTCACCCATTCCCAATAACCTGTCGTCCCCGGTCCCTTGAATAACTTGCTGAGTCTCCTTAGCAAAGCTGTGGCCCACTAGTCCCCTTTCATCCAAAGCCCCTATCTCCTTTCCCTTAGTTTCTTTAGACAGAACCAGCAGACTCTGTGTGGCACACTCCTTTTGAGGAATCTATCAGGACAACCACAGATCTCTTGCTGTGTATTTTGCTAACCACATTAGCACTACTCTCTTGGATTAGTGTTGCTGGAAGAGCACAGCAGTTCAGGCAGCATCCAACGAGCAGCGAAATCGACATTTCGGGCAAAAGCCCTTCATCAGTCTTTTGCCCGAAACGTCAATTTTGCTGCTCGTTGGATGCTGCCTGAACTGCTGTGCTCTTCCAGCACCACTAATCCAGTATTTGGTTTCCAGCATCTGCAGTTATTATTTTTACTCTCTTGGATTGGCTACTTTGAAAGTACGGGATTGACTGTGTGACTCATTCCCAAAATACAGAGACACACCTGAGCACAGCAACTGATAGCGATGAATCCCCAGATCAGTTATGGGAGGTCACCCTGGACTTAACTGTGCTAAGTCTGCCTAACTGATGGGTGTATATAGTGGACTTAAGTGAAGACTACTTTTACAACATAACCTTGAGGGTGAGTGAACGCGAAGAGAACACAGCAGAACTCCTGCGATTCAATCTGATTCAATCAGTGAGCTAGATGCCTGTCCCTGCTGTAGCCTTTCAGTGCTCATTGTATTGCAAATCCCTGCTTCCTGAGTGCCCTGCGAGAATATCAAAGAGATGCCATGATGGTCATGAGGGATCATTTAAGTGTCAGATGTGAATGTAAATGAACCAAGCAGGTGCTCATTGGATCATGTCTTGATGTGCTTAGTCCTAAGCAACATGAAGAACATGAAGAACCTTTTAGAACAAGCAATGAGCTGAAGTTTCTTGGGGGCCCACTCTGATTTCGATGTCAAGTTTTCTTGATGTTTAGCTTGTTCATGAAGATTGGAAGCTGAATATTAATGAGGTGGGCGGACTGTTAATAGGGCATTTTACAAACAATAATCTTTTAATTAGCAATTAGCTGCTGTTTATAATGAGAAACTCAGTAGGTCATAAGTTAAAAGTATAAAAGATTGAGCAAGTTGCTCCTGATGTTGAGATGGGCCTCCCGGACTACTTGTCTGTTTCTGCCTCAAATCTCACCATAGCCCACATCACTAAGACCACCATAAGGACTCAGAAGGTAATGCTAGAGAACGCAGTGGGAGCAGATTCAGTCAAGGATTTTAGAAGGGAATTGGATAAGTTCCTGATGAAAGAAAATTTGTACGGCTATGTGGAAATGTCTGGAGACTGGAACTTGCTGAGTTGCTATTTCAGAGAGCATGGTCATGATGAGCCAAATGATCTCCTGTGTTTTAACCATTCCATGATTTGATGATAATGCAGTCATTGGAATTAAATGGTTATTAATTAGATTATTATGTCAAAAATTCAAACTAAGGGTCAGTAACTGTATATTTTTAAAGCACTGTTAAAATGCTTATGAAAGCACGGTGTATTTAGCATATCTTTCGATTTTTGAAATAATCTAATCAACTTGACCTAACAATTTTAACACCATAATAGAACATCTGTATCACCATCACTCCATTGCCAAACTACCTGACATAGTTCAAAGAATCAAAGCACCTGAAGTTAGTGTTTCATTGACGTGTGTCTGGATCAAAGACATGATCAGACCTGCAAATCCAAACCACGCTAAAAGAAGACATCAACAGCATAAATTTTATGCAGCTTTTAGTGTACTTCAGAAGAATGTTATCAACAAAACTTGACACCAAAGCAAGGATAATTCTGTGGCTGAGATTCTGATTGCATATATGCATCATTAGTCTAATAAAACATCTGCCATATACAATTTAAAGCAAGAAAATTCTTCAATATTTCTTGAAGTTTTCAAGAATTTCATTTTGTATTATAGACTTGAGGAGCTGATTTGCCTATTCCAAAAAAGGAAAGTAGCTTGAACAGAGTGACATAGCACTTTTTTTATTTTCCATAGGAAGCAGAATATCTCAGTCTGCAAGCATTGGATTGTATCAATAAAGGGAGATCCCAGCCCCCCTCAGTCATTTTGTTTTTCACTTTCTGGAAGGCCTTCATTTTCTGAGGATCAGCCTCCCAATGTATTTTTGAGCCTCAAGATCTTCCTGTTGCTCTGAACCATTAATCCACTCCCCCTGCTACCAGCCTCTGATGTCTGCAGGAGTAGCTGTAATTCTAAGTACAGGGCAAGGTCCTTCTTGCCAAAAGCTGTATCTACATGATTGGTACCAGTCACAGAGTGCAAAATCCACTCCTAATGGTTTATCAGAAACTATATTAACTGACATCCAGTTCTCTTATCCACATCTCATTTGGACAAGATGTCACATTTTCCATCTTCCAGTTCCTGACAGTATTTCTTACTTTACAGCATTTTGGAAGACTAGTAAGACTATTTGTCTCCATAAATTTACCTCCAGATGCTTGGGCATAATCCATTAAACTCTAACAATTTTTGTTTGAATAACGTTTTTAGAATCCTTTTGCTTTTGAGGGGTGATTTTGAGTAGCCATCTATTAGGACCTTGTGATTTAGCTCAGTAAAACAGTCAGATGAGATTCACTTAACTCGTTCCTGAGATGAGGGGTCTATCTCAAGAAAAGTTTAACAGATCAGGTCTATACCTACTGAAGTTTAGAAGAAACATTGAAGATTCTGAGAGGATTTGGAAGGGAAAATACCAGAAGGAAGTTTCCTCATGTGGGGACACAAGAACTAGAAACATTGTTTAAAAATAAGTGAACTCCCTCTTAGGAAAGGTGAGGAGGATGTGTTTTTCCCTCTCAGTTGACCATTACACTGTGTGGATTTTTTTTCTCCCAGGAAGTAGAAGCTGAAACATTGAATTTATTCAAGGCTCCATTGGATAGACAATGGAATCAAAGCTTATAAAGTGAATAGAGTGCACTTTAGACCATAATGAGATCAGCCATGATTTTACTGAATAGCAGAGAAGGCTTGAAGAGTCAATGGCCTACTCCTGCTCCTAGTCCTGCTATGTTAATGTCACACATTACAGGTTGTGAGTGACTTTAGGATCTACAATGTATTTACATCAATATGCACGCACTGTTAGTAGGCTAGAGGGCTCTATCATTTCTGGGAGATTTTAATCAATAGCTTTTATTTGTATTTGATTGAATACAGCCAATGGAAGTGTTAGAATTCTGAAGCTCTTACGCATTGGCATTGTCCAACTGCTTTAGGTATTCATTTACAGTACTGATTTAAATTTTTTCTGTGCCTGAATTGTTAATGTGTTGGTCATCTACAATTGTAAAAACTTGAAATTAGGTCATTTTCATCTCAGTAACAAGCATCTGTATCCACCAATCCTATCTATTGCTGAATAGACACTGTGCAAATACAAGCTGTGGTTCATGATTCAAATTTCTTCGAGAGCCCGTGTCCATATGTTCTAGCTTTGTTACAGAAAGTTACTGCATAGAGCTCTATTGCTCAGGATGTTGTTTCCAAATGCTGAATAAATAAAGTTCTTGCAGAATTTATGAAAAATACTCTATGACTTGTCTTTACTTATCTTATACTAGGTCTGTCAAGCATTTTCAAGACCTTTCTAATATTCGTAATTGCTGTAACGTTTCTGACATCCTCTTGTTTAATGATATGTGACACAATCTCTTAATTCTTACAAGTTTTATTACAGCTTTTCCAATACCACAAGCGTGCAACTCTAATTGTTTTGCAATTGGTAAATGTTGATGATCAATTTGAAGAGCTATACAATTTTGACTTGATTGGATTTTTTTTTTGGTTATCCTTATGGAGTCAAATTCAAAGTTCAAGTGGCAGAGACCTAGGATCAGGCCCCTATCTACCATAAATATTAAGTTATTTGTGGTTCAATCAAAACAATGAAAATATAATATATGTTATAATAGAGATTCAGTCTTGACCTTTATATTACCTGTAAGCATTTGCCAATACAGATTTTTTTTTGTTTTTAATAGTTTTGATGTTGAGAATGGACCTTCTCCAGGCCGGAGTCCACTGGATCCTCAGGTCAGCCCTGGATCAGGACTTGTATTGCACACTAATTTCCCAAGCCACAGCCAACGACGAGAATCCTTTCTGTATCGCTCAGACAGTGATTATGAATTATCACCAAAATCTATGTCTAGGAATTCATCAATTGCAAGTGAAATGTAAGTAGGTTGGTAACTTCATAGCATTCAGAGCTGTTAACATTTGAACTTGATGCTTTTAGATGAAGTGCAACAATATAATGGGGGCAAAGTGTCGAAGATTAATATGTTTTAAAATTGTAACCTGATTTGTCAGCTGTTCTAACTGAGTTTGACTATGGATCCTCTGGGGCGCTAGTTTCATCAGCTAAATTTAGATTAACTACTTTGAATGTCTTAGTCACTGAAGTAAGAAGCACTTTTTCCCATCAAAATCCCCTGGACACAGTGGCCTCACACCAACAAGAATAGTAGACATAACCTTTTGTATAAACCAAACAGATGCAAAGCTTTGTACAAAACCTAATCTTTTGGAGTGAAAATAATTTAGAATAATTTTGTGGACCACATTCATGTTTTAAGTATTGAAGCAAATTATACTATTTTCAATCATTTAAGAAAATACAATGGTAGATTAAGCCATCTTGATGTATTGACAATTGGATGCACAGATTCAGTTTCACAAAATGAAAAGACAGTGAAAATTTAGCACCTCTCAATTGCTATCTCTTTCATTGTGAAGCTTGAACTTATAATCCTTTCTCTGTATGAGAAAGCTGAATTAAATACTTTTCTCTCCATCTTCATCTTTTTTTTTCTTCTCTTCCTTTCCCCCCCCCACCCCTGCCACTTTTTCCTTAGCCTGTATTTTGGATCTCCTCTGTTCTTTTCCCAATCTTCATTTTCTCTCCTCTTTCTATTGATTCTATTAATCATTATTTTTCTCTGTTGTTTTGTTTGTATCCACTTTAAGATTGGCTGCAGGTTTTTTTCTTTCTCTGATTTCTCTCAGTAGTCACTGAAAGAAAGCTAGATAACACAATAGATACAGGATTATCCCAGCATTTCTTGATCAAAAATAAGTGACTTATTCTTTACTTTCCACTTTGTTTAAAAACAAACTCTTTTCACTGTGTAGCAAGGGCAGTTAATAGCTGTTATGCTAATAGTCACATGACACAGTGTTATATTCCAACAGGTTTATTTGAAATCACAACCTTTCAGAGCTTTGTTTCTTCAACCAGTACATGGGGTTGTACTGACTTCTGACTCAAATTATGTCAGATCTCATAGAACAGGGACCTAAGGGACGAAGACTCTGATGGAATCCATGCACATTGTGTCTCTGTAAATAGTGCATATTGCTAATGAATATTCCTCAGTTTGCACTTCTATGATGTCCAAACCTTATCTGTAAAATGCATCCAAAACGTAGTTGTGATATTTAAACACACTGTTGCTCAATAAATTGTCAATCATTCCAGATCCTTTAAAATATCAATAACAAAAACTCCAAGTAACTGTGCAATTGATAAAACTGAACAGAGAGCCAGAATGATAAGTAAAACAATATTTTCCCTGGGGCACAGTTGTTTATACAATAATAGAAATCTCTGCTCTCAGCCAAAAACACATCATAATGTTTTCTTTTATGAAATTGGACATCAATGATTGACTTTTCTTAAAAACTTTTATAAAACATTCTATTGTACATTATATTGGTTTTAAATACAATGCATGGTGGATGACTGGGCAAACAAGTGCCATATTTTGACGTGCAGGATATGAGGGACCATGGTACAGGTAGATGGGAGGCATTATGTGATATGAATGGGCCATTGGGGGTGGGTCAAAGGGAAAGGGATTGAGGGTCTTACTATTGTTTTAACAAGGGTGTTGTCCCAGAAAGTACTTAGCATCTGTTGCAGTAAAGGACTTTGGGAAAATTCTGAGGCTGTTTTTCCTTCGATAACGAGAGAAATGGCAGCAATTGCTATGTAGTCACTGTGCAAAGAAGGACAAGAGAGCACTTGCAAAGTGTCAGTTAATTCTGAAGGGATGGCAGACTTACTACCAACATGGTTCAACGATAATACATGGTGATCATGATTCAATTATTGATTGTTGTAAAAACCTATCTGGTTCACTGATATACTTTTAAGGAAGGAAAATTGCGATCCTTACCTGGTCTGGCCTACACATGACTCCAGACACACTGCATTATGGTAGACTCTTAACTGCCTCCTGAGGCAAGCTACTCAATTCAAAGCTAATTAAGATTGGGCAATAGATGCTGGCCCAGCCAGCGATGCCCACATCCTATTAAGGTATAAAGAAAAAGGAAGTGCAATACTTAGTGATATTCTCCTTGTATGGCAAATGTGTACATATATTTGTGACCGGTTTTAAAGTAAATTAATACCATTGTGGTACAAAGAATTGGAGGAAGGCCAATTTTTTTTTTTGGTTTTAGGCAGAATCTTTCACTAGTTGATTTGAGGATTGATATTCACAGGTAAAGGGACAGCTAGGAAGTAGAAAGCCTTCAAAAATGAAATGAGAGTCCAGAAACAATGTTCCTGTTAGGATGAAGAGCCATGCTGGTCGGGGTAGGGAATGCTGGATGACTCGCAAAATTGAGGTTCTAGTCAAGAAAAAAGAAGGAAGCATATTTCGGGTATTGACAGCAGGGATTGAATGAATCCCTGGAGGAGTATAACGGCACTAGGAGTATACTTAGGACAGAAATCAGGAGGGCAAAAAGGGGTCCTGAGAGAGCTTTGGCAAATAAGGTTAAGGAGAATCCAAAGGGATTCTACAAATACATTTAGGGCGGAAGAGTAACTAGGGAGTAAATAGGGTCCCTTGAAAATCAACAAGGCTGCCTATGTGTGGAACCGCAGGAGATGGGTGAGATACTAAATGAGTATTTTGCCTCCATGTTTACTGTGGAGAAGGACATGGAAGCTAGAGAACTTGACAAAATAAATAACAATATCTTTAAGAAAATGTCCAATTAATGGAGGAGATGCTGTACGTCTTAAAATACATAAAGGTAAATAAATCCCCAGGACCTCATTAAGTGTACTTTATAACTTTGTGGGAAGCTAGGGAAGTGATTGTTGGGCCCCTTGCTGAGATATTTGTATAATTGGTAGCCACTGGGTATGGTGTCGGAAGACAAGAGGGTGGCTAACATAGTGCCATGATTTAAGAAAGGTGGGAGCATGACATTGGTGACGGATAGGTTGTTGCTGGGGTGGGGGGGGGAGAGGGGGGAGAATTCTGAGGGACAAGATTTACATGTATTTGGAAAGGCAAGGACAGATTAGGGATAGTCAACATGGGTTTGTGCATGGGAAATCATGTCTCACTAACTTGACTGAGGTTTTTGAAAAAGTAACAAAGAGGATTGTTGAAGACAATCAATATTGATATATTTATTGTTGCCTATTAGGACTTCAGTAAGATGCTCAACAAGGTTCCACATGGTAGCCTGATTAACAAGGTCATACCACACGGTTAACTAGCCATTTGGATACAGAACTGGCTCAAAGGTAGGAGACAGAGGGGGGTGGTGGAGGATTGTTTTTTCGACTGGAAGTCTGACTAGCGGTGTGCTGGGTCCACTACTTTTTTTGTCATGTATATAAATGATTTGGATGTGAAAAGAGGATGTATTATAGTAAGTTTGCAGATGGCACCAAAGTTTGAGGTGACATGGACAATGAAGAAGGTTTGTTGTATAGGATTGTTGAGAAGGTGTTTAGTACACTTGCTTTTATTAGTCAGTATATTGAACGTAGGAGTTGGGAGGTCATGTTGTGGCTGTACAGACATTGATTAGGCCATTTTTGGAATACTGCATTCAGTTCTAGTCTCCCTGCTGTAGAAAAGGTGCCGTTAAACTTGAAAGGGTTCAGAAAAGATTTATAAAGACCAGGGGTGAAGCATTTGATCTCTAGGGAGAGCTGAATAGGCTGGGGTTATTTTCCTTGGAATGTCATGGACTGAGGTGTGGCCTTATAGAAGTTTATAAAATCATGGAGGACATGGATAGGATGAATAGTCAAAATCTTTTCCTCAGGCTAAGGGAATCCAAAATTAGAGGACATAGCTTTAAGGTGAAAGGGGAAAGATTTAAAATTAATTTAAGGGGCAACTACTTCTAGCGCATATATGGAATGAGCTGCCAGAGGAAGTGGTGGGGGCTGGTACAATTACAGCATTTAAAAGGCATCTGGATTGGTATATGATTAGGAAAGGTTTAGAGGGATATGGGCCAAATGCTGGCAAATGGGAGTAGATTAATTTAGGATATCTGGTCGGCATGGACAGGTTGGACCGAAGGATCTGTTTCCATGCTGTACATCTCTACCACTCTGTGTCTCTAAGTCCAAAGCTTTGCATTATAAGAAAAATATCTTCTTTGTGGCATCATCTAACTACACTACATGTTCAAATAACCATCTGCTAAAATCCTTATCCATGTCTTTGTAATTGTGATACCCCCCTCAGTAAACCTGCGGTTGCCGAAACTCTACTACCGACATGATGTCCCATTTTACACATCAATTCTATGTTCAGTGACCTACATTGACTCTGGGATAAGCAATTCATTGATTTGCAAATTCTCTTTCTTGGTTTCAAATTGCTTGATGACCTTTGTCCTCACTCTGAAATCTTCTCCAACCCTCTTGAGATATCTGCATTATTCCAGTCTGGCCTTTTGGGCATCCTAAATTTTAATCATTTACACCACTCCTATGTCTTCAGCTGCCAGGGCCCTGAGCTTTGGAGATTATCCCCCTGCCCCCAAAAGGAAAATCCCTCTACCCTGTCATTCTTTAAAATATTCCTTAAACCTTACCTCACAGACCAGCTTTTGGTTTTCTTCCTGATGTGTCATATGTAGCTCAGTATGAAATTGTACCTTTTGTAATCCTGTAAAGAGTTTCAAGACTTTATGCAACATTAAAGGCAATTTTAAAATGAAAAATGTGTTACTCATGTATTTAATATGGCAGTGTAAACTCAACTAGGAACTGGTTAACTGTTTCAACACAAAATATAAATGTTTGACTTGGTGAGTCTTGGAAGTTTCTGAATGTGTGGCAGAGTACTAATTTACAGCAGTGTACATATTCAGGGTAATCCATTCAGTTAACTCCCCTTTGCTAAAAAGATGTTGACTAATTCCAATGCTTTGCAGATCTGTATGTGGGAGAGAATTTAAGAAAACAAACAGGGAGTAAAGTAACTCTGCTGAAAGTTTTTACTCTTCCTTGTACTGGAGCATTTTACCAAAGGTTCAAGCAGCAGATCACCATCTTGGCTCAATCTAGATAATAAAGCCCAACAGGGGACGAAAGAATGGAGAAGCAGAGGCATCACAGTTGAGTCTGATCCAATTCTTGCCAAATGTCCAAGATCTCTCATACTGTACACAGGTTTCTTTGATTCTATAATTAGGGGGACAGATAGTATCATTTGCAAGCTGGATTGAGAGAGACGCATGATGTGTTGCCTGGCCGGTGCCAGGATGCAGGGCATCTCTGACTGGTTTGAAAGGATCTTGGAGTGGGAGGAGTAGGGTCCAGTTGTTGTGGTCCATATTGGAGCTAACAACATAGGCAAGGGTAGGATGGAGGGCCTGTTTGGGGATTATTGAGCACTAGGAATGAAATTAAGGAAGTCATAATCTCTGGATTACTGCCCAAGTCACATGCATATTGGCTTAGGGACAAGAAAAGTAGGGAAGTAAACACATGGCTAAGGGAATGGTGTGGGAAAGAGGGGTTCCATTTCACGGGGCATGGGGCATTGGCATCAGTTTTGGAACCTGGGGAATCTGTACCAATGGGACGGTCTCCACCTGAACTGTTCAGAAACCAGTGTTATAGCAAAAAGGGCAAATGAGGTGGTCAATAGGACTTTAAACTTGTTAGTTGGGGAGAAGGAAAAGGGAAAGCAATATAAAGTATGGTAATAAATGAAAAGACAAGTAGCAGGTTAGCATGTATGCAGGAGGGTTTAAGTTCAAGGCAGACTATGAAAGAAGCAAAAATGAAGGATAACTCTGGAGATGTTAGTTTCTTACCGTCATGATTCACAACATCACTATCATAAAGGCAACTTACCTGAATGCTTTTAGCATTTGTAACAAGATTGATAAGTTATCGGCACAAATCATCGTGAATAAATATGTTTCGGTAGCCATCATAGAGACATGGTTGCAGAATGGTCATGATGAGGAATTAAATATCCAGGGGTACCAGACTATTCGGAAGGAAAGATAGGAATGCAAGGGAGGTGGTGTAGCTCTGATATTCAAGGACGACATCAAGGCAGTGCAGAGAGATGATATAGGTTCTATGAAGCATTTGGGTGGAAGTTAGGAATTCCAAGAAGAAAAAATCACTGATAGGCGTAGTCTATAGGCCACCGAATAATAACATCACATTGGGGTGGGCAATAAACAAGAAAATAACTGATGCCTGCAAAAATGGTACAGCTATTATCGTGGGGGATTTTAATTTTTAGTGCAGATTGGTCAAACCAACTTGGTCAGGGTAGCCTTGAGGAGGAATTCGTTGAGTGTATCCGTGATAGTTTTCTTGAACGGCGTGTAATGGAACCAACTAGGGAACAAGCTATCCTAGATCTGGTCTTGTGTAATGAGACAGGAATAATTAATGACCTCATAGTTAAGGATCCTGTTAGAAGAAGTGATCACAGTGTGGTTGAATTTAGAATACTGATGAAGAATGTGATGATAAAACCCAATACCAGGGTCCTGTGCTTGAATAAGGGGGACTATGATAGAATGAGGGAGGACCTGGCTAAAATAGATTGGAAACCGACTTTATGGTGTGACAGTTGATGAGCAGTGGAGGACCTTCTAAGAAATCTTTCAAAGTGCTCAGCAAAAGTATTTTCCAGTGAGAAGGAAGGACTGTAAGAGGAGGGGTAATTTGCCATGGGTGTTCAAGGAAATAAGGCAGGCTATCAAAGTGAAAGAGAAGGCATACAAAGTGGCCAACAACAGCAGGCATCTAGAAGATTGGGAAAACTTTAACGGTCAACAGAAAGCCACAAAAAGAGCTATAAAGAAAAGTAGGACAAGAGTATGAGAAAAAAAAACTAGCACAATATAAAGACAGATAGCAAATGTTTCTATAAATATATAAAACAGAGTGGCTAGAGTAAACATTGGCCCTTTAGAGGATGAGAAGGGACAGTTAATTATGGGATATGATGAAATGGCTGAGGCATTAAACAGGTATTTTGCACTGGTCTTCACCATGAAGGATACTAATAACATACCAGTAAGTGATGAAGAGATGAAGGTTGTGAGGTTCTGGAAACAATCATTATTACAGAAGAGCTAGTATTGGGTAAGATAATGGAGCTAAAAATAGCTATATCTCCTGGCCCTGATGGAATGCATCCCAAGGTACTAAAAGGGATGGCGGAAGAAATAGCAGCTGCACTGGCAGTAATTTTCCATACTTCGCTGTACTTTGGGGCAGTCCCAGCAGATTGGAAAACAGCAAATATGATGCCACTGTTTAAAAAGAGAAGTAGACAAAAAATGGGGAACAATTGGCCAGTGAGCTTAATCTCTGTAGTGGGGAAGATGCTGGAGTCTATTATTAAGGAAGAAATAGCAGGGCATCTTGAAATAAATTGTCTCATTGTACAGATGCAGCATGGGTTCACGAAGGCAGGTCATGCTTCACAAATCTCTTCAAACTTTTTGAAGACCTTTCAAGCAAGGTGGACAACGGGGGCACAGTGGATTTCCAAAAGGCCTTTGACAAGGTGCCGCACATGAGGCTGCTGCATAAGATAAGAATGCATGGTGTTAAGGGGTAGAGTATTAGCGTGGATAGAGGATTGACTGACAAGAAGCAAAGAGTGGGGATAAATGAGTGCCATTCTGGCTGGCAATCAGTGACTAATAGTGTGCCTCAGGGATTGGTGTTGAGACCACAATTATTTACAATTTTCTAAAATGATTTGGAGTTGGGGACCAAGTGTATGGTGTCAATATCTGCCGATGAGACTAAGATGAGTGGCAGAGCAAAGTGTGTAGAGGGCTGAGAAACTTTGCAGAGGAACACAGATACATTGAGTGGGCAAAGGTCTGACCAATGGAATACAATGTTAGTAAATGTGAAGTCATACGTTTTGGTAAGAATAACAGGAAAATAGATTATTACTTGAATGGTAAAAAGTTGCAGCATGCTGCTGTGCAGAAGAACCTGGGTGCCCTTGTGCATGAATCACAGAAGGTTGGTCTACAGGTACAACAAGTAATTAGGAAGGCAAATGGAGTTTTGTCCTTAATAAAAGCAAATTACTGCAGATGCTGGAATATGAAACCAAAAGAGAAAATGCTGGAAAATCTCAGCAGGTCTGGCAGCATCTGCAAGGACAGAAAAGAGCTGAAGTTTAGAGTCTAACTGACCCTTTGTCAAAGCTTTGATAAAGGGTCAGTTAGACTCGAAATGTCAGCTCTTTTCTCTCCTTACAGATGCTGCCAGACCTGCTGAGATTTTCCAGCATTTTCTCTTTTGGAGTTTTGTCCTTCATTGCTAAAGGAATTGAGTTTAAAAAACAGAGGGGTAATGTTACAACTGTACAAGGTGCTGGTGAGGACACACCTGGAGTAGTGTGTGCAGATTAGGACTCCTTACTTAAGAAAGGATGTACTGGCACTGGAGGGGGTGCAGAGAAGGTTCAGTAGATTGATTCCGGAGTTGAGGAGGTTGGCTTATGAGGAGAGGCTGAGTAGACTAGGATTATATTCATTGGAATTCAGAAAAATGAGGGGGGGGGGGTGTGAATCTTATAGAAACATATAAAATTATGGTAGGTGAAACTAGGACAAGAAGGCATGGCCTCAAGAGTAGAGGAAGCAGGTTTTGAACTGAATTTAGAAGGAACTTCTTTACCCTGAGAGTTGTTAATCAATGGCATTCCTTGCCTAGGGAAGTAGTTGAAGCTAGTTCAGTAATCGCTCTTAAAACTAAGGTACATACTTTTGGGTAAGTGCAGCTGAGTCCCCGAAATGATTAGCCATGATCTTATTGAGTGGTGGAGTGTACGTGAAGGGCCCAACAGCCTACTCCTGCTGCTAGTTTCTATGTTCTATGTTCTTATGTTCTTAATTATTAGTTTGTCTTTTCCAAAAAGACTTCAGGTGAAATTAGCTAATTCAGTAAAGACCAAGAATCAAGGCTGGGGCCCGTTAGCTTTAATGAGTTAATGCTATACAGGAAATGGCGAATTCACCATTTGCAGTTTGAAGCTGTTACGTAATTTTAATGGAAGTCACTGCAGCAGATGATTTCCAGAGTGGATGAACAATAAATAAACAATAAAGTTAGTACTTCATTTGGATTTCACCAACCCTGAGACAGTACCCAAATATAAATAGTTTTCAACAAGTAGGCTTTGTCAGCAAGCTGCATTATCTTTGAAAACTATTGGCTTTTTGCACTTTGGCAAATAGCAATGCAGGCATTCTAGGTAATCCAGTGAACTGGAATTAATGTTGCAAATGGTGAAAGCAATGTATTAAAAAGAACTCAAGCAACATAAACAAGTAATTTAACCCAACATGTTTATGTGCATTACAAAGCCCTTCTTCTAACACTTTGATTTTTCCATGGAATATGGCCATTGCTGGTAAGACCTGCATTTGTTGCCCATCCCCAAATGCATGCACACTGAGTGCAAAGCATACCAAACACCTTCTTCACTCTCCTATCTATTGCGACTCCACTTTCAAGGAGCTATGAACCTGCACTCCAAGGTCTCTTTGTTCAGAAGCACTCTGGTCAGAGTATTGAATACAGGAGTTGGGAGGTCATATTGCAGCTGTAAAGGACATTGGTTAGGCCACTCGGAATATTGCATGCAATTCTGGTCTCCTTCCTATCGGAAGGTTGTTTTGAAACGTGAAAGGGTTCAGAAAAGATTTACAAGGATGTTGCCAGGATTGGAGGATTTGAGCTACAGGGAGAGGCAGAACAGGCTGGGGCTGTTTTCCCAGGAGCGTCGGAGGCTGAGGGGTGACCTTTTGTAGAGATTTACACAATCATGAGGGGCATGGATAGGATAAATAGACAAAGTCTTTTCTCTGGGGCCGGGGAGTCCAGAACTAGAGGGCATAGGTTTGGGGTGAGAGGGGAAAGATATAAAAGAGACCCAAGGGGCAACTTTTTCACACAGAGGGTGGTACGTGTATGGAATGAGCTGCCAGCGGAAGTGGTGGAGGCTGGTACAATTGCAACATTTAAGAGGCATTTGGATGGGTATATGAATAGGAAGGGTTTGGAGGGAAATGGGCGGGATGCTGACAGGTAGGGCTAGATTTAGTTGGGATATCTGGCCGGCATGGACATGTTGGACCGAAGGGTCTGTTTTCATGCTGTACATCTCTATTACTCAATGGCTTCCTAGGGCATTTAAAAGTAAATTAAATTGCTATGGGGCTGAAGTCACATATACACCACAGCAGGTAACAGTGACATTATACTTCCCTAAACCATATTAATGAACCAGGTGGGTTTTCACGACAAAAGATATATTTTTCATGGTCACCATTAGAACTGAAATCAAATTCCACCAGCTCCCAGAATGGATTTACATACATGTCACCCAGGGCACTAGGCTGGACCTATGGATTATTAATGCAGTGATATTACCACAAAACCACTGTCTTTACCAAATATGCACGCTGTGGTTCACCTTATTTAAGGAAGAAATCTATGGAGGCAGTTCAGGAAAGGTTTACTGGACTAATTCCACCTCAAAGTCCGAGATGGCCTCCTCCTTCCATGATCCTAACTTCCCTTTCCACCTGGTTGATGATGCTGTCCAGCGCATCTCCTCCACTTCACGCACCACTGCCCTTGAACCTCCCCCCTCCCAACGCAACAAGGACAGGACTCCCGGTCCTCACCTTCCACCCCACCAACCTCCACATGCATCGCATCATCCTCCACTGCTTACACCACCTCTATCAGCGGTCCAGAGAGTCCATTCCCTCCATGACTCCCTTGTCAGGTCCACAACCCCCACCAGCCCACACCCCACTCCTGGCACCTTTCCCTGCCACCGCAGGGACTGCTAAACCTGTGCCCACATCACTCCCCTCACCTCTGTTCAAGGCCCCAAGGGATCCTTCCACAACAGTCAAAAATTTACCAATGTCATCCAATGCATCCATTGCCTCCAATGTGGTCTCCTTTAGATTGGGGAGACAGAAAGCAAATTTGCGGATCGTTTCAGAGAACATCTCTGGGACACCTGCACCCACCAGCCCCACAGCCCTGTGGCTGAACACTTCAACTCCCCCTCCCACTCAGTCAAGGAATATGCAGTTCCTGGGCCACCTCCACCTCCAAACTGTTACCACCCAACATCTGGAGGAAGAGCATCTCATATTCCGCCTTGGAACCCTTAAACTACACAGGATAAATGTGGGTTTCAACAACTTCCTCATTTCCCCTCCCCCCCACATTATCACAGTTCCAAGCCTCCAAATCGACACCACCCTCCAGACTTGTCCATTACTTCCCTCCCCCACCCTACACCTATCACCTTCTCCCTCACCTCCATCCACCTATCATTTTCTCAGCTACCTTGCACCCAACTCCACCCCCCTCCCATTTATCTCTTAGCCCCGGCCCAAACACCTCATTTCTGATGAAGGGCTTATGCCCAAAACGTCGATTCTCTTGCTTCTTGGATGCTGCCTGACCTTCTTTGGTTTCCCAGAAAAACACACTCAACTAATATTTGGAATGGGCAGATTGCCTTATGAAGGAAGACTACCCTGGCTAGCTGTGGATCAGAGGGAGTTCGGAAGAGTAATAGGTTACTCGATGAAAATACATAATATTCTGGGGAGTATTCACAGAATCTATATGTGAAGGGTCACTGTTTAAAAACCACCATTCACCCATTGAAAAGAGATTAGGAATTTCTTTTCTCTAAGCTTTGGGAATCTTTGGAACAGTCTTCCTGAAAAAGTGGTGGAAGTGGAGACCTTAAATATTTTTTAAACAGATTCTTGTTAAGCAAAAGCTTTAAAGGTTATCTAGGGTAGGTGGGAATGTGGGGTTTAGATTACAATCGGATTAGCCATTAATTTATTCAATGTGTGGAGGAAACTTGAGGAGCTGAATGGTTTATGCCTGCTCCAGGTTGATATGTTTGCATCAAAACATTCAAGTCTTCGACCTGAAGCATTAATTCTGATTCTAATATTGGCAAATCTGCTGAGAATTTCTTGTTTTAATTCAGGTTTCCCACATCTACAGTCTTCTGCTTCTGGCTAATCAATATTTTAAAGTATTGATTATTTTGACCACTGGGTGAAAGTGAGGACTGCAGATGTTGGAGATCAGAGTCAAGATTAGAGTGGTGCTGGAAAAGCACAGCAGGTCAGGCAGTATCTGAAGAGCAGGAAAATTGACGTTTCAGGCAAAAGTCCTTTATCAGGAACCTATTTTGACGATGGACTATAATTCAACAGAAACTTGCCAAAAGCAGGAAATTTCCTGAAGATGTTTACTCATACTGGCATATAGTTCCATTGCTGTTGGCTTCTCTCTCATGTCTTGTCTGAATAGTCAATTGTCATGTGAGGTTTAACAATAAAGGTATTGATCTTTTGAGTATATGCTGTTGATTGAGAATCATGACTATCAGCTATGCATGTATTTAAATTGTCATCATCTTTCTGTATGCTTCTAATCTCCCAATTTGTCATATGGGATAGCAAAGGAAAAACATACCCAGAAACCCATCTGTTACTACCTGCAAGCCGTTTAGCACAGAGGGGCATTCACATTCTAGCCCAGTTCTGTTCTCCCTAATCGTCCAGACGTGCAAATGTCACTAGATTATGTTTAAAAGCAAGAGCCCTGATCGATTGAATCACCATCCAGACTGAGGCAGTTCAGGTTATTTAGGCTACTTCCATCACTGCCTTATTTGCAACACACATTTGGATAGAGCTCCTTTTTTTTTGTAGAATAATGAGACCGTGTACCAACCACTGAACCAGATGAAAAAAATCATGCAAGTCGGTTGTTCACTTTCTGTGGCTTGATTTTCAACGAAACAGATGTTAACCTTTCAGAGCCAATAATAAATCTGTTCTAATTTTATTTACTGCCATTGCTAGTTTCCCCACTGCCAGTAAGCTCCACGTCAGAAAACTTGAGTGTCTCCATGGACATATTCTGTGCCAGAAACACAAGCAGTATCAGCATTGAGAAAGAGCTGGAAGAGGAGTCCAGTTGGATTGAAAGAACAATTATAGTGTTCTTTTGCAAATTTGAAGTTTGCCCAATGTTGCCTTTATACTACTCTGACGTAATACTGCAGTTGCTACATTTATGACTGTAAGAAAAGGCATTCAAGAGTATTCGGGATAATACAAGTTGCTGTTCATGTTGCACTTTGGTGCCAGAATTAAAGTGATTTCAAATCAAAAACATTTATTTAGTACAAGAGCAAATTACAACTAATCCTGGAAATCTGAAATAAAAACAGAAAATTCAGAAAGTACTTAGAAGGTCAGTCAGCATCTGTGGAGAAATAAACAGAATTAAAATTTCAGCACGATCTTTTGTCAAAACCGGATAAAGTTAGTGATGTAACTGGCTTTAAGAAAATAGAGGTGGGGAAGGAAGAGGAAATAAAAGGAATAGCTTATGTTTACATTACAATTTTCATAACTACAGAATGCTGAAAATATCTAAAAGACAATGAAGTACTTTTGAGGTCTAGTCACTAAGGTAGAAAATGTGGCACCAATTTGTGCTAATCAAATCCCTAAAAAGAGCAATGTAATAATGACCTGATAATTTGCTGGTTTGTTCTTTCATGCGATGTGGGTGAAATGATTGTAACAAGGTTAGCCAGATGACTCTCTTAGAATATGAGCTCCCTGGACCAGGTTAACAGACCTAATCAGAGAGCCTTGGCTGACTCATATAAACAGTTATCAGGTTCTGTTCACTCTCCGAGCTGGCTTAAGGAAACTGGACCAGTATCCAGTACTGCGCACGTGTAAATAAAAGGTGGCTTGATGACAGGATACTGGTCTTCGAAGTTATTTCAGTGGGCGCTACTGGCAAGGCCCACAATTATTCCAAATTGCCCGAATGAAGCTGATGACGATGAACCACCTTCTGTATCCACTGCAGTTGATCTGGCACAGATAAATCTTCTGTGCTGATAGAGGGAGTTCCAGGATTTTGTTTGAGTCACAAATGATGAAGCATAACTTCTGATATGGATGGAGTTATGAATGTTGGCCAAAACAACAGGGGTAATTCCAGTGCTGCTCCTCAAAATAGTGCCATGGGATCTTTTACATCATGCAACATGGCATTGGTTTAACATCTCATCCAGAAGACAAAAGCTGGCCTCTCTCACAGAGTGTCAGAGTGCAGCATTCTCTATGTATTTCACAGGAATGTCAAATTTTATATTTTTCTCATTTCCTGGGGTGGGATTTTAACCAGTACCTTTTGTCTCAGACAGCTTATCCAATGCTACCTCCTTGTTAATTTTAAACTTTTCTCGGAATGAAATATCCTCCTCTGACCCAGTAACCTGGCAGTTTAAAAGAAATAGATGCAAAGAATTTATTTAACCATCAACAATGTCTCTTGCCTATAAGCATAAATCTCCTTTTCAGTCTCTAATTGACCGTACTGTTCCTTTTGCTGCCCTCTTATTATTGAAGTGCTTATAAGAGACTAAAAATTTAAAGGTATGGTTTGCGCTCTCACAAATCAGCAACATGAAGGGAACAAAAATCTGATTCAATTCAAATTTATTTTAATTAGTTTGCCTCCGTTTTTGACTCTAATTCTCGCTTTCCATTACAGTGGTGTTGTAGATCAAATATTTGTTGCATATCACCAAAAAAAAGAAATGTTTCTGACACAGTATAGGAATAGTTTTGCAAAGGTGTCCACAAAATAAAACCAAGTGCAGATTTTTCAAATTTTCCCTTTTCAGTTAAATGTCTTGTTGCGTGAGATTCTTTTCACATGTAATCTTCATTCTTCACTTCATTGTTTACTCAAGTGAACTCTGTCATCCTTCTCACAGAATTGTGCATCAGCAGAGGAGGAAATGCTAGCCACTGCTGAGACCTTAGATTCATGCTGTTGGTGCCGTATTTAAAGTCGAGAGTGTCGTGCTGGAAAAGCACAGAAGGTCAGGCAGCATCTGAGGAGCAGGAGAGTCATCAGGATGAAGGGCTGTTGCCTGAGATGTCAATTTTCCTGCTCCTTGGATGCTGCCTGACCTGCTGTGCTTTTCCAGCACCATACTCTTGACTCTGATCTCCAGCATCTGTAGTCTGCACTTTATCCTAGGTGCCATATTTAAAGTCTAGCTGCATACTTCATCAGATATTCCAAGCCAGGAACTGCACATTACGCCACGTTGCTCTATCTCATTCTCCAGGGGGAAGCAAAGCTTACCTTCCCCTTGCAGAAGGGACCTGGAGGTCTTGATGGACAGGGTGGTGAAGATGCTGACTTTTTTTTTCCCAACTGATTACGTGGCTTCCTGTGGCAATCAGCCAGCCTGGACTGAAACAGAAGTCTGAGCTTAGTGCTGTATTCCAGATCAGGAGGGATGCCCAGCAATGCAGGAAGAGGGTTTGTTCTGTTTTTCAAATTTCAAGGGAATGCACTATTATTCAAGGTTGGAAGGCGTCTAGTGGGCAGTCATTGTCTGCATGTGATCATAATGTACTGTCTCCTAAGAAAAGCTGTACAAAGCACTGTCCCTCACAGGTTCAATGCTGTCCTAGAGAATACTCGCTCATTTCAGGGCAACTTAGCAATATATGCACACTCCAAAATATTGAAGGGTCACCATTGATGGAAAAGTTAGACAATTCCTCAGGATTACTCTTGACCTGTTGGTTGTCATGAGAGATTTTACTGCACAATGCTTGGATATGATATCCAGACAAAAGCATCAAATGTTGCCTAAGCTTAGTGTCAGTCTTAGTCACTGCTGCTTTCTCCCTAACATTCAGTAGAACTCATAATTAAAAGTGGGGTCAGCTGAAGATATCAAATGAACAATCAGAATACAAGAAATTTATTCAGCATCAGTAAAATTCGAGGAAAAAATGAGGTCCACCTTTGTTGTACTCAGCAGAAGTTGCTGACAAGATTACCCACTGAATGTTAAACAGTTAAACAAAGTCCAAATCAGTGCATTCATCCTGAAAGTAAGTTTCAATGAGTTTATCTCTGGCTTCTTGATTTGATGACACCACTCTGTCATACTGTCTTGGATGGTCTTCCTAATTAGTGTCCTGATCCTCATCCATATCTACATCCTCTGAAGATTACTGATCCCTAATTTCTCTGCATCAAGGACAGCTTCAACTTTGTTGACTCTAGTTCTGAAGGGCACAGCATGCCACAATAATATGGCACATCTTTTCTGTGAGTACTGCGAAGCCTTGCCAAATCAGTGCAGGCAATGAAACGTCATCTTGAGGCCTATGAGACGTCCCACTATGGCCTTTGTGTGAGCATTAACAGCATTGCATCTTCATTCTGCATCGGTCTGACAGTTTCATAAAGATGTCATAAGTCATGTTTGAATGGGGTAGTCCTTGTCTCGCAGCCGCCTGTGTCCGCATACTGTGTCTGCATGCCAACTTTCTATGACTCATGTATCAGAACACCTAAGTCCCTCTGAACTTCAGAATTATTCTCTCCATATCCATTTAATTAATACAATTATTGTAATTAATATTAATATAGCAAATTTTATTTGAACCAGCATTTGATAAATTGACAAAAATTATATACCTGAAAAGCAGAAATTTTACTGTAGTATTGCGATCTCCGCAATGTCTGAGCAGTCAATTGAGGGAGCAAGTGAGAAGGCTGACTGCTGATAAGTTTTATTTCAGGCAAAGGTGCATTAATATTTGATTTATGCTGTAAATAAAATATAAGTGATGTGTATGCTCCCTGCATTTTGTTTCTATTTCTTAATGTGTGTTTTTACGTTGATTATATGGACCTCTTGATTAACTGGCCTACTCCTGGTCCTATAGTGCTGATAATTTTTTTTTTTAAATTACTATTATTATTCTTTATTATTTATTTATATCCATCTGCAACCTTCTTTTGATTCCTTCTACCTTCCTACCTTTTTTTTGATTGATTTCTTCTGCAAATTTGGATACAATGTCTTTGATTGTATCATTGTCATTGGTATAAATTGTAAACATTTGAGCCCTGCTCTGATTTATATATTGGGAATTTGCACATTGTTTCTTGAGGAATGACATGGTTGTACAGACTTAATGGGCTGAAGGGCTGCTTTGTACTATATGACTTCGAATTTGAAATGGTGTAGAAAGGCACTTGTGTTTTTCATAAGTTACAGTTTCGTGGAAACAAGGTAGTTGCAGCTCAATTGCAAGATTCTAAAGTTGCATTTAAGAGAGAGGGGAAAATTACATAAATTCTGATTTTCTGTCCATATTTGCTCCACTTTCTCCTTTTTACCACACCCAAGAGGGGAAAATTCTGCCCCTAGAGTTGTAAAGCACTTTATTAATGCATCAAACAGTCTTTTAAATGGCTTAAGTATTTGCTTCAAATTCTGACTAAAAACATTAGTATTAAGATAATTTATATTTTGTTACACTGGTTGGAATTCCAAAGGGTGATTTTAGCCCTTAATTCCAAATGTGGTGTTCTTTTTAAAGAGGACTGCTGCAGTGATAACTGCAAGTGTCAATTAAGTGGCTGACCGACAAAAAAAAAATGTGGGCCAATGGGATGTAACAACAGAAGGTGTCAGAAAAAACTCACTCAGACTGGACTGTGACCCTGTAATAGGTAAAAACAATGATTGCAGATGCTGGAAACCAGATTTTGGATTAGTGGTGCTGGAAGAGCACCACCGTTCAGGCAGCATTCGAGGTGCGGCAAAAGCCCTTCATCAGGAATAAAGGCGGAGAGATGAGCTAGAGGAGGGTGGGGGTGGGGAGAAAGTAGCATGGAGTACAATAGGTGAGTGGGGGAGAGGATGAAGGTGATAGGTCAGGGAGGAGAGGGTGGAGTGGATAGGTGGAAAAGAAGATAGGCAGGTAGGACAAGTCATGGGGACAGTACTGAGCTGGAAGTTTGGAACTAGGGTGAGGTGGGGGAAGGGGAAATGAGGAAACTGTTGAAGTCCACATTGACGCCCTGGGGTTGAAGTGTTCCGAGGCAAAAGATGAGGCGTTCTTCCTCCAGGCGTCTGGCCCAGGACCTCCATGTCCTCGGCGGAGGGGGGGGGGGGGAGTTGAAATGTTGGGCCACAGGGTGGTGTGGTTAATTGGTGAGGGTGTCCCGGAGATGTTCCCTAAAGCGCTCTGCTAGGAGGTGTCCAGTCTCCCCAATGTAGAGGTGACCGCATCAGGAGCAACAGCTGCAATAAATGATATTGGTGGATGTGCAAGTAAAACTTTGAATGTGGAAGGCTCCTTTAGGGCCTTGGATAGAGGTGAGGGAGGAGGTGTGGGCGCAGTTTTTAACAGTTCCTGGGGTGGCAGGAGAAGGTGCCAGGATGGGAGGGTGGATTGTAGGGGGGCGTGGACCTGACCAAGTAGTCACGGAGTGAACGGTCTTTGCGGAAGGCGGAAAGGGGTGGGGAGGGAAATATATCCCTGGTAGTGGGGTCTTTTTGGAGGTGGCGGAAATGTCGGCGGATGATTTGGTTTATGCGAAGGTTTGTAGGGTGGAAGGTGAGCACCAGGGGCGTTCTGTCCTTGTTATGGTTGGAGGGGTGGGGTCTGAGGGCGGAGGTGCGGGATGTGGATGAGATGCGTTGGAGGGCATCTTTAACCACGTGGGAAGGGAAATTGCGGTCTCTAAAGAAGGAGGCCATCTGGTGTGTTCTGTGGTGGAACTGGTCCTCCTGGGAGCAGATACGGCGGAGGCGGAGGAGTTGGGAATACGGGATGGCATTTTTGCAAGAGATAGGGTGGGAAGAGGTGTAATCCAGGTAGCTGTGGGAATTGGTGGGTTTGTAAAAAATGTCAGTGTCAAGTCGGTTGTTATTAATGGAGATGGAGAGGTCCAGGAAGGGGAGGGAGGTGTCAGAGATGGTCCAGGTAAATTTAAGGTCAGGGTGGAATGTGTTGGTAAAGTTGATGAATTGCTCAATCTCCTCGCAGGAGCACGAGGTGGCGGCAATGCAGTCATCAATGTAATGGAGGAAGAGGTGGGGAGTGGTGCCAGTGTAATTACAGAAGATCGACTGTTCTCCGTAGCCAACAAAGAGACAGGCATAGCTGGGGCCCATACGTATGCCCATGGCCACCCCTTTGGTCTGGAGGAAGTGGGAGGATTCAAAGGAGAAATTGTTAAGAGTGAGGACCAGATCGGCCAAACGAATGAGAGTGTTGGTGGAAGGGTACTGTTGGGGACGTCGGGAAAGGAAAAAACGGAGGGCTTGGAGGCCCTGGTCATGGCGGATGGAGGTGTAGAGGAATTGGATATCCATGGTGAAGATGAGGTGTTGTGGCCTGGGGAACCGGAAGTCTTGGAGGAGTTGGAGGGCGTGGGTGGTGTCTCGAACGTATGTGGGGAGTTCCTGGACTAGGGGGTATAGGACAGTGTCGAGGTAGGTAGAGATGAGTTCAGTGGGGCAGGAGCATGCTGAAACAATGGGTCGGCCAGGGTGGTCAGGCTTGTGGATCTTGGGAAGAAGGTAGAACCGGGCAGTGCGGGGTTCCCGGACTATGAGGTTGGAAGCTGTGGGTGGGAGATCTCCTCCTGAGATGATGAGGTTCTGTATGGTCTGGGAGATGATGGTTTGGTGATGGGGTGGGGGGAAGGGGGGTGGGAGGGTTGGGGTCATGGTCGAGGGGCTGTAGGAAGAGGTGTCCTCGAGTTGGTGTTTGGCTTCAGCGGTGTAGAGATCAGTGCACCAGACTACCACTGCGCCCCATTTATCTGCTGGCTTGAATGGCAAGGATAACAAATAGCTGATAAAACCTCTGCTCAAAATCAAGTCACTCCCTATGGATATGCCCCACATTATATATTTGAAGAATATATAAGGAAAGGGATTAAAAAATAGTTTCAATTCTACTGGAATGTGCTAATGGGATGAATGTTTTTGTGTGTACAAACCTGAGTTCAAGCATTAGTGTGCTATGAGGGTTACAGCCAAAGAACTGTCCCCTAGTCATCCCTGTGTTGGTGACAAAGATTCTCTCTTACAATGAATTCTAGACGTCAACTAGCTAGCAGCCAGACACATGAGAAACAAGACAACAAAAGATCTCTGTCTCACCCTGAATGCTAGAATTCAATCTCAATCAAAGGAATCAGAACAACAGAATCTCAACCAATCTACAAAACCAAGGATCATGAAACTAATTTAAATATGAAATTAAGTGTCAGCATCAACACAACCAGTAACCCCTACTTCAACACCTACAATGTTCAACTATCTACTCTTCATGAACATTTCAGAAATTAATCCATACATAAGAATTTTATCATTTTTCATTCTTCTCTGCTTTGTGTGTGTGTGTGTGTGTTGCGTTTTGTATTTCTTCTTGCATGCAGTAATTAATAAACTTTTTTTATTTCTTAATTTAAGAAAGCCCCGTTAAAGTGGCTCTTTTTAAAAAAAACACAAGTTTTGGTTTGTAAGTAAAAGGGTTATCTGACATCCCAAATACCGCCCAGGATATAAAGGGCTGCTCCTGGGAAGAATTAACCGAGCGACTGCAGCTTTGGTCATCTCTAAGTTGTTTATCAGAGTCTTTCAATTGCTTAAATGTTTTCCTTGATATCTTAAATTTGCTTTTCACTGGTTTGAGCCTGTAGGGTAATGATGCTCTGGGTTCAACCATTTAGTATTTTATGTGTAAGGTTCCCTCTCGACTGCCCTTTCATTATCTTAATATACCCCAGTTCTTCATAAATCAATTCTTTCAAATGGGGTCCACCACATGGCTGCTCCATGTACCTTGTTCCAATCAAAGGTAGCTCCACTACTAACTTTCCTTTAATTGGTTGATTTTTTTTTTAAAAATCTCTTCTCGCACTTAGCTATCTCACTTCAACATCGCGAAAATACCTCCAAAGAACTGCAGATTCTGGAAATCTGAAACAAAAACACAAATTACTGGGAAAAACACAGCATATCTGTCGTCATCTGTGGTGAGAAACCAGAGTTAATGTTTCGGGTCCAGTGACCCGCTTTCAAGACAGAAGACAAAAGTGTTTTGAAGAAGAGTCACTGAACCCAAAACCTGCTTTCCCTCTACAGATGCTGCCAGTCCTGCTGATGTTTTACAGCAATTTCAGTTTTTGACACTTTAACTGAACTTATTTGATCAGATTAGAAGTGAAGGGGAGCCAATGCCAGGTTTTCTTGAGTAAGGCAAGTGGAGCTTTGTTACCTATTGAAAAAATAAGAAACGCACACAAGCATTGTTAATAAAATTTTAAAAGACCGATGATGGTGAAGCTATAGTTGTCCTGGAATTCTCAGTAAATAGGTTTTATTGTTTCAAGTTGCTCTTTATCAGCTAGTTCTTGAGTTTGAGAGAGAAGAGAGAAAAGCCTTCAGCATCCTTGTTGTTAACAGCCCATGTTGCTTTCTCTCTGCATTATTCCTTTGTAGATCCTGGTGCCTCTGGCATTGTTTTATTCCAAATTGCAGGCAACCTTTCACCTCAACATGTGAATTTATCATGCAAGTTTGAGTGAAACAAAAGATGTGAAATCCTTGAAATATCATTTCAGTGCTTCTTAATTAAAATGGACATTCCAGTGCAGCTACATTTGCATCATGCAAATGGTCTGCATGGGCTTTTCAGGTGATCACAGCAGTCATTTTAAGTCAGTAATACCTTTTTAAAAATTGTTCATTAGTCTATGAATGTGTCAGGCATTCAAGTCAAGGGATGAAAGTTGAACATTAATTGTGAATTTTAACTATGATTTAATTATCCTGAGGTTGAGATGACCAAATTGAATTTGATTGTGGTGCCTATGACCGGAGGTTAAATAGTAGAGAAATAGTGGCATCCTACCAAGGATTTCTAACCTAATTTATTTCTATTAATCTTTAGGATTCTAATCATTGTAAAATAAAACTGGAAGAGTTGAGAAATGCCTAATATATTAATATTTTATGGATTAATGCTAATGAAGTCTAATAATTGTAAAATGTTTGTGACTGTATACAATGATTGACTTGCTTTTATTTCATTTTATATTTCCAGACATGGAGATGACTTGATAGTTACACCATTTGCTCAGGTAAGTTTAATTTTTAATTTCTGTTGTATTAAAAAAGGACATATTTGCTGAACTTTTAGTTGAGCATATATACTATCTTTCACATCAGATATTCTTTCTTTCCTTTATCCTGTTACTGTATCACTGGTATAGCAACCAGACAGCCTGTTCTCAGAATGCTGAGAATGCCACTCTAAAGGTTGACACTGAGCACCTGTGCATATGTGATCTACAGGTCTATATTTCTGCTGATATGGGGGTACTGGGGTGGACAGTCAGGAGTCACATGACACCAGGTTATAGTCCAACAGGTTTGTTCGAAATCACAAGGTTTTGGAGTGTTGTCCCTTTGTCAGATGAAGCCTTCATCTGATGAAGGAGCAGCGCTCTGAAACCTTGATGATTTCAAATTAACCTGTTGTACTATAACCTGTTGTCGTCTGACTTCTGACATTTTCCCTCTGATAGGAAGTAGTAAACTATCAAGAAGACATCTCCAATTGTTTAGTTTCTTCCTCACAGCTGAAAAAATAAATGGCTTGTAATTTTCCTCTTGTCTCTTGCGAGAAATAAACATAAAGGTGGTAGTTGACTAATAGTACCCTACCTAAATAGTGGACAGATTTTTCTAGACTACTTTTGTCAATTGCCCAACAAACACAGATGGAGTTTGATGGTGATTGTTCATGTGATGCTATACCGTCCTTCACTTGACACCAGTACTTCTAGTGCATTCCCCAGAAGTGTCCCTTTGAAACTCAGTCGGCATATTAAGATTTGCACTAACGACATACGCCTTTTAGTGCTAAAAATCTTTCATTGTAAGAAATCCCCACAATAATCCAGTGTGTTTTTAGATGTCATAACTAAGTGCTTATCTGTTTTATATTTGGGAAATTCCAACTCTGGTCATTGGGTGAAGTCTATGGACATGATTCAGCAACGGTTGCTGGAGGACAATGTGTCCATATATCATGTTTTCCCATAAGTATGGCTGGTTGACATTTAAGCATAGAATCTGAATGAAACTTTTTTCTCCTGATTTCCCTTGGCTCAATGGGGTGAAATTGGTAATCTTCAATCACATAAAATGGGCTAATAGTGTTCCTGCAGTTCAGTTTCAATTCTCGGTGCACATGATTATTGCACTATGACTGCTGTTCAGCTAGTTGCCTTAACTCAGAAGGGTATTTGAACCTAGCATCTCATTCACATTGCTGATCCAATTTCCAATCGATAAACGCTTCTACATGCTGAATTATCTGGATGAAGTAATCTTTAAGTTGCATGAATAAACCATAGTGCCTTTTGTTTTAGGTACTGGCCAGCTTGCGAAGTGTAAGGAGCAATTTCTCAGTTCTAACAAACATTCATGGAGCATCAAGCAAGTAAGCCACTTGACAAATGTTATTTAATGGGAACCCTGAGAGCAGGTGGGAGCTGAAAATTTGTGGTATTTAAAATAATATTGTAGATGTTCCAATATCTGGATTACTAGAAGTATTTGCATGTTGCAAAGAAGAATATGCGTCTAAATCTAAACCGGGATTTAATAATTAGGTGCAGACAGGCATTTACCAATGTCCTTAGAAGATACCTACAAGCCATTTTAAAATGGTTTTGAATCTTGGTTCTTGAGCAAAACATGGAGCTTTGCATTTCCTAAGTCTTGAATGACTCACCAGGGAAATAGAGACAGGTTTGAGAGACAGCTCAGGTCAACATTTCAATATATTTCCGTCTCATCTCAATACAAGCACATTTATTGTATTAGCTGTCTTAATTCCCTTTGCAAAATATTCTTGTGTCGATACAGGTCATTTTTAAAATTTGAGGACATCAGACTAACAGGATAAAGGTGGGAGGCATCTGACTGTCTATAGCAACACATTAGAAGAGAAAGAACATATTCTTTCCTATCCGCATATCTCAAGAATTTTCAGCTTTTATTTCAGATTTCCAGCATCTGCAATATATTGAGATACAGTCCATCATCATCCACAGTTGGGTCAGCTTATCTGTGGAGTGAGTTTGCAAGGGATCAGCCTTGATCTTATTGAATATAAGATAAAAGGGCCAAATAGTCCACTCCTGGTCCTCCTTCAATAACTCATGTTTGAGACCAGCTAAACACTGAAAGTTTGAATCATGAATCAGGCTGGAGTGCAGATGTAAGCTTGTGCTCAGATTGGAAACACCAAAATTTATGGGGAATTAAGATGATGCTGGAAAATAATCAAGGTTTTAGAGGGACAAGTCTCCTGTAAAGCTCACAACTTGAAGGCAGGCCTAGAGCTAATTATTTCCATGCTGAGAATGGAAGGGATCCACAGTAAACCCTTGGAATTGAAGAATCATTTTGGACTAATTCTACAAGAGTTGAAAATCTACTAAAAATAACCATTTAACATAAATCTGCTTGTGTTTTTCTTTTCCCCATAATTGCATTAATAGTCCTGTTCTACAGTTTAAAGTAAAGTTTGCCTACAAAAGCAGTGTTTCATCGGAACTGCTTTTAGTGTTTGCCACAGTAAATATCTTTAAATGAAATGTCTCAGGTGATCTTTTAGATAATAATAAATTCAAATTTCCTTTTTGTGAACATTATCTATGTCTGTGCAATCAGAATAAAGCTCAATTATGTTGATTACTTTTAATTTCCAGTTGTTATAGCTGCAAGTTTTACTATGCATAACACAGATCATGTAGTCATAGAGATATCCAACTCATTCATGCTAACCAAATATCCCAAATAAATCTAGTCCCATTTGCCAGCATTTATCCCATATCCTTCTAAACCCTACCTATCTATGTACTCATCCAGATGCCTTTTAAACGTTGTAATTGTACCAGTCTCCATCACTTCCTCTGGCAGCTCATTCTATATATGCATCACCCTCCATGTGGAAAAGTTGTCCCTTAGGACCCTTTTACCTTAAACCTATGCCCTCTAGTTCTGGATTCCCCCACTCCAGGAAAAAGATCTTGTCTGTTTATCCTATCCATGTCCCTCATGATTTTATAAACCTCTATAAGGTCAACCCTCAGCCTCCGGTGCTCAAGGGAAGAAAGCCCCAGCCAATTCAGCCTCTCTCAATAGCTCAAATCCTCCATCCCTGGCAACATGCTTTTAAATCTTTTCTGAACCCTTTCAAGTTTCACAACACCCTTCCTTTGGGAGGGAGATCAGAATTGCACACAGTATTCCAATAGTGGCCTAACCAATGTCCTGTATAGCCACAACATAACCTCCCAACTCTTATACTCGATGCACTGATCAATAAAGGCAAGCGTACCAACACCACCTTCACTATTCTATTTACCTATGACTCCACTTTCAAGGAACTATGAACCTGCACTCCAAGGTCTCTTTGTTTAGCAACACTCCCCATTGACCTTATCATTAAGTATATAAGTCCTGTCCTGATTTGCCTTTCCAAAATGCAACACCTCACATTTATCTAAATAAACTCCATCTGCCACTCCTCGACCCATTGGCCCTTCTGATCAAGATCCCATTGGTGTCTGAGATAACCTTTTTTACTATCCATTACATCACCAATTTTGGTGTCATCTGCAAACATACTAACCATACCTCCTATATTCACATCCAAATCATTTCTATAAATGACATAAAGCAGTGGATCCATGTTTTCATTGCCCACCCGTAATTGTCCTTGAGAAAATATTGGGGATCTGTCATCTTGAACCACTGCAGGCTACCTGCTGTGGGTTGACCCACAATACCATTAGGGAGAGAATTCTATGATTTTGACCTAGTGACAGTCAAACAGCAATGATATTTCCAAGTCAGTGTGGTGAGTGGCTTGGAGGGAAAGTTGAAGTTGATGTTCTCAATGTTTGTTCTTCTCGATGGAAGTGCTTGTGGGTTGTGGGAAGGTACTGTCTGAGGATCTTTGGTGAATTTCTGCAGTGTGTCTTGTAGATAATACACACTGTTGCTATGGAGCATTGCTGGTGGAGGGAATGGATGTTTGTGGGTGTAGTTCCAATCAAGTGGACTGCTTTGTCCTGAATGGTGTCAAGCCTCTTGAGTGTTGTTGGGGCTCCACTCCTCCAGGCAAGTGAGGAGTATTTTATCTTGTATGCTCAACAGTGGCAAAAGTGTATATCACTTCCTGGACATTCCAGGACTGATGTTGGTGCCCAGCTCTAAAGCAGATCAATCACTATAAACCACAAGTAGCCCTTTGCTGTGCACTTATGGGAGGGAAATGATAAATGAAAAGGAAAAGTTTCTGTGGGCACTAGTGACGTGAGTGACATGACATTGGAATTAGAAGCTCATAACGGTATTTTAACTTTCTTATTGCCACCTGTCTAATCAACTTCCACTGTAATGGCAGGTATTAAAAATGAAACTGTATAGACTGCTTGTTCTTAGTGACCATACAATGTTAGAACACTGCCTAAATAAGCTTGACTTTTTCATTAATGCCTAGCCTTGCTGAACATCTTGTCATTGTTCAGTGTGGGAGCATTACATGTTGGAAAGCTTTTAAACAATTAAAATGGTGAACATTTCTTGAACAATATGAAGAGCAAAGAGAAAACAAACAATAAAAAGTTGCATTTGCTTCTTGGATTAATCAGGAGTTACTTAATGATAAATTTGCAACCAATGAATTTTAACTTTCAGATCAATTGAAGCAGTTGTCCATTAAATTCTGTCTGGCTTGTTGTGCCTGACACTGCACTACTGAATCATGGTAAAGGTGATGTACCACCTGCTGATTGTCCTCATCATCAGAAATGTGCTGCTGCTCTACTTGCTCTTCAGAGTCCATCCGTGTTGCCTACTCTAGTTGTACAGAACAATATGTAAGGATTATGTAGTACACTCTATCTGAATTGTACTGAAAGACAGTTGTGTAACCCCACAACCAAACCTCCATAGGGACCACCTCTTCAGCAGGCTTATCATCTGCTCCACAAGGGCACCTTGAATGGGCTGAATTGTATCTATGCTTGGCATTAGCCAAGATTGTAAAGGGTAGCAGTACCTTAACGAACGCCATTTGGAAATCCAATTAAGTTACATTTACTGGTTCCCGTTATCTATCCTGTTTGTACCTTCCCAAAGGACTATAGTAAATTTGTCAGGCATGATTTCCCCTTCATGAAGTCATGTTGACTGCTTCGATTTATTAGATATTTCTAAATGTTAAGCCATTGCATCCTTTATAGTAGACTTTAACATTTTTCCAGTGACAGAAATGAAGCTAATAGACCTATAGTTACCAGGTTTTTTTGTGTGTGTCTCTTCCTTTATGAATAAAGATGTTAAATTCACAGTTTTCCAGTCCTCTGTGACTTCACCCAAATCCGAGGATTCTTGAAACATTATTATTACCAATGAATCCATTATCTACATAGCTCCTTCTTTTAAATAAGTAATAGGATTAGGCTGTTCAACCCTTCAAGTTGCTGCACCATTTAATAGGATCATGGCTGACCTGACAGTCATCGCATCCAATTTCCTGCTTTTTTCCATAACCTTTTACTGACTTAATGTTCAATAATCTACCTCAGCCTTAAATATACACAAGGACTTTGCCCCTACAACTCTCTCTGGTAAGGAGTTCCAGAGATACTCAATCCTCTGAAGGGAGAAATGCCTCCTCAAGTCAGTCTTTAATTAGTGCCCTTTATTCTGAGACTATGCCATCTGGTCATAGACTCTCCTTGAGGGGAAATATCCTCCGTGTTTACCCTGTTTAATATTTGCTCATAAGACAGTCTCTCCATACCAGGATTCATCCTATTGAACCTTCTCTGAACTGCCTCCAATGAAATAATATCTCTCCTTAAATAAGGGGACCAAAACTGTTCTCAGTACTCCAGATGTGGTCTTACTAACATCATTTAAGTTCCAGATAGATTATCTGTCTCTTATACGCTGTTTACCTTGACATAGGGGCCAACATTCTAGTAGCCTCCCTGATTACCTGCTGAATCTGTGCACTAGCTTTCTGTGTTTCATGCACAAATAAGCCTGAGTCCTTTTGTTTTAGAGCTTTTTGCAGTTTTTCTCCATTTAAATAATACTCTTTTCTTTTGTTATCCCTTCCAAAATGAACAACTTCACGTTCTCCCACATCACACTCCATTTGTCAACTTTTTGCCTACTTAATTAATCTACTAATATCTGTCTGTAAACTATTTTACAATCCAAGGATGCATTCCATCATGCCCAGGGGACTTATCAGTCTTGATGCCAATTATTTTTCAGAATATCTTTTCTCCCATGATTGTTATTGTGGGTGTTTCCTTCAATCGCCCTTGCCCCCACCAGCACCTCAAACCCTTTGTGTTTTAGTACTTTTAGAATGCAATTAATATCTGGGACCATTAATCAGGTGCTTTGTCAGGTCATGGTACAACATTATTATTTCCTGAGCCTTGTTCTCTAAGCAGCCTCAGTTCACTTTGGTGCCACGTTTCTTTTTTATATGTATTGAAAGAAGCTGTTTATGTCCATTTTTATATAACATGCTAGTTTTATTTTCTCCCTCCTTTATTATATCTTGGTAACGTTTTGTGAACTTTAAAACTTGCAATGTGCCAAAGAGGATTGAGTATGTTTGTTCCTTCAGTTTGATACTATCCTTAACTTCCTTGGTTAATCTCCTTCCTAGGTTCCTTCCTTGATGGGTCATATCTTTGCTATGAGACATAACCTATTTTCTCAAATATCAGCCTGTTCCTCAATTGTCTTTTCTGCTAAACTGCTTTCCCTGTGCACTCCAATCAAATCAGCTCTTATCACTATGTAATTGTACTTGCATAAGTTTCGCACAGTTGCTTCTAACGGAAGTTTGTCACTCTCAAACTGAATTCTTAATTCTGGTCACTCCTACCTTAGGGGTTCTGTCACTTTGAGGTCATCAACTAGCTTCATTATACATTGCCAGGTCCAAAATAGCTTGATCTCTGGTTGGATTCACAAACTATTGTCTCAGGATATGGTCTCACATACACTTGATAAATTCTTCCTCTTGGGTACCTTTGTCAATTTAATTTTGCCAATCTGCATGAAAATTGAAGTCACCCATGATTAGTGTACTTTTTAAACTTTCCATCATTATCTAATTTTTCATTCTTTGACCTACAAAACAGTGGGTTACAGGATATTCCTCTATGTGCCATCTTCCCCTTGTTATTTCTTATCTCCAACCACATTGATGCTATATTTAATCCAAGATCATTTATTGCTATCATACTTATTTCAACTCAGTATAACGAAGCTACCCCACCACACTCCGTTCCTGTTTGTCCTTTCAAGAAGTCATATATTCTGAATATTTAGTTGCCAACTTTGATCTCTTAGGAGCTATACTGTAATGGCAATAAGATTATAAACATTAACCTTCATTTGTCCCATTAATTCACTTACTCTATTCTTATTCCTATATGCATTTAAGTAAAGAGCCATTAATTTTGTCTTTTTACCATTTATTTCCCTGTGACATTGTTTGTTGCTGTTTTCCTATGCTTTCTATCCAGGTATCATGATTAAAATAGTTGCCCTGCAATGCTACCACATCCTTTTACTTTGTAGGTTTATATGTCCCTTCTCTCAAACCCTCTCTCCATCCTGTAATTGTTTTAACATCCTCTCTCCCTTTCACCTTTTTTATTCACAGTTGTTTTTGGGATGTTATTTGTATCGTGTGCAGTGATGGTAGATACAAAATGTCTGTTCAATTCATCTGCCATTTCCCTATTTCTCATTGTCAGTTTCTCAGATTCTGAGAGGACCAACACTTCCTTGACTTTTCTGCCTTTAAATGCCTGAAGAAACATTTTTTGTTTTATACTTCTATACAATTTTCTCTTGTACTTTAATTTTGTCATCATTGTTCTTTCAGTCACAGTTTGCTTTTCTTATATTCTAGGCAATCTTTTGGTCTGTCACTAATCTTGCTGATACTGTCTAAACTTCCTTATTTATCTTTGGATATTGCTTTCTTCCCCTAAAGTCTTTCTTCATTCTTGGAATGTACTTTTATGAAACGTTTCCTTAAATGTCTTCAATCCCATCTCTATTGACCTATCTATTAACTTTATTTCCGAGTTTAATTTCACCAGCTCGATCTTCTTGCATCATAACTTCCCTTATTTATTTTTAAAATGCTATCTTAGATCCTCTATTCTTCCTCTGAAACTGATTTAATTTTGCAATCATATCATGTTCACTGCTGTGCAGGAGGAGCATCTTTATAATAAGATCATTAATAAACCATGTCTCATTGCAAGTTACCAAATCAAAAAATAACCTATTATCTGGTTGGCTCAAGAATGTGCTGCTCTAAGAGCCAGTCTCATAACTGCTTTCAGAAATCATCTCCATAGCTTGTCATTCTGATTTGTCCAATCTACATATAGGTAGAGTTCACCTATGATTACTGCCATACCTATCTGACAAACCACTATTGTGTAGTCCTCCTTCACTCAGAAAGCTGGAGGCTCAGTTCTTGAGCACATTCAATGTGATTAATTAATAGGTTTCCACATAAAGACCTTAAACGTACAAGAATAGTACAGGAAAATGGTGCTAAGTAGAAGACAGCCAGGCCATCATCTAATTGAATGGCACAACAGGCTCGAAGGGGTGAATGGCTTACCCCTCCTCCTATTTCTTATGTTCTTAAATCTGCTTCACTCCCAATCACACCACCTTGTCTCTGATCGTGGACTGAATCAGAAAGCATAGACTGTTTAGTTTAGAAGGATGAGAGGTTTCTAATTGAAACTTAGAGAAACCTGAGAGGACTGGATAGAGTGAATGTGTAGAAGAGGTTTCCATGAATAGGGAAGATTAGGACGTGAAACCATAGCCTCAGAATGAAGGGGATAACCCTTTTAGAACTGAGGTGAGGAGGAATTTCTTTAGTCAGCGGATGATGAATTTGGTGGGAGAGGTGTGATTGTATTCTGAAAGGGTCCAGATAGTTTACAATGCATCAGACTGGGGCAGTGCTTATAGCTTGGCTTCCAGCTCTTTGACTTTGAGCTGAAGCTTTATGAGCCACATGTACTTGCTGCAGACAAAATTGTCCTGAATGACTTTGGTGTCTATTTTTCAGCCTGCAATTTGCAGTCACAATATAACCCCTCCATTGACGACTTTATTTTGTGTTGATTAACTATTTTTGACTCATTATATAATTAGACCATAAGATATTGGAGCAGAATTAAGCCATTCAGCTCATCAATCGTGGCTAATATGTTTCTCAACCACATTCTTCTGCCTTCTCCCTGATCCCCTTACCAATAAACAACATGTCTTAAAGATACTCAATGACATGGCCTCCATAGCCTTCAACAGCAATGAGATCCACAGGGTAACCACGCGCTGGCTGAAGAAATTCCTCTCATCTCCATTCCAAAGGGCCGTACCTTCACTTTGAGGTTGTGCCTTCTAGTCCTAGTCTCTCCTAGAAGTGGAACCATCTTCTCCACATCTGCTGTATCCAGGTGTCTCAGGATTCTAAAAGTTTCAATCAGGTTTCTCCTCATTATTTGAAACCTTATTGATCCAGCTCCTCATATGACAAGACCTTCATTCCTGGATTCATTCTTGTAAGCCACCTCAGAACTCGACCCATGCCAGCACATCCTTCCACAGCTAAAGGGCCTATAAGTGCTCAACATATTTCAAATGTGATCTGGCCAGAACATAGTACAGTCTCAGCAATACAATTCTGCTCTTGTATTCTCGTCCTCTTGAAATGAATGCTAACATTGCATTTGCCTTCCTAACCATCATCTGAACCTGCATTTAGCCTTAAGAGAATTCTGAATGAGGACTCCCAAGTCTGTTTGTGCCTCAGATTGCCAAAGCCTTTCCCTGTTTAGTCGACGCCTTTAGTCTTCCAACCAAAGTACATAACTTCACATTTTCCCACATTGTATTCCATCTGCCACTTCTTTGCCCACCCTCCTAACTGTACCAAGTCCTTCTGCAGCCTCCCTGCTTCCTCAATGTACTTGTGCCCCCACCTTACTTTGATTCATTTACAACAATGCCCTCCGTACCCTCAATGAGATTGGTAATATATAACACACATAGTTGTAGTCCTAACATGGACCTCTGCAGAACTTGACTAGTCACTGGCTACCATCTTGAAAAGACCGCTCTATCTCTACTCTCTACTCTCTGCCTTCTGCTAGTCAACCAGTCCTCTATCCATGCCAGTACCTTGCTCCTAACACCATGGTCTTGGACCTTATTTAGCAACCTTCTATGTGGCATCTTGTAAAAGGCCTGCTGGAAATCCACATAGATCACATCCACTGACTATCCTTTGTCTAACTTGCTCATTACCGCCTCAAAGATTTCTAACAGATTTTGCAGGCTTGACCTCCCCTTGATGAAGCCATATTGACTCCACCCTACTTTACCATGCAGTTCCATCCTTAAAATGGACTCTAAAATTTTAATCAACAATGGAGGTCAGACTAACCAGCCCATAGTTTTCTGTCTTCTGCCTGCCTCCATTCTTAAATAGTTTGTTATATTCATCATTTTTCAGTCCTCTGGGACCCTCTCTGACTCCAGTGGTTCCTTAAAGATCACCACAATGCCTCTACAATGAGCTCAGCTACTTCCTTCAGAACTGTGGGGTGTAAGCCACCTGATCTAAGTATTTTATCCACCTTCAGACCTTTGTTTCCTAGCACCTTCTCCTTAGTAATGGCAACTATATTCATCTCCGCTCCCTGACTCTCTTGTAGTACTGATATGTTGCTGGTATCTTCCACTGTAATTCAAAGTACTGAGTCAGTTCATCCACTTGTTCTTTGTTCTCCATTACTCCTTCTCTAGCCTCATTTTCTGGTGGTCCAATGTCCACTTTTGACACTCTTTTAGATAACAAAGAACTCTTGCCGTCTCCTTTAATATTACTAGCTAGCTTACACTCATATTTCATCATCTTCCCTCTTTTTTTTGTTTTATCCTCTGCTGGTTTTTAAAGGCTTCCCAACCCTCTGGCTTTGCACTAATCTTCACCACACTGAATACTTTTTTCTTTTGCTTTTATGCTGTCCCTGATTTTCCTTGTCAGCCAAGGTTGCCTCAGCCTCCCCCTAGTATATTCTTCTTCCATGTGATGAATTTTTGTACCTCCTGAATTAGTCCCACAAACTCTTGCCATTGCTGCTCTACTGTCTTCCCTACTATGTTTCCCTTCCAGTCACCTCTGACCAGCTCCTCCCTCATGTCTTTATAATTTAATATAGGTAATTCCAATACCGTCAGCTTCTCCCCTCAAACTACAGGGTGGATCACAGCCCCCTAGGGGTTCCTTCACCTTAAGCTCCCTAATTGTTTGCCTCATTACACATTATGAAATCCAGAACTGTCTGTGGGCTTCACTTCAAGCTGCTCCAAAACAATGTTATTATTCCACTAATTATTTTTCTTGAGATTCACTACCAACTTGATTTTACCAATCCCCTGCAAATTAAAGTCCCCATATTTATAGTAATAGTGCCTTTCTTTCATGCCTTTTCTATCTCTTCATTTATTTTCTCCCCCACATCCTGACTACAGCTAGGGGGCATGTACCCAACTTCCATCAGGGACTTCTTTCCTTTGCAGTTCCTCAACTCTACCCACACAGATTCTAACCCTTCTGACTCAATATTTATTTTATTTCTATCAACAAGGCAACACCACCCTCTCTGCCCATCTGCCTGCCCTTTGGTGGGATCTGTATCCTTGGATATTTAGTTTTTGGCCCTGATCCCCTTGTAGCCACACTTCTGTATCTGCCAAATTCAATCTGCATTACAAGCTCATTTACCTTGCTTTGCATATTGCGTGCATTTAAATGCAACATCCTCAGTCCTGTGTTGACTGGCCCCACTTCTCAGAGTTGACCCCCTCATATGCTGTGCCTGAAGTTAGAGTCCTGACCTTTTCCATACTCTGTCCTATTGCTTATTCTGGAACCTAGCATAATCTTTGCTAAGCACCCCTGTACCACCTTAACCTTTTCCATAATTTTCCATACAACTGAACAACCCTCAATTATTTAGTTTTAAGGCCTTTTGCAATTAATAAACATTGTGTCCCTCTTGCTATTATTTATAAAGAAATTACATGAGTTTGAAAGATAACCAAATACCCAATACCTCATTAATTATCTCCATCAGGCTTGATTTTTTCCTCAAAACAGAGTCAGTCCATAGGAACAGAACTCACTCCCCAACCTGTTCAATGAAATCTTTGTCACTCTCGCACTTCAATGAAGTTTCATCTGCTCTCGTGCTGTTTTATGAAGTCTTTCTCCTGGATCCTGGCAGACCAATACATCTGTAACATTCATTGATATCTTGGTAAAACTGGAGTTCAATATCTCATTGTTTTCACCTTCCCTTTCTTGTCTTAAAATCTATTACCATGGGTATTGTGAATCATGTGACTTGTACCCAGGTAAAGATATTCTAAATTAAGCTTGTATATTCTGTCCAACTGAGATAAATGTAATTAGGTAACAGCTGTTTCCTTCTAAATAATATTCAAATGTGAGTTATGAGCTCTAAAATGTTGAATTTGGAATGCTCTTGTGTAGCAGACAACACGTTGACCTTTTGATTTTTTTTTTGATTCATTCATGGGATGTGTGCATCTTTGGTTAGACCAACCCAGAAGAATCACCACATTGCTGTTTCAGCACAGTCCACAAGAAGCGATGATCAAAGCTTTCTTGGTGCCTTAGCTAGTGAGTCATTCAGCCACACATAGCAGAAAGGACTCCAGTTTGACCACATACTTCACCTCAAGCAGGACAATGGTAGAGGGCATTAAAATTGGTTCAAACACCCATGAGTGAGGAAGATATAATTAGCATGACCCAGTGATTGTTGGAAAGTGAACATATAGGATATGGGACCAGGACAGGACAGGGTTTGGTTGTGATGCAACCTTTTGTGAAATAGCCTAAAAAACGTCTCTGTCCAAATTTGCATAAGAGCCAAAAACTGAACAACTACTGGTGACTGTGAAATTGCAACCCAGCAAAAGAAGACTGCTGAAGCTCTAGTTTTAACTAAACCACCTGGAGAGAAAGCTGGCTATAAGCTGTAACTATAGCCACCCATCACTGTTGGGGGTTTAGTTAAAATCAAAGTGTATGTAGAGCAATGGTGAAACCTAGAAAAGCAAGAGTAACATTTTTCATTTTGCAGCAAAGTATTTGCTTCAGAAAGCTGGTACTGTAGAGGGCACACTTCACCACAATGTGAGGAAGCTTGTTTTTTTGGATAGTGAAAATAAACTTGCAAATAAGAATACAATTTCTGGCATGATTTATTTAATCATAATGCTGTCTTCATAAAATTATTTGATCTAATATAATGAACAGACATTCTTCTCTTTTGGCTTATAATTTTATGGAATGCTTGCATCTGGAAATGCTAAATTACTTTGCATCCTGGGTGCTTGTGCAAAATTTTCCAGTATTTATTGAGATTCTCTATATTTTAATTTTAATAATTATGCAGCAGCACCAGTATGGATTTACCTATATGCTCTGACTTTGCAGAAGGAGTGGGCTGGTATCATTTGATATAAGAGAGTGAAGAAATGGTGTTGAGCATTGAGCAACAGTATTTTGCAAGAGCTATGTTTCAAATTTGATGATAATAGGTTAAAGATGAATTGAATGAGTGCAAGTCGCCTTTTGTTGAGAAACTCATCACAATATTGCAAGCAGTGAAGCAAGAAAAGTTTGAAGGGGCAAGCTCCTGAGATGATTACTGTTTGAGTTACATAGGATGAAGTTACGGAAGTTTTAAAATAAGTTTTTTGCGTGGTGTGGATGGCACTGGTCAGGTCACCATTAATTGCCAATTACTAATGGCTGTTGAGAAGGTGGTGATGAGTTGCCACACATTCCGCAGAGCATAAACCTAAAATACAGATCATGGACCTGCTGGCCAAGTAACAGTCTATGTACAGGAAGCCGAGACTCTGCAGGGACATGTCCTCCAGGTGAATTGTTCACTTTGGTGATCAGCGAGAGTGGAGGGAGGATATGGTACAGGTTCACAGAAAATGTTAATAAGGGGTAGAGTTGCAGTGGATATACAAACATCCAAAAGGATGTTAGGAAAAAAATTCTGGGATTTAAGACAGTGACGGTGAATAAACAGTCACATCAGACAAGATACACAAGCTAATGAAACCTCATTCCTCAGCCACATTGCCATTGAATGCCCAACCTTTGCTAACATGTTCAGGATTGTAGATAGCTGAAAATAAATTCAATTAATAAATCTGGAATATCAAGTTTTTCTCAGTAATGGTGATAATGAAATTAATCGTCAATTCTTGTAAAGACATATCTGGTTCACTAATGTCCTTTAGGGGAAGAAATCTGCTATCCTTACCAGGTCTGCCTTATACATGACTCCAAATCTCCAGCAACGTGGTTGACTTTTAACCAGCCTCTGAAATGGCATAAAAAGCCATTCAGTTGAAAGGAATTTAAAGAGGGCAGCAAATGCTGGCCTTGCCAATGACACACACAGTGAATGAAAGAATAAAAAAAGCATCAGTAACCAGGTATGCACAGTGATAAACTACAGATTGGTCAATCTGAAGTCTGTCATCCAAGGCAGCAGATGGTAATTCTCATCAACTGTATGTCCATCAGATGAATTCTCCTGAGAAGCATCTGAACTGTCAGATGACAATTTACAGACCTGAATCTCTACTTGGAGGATTCCTGATTTTGGTGATAACATCAAGTTAAATATCTATTTAAGTTCAACTTTTCCACACAGAAGCAGAGTCAGAGATCTTCCTATCGTTTTTCTGGCTTTGCACCTATATTTTCCAACCATTGGTAAAATGGTAGCATTTATAGCAACGTGACAGATGTTTACTTCAAGGAGGTGTTAACTTCTGTCTGGCACTATGCTATTTTTAGTGGGTATAAATGAATAGACATTGTATAGTAGACAAACTGTCCTCCCACTCAACAAACTTTAAGTCTTGCTGCTGCTTGTCCTACCACCAATGCCAAAAAGTTTAAGAACTTCAGAAACGTACCAAAAGTTTGTTTTCGCTCAACACTTCATGAGAAAGAAAACGTACTGGAGTGTCAATCTCAACAACATTGCAAGAAATCAGACACCAGATTGAGATTAAAGTGCAGATTTAGTTTAAAAAGTTATGCAGGTGGCTCCATTTATTAATTCCCATTCAATTGGGGATCCGTGACTTGGACTGTGCTAAATAACATATACTCCGGCACAGTGCTAAGGCAGTGCTACAGTTAGTTTCAGAGCTTCTGGATGTGCTATATTGGAGAGGAGTTCATCATCAACTGGTTCCTGGCCCATACAAAAAGGAGGGAAGGAGATAAATACAATGAAGAAATAATATGAACAATATGGCCACATTACTCCTGAAAGTGAATTCTGGAGAGCATTCAAAAGCAAGTTAATTTCAAACAAATAATGTGGAAATAGAGTGGCAAAGTCACAATGTGCTTGGGTTGGTTGAGGAAATAGAGGTGCTCCACTGCTTTGAATAAACATGTGGCTGTGGTTAAATAGGTAGCATCTGCTAAGTCATGAAATCAATAATTTTTAAAGACACTCCAGAGAACTATCAGCTTACTAATAGCTTGTAAAATCCTCAGCAACTAAATTACAATCATAAGTCTTAATTTGCTGTCCATACTGCTCCAAAGTTTAATTATTCAAAATTATCTTAAATGCATAATTACCTCAGCAGCATCAAAGGTTGTAATCCTAATTCAGTTGCTAACTCCAGTGATCACCACATTCATAACAAGCTGGTTATTTGGTTCCTATCTTAATATTCATTGTCAGGAAACACCTGGCCAAAATTGCAAGTAGCTTTATTTACAAATGCTCTGACATCAATTTCATACATACCATAATGTGAAAAGGCCAGAAGTCCAATGACACCAAGTTATAGTCCAACGAGATTATTTTAAATCGCAAGTTGTCGGAGCATTGCCCCGTCACTTCACCTGACAAAGGGGCAATGCTTCAAAAGCTTGTGATAAACCTGTTGGATGAGAACCTGGTGTTGTCTAACTTCTGACCTTGTCCACCACAGTCCAACATTGGCACCTCCACATCACAATGTGAAAAGTACAGGCAGAAAAAAAAACAGTTGGCCCCAACACTCCTGCCTATCACATCAGAATGGCATTTGTGACCTTGAGCTGTCCTACACCCTTGTCCTTTGCCGCATTAAAATAGAGAGAAACCTAGGCCAGCAAGGGTTTAAAAACTTACTTGGAGAATTCCACTGGGACTCCTCAGGCTGTCAAAATCAACCCAGTCAGTCACGTGGGGTCATCTTTTATCTACAGTGACTTGCTGCGTGATGTAATCTCTGTCCTAGTCAAGGCCCGAAGATTCCAACTTGCATTTTTTTTCCTAGCTCAGTCATACTAAAGCTACCTGTCAGATGCATCTCCCCCAACAGTACAAGTAGGATTGATGACCAACTGGTCCTTGTGGAGGTAGGTTGTGGACTGAGGACACTATGTTACATGTTACTACAACTGTACTGAATGTCTGAGCTCAAATGGCAATACAGAGATGTGAGTAAACAGACGTAATGACATTCTGAACATATTTAAACAAGTGTCAGACTTTGGTAACACAGGTGACTATATTGGCCTATCCCCTACCTAGAATCCTCCTTTCTAAAACATAGAACAGTGTAGACCCTTCAGTCCTTGATGTTGTGCTGGCTGCCTTACCTACTCTAATATCTAACTAATCTACATACCCCTCATTGTACTAACTTCCATGTGCCTATCCAAGAGTAGATTAAATGTCCCTAATGTATCTGACTCTACTACCACTGCTGGCAGTGTATTCCACACACCCATCACACTCTGTGCAAAGAACTTACCTCTGATATCCCTTAAACCTTCCTCCAATCACCTTAAGATTATGCCCCCTTGTGATAGCCGTTTCCGCCTGGGAAAAAGTCTCTGGCTATCTATTCTATCTATGCCTCTTAACATCTTGTACATCTCTATCAAGTCACCTCTCATCCTCCTTCGCTCCAATATGAAAAGACCAAGCTCCCTCAACCTTTTTTCAGAAGACATGTCCTCCGGTTCAGGCAGCATCCCGGTAAATCTCATCTGCACCTTCTCATAATGTGTTTCCCATAATGTGGTGACCAGAACTGAACACAATATTCCAAGTGTAGTCTAACCAGCACTCTCTGAAGCTGCAGCATAACCTTGCGGCTCTTAAACTCAATCCCCCACTAACGAAAGCCAATGCAAGACATGCATTCTTAACAACCCTATCAACCTGCATGACAGCTTTGAGGGATCTTTGGACACCAGACCTCAAGATCCCAATGTTCCTCCACACTGCCAAGAACCTTGCCTTTAACCCTGTATTCTGCATTCAAATTCAGTCTTCCAAAGTGAATGACTTCATACTTTTCCATGTTGAACTCCATCTGCCACTTCTCAGCCCAGCTCTGGGTCCTGTCAATGTCTTGTTGCAGCCTACAACAGTCCTCCACACCATCCACAACTCCTCCAGGCTTCATGTCATTGGCAAACTTACTAAACTACCCATCCACTTCCTCGTCCAAGTCGTTTATAAAAATTACAAAGAGCAGAGGTCCTAGAACCGATCCCTACGGAACACCACTGGTTACCAAGCTCCAGGCTGAAGACTTTCCATCTAACACCACCTTCTGTCTTCTATGGGCTAGCCAATTCTGTATCCAAACAGCCAGATTTCTCTATATCCCATGCCGCTTCACTTTCTGAATGAGCCTACCATGGGGAACCTTATTAAACACCTTGCTAAAATCCATATACGCCACAGCCACTGCTCTACCTTCATCAACATGTTTTTCAAAATCCTCGTAGAATTCAACCATGTTTGTGAGGCATGACCTGTCCCTCGCAAAGCCATGCTGACTATTTGTAATCAAACTATGGTTTACTAAGTAATCATAAATCCTGTTTCTCAGAATCCTCTCCAATACTTTGCCCACTACTGACATAAGACTGACTGGTGTGTAATTCCCAGAATTATCCCTATTGATTTCCTTAAACAAGGGAATAACATTTGCCACCCTCCAATCACCTGGCACTAGTCCAGTGGACAGTGAGGACGCAAAGATCATCGCCAAAGACACAGCAATTTCTTCCCTCACTTCCTGTAGCAACCTAGTGTATATTTCATCTGGCCCGGGGATTTATCTATCCTTATGTTTTTAAAAATTTCCAACACATCCTCTTTCCTAACATCAACCTATTCAAGCCTACCAGTTTGTTCCACACTGTTGTCAGAAACATCAAGGCCCCTCTCAGTAGTGAATATTGAAGCAAAGTGTTCATTAAGGACCTTTCCTACTTCCTCTGACTCCCGGCATATGTTCCCTTCACTATCCTTGATTGGCCCTACTCTCACTTAGGATATATGTTTGTTGTGAGCTATGAACAATTTCCTTACACATCTGCCATTGTTCCTCAACTGTCTTAGCTGCTAAACTATTTTCCCAGTTCTCTAGAGGCATAAACATCTGAGAAGTATTGAGTCTTGTGATGACAAGATACACAAGGCTGTGGGAAAACTGCAGGAAAATGGGAGTAGAATAATTCTTGACAGGTATGAACTCAGTGAGCCAAAAGGCCTTTTTTCTGTGCTGTAGATCTCTATAACTCTGAATCCAATTATCCTTATTTAAGTTTAACACAATTGTTGCTGAGCCATGTTTCTCCCCCTCAAGCTAAAAGCTCAATTCTATCATGTTAAGGTCACTGGTTGAGACATCATATTTCTTAGGGAATCTTTTATTCTGAAATCAAGTATTAAACATGCCTTATTACACATTAACTGATCCAAAATAGCCTGATCCTTGATTAGGAATCCATAACATAATTTTCTAGAAAATTGTGGAATATGCACAATTAATTTTTCTATCCAATGAGTGGCAAGTTCTTCCCAAAACAGTGTGTGAGTACAATCATGAAATCCCTACAGTGCAAATAGAGGCTGTTTGGTGCATTGAGTTGGCGCTGACCCTCTGAAGAGCATCCCATCCCACACACTATTACCATAATCCTCCATTTGCCTTAGCTAACCCACCTTACTTGCATGACCCTGGACACTCTGGGTCAATTTAACATGGCCAGTTGACCTAAGCTGCACATGGTTGAACTGTGGGAGGAAAGCAGAATATTGAAGGAAATCCACACAAGCATGGGAAGAACATGCAAGTTCCACACAGTCATCTGAGGCTGAATCAAACCTGGTCTCCAGGTGCTATGAGGTAATGGTGCTAGTCAGAGCCACCATGCTGCCCCTAATGGCATTGGGCTAGCATCAGATATATGGAACAATGTAGAGGCAGTTTAGATATTAATTCAGCAAGGTTGATATTTCGGTGAGAAATCCTGGACCTTGTAGAATGAAACTCAAATAAATTGACACTTGGTCAAAATATGACAAGATTTAGCACAAGGTCTTCAGTGAAACCATGTCCGTACACATTTCTATGCTTTAGGCATCCGATATGTAACCTGTTTGAATTCCACATACGTTGCAATCTCAGCGACAACACCCAGCATAAACTGGCATGACTTCATTCTTTTTACTGCTATTCCACTATATATTTTTCCAGAGGTATGCCTGTGTACTTTGTGTACCACACCTCTTTCCAATCTGTAATTGTGTTGATATTTTGTGAAGAATTTTAAACAAAGGCTTTGGAAATTTGATCCTCCTGAATCAGGAGGGCATGGGTTAAAGTTCCATCAAAATCCAATAGTTAATAGAACAGCAAAAACTAATCAAAAACTTCATAATAAATTGCATTGCTGCATAAAATTGACAATGCAAGAAAAATCTGGACTATAATGCAGTGACATAAAGATAAGTAGTTCCAAGTACCAGATAAGTTAAATGTTGGCATATGTAACATTTATTCATTTCAAGTCATAGAGATGTATAGCACAGAAACAGTCCCTTTGGACTTCTGTTAAAAAGAGGAGACAAGCAAAAGTACTCAAAGTCGAGAAAGGAAAGATCAGATGTTCAAATCACAAGATTGATGCAGACCTGCAGAAGGGAGTAACAAAATGTTCTGAGAATATTTAGGATTTTCACAAAAATAATATCTTCATAATTTTATGCAGTTTTATATTTGTAGAATGTACATGATGTTGACGAAAATGAGGACTACAGATGCTGGAGATTAGAGTCAAGGTTAGAGTGGTGCTGGAAATGCACAGTAGGTCAGGCAGCATCCGAGGAACCAGAAACTTAAATATTGGTGTATATTTTCTGATGTATGTTTTCCTGTTCCTTAGATGCTGCTTGACCTGCTGTGCATTTGCAGCACCACTCTAATCTTGACCCTGTGCACATTGTTGGCAAAGCCAGCATTTGTTGCCCATTCCTAATGGCCCTTGAGAAATATTGATGAGTCACCTTGTTGAATAGCTGCTATCCATGTAATATGGTGTACTCTGTGTTGTTAGGTTGTTAACACAGCAACAATGAAGGAATGGTGATGTGGCCATTACAAGTCAGGATGTCATGTGACTTGGAGCGTACCTTAAAAGTGATAATCTTTCCGTCTGTATGCAGTCCCATTATTTTAGGAGGTGGAGGTTATGTGTTTGAAAGGGGCTGTCACAGAATAATTACCCCATAGCTGCAAGTTATAGTTCACCATGCTCCTAAAACTTGGATGTTCAAATTGATGGATGTGGTGTCAATCAATTGGGCCGCCTTTTCCTGGATGATATTGTGCATCTCAAGTGGTGGTGTCAGCCAGGCAAATAAATGTATTCTATCTGACTTCTGATTTGTTGTACATGGTGAACAGGTATTGGGATTCATGAGCTGAGTTACTTGCAGCAGAATTTGCAATTTCTGACCTACTCTAGCAGCCATAGTATAGTTTCTGTTAAATGGCAACCTCCGGATGTTGATATTGGGGTTTGAGGCTGTCATGAAGTCAGGACCTTAACAAACAAATTAAGTTTCAGTGACGGGTTACTGTTGTATAAATGTTTGATATCACTGCAAGATATATTCTCAGTTCTTGGCCGGCTCATTTGTGGTGAATTGAGGTTTCCCATACAGAGTGCATTCCATGTCTTCACTACCTTCAATTCTTCCAAGTGTGGCTCAACATGAAAGAGTACTTATTCTTCAAATGAGGGAGGACAAACAAGCCATGCTTGATTTAATTACATGAAATGTTGTGGGTTCTGAAGTCCATGTCGAGGATTCAATTTTGACTGTATACCATTATACCACCACCTGTATAAGGCATGTCCTGATCTTGGGACAGGGCATAGCTAAAGAGGATGATGTAGGTGTTTGGGACATTGGTTGTAAGTTATGATTTGGTCAGTACGACTATGCCAGTCTATTGCTTGTTTAGTCTTCAAATTTTACTGGTTAGAAGTTTGCAGGATTACTTGAGCAGGATGTATCATTGTTATGTCTGGTGCCTGATTTGATGTTGGGTGTCCATCTAAATTGTTCCTTTTTGACTTTTCATTAGCTGTTTGGCACGTAGCGGCTGCTGAGCAATCATCAAACAGGAGAGGGATAGTGAAACTGTTAGGAGCCCTTGCAGCAATAAAGGAAGTTACGATTGAGAGACACTGAGAGGCTAAGATATATACAGTATAATGAATAAACTGGGTTTCAGGCAGCACTAGTGTCAGATGAGAGTACAGAAGCCTTATTTCTCCTGGGAGGAGAACTGGCAGTAAATTCAAAATTCAGCAAAGGACTACAGGATGAAAACCTCCTTTCCCCACTAACTGCAGGGATGCATGTGAAATGTGTTTGAGTACGACCAATGTATTCAGTAAACCTTTTTGTAACTTCACTCAATAATAATACAAGAAATCAAAAAGGGTTATAAATATTATTGGACATATAATTGAATGATTTAGTTAATGCTGTATTGAGGGGTTTCATTCTTTATTTAAAACATATTATACCTGCCTTGCAAGTCCTTTATAGTCACATTATATAGCTAATATTGAAAGGTGTTCTACCAAAACTGGGACATCACACCTTAAACAATACAGAGTAAAACAAGAAAAAGACTGGCAAAATATTCATAAATTTTTATTTTAAATAAGTTGATTGTAAGTGATTACTGTTTTCTTTTTACCTTGATTTCTCACTACATTGTTACAAATCTAATGTTACAGTTATGATATTCACAATTTGTAAATGTATTTATTAACCAGCTATTGTACTGCTACATTACCCAACTGCTTGGATATGAGGGTATGATTATTTGTTCTGTTTCTCTCTTTCCATAGGAGATCTCCAGTTACAAGTCAACCAACCATTCCTAGAATCAGCCTCACTGGTACTAAATTATTTCTTAATTGCCTAATGTTCCAATAGTTCATTGAAAATTATCTATCTAGTGCTGAAGTACATTTGAGTTTAAAGCTTTTGCTGAAACAAATTGTTTCCTGACATGGAAGATGTGACAGGTTCTCCTCTTGGAACTGACTATGACTGGGAGAGTGAACAGACTATAATGAACAGTACATGCTGCTAGAAAAGGAAGGCTTCTTAGCAGAAGGCCATATTTACCAAGGGTCTTTACCTCAACTTGAACAAAAATATTCATAGTCTTAGCCATCTGGCAATTGCTACAGTTATGAATACAAGACCAAAGCAAGGCAAGGACCACAATGTGGCTTTCAGTGATTGTGGCTCTTAACCTTTATGCATCTGACTTCTTCCAGGCTGCTGCTACAAACAGAGTAACATCTTGCAGATTAGACTCAAAACTCTGGTCTGGAATCCATGCACATGTGCACAGCAGGCCTACAATCAGAGCCATGTTGCCAGAGTTAAAATTATCAAGTGTACCACTGATACCTTCAAGCAACGTGCTGCCTGAATAACTCAGGTGGAGCTGGTTGATTGGGTGACAAGGTTTGTGATAGTATGCTACATCATCTGGCCATTATTAGGGAACAGTCATTCCCATTACTAATCAGATAAGAAGCAGAGGAACAGCTGCAAGAAGAAATGGATAAGAATGAAATTCAACAGGAATTGGAGGAACAGGAGGATACAAGTAGATAATCCCTTTGTGCCTTATATTGAGTGACATAATAGTTAATAAGCAATACAAAAACCTGAATCAAACCTCCCAATTCACGAGTAAACTGACTGTATGAGCATGCTCATACAATGTAATATTTTGCTGCTCATGATGAACTTTATTGTCACTAACCAAAAGTGTAGAAAACCACAAGACATGTTTGGTATAGTCTGGTAAAGATAAATTAGTACCTGACCTAAATAGATGAGACTCGTGTAGGTTACGGGAGATATGTATTGAATGTTAACAACTAGTTACAGGTTACATTAGAATGATAGAGATTAATATAGAGACTCTGAGACTGTATATTTGATCTTAGGATCTTGAGATCCTAAACTATTCTGCCCACAAGATCAAATGACGTCATTGTGGTGGGTGGTGCTTTTGGTACTCCTCTGTATTAACCTTTTCAGGCTAATGTACAGCGTTCCATGCTGCTTGTTTCTTCCATTAAGAACCACCAGTAAACACACATTGCATTCAAAATTCATATAAAATGTGTACCTTTTTCTAAGTTTAATTTGTTTAAATGCAATGCAATTGGGAATGCAGGATAAAAGGGACCTGATAATGGTTGCACATAGATAATCAAAGGTGGCAGGAAAGGTGGAGAATGCAGTTCATAAAGTGTACAGTATCCTAGGTTTTATTAATAGATATGTAGAGTAAAGGAGCATGGGCAAGTTGGGCTGTAGGGCCTGTTTCCATGCTGTACACCTCTATATGCTTCCCTTAGTGGTTCTCACTGACGTTAGCATGAGTGGCAGAAAGCTGCTAACCTTCAACTGAATGAGAAGAATACAAATATCCTGCAAGGGCAACCTCAAGCCGTTCTGGGCTGAGAATGTTTACTGTAGAATATACCAAACTTGGTCCAGGCTACAGCACTCTAGGTTGGCTACCTGTCAAAAAGGGTGCTGGCAAGGTGGCAGAGATGGAACAAAAATTCAGAAACAGATTGATGGATTCTTTTGATGCTCTGGCCACCCTTCTCATCATTTACTTCAGCCCCACCAGTGATCTAATACATTCATTAATGTCCTTCCCATGATGGCCAGCATGTTTACTCCATGGAAATAAAATAGAAAATGCAGTAGTGTTAATCCAGTTCATTGCAACTGCCTGCTGTTAGCTCTCACTTTGTTCTGTGAGAAAAAGAGCAATGCATCAATGAGTGTCCTGCAATCTGTTGGGTGATGGGCTGTCATAGTTGAACAGCTGTCTGTGTGTGCTCAATGAGACAAGTGTGAGACCTGTAACAAATTAAGCCTGTGAGGAACAAAATCAAATTGGTGGAAAAAGACAGTAGGTCTGGCAGCGTCTGTGAAGACAAAGCAGAGTTGATGTTTTGGGTCCAGTGGCTCTTTTTCAGAACAGAATAGCTTAATTACTGTAACATCCATTCATGAAATAAGTATGTCCTCAGTTCTAATCACTTGTAAAAAATAATTTTCTTCAGTTTGTTCTAATAACCAAATTGCTCAAATTTACAATTAATTTTAAAACATTGTAATTATCCTCCTTTCTGCCAGCGTGATTTACTCACTTTGGATTGAGCCATACAGGACTTTAATTGGCTATAACTGTTGTCAAGGCAGTTTTTCCATTGGAAGACCTAAGCTAAAAAGATTAACTGAGTCAATCTTGAAACGTTTGCCCATCCCACATGGATTAGTAAACGTGCCCATAACACTAGAAAGGAAAAATTCCTTGATAATTTGAGCTGCCATATTGGTAATTCATATTAGCTTTGTTCAACATTGTGTTACTGTGGATGTAGAAAAAACCTCCCCACCACAAGTACTGTATTTGGGCTGAGTCACTCTCAAACTTAGATGTTACAATATTTGTCAGAGCTGAGATGTTCATTGTTCCTGTCGGCTGCTATTGATTTAAGGCTCAATTACAATAACTTTACGTCATGCAAGCAGGAAAATCCAGCTCTGTGTCTGTTTTTTCCCCCAGTGTTTCCTGGTCATGAACACAGATGGGTGCACTTTCCTGTATCCTGCTCTGATGGCAAAATGCAGAAGTATTTTAAAAAAAACTTTCTACCCATAGGATTTTCTATCTATTCTTAAGTCACGTGAAAATTGCAGATTTCTTTTATATAACATGCCTGAGAGTAAAGACATGATTTGCTATTAAATGCATTAAATAAATGCTTTTTGGAGTGTTTCCAGCAAAAAAAAACTGATTGGCATAGGTTTACATCTTTTAGATTAGGAAAAGAGGAAAAGTAACATTTCCCTTCATATCCGGTGTTTTGTCTTGTGTCTGCCTGGCTAAGTCAATGTTAGCAGATTTTTCCTGTTTTGTCAGTTTTTAGGAAGTTAGTGTAAGTCAGAGAGTCGCTTGTAATGTGATTTGTTAACTAACTTACAAAAACAGTGCAACAGTAAAAACAAGGCAAATTAAAAGTTAAGAAATCCAGCGCATTAGCAACATATCACACATGGAAACTACCAATACTGCCTGATAAAAAGAACTACTTAACAGCTGGTTGATCCAATCTTTTAGTACAACTGTTCTTTCACTGCAAAATTTAGGTTTGAGTCTAAATCAGGCTAATAAGGTGAAAGGAGATAGTGAGGATTACAGATGTTGGAAAAGTCAAAGTCAAAAAAATGTGGTGCTGGAAAAAGCCCAGCAGGTCGGGCAGCAACTGAGGTCCAAGAGAGTCGATGTTGCAGTCATAACCCTTCATCAGGACTGGGACCAAGGGTTGACTGTCTTGCTTTTCATAAGCTGTCTGACCTGCTGTGCTTTTTCCAGCACCACACTTGTTTGACTCTGATGAGGTGAAAGTCTATCTAATAAAGTCTTATTCTAATGGATGTATTCTACAGGACAAAATGGGTTAAAAATTGACGCCAACTTGGTTTTTGTTTCAGAACGATATTGTGATTTGGGAGGCTACGTTCTATTTACAGTGCGCTATGGCTCTTCCTGACTTGCAAAGGTTTAATATTGCATAGATAGTTGAAAAAGTTTCAATTCTGAATAGAGATTGAACTTCTTTTGATGAGCTCTGAAAAATATGCTAGAAATTAAATTAAACTGTCCAATATTTGCATAAACAGTGCAAAAGGAAGTTAGTAGAGATTGACCATAATAAAATGGTGTATGATTTGGCTTTTGGAGAAAGCAAGATTTAAAATTTTGATTATGTTTGGGGGTCAGGGAAAGCATTACAAAAGCCAGACTTGACCTAATTGCAGTCAAGATTAGAGTGGTGCTAGAAAAGCACAGGTGGTCAGGCAGCATCTGAGGAGCAGGAAAATTGACATTTCAGGCAGGAGCCCTTCATCTGGATTTTGTAATGCTTTCCCTGACCCCCAAATATAATCAAAATTTTAAATCCTGCTTTCTCCAAAAGCCAAATCATACACCATTTTATTTTGGTCAATCTCTACTAACTTCCTTTTGCACTGTTTATGCAAATATTGGAAATAACAGTTTAATTTAATTTCTAGCATATTTCTCAGAGCTCATCAAAAGACATTCAATCTCTATTCAGGATTGAAACTTTTTCAACTGCCTATGCAATATTAAACCTTTGCAAGTCAGGAAGAGCCATAGCGGACTGTAAATAGAAAGTAGCCTCCCAAATCACAATATCTTTCTGAAACAAAAACCAAGTTGGCGTCAATTTTTAACTCATTTTGTCCTGTAGAATACATCCATTAGAATAAGACTTTATTAGATAGACTTTCACCTCATCAGAGTCAAACAAGTGTGGTGCTGGAAAAAGCACAGCAGGTCAGGCAGCTTATGAAAAGCAAGACAGTCAACCCTTGGTCCCAGTCCTGATGAAGGGTTATGACTGCAACATCGACTCTCTTGGACCTCAGTTGCTGCCTGACCTGCTGTGCTTTTCCAGCACCACTTTAATCTTGGCTCTAATCTCCAACATTTGCGGTCCTCACTTTCGCCTAGTTAATTTTGACCTAATTGCAATGCCTAGTGCTGCTGGTATTGCCATTGTTCATGAAATGTTCTACACCTGATGGAACTGCTCATCAGCCATCCTGACTGAAGTAGAAATACTCCAGTGCGAGTGAGTGCTGGACTGCCCAAGGAAGAAGGGAAACACACACATCATTTAGAGTATTAGCTGCAAAATTGCTAAGTTTTTAAACATTGCATGTCTTTCAGTGAATAAGTGAGAGTTAATGCATGAATCAGTAAATTCCATCTGGAAGGAGAGCATACTAAGTGATCTCTGATTGTGATCGTTTCTAAAGAGAATGTAAAATCGATTGCAGTAACAATGGAGGGGATTCCATGCTCTCCACCAAAGGAAAGTCAATCCACGAATCTTCCTTGGTTGCCTCCTCCCAGTGGCTGAAGTGCTTCTCCTGGAGTCAGTCTGGATAGCATCAGTCAAAAGGCACAGTGGATATGATCTTCACAGAAAGACATGTCCAAGAAAAATGTAGGGGGTAGCAACAATCTTTATGACTTTCATTGACTTCACAAAAGCCTTCAATTTTATCAACCAGGAGGGATTACGGAGTGTCCTCCTCAAATCTGTTGCAGAAATTCGACTTCATTCTCAACCTCTGTACAATGGCGGGCAAGCTGAGGTACCAATAACCCACCACAGAAGCAACAGAGTGCAGACTGGGGCCAAGCAAAGCAGTGTCACTACACCAATGCTTGTTTCCATGTTCCTCACTGCAACATATTAACGTATATCTAGACTGTAGCTTTAGGGTGCAGGACCTGGAGTGTAGGGAGGTTAGGAATATGGCATCAATCTTAAAGGAGGGTGCCTGTAAACAGAAGAGTGGCTTGAAGTGTGTATACTTTAATGCCAGAAGTATACAAAATAAGGTAGGTGAACTCGCAGCGTGGGTTGGTACCTGGGACTTCGATGTTGTGGCTATTACGGAGACGTGGCTAGATCAGGGACAGGATTGGCTGTTGCAGGTTCCAGGGTTTAAATGTTTTAGTAGGGTCAGAGGTCGGGGTAAAAGAGGGGGGGGTGTGGCTTTGCTTGTAAAAGATAGTATTACAGCGGTGGAAAGGAAGATGGACGAAGATTTGCCATCTGAGGTAGTTTGGGTTGAGGTTAGGAATAGGAGAGGTGAGGTCACCCTGTTAGGAGTCTTTTACAGGCCTCCTAATAGTCCTAGAATCGTTGAAGAAAGGATTGCGAAGATGATTCAGGAGAAGAGTGACAGTAATAGGGTGATAGTTATGGGAGACTTTAACTTTCCTGATATTGATTGGGAAAGCTATAGCTCAAGGTCGTTAGATGGGTCAGTGTTTGTGCAATGTGTGCAGGAGAGTTTCCTGACACAATATGTAGATAAGCCAACAAGAGGTGAGGCCATACTGGATTTGGTTCTGGGTAACGAACCAGGCCAGGTATTAGAACTAGAGGTAGGTGAGCACTTTGGGGACAGTGACCACAATTCGGTGATTTTTAGTCTAGTGATGGAGAGGGATAAGTGTGTACTACAGGGCAAGAGTTATAGCTGGGGGCAGGGAAATTATGATGCGTTGAGGCATGACTTAGGATGCGTGGATTGGAAAAATAGATTCCAAGGCAAGAGCGTAATTGATATGTGGAACTTGTTCAAGGAGCAACTATTGAGTGTCCTTGATAAGTACGTACCTATCAGGCAGGGAGGAAAGGGTCGTGTGAGGGAGCCGTGGTTTAATAAGGAGTTGGAATCCCTTGTTAAATGGAAGAGGGTGGCCTTTGTAAAGATGAGGCGTGAAGGTTCAATAAGGGCGATTGAGAGTTATAAGGTAGCCCGGAAGGACCTGAAGAGAGAGCTAAGAGCAGCAAGGAGGGGACATGAAAGGTCCTTAGTTGGTAGGATTAGGGAAAACCCTAAGGCTTTCTATAGGTATGTTAGGAATAAAAGAATGACTAGGGAAGAAATAGGTCCAATCAAGGATAGTAAAGGGAAGTTGCGTGTGGAGGCTGAAGAGATTGGGGAGGCGCTGAATGAATACTTTTCGTCAGTATTCACTCAGGAACAGGACATTGTTGTCGATATGAATACTGAGGCATGAATAAGTAGAATGGATGGCTTTGAGATATGTAGAGAAGAGGTGTTGGAAATTCTGGCAAGGGTGAAAATAGATAAGTCCCCTGGGCCTGATGGCATTTATCCTAGGATTCTCTGGGAAGCAAGGGAGGAGATTGCAGAGCCATTGGCCTTGATTTTTGTGTCCTCTTTGTCGACCGGAGTAGTGCCAGAGGACTGGAGGCTAGCAAACGTGGTTCCCTTGTTCAAGAAGGGGAGTAGGGATAATCCTAGTAACTATAGGCCAGTGAGTCTCACTTCTGTTGTGGGCAAAGTCTTAGAGAGAATTGTAAGGGATAGGATTTATGCACATCTGGATAAGAATGATGTGATCAAGGATAGTCAGCATGGTTTTGTGAAGGGCAGGTCGTGCCTCACAAACCTTATTGAATTCTTTGAGAAGGTGACTAAGGAGGTAGATGAGGGGAAAGCGGTAGATGTGGTATATATGGATTTTAGTAAGGCGTTTGATAAGGTCCCCCATGGTAGGCTACTGCAGAAAATACAGCGATATGGCATTGAGGGTGAGTTGGAGGTTTGGATTAGGAATTGGCTCTCTGGAAGAAGACAGAGGGTAGTAGTTGATGGCAAACGTTCATCTTGGAGTGCCGTCACTAGCGGTGTTCCGCAAGGATCTGTTTTGGGACCATTGCTGTTTGTCATTTTTATAAATGACCTGGAGGAAGGGTTAGAAGGTTGGGTGAGCAAGTTTGCGGATGATACGAAAGTCGGAGGAGTTGTAGACAGTGAGGAAGGATATGGCAGGTTACAGCGGGATATAGAGAAGCTGCAGAGCTGGGCAGAAAGGTGGCAAATGGAGTTCAATGTAGCTAAGTGTGAAGTGATTCACTTTGGTAAGAGTAATAAAAAGATAGATTACTGGGCTAATGATAGACTACTTGGTAGTGTGGAAGAGCAGAGGGATCTTGGTGTCCATGTACACAGATCTCTAAAAGTTGCCACCCAGGTAAATAGTGCAGTGAAGAAGGCATATGGCGTACTGGCTTTTATCGGTAGAGGAATTGAGTTCTGGAGTCCTGAGGTCATGCTGCAGTTGTATAAGACTCTGGTGCGGCCGCATCTGGAATATTGTGTGCAGTTTTGGTCGCCATACTATAGGAAGGATGTGGAGGCACTGGAACGGGTGCAGAGGAAGTTTACCAGGATGTTGCCTGGTATGGTAGGAAGATCCTATGAGGAAAGGCTGAGGCACTTGGGGTTGTTTTCTTTGGAGAAAAGAAGGTTTAGGGGTGATTTGATAGAGGTGTACAAGATGATTAGGGGGTTAGATAGGGTTGACAGTGAGAACCTTTTTCCACGTATGGAGTCAGCTATTACAAGGGGGCATAGCTTTAAATTAAGGGGGGGTAGATATAGGACTGATGTTAGGGGTAGGTTCTTCACTCAGCGAGTCGTAAGTTCATGGAATGCCCTGCCAGTAGCAGTAGTGGACTCTCCCTCTTTATGGATATTTAAGCGGGCATTGGATAGGTATATGGAGGATAGTGGGTTAGTGTAGATTAGGTGGGCTTTGATCGGCGCAACATAGAGGGCCGAAGGGCCTGTACTGCGCTGTATTCTTCTATGTTCTATGTTCTATGAAGATTCCACTGGGAGTAAACTTCTCTACAGGATAAGCAGGAAACTATTCAATCTGTATTGCCTCCTGTCCAAAATCAAAACCACCACATCCTCAAACAGCATGCTGTCGTACTCAGATGATGCTTTTGTGTGTGCTTTCTCCAGGTCTGAGCTCGAAGCCATTGTTGACACAGTCAGAGGCATATGAGAGAATGGCCTTCGGCTAACCATCCAGAAGACAAAGGTCCTCTACTGCAATACTCCCACTGTACAACACTGCCCCTAAATATCAAAATCCACAATAAGTCATTGGACAATGTGGATCAATTCTCATATTTTAGAAACTTCCTTTCCACAAGGCCACACATCAACAATGAGACTCAATGTCACTTCCGTGTGGCAGTCCAGACTTCAGCTGTCTGAAGAAACGAGTGTTTGATGAGAGGACCTCCAAAGACTTGGCACCAAGCTCTCAGTGTACAGGGTTACGGTGTTATTGTGTCCTCTTGTATTCTTAAATTCTGAGAGAAGCATCACCAGTGGTGCCACTGCAAAATTCTACAAATCCAATGACAGGAATGCTACATTTTTAGTGCCCCGTCTCTGAGACCAACATCTCCAGTATCAAGACACTGGTTATTGTCAATTACCAGTAATGAGTCGGCTGCATCACCCGTTTTTGTGACACAAGACTTCCATAACTGATATTCTGCTCTGAGTTTCATCATGACCAACAGTTACCAGGAGGGCAGAGGAAATGCTGCAAGGTTGATCTTAAAGCCTGCTAAAAAATGTCAATATCCCAACTAATACATGTGGATTTCTTGCCCAAGCCTGCCCAAACTTGAAAAGAAACATCCACAAACCACGAAGGCCCCAACAGTTTTGGGCATCCCTGACAGGCCCAGACAAGGACCAATTGCGACTGTGTGTGTGTGTGTGTGTGTGTGTGTGTGTGTTTGGGGAGGGGGGAGAGAGAGACAGAGAGAAAAAATCCAAGCACTCAACACACATGTCTCATCAAACACCACCTGTAACAGGAATGTGTCGATCCAGTCATCAATTAGTTAACTGGGAGCTTGCATTTTGGAGTGGAAGCAGTCGGATCAGCTTGATTGAGGGTGTTAGTTTTGGTGTCAGTTTGAGGTGCTTGGGGTTCAGCTCCACTGGCTGATTAGGTATTAATCAACATAACATTTCCCTGGTAAATCTCCAGGTAAGCTCTGTGTAGCTGTTCAAAGTCTCTATGAGCTCCGTGTCAGAGACTTTCGAAGACTGTCAAATCAGTTCATTAGAAGTTTAACCTTTCCAGCAATAACAGCACATATGAGCAGACCAGAATTTCTGTAGGCTTCTGTTCCATGAAGGCAACTCCGATCCAAATGTTGCTGTTCTCGATACCAGAAGTTTTGGTCCCTTATGTTTCCAGGGCATTCGGAGTTTCTGATGCATTTTATTCTTTATAAAACAAAATTTCCTTAACTTTCATGTTAGCAATGGGGAGCACGCTTACTACAAAAGATGTGACCATTATTGCAATGTTATTCTATCATGAGGAGAGGGAACCTATATGTAGTCCTGGTCTTGTTGTACATACTATACTGTTGCAAAAACAAAATGTGCACCAGTTGTTGGTCAAGAATTATTAGATTGTTGTTCTTCATGGAACAAGCTAGGAATTTCCTGCTATTTAGTATTCTATCTGTTCTGTTCTATTTTGGCCTTGCAAGTGTAAGCTATATTATATAATTTCTAGTGCTTACAGAGTACAAAATAATCATTCAAGCTACCTACTGTAGTGTCAGTAGGGATTTTCCATGTATGGTTAAAGTTTATGCAATGAGCAGGATGTATATCTTCATTGCTTACAGTCAGTTCAAACTGCTGATGTTGTTTTAGATCGGAATGACTCATTAATTTATTGTAAAATAGATGTTTATTCATTCTATCCTACCCTATATTCAATACAATGATTCATATCTGAAAAGGCATCATGAGGTGTATCTTTACTAATTTATAATTATTAAAGTATTAGTTTCATTGTCCGCTATTATTTAGGTGCATGAAAGCTAAATGCTGTGTATTAAATAATATTGAACTCGTGTGAAAAGTATATGTTGTGCTTAATAGCCATCATCATTCTACTCCTTAAAGGGCCAATGTATTGATTTCAAAATTAATTTTATGTTTGATCTTGTGTTGAAGTTAAGACTTGAGTGGGTGTATTTATTGCTTAACCAGAATAATATTTTTGGTTATTTGATCAAATACATGTCTTACTAGACCATATCAGAGACAGTCAACCACATCACATGTATTAGAGTTACGTACTAGCCAGACAATATAGTTTCCCTTCCTAATGGCCAGTTAAGTAGTTGGGTTTCTGTTAATTCAACTTGTGGTCAATTTATTCCTTGCTGGCCCATAAATTAGCAGATTTATTTGATTAATTCCACTTACTTTGGGGATGTTCTGAATACAGTATTTGGATATTGTAAAAATGCAATTTATGTAAAACTTTACTCTTGCAACTCCACAGTGCCTTCATTTAAGAGTAATGGCTTCTTTATCCCCAGTTGTAAAGAAACTGATTCAATAAATTGGAGATTAAATTCCTAGTCTTCTGGGGGTGGTGGGCTATGGTCTGAAAGTACATACAGATGTCAGTTATTTTTTTAAATGCAGACACAAGGTAGACTTATCATTTCAAGGTTTTCCAATTAATTAGTGTCAGTGGCATAATAACAATCCACAAGAGGCAATTTCTACTCCAGTATTTAAAGGGACACTCAACATACAATTTGGTGAATTTTGGAGATGGGATCAAAACACAAGGAACTGACATTCTGAAATCCACAGCTTCAAATCTTGTGCCTTGTCTCCAGTGAAACTTGCCTGGCTGGGAAGGTTAGTGCTGCAAGGACCCGCAGGGGAATATTCTTTCCTGTTTGCGCACACAAAAGGCAGAGATGAAGGATGCCTATGAGGCTAGCACAGGAATGTGTGTGTCAGACTTATGAATTCAATGCCAGAAACATTCTATGAATTCAGTGCCAAAAGCCTGCACATATCTGCTCACACCAACTTACTTTACAAGTATACTTTTCCCTTTCTGTCTCTATTCTTCCTCATATTGTCATTTGTTCATTTCACCACTTATTCTCACCTTCAACTTCATGTGAAATATCATGCTGTCAGAGAGCCTAAGTACTTCCCTTTGACTTGTAATGAGATTACTATGGTTGACTTCTCCCACCACGAGTATTCTTGGAGTCGTCATTGACCAACAACCTAATCAACCCCTCCACACACATACTGTGGTTACAAGGACATATCAGAGGCTGTCAATCCTGTGGTAAATAGCTCACCGTCTGACGACCTCAGAATGTTTCCACCACCTGCAAAGCAGAACTCCAGAAACTATGCTTCAAAACACAGCCACTCAACAGTATTGAGAGCAAAGTAACCATTTGATCGCCATCATAGATATTCATTCCCTCCTCTCTAGCACACCAAGACTGCAGAGTGTACCATCAACAAGGTGCACCTTAGCATCTCACCAAACTGTCTCCAATATCTTCCAGACTTGCAATCTTCACTAGCTAGAGGAAGTTGGACAGGAACATACAAGAACCCCACTAGCGCCAAGTTCTCTCCAAGTTATCTTGCCTTGGAAATAAATCCCCATCCCTTCATTGCCTTGGATTTGAAGTTCTAGAATTCCTACCTTATGGGTTTGCCTACAGTATGTAGGCTGTAATAGTTCAAGACTGCACCTCTCCATTAACTTCTCATAAGTGATGAGAGATTAGCAATAAATGCTGGTCTTGCAACAACACCTACATCATATGAATGAATAAAGTAAAACATTGCATAACGCCCTGAGTTGAAATTATTGCCTTCCAACAACCACAACCACATTTGTTTGTAGAAGATATGATTCTGGTCGGCGAAAGCCATCCCTCTCATTTCTATTGACTTCAGTTTTTCAAGAAGCCCTTAAGACCACAATCAAATGATGTTTTAAAGACAATAAGTTCTCACCACATGTCTGGAATTCAGCTATTTCATTCATGTTTAGACAAAGGCTGAACTGAGATATAGAATTGAGCAGTCCTTGCAGAACCCTAACTAAGTATTAATAAGGAGGCTATTGGTGAGTAAATGTAACTTGGTAATACTGTCAACAAAACATTGCGTTTTTAGATTACATTACAGTGTGGAAACAGGCCCTACAGCCCAACAAGTCCACACCGACCCGCCGAAGCGCAACCCACCCATACCCCTACATTTACCCCTTTACACTACGGGCAATTTAGCATGGCCAATTCACCTGACCTGCACCTCTTTGGACTGTGGGAGGAAACCGGAGCACCCGGAGGAAACCCACGCAGACATGGGGAAAATGTGCAAACTCTACACAGTCAGTCGCCTGAGGTAGGAAATGAACCCAGGTCTCTGGCGCTGTGAGGCAGCAGTGCTAACCACTGTGCCACCGTGCCACGTGTTATTATATGGCAAGTGAGGGTGGACTGACGGACCAATAATTGTTTAGGTCCTGCTTTTTGTGGATAGGATGTACAATGACTGATAGGTTGGAGGCTCTTACAGTTGATGAGAACTCCTTTAAGATCTGGGTTATCATATTACAACATATGTACTCAAAAACCATCTACATCTGTGGAAACTCAGCCGCTTTCTTTGGTTGACCCAAGGATTACAGTTGTACAGGTACAGCTCAATTTGAAGCACAGTTCGTCCTGGGGGACAAGTTTTCAGTAACATAGCCAGGACGTTGTCAAGGCTCATTGTCTTTGTTGTTATTAGTATATTTAGTTTTTTTTTTGATGTCACATGTAGTGAACTTGATTGATTGAATATTGGCACCTATGATAGTGAGGTCTACAGGTAAAAACAGAGATGGATTAGCCACTGAGCAATACTAGTTGAAGATGCTCACAACAGCTTCAGACCTATCTATTGCACACGTGAAGGACTCTTCTTCATAGAGATGCAAAGATCTACAGCACAGAAAAATAGCCCTTCATTCCATCACTTCCATGCCAGTCAAAAACAGCCACCTAACTATGCTAATTCCATTTTCCAGCATTTGGCCCATAGCCTCCTATTTCCTTGGCATCACAAGGATACATCTAAATGCTTACATATTATGAGGGTTTTGGCCTCTACCACCCTGAGAGTCAACGAGTTCCAGATTTCCACCACTGTCTGGATGAAAAGAAAATTCCGCATGTTCCTTTTAAACTTTCTGCCCTTACCTTAAATGGTACCTTGGTAGCACGGTGGCTTAGTGGTTAGCACTGCTACCTCACCAGGTTCGATTCCTGCCTCGGGCCGACTGTCTGTGTGGAGTTTGCGCATTCTCCTTGTGCCTGCGTGGGTTTCCTCTGGGTGCTCCAATTTCCTCCCACAATCCAAAGATGTGCAGGTTAGGTGAACTGTCCATGCTAAATTGCCCATAGTGTTAGGCGCATTAGGCAGGGGTAAATATAGGGTAGGACAATGGATCTGGGTGTGTTAGCCTTCCAAGGGTTGGTGTGGAATTGTTGGGCCGAAGAGCCTGTTTCCATACTGTAGGGAAACTAATCTCAAAACGTCTATGCCCCTTGCGATTGATATAAAAAAAGTTTTGTTTTTCTTGTCTACCCAATGTATGCTCATAATTTTACACATCTCAATCATGTCCCCCCTCAATCTTTTTTGCTGAAAGGAAAACAACTCCAGTGTGTCCAATCTCTTTTCATAACTGAAACATTCCAACTCAGATGACATTCTGAGAAAACTCTTCTGCACCCTCTCCAGTGTTAAATCCCTCCTATGATGTTGGTTCCAGAACTGCATATAATTGTGTAGCTGTGGCCTCCCTGCTCTTAAACTCGATGACATGACCAATAAAGGCATGTACACTAGATGCTGCCTTCACCACCTATCCCCTTAAGGGACCAATAAATGTCCACTCCAGGGTCCTTCTGATCTTGGGTGCTTCCCAGGATGCTGCCATTCATCATGCGTTCCCTTGTCTTGTTTGTCCTGTCGAAGTGCTCACATTTATTCTGTTTGAATTCTAAGGGGATTTCATTAAAGGATGTGAGCATTTATGAAGCTGTCTCCTCCCATTGGTTATTTGATATACCTCTGGTATTGACTACTGGATATAGAAGGAATGCAGAGTTTTGATTTGATCTTCCACGTTGATTAAATGGAGAAAGAAAAGGGACCTTAGTGAGAAGAACAGTTAATAGGAAATCATCACCAGGCACAGAAAGGATAAACTTTCTATCTATGTCGACTAAAGTGAATTGAACCTTTACTGAAGATCTAACTACTGAACATGTGCAAAGGAAGCATGTCATAATGACATCACGTGTCTTGGAAGTGGAGCCTGGATCCACCTGTTCCTGTTTCTTATCATCCTCTAAATGTGGCTGCTCACACTCAAGAGTGTGGCTCATAAATTAGACTGTAGAGGCAATGATGACCAAGCAACAGAGCTGGAGGTGGGCAGTTAAAGCCTGAGCTGAAAATGGCAAACAGTAAACCCAGTGCTCCAAATTCAGAGTTGGGGGGGAAATCATCTGAAATGAATCTCATTTGGTAGTGGCCAATTGAATGATGGACTTCAATGTACTTTGATGGACTTTGATCACTACCAATTCAGTTACATCAATTTGTGATAAACTTCAAAGCATACCGAGACACTAAACCACAGAACAGGAAAGACCACACAAAAGTTCAAGAAGGACGAGGAGAGTTGTCCCACGGCTGAGTATGCAGTTAGCAGCATAGAATCATAGAGATGTACAGTATGGAAACAGACCCTTCGGTCCAACCCATCCATGCCGACCAGATATCCCAACCCAATCTAGTCCCACCTGCCAGCACCCGGCCCATATCCCTCCAAACCCTTCCTATTCATATACCCATCCAAATGTCTCTTAAATGTTGCAATTGTACCAGCCTCCACCACTTCCTCTGGCAGCACATTCCATACACGTACCACTTTCTGCGTGAAAAAGTTGCCCCTTATATGACTCTTTTATATCTTTCCCCTCTCACCTAAAACCTATGCCGTCTAGTTCTGGACTCCCTGACCCCAGGGAAAAGACTTTGTCTATTTATCCTATCCATGCCCCTCACGATTTTGTAAACCTCTATAAGGTCACCCCTGACCCTCCGAAGCTCCAAGGAAAACAACCCCAGCCTGTTCAGCCTCTCCCTGCAGCTCAAATCCTCCAACCATGGCAACATCCTTGTAACTCTTTTCTGAACCCTTTCAAGTTTCACAATAGTTTCCGATAGGAAGGAGACCAGAATTGCACGCAATATTCCAACAGTGGCCTAACCAATGTCCTGTACAGCCGCAGCATGACCTCCCAACTCCTGTTCTCAATACTCTGACCAATAAAGGAAAGCATACCAAAGGTATTCTTCACTATCCTATCTACCTGCGACTCCACTTTCAAGGAGCTATGAACCTGCACTCCAAGGTCTCTTTGTTCAGCAACACTCCCGAGCGTATCTTACCATTAAGTGTATAAGTCCTGCTAAGATTTGCTTTCCCAAAATGCAGCACCTCTCATTTATCTGAATTAAACTGCATCTGCCACTTCTCAGCCCATTGGCCTATCTGGTCCAGATCCTGTTGTAATCTGAGGTAACTGTCTTCGCTGTTCACTACACCTCCAATTTTGGTGTCACCTGAACTTACTAACTGTACCTGTTATGCTCGCATCCAAATCATTTATGTAAATGACAAAACTTAGAGGACCCAGCAACGATCCTTGTGGCACTCCACTGGTCACAGGCCTCCAGTCTGAAAAACAACCCTCCACCACCACCCTCTGTCTTCTACCTTTGAGCCAGTTCTGTACCCAAATGGCTAGTTCTCCCTGTATTCCATGAGATCTAACCATGCTAATCAGTCTCTCATGGTGAACCAAGTCAAATGCCTTACTGAAGTCCATATAGATCACATCTACTGCTCTGCCCTCATCAATCTTTGTTACTTCTTCAAAAAAACTCAATCAAGTTTATGAGACATGACTTCCCACAGACAAAGCCATGTTGACTATCCCGAATCAGTCCTTGCCTTTCCAAATACATGTACATCCTGTCCCTCAGGATTCCCTCCAACAACTTGCCCACCACCGAGGTCAGGCTCACCGGTCTATGGTTCCCAGGCTTGTCTTTACTGCCCTTCTTAAACAGTGGCACCACGTTTGCCAACCTCCAGTCTTCCGGCACCTCCCATGTGATGATCGATGATACAAATATCTCAGCAAGAGGCCCAGCAATCACTTCTCTAGCTTCCCACAGAGTTCTCGAGTACACCTGAGCAGGTCCTGGGGACTTATCCACCTTTAACCGTTTCAAGGCATGCAACACTTCCTCCTCTGTAATCTGGACATTTTGCAAGATGTCACCATCTATTTCCCTACAGTCTATATCTTCCATATCCTTTTCCACAGTAAATACTGATGCAAAATATTCATTTAGTATCTCCCCCATTTTTGTGGCTCCACAGTAAGGCCACCTTGCTGATCTTTGAGGGTCCCTATTCTCTCCCTAGTTACCCTTTTGTCCTTAATATATTTGTAAACACCCTTTGGATTCTCCTTCATTCTATTTGCCAAAGCTATCTCATGTCCCCGTTTTGCCCTCCCGATTTCCCTCTTAAGTATACTCCTACTTCCTTTATACTCTAAGGATTCACTCGATCTATCCTGTCTATCCCTGACATATGCTTCCTTCTTTTTCTTAATCAAACCCTCAATTTCTTTAGTCATCCAGCATTCCCTATGCCGACCAGCCTTCCCTTTCACCCTGACAGACTTTCTCTGGATTCTTGTTATCTCATTTCTGAAGGCTTCCCATTTTCCAGCCGTCCCTTTACCTGCGAACATCTGCCTCCAATCAGTTTTCGAAAGTTCTTGCCTAATACCGTCAAAATTGGCCTTTCTCCAATTTAGAACTTCAACTTTTAGATCTGGTCTATCCTTTTCCATCACTATTTTAAAATGAATAGAATTATGGTCGCTGGCCCCAAAATGCTCCCCACTGACACCTCAGTCACTTGCCCTGCCTTATTTACCAAGAAAGGTCAGGTTTTGCACCTTCTTTAGTAGATACATCCACAAACTGAATCAGAAAATTATCTTGCACACACTTAAGAAATTCCTCTCCATCTAAACCTTTAACACTATGGCAGTCCAAGTTGATGTTTGGAAAGTTAAAATCCCCTACCATAACTACCCTATTATTCTTACAGATAGCTGAGATCTCCTGACAAGTTTGTTTCTCAATTTCCCTCTGACTATTCGGGAGGTCTTTAATACAATCCCATTAAGGTGATCTTCCCTTTCTTATTTCTCCATTCCACCCAAATAATGTCCCTGCATGTATTTCTAGGAATATCCTCCCACAGCACAGCTGTAAGGCTATCCCTTATCAAAAAGGCCACTCCCCCTCCTCTCTTGCCTCCCTTTCTATCCTTCCTGTAGCATTTGTATCCTGGAACATTCAGCTGCCCATTCCTGAACCATGTTTCTGTAATTGCTATGATATCCCAGTCCCATGTTCCTAGCCATGCCCTGAGTTCATCTGCCTTCCCTGTTAGGCCCCTTGCATTGAAATAAATGCAGTTTCATTTATTAGTCCTACCTTGTCCCCTGCCTGCCCTGACTGTTTGACTCACTTCTATTCTCAGCTGTACCCATCTCAGATCGATCTCTTTCCTCACTATTTCCCTGGGTTCCACTCTCTTTTCCACCCCTAACCCCCCCCCCCCCCCTCCCCAACCTTACTAGTTTAAATCCTCCCAAGCAGTTCCTTGTCAATGATCCAAAAATGTAAATCCTTCTCCCATACACCAGCTCCTCAGCCATGCATTCATCTGCTCTATCCTCCTATTCCTGCCCTCACTAGCTCATAGCACTGGGAATAATCCAGATATTACTACCCTTGATGACTTCCTTTTTAAATTTCTGCCTAACTCTCTCTAATCTCTCCTCAGAGTCTCAACCTTTTCCATTCCAATGTGAACAATGGCATCCTACTGGCCCTCTCCCCCGTGAGAACATTTTGCACCCTCTCTGAGAATCCTTGATCCTGGCACCAGGGAAGCAACACACCATTCTGCTTTTTCTTACTGGCCACAGAAAAGTCTGTCTGTACCTCTAACTACAGAATCCCCTAACACAATTGATCTCTTGGAATCCGACATACCCCTCGTTGCATTCGAGCCAGTCTCAATACCAGAAACTTGGCTATTCGTGCTATGTTCCCCTCAGAATCCATCACCCCCTACGTTTTCCAAAACAGCATACTTGTCTGAAATGGGTATATCCACAAAGATAGGTGCCGACCTGTCTCACCCTTCCTGGAGTTAACCCATCTATGTGACTGTATCTGAGACTTTTCCCCCCTTCCTATAACTGCCATCCATCACATACTGTTGCTGTTGCAAATTCCTCGTTGCTTCTAATTGTCTCTCCAAGCAATCCATTCGATCTGACAAGATTCTTAGCCAACAGCATTTATGACAGATATAATCCGCAGTAACCCTTAAACTCCCTTTAAGCTCCCACATCTGACAAGTAGTACATATCACTGCAAAGGCCATTTTTGCTCCTTCACAATCTACAGACCCAGAAAATAACATCATCTTATTCCTCTACAAAACACTGCCCCAGGTTAAATAAACTGCTGTTGTTTTGACTTTTTTTTTCCAAAGTTCCAAAACAATGCAACAGCATATAAAGCAGTAATTGCTGCTCCTGGAATTCGAGGAAATCACCTCCAACACCTAAAATACCTTAAAAAAAAAGGAGCAGCTTTTACAGCCAGAAAGTTTTTCCATCCTCCATCTTGGATTACCCAGAAGAAATCAATTGACCACAAAGTATTTGCAAAAGTAAGAAAGAAACGGGTAGTCTAGAAATGTACTGTGGTTTTGCAAAAAATCAGGGCATGGTCCAAGCCCAGCTAATTTTGCTGATATTATGTCTAAGCTTTTCATCTTGCTGCCAAAAGGACAATTTGCAAGAATATTCTCTTTGCAGGTAGAAAGAACATGGATGTGCACTGCGCCTGTTTCAACTAATAAAATAGGCAAAGGTCATTCCCTAGTTAATGCCTCAGTGCAATGCCAAAAAGCACATGCACACATTCACAAATAGGTCAGACAACACAGACAACGTACAGAAACATTGTGGGTGGGAAATACAGTCAAAAAGGAGAAAATTGTATGGATCAAGATTCCAAATTACAAGGGCCAAATGAGATTACTTTCTCACTGTTCTTTTGGTAATGATATGATGTTGTCGTTTGCAGAAGATCCTTAGTTCAGTAGGTGCTCATTTGATTAGATTACTTACAGTGTGGAAACAGGCCCTTCGGCCCAACAAGTCCACACCGACCCGCCGAAGCGCAACCCACCCATACCCCTACATTTACCCCTTAGCTAACACTATGGGCAACTTAGCATGGCCAATTCACCTGACCTGCACATTTTTGGACTGTGGGAGGAAACCGGAGCACCCATAGGAAACCCACGCAGACACGGGGAGAATGTGCAAATTCCACACAGTCAGTCACATGAGGTGGGAATTGAACCCAGGTCTCTGGCGCAGTGAGGCAGCAGTGCTAACCACTGTGCCACCGTGTCACCCACATTTGGATGCATGACTTTGCTTGAGTTAGAAATGGCTTTGAATGCTGGTTTTCTTACACTCTCTCTCTCTGTCTGCCTAAGTGTTTATGTGAAAGATAAACCTATCTTAGCTTGCAGGCTTTACTGAGGTCTGAATGCAACTGTTTTTCTCTTGGGTGACAAACTGCAGACTGCTGGGCAACGGCTTTTATAGTGTTTTATAACAAACAATGGGTGAATACTGCACATTCCAGGTTTGACCTGCAAATTGTAAAAGAAAAAAAAATTCTGGTTCATTCTTTGCAACAGCAGTGTCCAAAATTTTCATTTTCTCACTTCATACTACTTTTTTTTAAAAAAAAGTCCCCTACAGTAAGTAATTAAGACAAGTAGAATTTTGGTCTTACTTTGCTCTGGATTCAAGTGTAATCAGAGAGGTCTTATTACAACTGAACAGTGAGGTTGCACCTGAAATTTAGTGTCCAGTTTTGGTTCCTGTATTTAAACAGGATGCATTGGCATTGGGGGCAATTCAAAAGAGATTCACTTGGCTGATTCCAAGGTTTAAGGGTTGACTGGTTTAGACCTTTGTTCAATTAGAATTGAGACGAATAAGGAGTGATCTTGTTGAAATGTACTGTTGGGGGTGGACAGGGTAGATATTGAGAAGAGACATTCTTGTCAAATAAATAGACACTTGTTTAAAATTTGGATGCAAGGAATTTCTTAACCCAGACTGTTACGAAGTCTAGAATTCTGTACTCCAGAAAATATTATTGAACACTGACTCATGTGAACTGGTTTACAATATCTCTATATTTACCAAAATTTGAAGTTTATAACTTGTCTCTCCTGTCTTCCCTAATTCCCGAAATACATGTGTGTGATTGGAGTAGCTAAGCATCCATCAGCCTTTCTGACTAAGGGACAGGTGCAAAAAGGGAAAGGAGTCAATCAGACACTACCTTGTTGTCAAGGGATAAGGGGTGAAAAACAATCATTCTTTCAATTCACCACATTCTCACTTTTTCTGTAATACTACAGAAACAGAAATTTCTGTCCCAAGAGCAGTGGAGAACATTTCTCGCATTATTCTCGCATTATTATCTCTTATCTTTGTCCTAGATCAGAGATAAAACCTACTGAAAGGAGAATGAGGATTTCACTTCCTTTTCTTCCTTTTTCAAAAGATTGTAGTCATCTGAATTCTGGATCCTTCTCTTGTGAATTAGCCTTTTCTTAGTTGGTCTTAATTGCTGCTATATATCTTCATGTGAATCACAGCCCAAAGATTAGCCATTATCAGAAACCATCATTACATTCCACCATAGTATTAGCCCTCCAAGGGAACAGCAAGTGCGCACATGCATCTTGTAGCTTTACAAAGTGAAACCGCAAATGTTGTTGGATATTAGTCCCTCTAGCACAAGAGACCAGGAGGGTGGGTGTTGGCAGAAAGAGTTAAACATTCAAATCTAAACATCAATGGTAAAAGGGAGAATTGAGGACTTTGGGTATTGTATAGAAAAGGGCATGGTATTTCAACTCTGTGTATACCTACTCAGAATATTCAAAGGAAACTATGTCCTGATGACTTAAGATTGTACAGACTCGTACTGGAGTTTGTATGGCTCCGAGAGATGCCCCTTCCTATCAGTGTCTATATGTAATTATTTTCAATAAAGTCTAGTGTTGACTCTCAAGATTGTAGATGTCTCATGATTACAGTCTGTGAAGTATAAGCTGTTGCTGCTAGTTCCCATCTAAGGCACAAAATAAAATAGTATAATCTGCATCCATGCCCTTCTGATAGCCCGAAAATCAAATATATATCAAGTTTGTCAATAAAAATTGCACAGTCGTCAGGTTCATCCCTGTGTACAAATATTGTAGTGAAAGCCTTTCACACAAGCAGATAACAAAACCACTGAGGTTTTAGTTCTCGTTGCCTTATTCCTCTGTCATAACTTCAGTCCCTCAGTAATCACAGTTTGCTGTCATTGGAGAATTTCAGCAACTTGGGGAATTGGAAGATCCACAATTATAGTGTAAAAGCCATACTAATATTCCTGTAATTAAGCAATTAAAATATCAAAATTGCTTTGAGGGGATGCTTTCCAGTGATCTGAGATGCTGCCGTCATGTCGTACATATTTTTGAATGAATACCTAATTTGGAATTAATTCATTTGACCAAAACTCAATTTTTTTAAAATTCTGGGGTTTTAAATGAAACTTTTAACCTAAAAATGTATACAAAGCAATTCAGATAGTAAATCCAACAAGATTTTAGTTGATTGTTTTATTCCATATTGAATTTTGAAATTATAATAAAAAATTAAGTCAAAATGTATAAACATCAACCCATTCATAAAATTAGACCTCAGTTTTAATATAGAGAATGTATCTATATTTCACTGTCTTTTTCCTGTACCAGATTAATTTTAACAAAATGCAAAATGAGGCATGATTATACATGTCATATCTAAGAGACTTCAAATAGTCAGAGTTATAGAGATGTACAGCATAGAAACAGACCCTTCAGTCCAACTCCTCCATTCTGATCAAATATCCTAAATTAATCTACTCCCATTTGCCAGCATTTGGCCCAGATCCCTCTAAAGCCTTCCTATTCATGTACTCATCCAAATGTTGTTTAAATGTTGTAATTATACTCGCCTCCAACATTTCCTCTGGCAGCTCATTCCATACACGTACCATCCTCCATATGAAAAAGTTGCCCCTTAGGTCCTTTTCAAATCTTTCCCCCCTCACCTTAAACATATACCCTCTAATGTTGGACTACCCTATCCTGGGGGGAAAGAAAAGACGTTGACTGTTCACCATGCCCCTCATGATTTTATAATCCTCTGTAAGGTTACCCGTCAGCCTCCGATGCTCCAGGGAAAATAGCCCCAGTCTTTCAGCCTCTCTGTCAACCTTTCCAACACTGACAACAGTCCTGTCAATCTTTTGTGAATTCTTTTTAAGTTTCACAATATCTTTCTTATAGTGGGGAGATCAGAATTGAACGTATTATTTCAATAATGGCTTAAACAATGTCCTGTACAGCCACAACATGATCTCCCAACTCCTGTACTCAATGAACTGACCAATAAAGACAAGAGTATGGAATGCCTTCTTCACTACCCTGTACCAGTGACTTCACATTTCAAGGAACTATGAACCTGCGCTCCAAGATCTCTTTGTTCAGCAACACTCCCCAATTTCCAAAATGCAACACTTCATTTATCTAAAATCTAATCAAGGTCCCATTGTACTCTGAGATAATCTTCTTTACTGTCCACTACACTACCTATTTTTGTGTCATCTGCAAATCGTTCACATCCAAATCATTTATATAAATAACAAAAAGTAGTGGACCCAGAACCAGTCTTTGCACCATACTGCTGGTCATAGACCTCCAGTCTAAAAGGCTGACACGACCCCCAGGCTCCCACCTTCAAGCATCCATGGAAGCATATTGTTTTCTGGATATTGCTACCTAATGGGGTCTCTAGATCTGAGCCTTTTTTAAACCTTTATTCAAAGTTCAGTACTGGGCAGAAGTGAAAACTGCAGATGCTGGAAACCAGAGTTTAGATTAGAGTGGTGCTGGAAAAGCATAGCAGGAAAGGCAGCATCCGAGGAGCAGCAAAATCGACATTTCAAGCAAAGGCCCTTCATCAGAAATTGACCTTTTTGTGGAGAGAGGAGGAGAACTTCAAGGTAGGCATCCTTGCAAGAGGATTCACAGTAAGGTTAAAATCAACTAGGCAAAAGTGAGGACTGCAGATGCTGGAAACCAGAGTTTAGATCAGAGTGATGCTGGAAAAGCGCAGCAGTTCAGGCAGCATCCGAGGAGCAGTAAAATCGATGTTTCGGGCAAAAGCCCTTCATCAGGAATGGAGCTTCATTCCTGATGAAGGGTTTTTGCCTGAAATATCCATTTTCCTGCTCCTTGGATGCTGCCTGACCTGCTGTGCTTTTCTAGCACCACTCTAATCCAAAGATTCAGTACCGGCCCACTCCACATGTAATGGGTTCTTACCAACCTCTTACTGACATATTCTTTAACTTAGCTTAATTGGGCATGGTCTTGTGTTATTAATCTTGATAATACAACAATGAACTGTTCAATGTGTTCCCTTAATGAGTTTGAGTACATGTCTTTATATAATTTTTATATATGTTTATTTCCAAGTTTTGTTATAATCTTTATTTAAAGATATTTTTGCAGCCATTTTGTATGTGTAGTTTCTAACTTTTGATTTCTAATTTAAAATCTGCAAGATGGTTTTAGATCAATGTTTAACATTAAATACTGCATAAAATATTAATATAAACTTAAGTTTAAAGTCAATAGTTAATATTACTATTACAGTTAATATTTCAGATCTATGTATAATTGAATTTAATGATTGTTGTAGTCTTGTGTCTTCCTAGCAATAGTATTCAGTTACATTAGTAAAATTATTGCCATGCATATCTTTTATCTAAATGGCTGCTTGGTGGTACCAAACTTAAGTATTGCTGAGAAAAAAACGCAATTTCTGTTAAAGCTTTTCATCTTGCACTCAACAGGACAATTTGCAAGACTACCAATTCAAGGAGAAAACTAAAATTTGTAGAAGCATTGCAATAGAGAATGCACAAATTAATGATGATTGACAATTAACTGTTAGGGATTGTTTAAATTGAATATATGTTGCTTCTGGTACAGAAAAGTGTGCTGTGCTAAAAACCTGATTGACAATCCTAAATCGGTTGTCAATGTAACTCTTCACATACTCAGGATTACCCAGCAAATATTGTCCATGTGAGGAACTAAAGCAGTCACTCTTATTCCTGAAAAATGTCCAGTCAACCACAGATTGCCCTGAAAAGGTAAGCTATCTGAAAAACCTGTAAACCAGGCGAAATTAAATGTTTCAAAACAGTCGCAGCACATGTAGTGTTCACTATTAACAAGGTGCTTCAAGTTAAATAGACTGCTTGTCTCACACATGAGTAATTTGGTGTATGAATTTCACTGTTGGTGTGATGTAGGCCATACATCCTGAAGATTGGCAGATTGTGTCAAATTTGGTTGGAGACAAAAGAACTGGAAGGAGGTGGTGTCCAGGTATTTATGCAAGTCTGTGGGTTTGTAGTAAACGTCCATCTGGAGACTGTCACCAGAGATGGAAATGGTAAGAGGTGGTCAAGAAAGGGGAAGGTGGAGTCCAAGATGGACCAAGTGAATTTGAAGGCGGAGTGGAAGTTGTGGTTGAAGTCGATGTTCAGTCTAGGTGCAGGATGCAATCATTGATGTAAGAACCTAAGAGTTGGGGCAAAGTGTCTGTGTAGGTACAGAAGACGGACTGTTTGATATAGTCAACAAAGAGGCAGGCATAGCGGGGGCCTATCCAGGTGCCAAAGGCCACCCCTGGATTTGGAGGAAATACACCTCCCATCCCAATACCCTGCAAGAATCCATCCGCCTCCGCTGTATCTGCTCAGATGGGGAGACATTTCACTCCCAAGCATTCCAGATCTCCACCTGTTTTGAACAATGTACTTTTCCTCCCTCTGTCATCCAGACAGCCCTCTACCACACCACCTCCATTCCTTGTTTCACTGCTCTAAAATGCTCCCATGCAATAAAGACAGAGTCCCCCTTGACCTCACCTACCACCCCACCAGTCTCTGCATCCAACGCATTGTCCTTAAATGCTTCTGCCAACTCTAACTCAACCCCACCACCAAGAACATCTTCCCCTCCTCACCCTTCTCTGCTTTCAGCAAGTACCATTCCCTTCGCCAATCCTTGGTTTGCGCCACTCTTTCCTGAACCCCAGGTACCTTCCCCTGCAACCAGAAAAGATGCAAAACCTGCCAGCACACCACCCCACTCACCTCCATCCGGGTCACAAACAGTCCATCCAGATGAGACTGAGGTTGATCTGCCTTTCTTCTGATCTCCAGCATCTGCAGTCCTCACTTTCTCCTGCCTTTCTTCCAACCTAGTTTACTGCATCAGGTGCTTCCAATGTGGTCTTCTCTACATTGGGGAAACTGAACGTAACCTTTAGGGAACAGCTCACCTAGCATCGCAGTGGAACCTACAAGGGCTGACCAGACCTCCCAGTCACCGCCCATTTCAATTCCCCTTCCCACTCCCTTTCCAACATGACTATCCTTGGCCTCCTCCATTGCCACATCAAACCACACTGCAAATTGGAGGAACAACACCTCATCTTCCGCCTGGGCAGCTTACAGCCCGGAGGGCTCAACATTGAGTTTTCCAATTTCAAATAACCTCCCTTCTCATCACCCAACTCCCTTCCCAGCCACACCCCCCTCCCCTCCCTTCCCCTCCACTTCTCCAAGCCACCAACCGGATTCAATCCTCCCATTGACCAACTAGAGCGTACCCTCTACCTGTCTTCATCTATCCTCGCTTCACTGCCCTGCCCCGCTATCCCATTTATCTGCAGCTCTCTCCACACCCAACCACAGTCCTGAAGAAGGGTTACACCCGAAATGTTGACTTTTCCATCTCCTGATGCTGCCTGGCTTGCTGTGTTCTTCCAGCCTCCTACCTGTCTACATTGTATCAAACGTCATATGCCTTCACTCTTGGCAACCAGCTTGTGCTTGCCAAACTCTCAATACTGGTTCCAACATGTGATTCTGCAATTGGATAGCATTTACTTGATAACTCTGAGGCTGGCTTGAATATGTCTTGCTGTTTGTGGACAGGACATATGGGCAATTTTCTACATTGATGGTTAGATGCCAGTGTTGTAAGTATATTGGAAGAACGTGCCTAGTGGTATGCTTTATACTTTCAAATCTCACAGATGAATGAAATTCAATTTCAGTTGCTATTTGCTTGTTTTTGTTAATGTCTTCATTATAATTGATGGTGTATATTTTAGTATGTTTAATCTTTTAAAATTAATTTTAACAAGAAGCTGGTTCCTTCACCCCAATTGATTAACACAAGGAAAATATGGTATGAATTGCTATATTCTCAGATTAGATGCTATCTTTGCCACAAACATGGCTGATCCTCAATTTCAATGCTGTATTTCCACTCTCTTGCCATACACTTGACACATTTACCCTGTAGAAATCTCTTTATCTTTTCTCCTAATTATATTCACTGGCTTTGCTTCCATTGCCTTCTGTTATCTATAATTTCACAGGTTAATGCTGAGAGGATTTTCCCCTCATGGGAGAGTCTAGGATTAGCAGGGAATAATCTCCGAATCAAGGAGCACCAATTTGAGACTAAGATGAGGACCAATTTGTTCTCTCTGAGGGATTAGAGTCTTTGAAACCCCTTGCCACAGAGAGCGATGAGGGCAGAGTCCTTGACTAAGGCCGAGATAGATAATTGCTTGATCAGCAGGGACATCAAGGGTTAGAGGAAAATGAAGGTAAGTTGTGATAAGGAATTTCAGATCAGCCATTAGCCAATCAAAGCTGGCTTTGCCATTCAATAGGATCATGGCTAATCTGAAATTCCTTATCACCACTTACCTTCATTTTCTCGCTAACCCTTGATGAAGGCTGCTTAGCTAATCAAGCCAGCTTTGCCATTCAACAGGATCAAGAGCCTCCTTCTGTCCCTATGTCATATGGTCTTAGATTCGGATAGATTCATCACCTTTGGAGTGAAGAAAGTTCCCTCACCTCAGTCTAAACTGGCCCACCATGTATCCTGAGACTGTGACCCCTTATCCTTGATCCCCTGGCCAAAAAAATATATAATTTTCTATCCATTCTGTCCAGCCCTATTAAAATTTTATTTTTTAATGAGATCTCCTCTCTTTCTTCTAAACTCCAGTAAATACAGGTCCAGTTGTCACCTCATGTGACAAATCTTCTATTCCAGCATCAGTCTGGTGAACTTTTGCTGCCAAATATGGGAAAAAGTGAGGACAGCAGATGCTGGAGATCAGACCTGAAAAATGTGTTGGTGGAAAAGCACAGCAGGTCAGGCAGCATCCATGGAGCAGGAGAATCGATGTTTCGGGCTTATGCCCGAAACATCGATTCTCTTGCTCCTTGGATGCTGCCTGACCTGCTGCGCTTTTCCACCAACACATTTTTCAGCTGCCAAATATGGGCACAATTCTCTAGGTGTGGCCTCAATAAGATCTGGGATATAACTATAGTAGGACACCCTTACTCCTGTACTCAAATCCAGCTGTAAAGAAGGAAAATATACTAATTCTGCTAAACACTTGTTTCCTAACATGCAGTCTCTTAAATCCTGCTAACCAAGTCACCATTCTTATCATGAACTAGATTGTGAAAGCAACTGAGTCTGATTAGTAATGAGAAACTAGGATGACCTAGTTTCTTTTCTTTATTTTCTACCATGCTGTAGAGAACATTCAGCTCTTGTATTGGAGACAAAATTGAATCATATTTGGCCATCAACTCTCCTTTGTTTGAGGATTTGTGAAATAGTGGGATAATGATTCATTTTAGCAGTCCCAAAAATCCCATTGCAACAGCTGAGATCAATGGATCATATCAATCCTGCTTTCTACGTTGTGGATGTTCGCCTCAGGAAAGTGGGAATTAGTGTCATTTAGTGCTGGTGTTCCCTGTCTACCCAAAACATGCTTTCACCAAGTATTTCGCCCACTTTATAGGAAACTCAAGTCAATAGAACAATGTTTGAGGTCATCAGGGTGCTCCACCTCTGTTAATCTGAAGCTCACTTGTGTTTCATGTTAGGCTATTATTTCACTTGCTGTATGCTTCCTCTGCATTTCATTATACCTTTCTTCCTAATAATTTTACTGACTACTTTATTGAGTTGTATAACAATATATACTCTTTTAAAGCCATGCTGATACAGAATAACACAATTTATTATACAGTACAAATTGTTCTGTGCTCAAATATACATACAAAAAGAATCTTGTACAGCTATGCGGTCCTTGTTGGCAATAATAGACACTCAACAGAGCCTGTGCGTCATTAGCATGTAGTTTGGCATGTGAAATGTGTTAATTGCTACGATGCAAATTTATTCACTGCTAACATTTACCGCCTACAGTTCTAAATAAAATAAACTTATCATCTTCAGTTGTATAAATGTGGACTGGATGTACGGATTTATGCCTTGTTATTAACTACACTGGGGAGCTAAGTCAAAAGAAAGGATAAAATCATTGCCATTTGTGACTGTAAATAAAGAAAATTTAGTCTATTTGGACCAAACTAAACGTATATTGTCATTGGACAAAATGCACCCACTCTTATTTGTACAACCAGTTATGGACTTAAACTACCAGGTTGTGATGCCAATAAACAAGATGCTAACTAGTCTCCTTGCCACAAACCTTTCTTCGTGATTTTAACAGTTTAATTCAGGCACTTAACATTTATTTTTACATTGTTTGTGTGATCTACTAAAACAGAAAATAAGCTATTCTGTTTATGAAACTGGCTGAAAGTATGAAAGAGTCATGTGGTTTCACAAACTGTGATCATGGAACTGTAGGGATTCTAGACACTTCTAGATACTTCTAGCATCACTAGACATTAAGTGATACTGTATATCACTCCAAAATTTCTTAAATCTGTTGACTGTATGGAAGATTCTGCAAAATTTTACACAAGTATGGTTGATGTCCCTTATGAGTCTGAAATGGCCTACCATGTATCCTGAGACAGTGACTTCTTAGGCTGTAATTATCTTGAGGTGCAAACCTAAAAGATATTGTAGATTTCTTGATTGAGTCCTCAAAGTAAATTAGTGCACAGAGACAACAAATCTACAATTCACCTCTTTTTAGCCCTTGCAATCTACACTCACTGTCCTTGCCAAGCCCAGGTAATTTGCTCAATTTCAGTTTTGTTAAATAGCCCTAAGATTTGGGGATATTATTGTGCTTTTGGGACCACTTATACTTTATACAATAAGCTGCAAATGATTTTCTAGGGCATTTATCCAGGCCTTTGCAGGAAGAGTCACATAAAACTTTTGTGCCAGAATAGAGGCACCACCAAATCAAGATACATTGTCAAAGTTTGAAGGAAATAGTATAAGTAGTTGTTTCTTTGGGATTCCACCAAAATTCGAACATAAGTTGTTAGTTTCCTTTGGACATGCTACCTATGTTATACCTATATCGACCAAAACAGACCTGAATGACTGAAAATCTGTAAATATACCAAAGTAGATCGGAATTTAATTCAGATTTCTGATTCTGAATCTTATAGGGGTCTTAACAATATGCAGAAAGTGAGAACTGCAGATGCTGGGGATCAGAGTCAAGATCGTGGTGCTGGAAAAGTACAGCAGGTCGGGCAGCATAGGAGGAGCAGGAAAATCAATGTTTTGGGCATAAGCCCTTCATCATTCCTGCTGAAGGACTTGTGCTGGAAACGTTGATTCGCGTGCTTCCCGGATGCTGCCCAGCTTGCTGTGCTTGCCAGCACCACACACTCAACTCTCAATAATATGAACCAAGGCAGGATTTATGGCTGTTTAGAAGCATTTGCTGAGGCTAGCATTGACATCTGGAGCATCTTGTGCCATCTTTTATGCTTTTCACAAGCAATGTAGCAAGATTCCTGCGAGGCAGCAGAGTGTTACCAATTAAGGGGGATTATAGTGTGTTACACACTTCGTTGACAGCCCAATGTACCTCTTGAATATTTGGTTTTCTATCCTACCAAACTTGCCAAACAATCTAGCCGTCAAGAAAATTTGACATGGTCACCGAAACAGGTACCTGGCAAATTCAACTCACCGCCTGCTCAAAGGAACCTCCGTGTAGGACACCACCAATATGTCAGTGCATACTTCATGGGAACTGGCCACATGCCCCCACATCCAATATGTGCCAACCTCAAGGAACTCTTACAGCACATCTGATCCACATACAGAACTTTATTGAATGCACGTACCTCTTGCTGCAACTGCAACTATCATTGTAATGCTGCAGCAACAAAGCTCATGGCCTGAACCAAGCTTCATCTCTGGGCTCTTTGATAGCTGTGATGGTGCACACTCGCTCTGAGCCTCCTTGAATGTTCTCAGCATTCTTGCCTTGCCTTTTGCACTGTGTTCCCTTAACCAGAGATAGGAGGCTCATACTTCTGTCTTTCCTTACCATTTAATGCAGACAGAAAGAAAGAAAGCTTGCTATGGTTGTCTGCAAACCTTAATCAGGTCAAGAGGTCCAAGAATAGAAAGTGGAAGGCAGCCTTCAAAACCAGTGCCAGGGCTTTGAAATGGTCAGACAGCCACTCAGGATAGTCAGAGGATGATGTTTTCCACAGATGAAGTCCTGGAACTGCACCACTCCATCCACCAGGACCTCAAGGTCCCTGTCTCCACAGTGGGGCATCAGTTTCCAAACTAAGCCTCAGTCAGTTTAGTGGATAAGATTCCAAGAAGAATTTTAGTTCCAAGGCAAGTGTCAGGAAACAAGCAGGGCAACTCCAATCTGACAGTGCTTGCACAAAGGGCTTTTAAATATGGCACAGGTGCAAGGAATGCCTGTGAATTCTAGGTTATCCACTGACTTCAGATAACGATGCGTGGTAAGATGGTGCCGGTATTGGACATGGGCAGTGAGCTAATTATAATTAATGAGTTGGAGATGCCGGTGTTGGACTGGGGTGTACAAAGTTTAAAAATCACACAACACCAGGTTATAGTTCAAGTTTAATTGGAAGGACATTAGCTTTCGTAGCACCGTTCCTTCATCAGGTGATTGGGGAGGACACCATTATAAGGCACAAAATTTATAGCAAAAATTTACAGTGTGATGTAACTGGAATTATACATTGAAAAATACCTAATTGTCTTCATTAATTAATGAGGCGAGTTTGATAAGACATGGGAAGAAAAACTGCCAGACATCACGGTGAAAAACTGTCCAAAAAGCTGAAATTAACTCCGACTTAGCCAAAAGAAATGTAAGATTCAGCCTCTGGTCATGGTAAATATGTCAATAATTTCCAGAAGATTAAGTCGCTTATGAATACGCGACTCATTTTCTGATACTACCACCTTGCATATTCTGATTCACAGTTCTAGATATGAACCTATTTACAAAGTTCATTGAAGTTCAGAGATGATGTGGCAATAATACTGAGGTATTATAATTACATCTTTAATTATTTCTTTTATCTTGGACCACATGCCACTTTTATTTGCCACCCATATAAATTAGAATTTCAGTTGTGTTCATGTGCCTTTATGGGAAAAGTTAATTGCAGTAGTTGCCAGAAGTTATTTTGTATAGTGCTAAATTTCTGGTTATTGCTAAATTCTGTACAAGGGTCAAAAATATAAAGAGGCCAGTACTAGCCATAGTTCATTGGTGGCATTCTTTGTCCTTTAGTCAGAAAATTTTAGGCTCAAATCCCTAGAGTGCATAGTGTAGACTGATGTGCCAGTGAAGTATCTGGCAAAAATCCATATTTTCATGATGAACCATCAAACTAAGCTTCACTCAAGTTGGTATACAAGATTCCATGAAGAATTTGAAGTACTTGAAGAACTAGTGAGTTATTCCCAGTGTGTTAATCAATATTTATGTGTCATCTCATTTCATTAAAATGGAGTATCCAGCTTTTGTGCTGCTTGTTGCAGTTTGTTGAAGACAAACTGGCTATTTATTTCTTAAGTTACAAAAGTGACTACATTTCAAACTACAGGTACTTCACTGTTCGTAATGTATTTTGGAATGACCTGAATGGTGCTATATAAATGCAAGTTTGTTCGTTCTTCTAGGATTACTAACTAATGATATGATTTAGAAGTGCTTTAGGAATTCACCAAATGACAGTTAGCCTTGACCATTGTTGTGCCATCATGTTGGTAGAATCAATGCAGAATGTACATCATTTACAATGAAGGATACTCCACTTAGCTGAGAAAGAAATATGTGCCCATTTTGTATATTTGGATGGTAAGTGTTTGTTAATAGATACATGATTGTTCCGTACTTTTATGTGGACCTTAGCACCGTGGATCAAAATTATTTTGTGGATTAAAATTCAACTTTACACTATCGTTCTTCAAATAGTGATACCTGCTCCAGTATCCTCTGCTGCTTGTGAGAGTTCTAAACATCTCCCACCTTTTGTGTATCCAAGTGCTTCCTAACATCTGTCCTTAATGGCCTGACTCTAATTCTCAGAGTATGCTTGCTAATTCTAGAATACTCATCAGTGGAAAAGGTTTACCTGTATCTCCCCTGTCTTTTCCTGTTAAAATGTAAAAACTTTGATCAGATCACCCTGAGCCTTATAAATTTCAGAGAAAACAGACCTAATTTATGTAATCTGTCCTCAGAACCTAAGCCCTGAAGTCCAGATATTTTTCCGGTAAATCTACATTGCAGTAATTGCAAGGCCAATATATGCTTCTTAAGGTGTGGTACCCACATCTACACTCAGTACACCAAGTGGGGTCCAATTAAAGTTTTGAGTAACTGTAGAATAACTTCTGCTTCCTTGTACTGCAGGCCTCTTGATATAAAAACCAGCATTCAAAAGGTGCCTTGATTATTTTATGCACCTGTTTGTGACATTTTAAAGATCTCTCCACCAGAACCCCCGGGTCTCTGGGTATCCACTGTATTTAACTTCATACCATCTAAAAACTACTCAGATCTATCCTTTTTTGTTTAAAAATGGGTAGCCTCATTCTTATTTTGAACTCCATCTGCCACAGTTTTGCCCATTCACTTAGTCTATTAGTATCTCTTTGTAATTTTATGTTATCATCCACACTATCTGCAATGCCATCTAACTTTGAGTCATATTTGTGATAAAGGAATAGAAATTGAGTGACACTTCCACTCTTTTTGCTAATTCCTACATCATTGCAATTAAAATTTGAAGTTCGGGAAAATATATGGTAGCCATGAGCAAACAGAGTGGTTAGCCTTTCAGCAATGAAACCTGCTGTTAGTTGGCAATACAGCAGTTATAAAATGTTCCCCTGGATGAACAGGGAGACTTCTCACCATAGCCACCACTTTCCTGTGCAACTCCATTTTCATTAGCATAAGACATATATTGCTACCACAAAGATGCCATGGTGTCTTTCAAATTTACATTTCCCTTGTAAATATTTCATATTACAATGGTTTTACCTTATTTATGTGTGCATCATTATTATTTGTTAAGACTGAATTAGTCATAAAGCCTAAATGTACCAGTACAACATATAGTTGCTGAGCATTGATGGTTACAGCAGAGTTCAGGACATTACTAATAGAAGAAAGTGTTGCATATTTGCATACACTCTATTAAATGCTCATGTTCGTGTGCAGTGCTACACTTGCCATTACATGGGACATAACAGAATTGCAGACTTAGCTGTCCTCCCTCCTCTGCATTGAGGATGTTGTCTGAGATGGCTCTTTGTGGTTTAGTTGAAATGTAGATGAACTCAAAGCCCTGTAAGCTGCTACATTATCCCATATGGAGTCAGTACTGACACTACTCACTGGGGCCTTCATTTTCTTACCTTGACCTACTATCCTTACCACCTTCTACAATACCCAAGACACGGCTCCTTCCCTCTTCCATACCTTTATGCCACAGCACCACCTTACTCAATCCTTTCCCCTGCGCCATTGACTTGCCCTTGTCAGTCCCAAGCTTCCATCTAAACCATCATTATCCTTCACTCTCCTCTTCTGCTGAAAATGCCACCAGCACCACATGTGTATAACAAGAAAAATCTTAAACATAACTGCAAAAAGCTGACTGCTGCATTGCCACTTAAACAAACGTAAACTCGAGCCCTTAGATTCTCGTGCACTGACTTTATGCTGAAGGTAGAATATAATTTTTTTCAAGTTTTACACAAGTGAGTATACATAACATGCAAATACATTATAAGTATGATTCCTCCCCCACCCCCACCCCACTCCCCTCAACCCCCAAAACCCCAGACAACACAATTAACACACATAACTGACTTAATCTTAGCATCTCAACCCACCAGTGGAAAATCAAAATTTCAGGTCCTGCCATATATACTGTTTCTGCTTTTGCAGCCTTTAGAAAATTCCCCTACTTCCCAGAAACTGGGATTTTTATCAATAGCAGGCTGTTCTTGATGATGTAACTGGGGCTGACTTCTTATGCACTCTTTTTTTTCCTGTCACGCATGTGATTGCAATTAAAATTCTAAGTGCCTGGCATGCATTGAAAACATAAGAAAATTAGTGGTATGGGAAGCTTTTGATTTGCGAAAATATAATCGGCTGAAAATGCTAAAACTGTTTGTGGCTGTAAGTGAACCTCTTGGACAAACAGGGAATTCTGTATCATAGCCACCATCTCAATTTTAAATATTTCATATTAAATTGGGCTCACCTTATTCACATGTGCATGGCTATTTGTTAAGACTGCTTTTGTCAGAAAGCTAATGTGTTCTGGTATATCTCACATTTGGCATGCATTGATGGTTATGGGAGATTTTGGGAATTTCCATTATTGTAAAAGAAACCATGTTATTGTTTTTCTGTTCACTGTTTACAGTATGTTCATATTAGAATCCAGTGCCATATTCACTGCTCAGTAGGATCTGCTTCACTGCTCAGCCAGCCCTCCCTCCTATATGTTGTAAAGGACAGTATTTGTGATCACTGTCAGCAGACAGTAATCAAAGCCTTGTAAGAACTCATGATTCAGAGATGCTAGTGTTGGACTGGGGTGTACAAAGTTAAAAATCACACAACACCAGGTTATAGTCCAACAGGTTTAATTGGAAGCACACCAACTTTCGGAGCGTCGCTCCTTCATCAGGTGGTAGTGGAGGGCTCAATCCCAACACAGAATTTATAGCAAAAATTTACAGTGAGATGTAACTGAAATTATACATTGAAGAATTGATTGTCTGTTAAGCCTTTCATCTGTTAGAATACCATGACAGTTTCACTTCTTTCATGTGTAAATCACAAAACCTTTTTTTTAAAAAAGGTTGCATTCTCAGGTTAGCTGTTAACAATGGTGATAGCTAGACAATATGTTGAAGGTGTTGGCCCCCTGTGTTCTGTCTATGCCGTGATGTTTATATTGATTCTAATCTAAAAAGTGAGATAATGGAGTTTTACATAAATTCATGCAGTTTTTGAGCAAAGTACAATGTAACCCTGCAAGTACAAATTCACCCCACAAAATATGTGTGCCTTTGTCAATCTGTGTGTGTGTGTGTGTGTGTGTGTGTGTAGTTCATTGGTGATCACCTGTAATGTGACATGAACCCAAGGTCCTGGTTGAGGCCCTCCCTATGGGTACCAAACTTAGCTATCAGCCTCTGCCCGGCCACTTTTCGCTGCTGCCTGCCCCGAAGTCCGCCTTGGAGGATGGTCACCCGAAGGTCCGAGGTCAAATGTCCTGGACCACTGAAGTGTTCCCCAACTGGGAGGGAACACTCCTGTCTGCTGATTGTTCTGCGGTACTCATAGGGAGGGCCTCAACTGGGACCTTGGGTTCAGGTCACATTACAGGTGACCACCATTGCACTATACACACACAGATACTCACTCACTCATTCACTCACTCACTCACGCACTCCTATACACACATATACACAGATGCGCACACAGACACCCATACACTCACATGCACCCCTTCACAGACTTAAGACACTCTGTACTCACTACACACACATACACTTTCTCACACTCACAACCCCCAACCCAGACAAAGACCCACATGCACACATATATTTTGTGGGGTGAATTTGTACTCGCAGGGTTACATTGTACTTTTGCTCAAAATCTGCATGAATTTATGTAAAACTCCATTATCTCACTTTTTAGATTAGAATCAATATAAACATCACGGCATAGACAGAGAACATAGGGGGCTAACACCTTCAACATATTGTCTAGCTATCACCATTGTTAACAGCTAACCTGAGAATGCAACCTTTTTTAAAAAAAAGGTTTTGTGATTTACACAGGAAAGAAGTGAAACTGTCATGGTATTCTAACAGATGAAAGGCTTAACAGACAATCAATTTTTCAATATATAATTTCAGTTGCATCACACTGTAAATTTTTGCTATAAATTCTGTGTTAGGATTGAGCCCTCCACCAACACCTGATGAAGGAGCAACACTCCAAAAGTTAGTGTGCTTCCAATTAAACCTGTTGGACTATAACCTGGTGTTGTGTGATTTTTAACTTTGTAAGTACTCTGTTATGATGAAATGGACCGATGTGTGATACTGCTGACACTGCCCTATTCGAACCCTCATTTTCTTGACTCACCATTTGAGTGATCACTTCACCGTTCTTTCCCTCACCCCCTCTGTATTCAGAATGCCAAGCTCTTCCTACTTCAGTCCTCCATGCAGTACACATGGACAAGTCCCCTCATCACTGACTTACCCTTACCCAACCTGAGCTTCTTTGGAAGTTGCCATTCTGCTGCCCTGCACCCTTGTGCTATAGCATTAAATGAGGAAAACGGTTGACCATATTCACAACTGCACAAAGCTGACTGTTGCACACCACTTTTATATTATTGTGAATCAGATCATGTGAGATTTATGTGCTTCGCTGACTTTTTCCTGTATTAAGATCTGTCATATTATTGAATATACATGGAATTCAAGTAAAAACCCAGCACAGGATGGTATATTACTGTACATACTGCATATACTTCCATGACTTTATATCTGCATCTCAATCTGTCATCAGCAAATTAAAATTTTGTATTTTATCTCATTGTTATCTCCCACATGCTGTATTTTCTAGCTGGCTCCATAAAATTCTCCACCTCTGGTCTGTGCAAACTACACATTGCAATGGAACACTTTTACACATGAAAATCAATTCACTGGTGTTTTAGCTTCCATTGATAAATCAAATAGGTGTAGAGTGCAATTAAAATCTCAGGAATTAAAATCTCCTGTTAACTGACCATAACATTCATCCTTTTTTAAATTCTTTCCACATTCCCTGTATATTTTATTTCTGCCAATGTTTAATTATTGCAGTTATCCCAGTGTCTGATCTGATTTTTATTCTGCCCCTTGCTCCTCTTCGCGCCATTGCCTTGTGCTATAAAAAGCAGGGTTGGACTATGTGGACGGGTGGAGATGGAAATTAATAATTTTGTGACATTGGATTTTTTAACCAGTCATGGATCCGATTTATGTCATTCTATCTTTTGCACAATATGTTTTACTTCCCCACCCACCAACATGGATTTGCGAATAATCATCTACGTATTCTCTCAGTCCTTGTGTTTCAAACATTATAAGAAAATGAAATCGTAGAAATAAAGTAAATAGTTATTTTATGAGGAAAGAGGTCAAATTTTACAAAACCATGCTGAATCAGCTGGAATTGATTTGGAAAAATCCAGTCTCCAAGAATGATATAATACAGAATGATATAGAATCCTTTCAGTGTGGATTTGGGTCAACAAGTTCACACCAACCCTCCAAAGAGTAACGCATCCAGACCCATTCCCCTACTGCTCTACACTTATCCCAGACAAATACACCTAACCTACACATCCCTGAACACTATGGGCAATTTTAGCATGGCCAATTCACCATGCTAAAATGTGCAAACTCCACACAGGCTGTTGTCCGAGGTGCAAATCGAACCCAGGTCCCTCACGCTGAGGCAACAGTGCCAACCACTGAGCCACCGTGCCACCCCAAGAAGTTCTTATGCATTCTGTATTCATTTTGTCATTTTTGGGAGATGAAGATTTACTGGTTCAATTTAACAAACTTTAAAAAAAGAGAAATCTTGATACCAAAATCTTAATTTTTTGATATACTTTCAGACTGAAGTGTATACACATTCAAAGAATATAGTGGCTTCAGCTGTCAACTGTTATATTGCTCAATATCTTGATATAAAAACAATAAACAATTCTGAAAACTTCAATGAAAATCAAAAGAATTGCTTGTCATATAGGTGGGCCAGCAAGAGGAAAATAGCTTGACATTTCAATTGAGACTGGTGATTGGTATCTATTTTTCTCTCCAATGGTGAGCATTTCCAGTGTTAGTATCTATTGATGTTTTTGAGAATCTAAGCAAAAAAAAAAGAAAAAAAGGGTTTTTTCCCTGAGACCAGCTAATGCCCAAGCATATGCTGGAACTCCCATGGGAACATGGCGACAGACTATTTAAATTGCCCAAGTTCTGCACCTGCCCCTGAGCCTACTTGGAACTGACTGATTTGCATTCTAATTGTCTGTTGAGCAGATGAAAAATCTCAAATCTGTCAGAATCTTTTCTAATGTATGCAACCCAGCTGCAGTCTTTGCTGGGAGGAAAGTAGCAGAGTCTTCCATTGAATCAACCTAAACCTCAACAGTTACCCCAAAAAGTGATATTAGCAAAGTGCGCCTCTGGTCCCTGAAATGCAACATTTAAGTCACAAGTGCTCCTGCCTATGTATTTCCCTTCCCACTACCAAGCAGGATATCGATTCAGACATTGGGTGCAAGTATCCTGCCCTCATTGCTAAGTGACAGTATTTGGAATTGACACCAAACTAACCTGCTAAAAAAACTGCAGTTCAAGTCAGTGTCACATTTTTTGGTCATATGATTGGTTAAGAACTAATAACTGATTTATTTTTTTACCCATATCCAGTCAAAGGTGCTAGGTATTCAGTTGTAATCGTCTGTCTGCACTGGCTAAGATCATAAATGTCCATTAGTGTTACATACTCAACAGAAATAAGAATTGTTGTTTTTCCAGTCATGAATGATGGGACCACTTTGAGAATCAAAGGTTTGTGCAAGTTCAATAGTTACTGGCAAAGCTCAGCTGGATTTGTCAGAATCCAGTTCCGAATCAGTAAATCCATTTCACGTATTTTTGGTTATCTTCAGCTTAATTCTGAAAGCTGGTTTCATGCGCCCAAGTAAATATTTCAGTTATGCTATTGACGTCATTGAAATCATTAATTGGACATAAGGCCCTCCCAGCTGCAAAACCTGCCAAAACACTGAACACTGAACTCCACACAAACTAGATTTAAAAAGAAGCTGCAGTGTTACTGATGTGTTTTCATGTTGTTTCATGAAACAAAATCTTATATTAAATTACAATTCCATTTCATCCAGCATGCATTTTTTTTTGCGAACCAACAATATTCAATATTACAAGCAGGCATTCCAAGTTGTTAGCATTAAAGACTACTATTTTGCCCAGAATTTTATTTGTTTTGTCCTTAACTAATGTATTTTCTCTTCTATTAAAGCTATTTAAGGCTTTGGTCATACAAGGAAAAAGGGATGCAAAACATATTCAGATTTGGAAATCTCTCATTGCAACAGTCCTATTGGATTCATTCCAACCAAACAGACAAATCATGATGACATATTCGACCTTTCAATCCATGTCATCTTCACATAATTTAGGTTAACATTTTGGATCTGATTTTGGGGGTGGGGATATGTGAGAGCTAGAGGAGAGGTAGTGAGCAATGACAGGCAGGGAAGGTACAGTGTGCAGCAATCCAAAGGTGAGCCTTTCTTATTCGTTTGTGGGATGTGAGCATTGCTGGCTGGCCAGCATTTATTGCCCATCCCTAGTTCCCCTTGAGAAGGTGGAGTTGAGCTGACCCCTTGCATTGCTGCAGGCTGTTTGGAGTAGATATACTAACAACATAGTTAGGAGGTGGCTCAGTGGTTGGCATTGCGGCCTTACAGCACCAGGAACCCAGGTTCGATTCCAGCCTTGGGCAAGTCTCTTTGTGGTGCTTGCACATTCTCCCCGTGTCTGTGTAGGTTTCCTCCACAGTCCAAAGCAGGTTAGGTGGACTAGCCATGGGAAATGCAAGGTTACGGAGGGGGTGGGATGCTGTTCAGAGGCACGGTGTGGTCTCAATGTACCAAATGGCTTAATTCCATTCTGTAGAAATTAAATAATTCCATGATGGAGTTCCATTATTCTATCAAACAACACTGAAAGAACAGCGATATATTTCCAAGTCAGGATGGTTAGTGGCTTGGAGGGGAATTTGAAGATGGTAGTGTTCCTATGTATCTGCTGCCCTAGTCCTTCCAGATGGAAATGGTTATGGGTTTGGCAGGTGTTGTCTAAGAATCTTTGGTGAATTTCTGCAGTACATTTTATAGCTAGTACATACTGCTACTTCTGAATGTCTGTAGTGGAGGGAGTGGATGTTTGGGGATATGGTGCAAATCAAGTGGCCTGCTTTGTTCTGGATGGTGTCAAGTTGCTTGAGTACTGTTGAAGATGCACCCAACCAGGCAAGTGGGGAGTATTCCATTACACTCATGACTTGTATTTTGTAGATAATGGATAGACTTTAGGGAATCAGAAGGTGAGTTACTCACTGCAATATTTCTAGCCTCTGACCTGCACTTGTATACATTGGCAAGTCCAGTTGAGTTTCTGGTGAATGGTAGCCCCTAGGATGTTCATAGTGGGGATTCAGTGATGGTAACACCATTTAATGTCAAGAGGCAGTGGTTAGATCGTCTCTCGTTGAAATGGTCATAGCCTGGTCTTTGTGTGGTGTGAATGTAACTCTGAGCGGCCTCGTAGACATACAAGTCCAGGTAATCTTCAATGACTAAGTCCTATTGCCTATCTTCAATTCTGATGTGATCTACAACCAGGCCAGCAGACAGAAACAAAGATATTTAGAAAAAACGGTCATGATCATGTACTTGTGGGATTGATTTCCAGCAGTCAAATAAATGGTGGAGGTTCTAGCAGCCATTGATGATTCATGGCAATGACCAGTGGTACAAGAAAAAGGGATCATTGAACAAGTTAGGCCCAAGTCTGACTTGTGAGATGGGAAGAGCATAACTACTCCTTGCACATAAGGAAGTCTAAAATTAAATGTAGTTGGTTACATGACACTGCTTCTTCCAGTCTTTGATCCAATTCACAGCAGTTTGATAGAGCTGTGAATATTGCAGTTGCATTGTTAGTGTATTTGTATCTACCCAGTTTTGATTGGGTGAGTGGTTTAAAATGGAATATTTGAAATTCTATTGAATTCTTGCTGAATAGTAAGAGGTGTCAGCCTTTAGAAGAGGTTTGGCCACATGTACTTTTAGATTTGATGGACCCTGTGGCACATTTCAAAGAAAAGCAAAGAATTCTCAATGTCCTGACTGTAACCAATTTCACCAACAAAAGCAGACTGACTGATCAATCTTGTGTGTAAAATGCCTGCTCCATTTACCTGCACGTTGCATTTCAAAGTAAATAACTATGTGCAAAGTACTTTTCAGATAGATCTGAAATGTATGATTACTCATGATAATTTCTTAAGCTTCTGTGCTAACAATACAAGGTCTTTAATGAATGATTTGCATTGCTTTGCAGTATAAACCTAAGTTCCGGGTTCCGTACCCGGTCTATGCTAAAATAATTGATCTCAGCTGCGACAGCAGCTGTAGTAACACAGGCTGAGTTCGTGCTTGGCAAGGAAGGGGGAAATCAGTCAGAATTCCCATTCTGTTATTCAATGTCTACTATTGTCAAATTTCCCAGGTTTAGTGTCAAATAGTGTCTGACAGGTCAGCACTGAGTGGGATTCCATAAAGCTTTCACATAAATTTGGTTTGTTAGTCTTAGGACATTGGTGCTTATAATCTTATAATCCCATGTTCACTACTCTTTATTCCATGACAGCTATTTTTAAATGTCTGCATACTCCTTGCTTTAAGGACTAACTTCTGGGTTCCATAGTGTCTCATGCAATCCTTTATGCAAAATTAAAATTTCTCTCATTCAATCTTGTATCCATGTTCCTCTTATGAAATCCCTCAATCAACCCAAAGAGTCTATTTCTGTCTACTCTGTCCCATTTTTCATCATCTTAAACATCTCAATTCCCAAATGGCAATCGTGGGTCATGGAATAAAGAAAAGTGACATAAATAAGTTGATGCTAGGAAAGAATGGGTAGTTAGAGGCAAAATTGTTTTAAATGAATGGGGAAGCATTCAGGCAAGGGATCTTATAGCATTGGGCGTGTTTATTCTATTAGACTGAATGATACTGAAATAAGGTTTAATGGAGTGAAGACTGGCAGCTTTTAGAACCCAAGCAAAACATGAGAGATTGAGTGTGTCTTAATTTATTGAAGTGCACACAACTGTTATTTTCTTCTTAATGAGAAGTGTAGCTAATAGCTTATTTTTCACTTTCTCATGAACTTAGTTAACTTCATTTAGCATTTCATTCCTATGAATTTGTCTGTGCAGCTGAAGTTCAAATCTTCCATTAAGATTGTATTAAATGGGAGCAAAAGGAGACTATTTAGTCCGTTGCACCAGCATTCAGTAAAATCATGGCTGATCTGTCTCTTTATGCCTGAACAAACTATTTGCTTACATCCAGTAACCCTGGACTTCCCTCTAGATCAAAAATCTGTCTGACTAGCCTTTGAGTATATTAAATTACCCACCTCCACTGCTGTCTGGAAGAGAATTCCAAACACAATAGTAGCCTAAAAGAATACATTTCTCTTCATCTCCACCTTAAATGGGAGATTCCTTAGTTTCAAACAATGTCCTATAATGCTAGATTCCTCTAGAAATGAAAAGATGCTCTCAAAAGCTTATAGGTGCTGCACCTTGAAAATAATCAGTGAATATCCTCACCTCTGACCATATGATGGAGGGAGGGTCATTGATAAAACATGAAAACAGTTGAGTTTAAGTCACTGTCCTGAAGAAGGTTATTAATGTATCATCTGTAACACCATTATCTGTTACGCAGGAACCATTTTTTTTCCTGTGGTACTTTATCGAATATCTTTTGGAAATCCAAATGCAATAGATCTACTGGTTATACACTCAAAGAACTCTGACAAATTCATGAAATATTATTTCCCTTTCATGAAACCATGTTGACTCTAGCAGATAGTATTATGATTCTTTAATATCATGTGCCTTAATAATGAATTCTAATACTTCAATAACATTTACGAAACGAACTGGCCTATAGTTTGCTACTAGGTAAAATTGTGCTCTGCACACGTGGGTTCGAATCCCACTCTCGTCGCTTCTATCGACGATTTCATTGTTAAGATGCCCTCCAACGCATCTCGTCCACATCTGGCACCTTAGACCCCACCCCTCCAACCATAACAAGGACAAAACGCCCCTGGTGCTCATCTTCCACCCTACCGACCTTCACATAAACCAAATCATCCGCCAACATTTCCGCCACCTCCAAAAAGACCCCACCACCTGGGATATATTTCCCTCCTCACCCCTTTCCGCCTTCCACAAAGACCGTTCCCTCCGTGACTACCTGGTCAGGTCCACGCCCCCCTACAACCCATCCTGGCACTTTCCCCTGCCACTGCAGGAACTGCAAAACCTGCGCCCACTCCTCCTCCCTCACCTCTATCCAAGGCCCTAAAGGAGCCTTCCACATCCATCAAGGTTTTACTTGCATATCCACTAATCATTTATTGCATCCATCACTCCCGATGTGGTCTCCTCTACACTGGGGAGACTGGACGCCTCCTAGCAGAGCGCTTTAGGGAACATCTCAGGGACACCCGCACCAATCAACCACACCGACCCGTGGCCCAACATTTCAACTCCCCCTCCCACACTGCCGAGAACATGGAGGTCCTGGGCCTCCTTCACCGCCGCTCCCTCACCACCAGACGCCTGGAGGAAGAACGCCTCATCTTCCGCCTCGGAACACTTCAACCCCAGGGCATCAATGTGGACTTCAACAGTTTCCTCACTTGCCCTTCCCCGCCCCCCCCCCCCCCCCCCCAACCTCACCCTAGTTCCAAACTTCCAGCTCAGCACTGTCCCTATGACTTGTCCTACCTGCCTCTCTTCTTTTCCACCTATCCACTTTACCCTCTCCTCCCTGACCTATCATCTTCATCCCCTCCCCCACTCACCTATTGTACTCTATGCTAATTTCTCCCCACTCCCACCCTCCTCTAGCTTATCTATCCACGCTTCAGGCTCTCTGCCTTTATTCCTGATGAAGGGCTTTTGTCTGAAACGTCGATTTTGCTGTTCTTCAGATGCTGCCTGAACTGCTGTGCTCTTCCAGGACCACTATTCCAAAATATAGTTTGCTACTGACTGTCTCCCTCCTTTTTTCAGAGAGATGTTATATTTGCTGCTTTACAATTCATTTGGACCTTTCCAGATTCTATCCAATTGCATAGAATAATATTCCAAATGCAATTTTTAAAAAAAATAATTGATTGCAGGCCATCAGGTTGAAGTAACTTGTTGGCTTTTAGTGGCATTAGTTTTCTTCACACTTTCAAGGGATTGTGTTGTTTTAAATTCATCCCTCCTTTTGCTTCTGGCTTTTCTATTATTCATATTGAAATATTTTTGGGTCTTCTGTGAAGGCAGATGCAAAGTAATTTTTCAAAGTCACTGCCATTTCCTTATTTTGAGTTATTAATTCTCCAGTCTCACCACCTAGGGTTTGATTCTTGCTTTCCCTGAAGGGGGAGAAAACAGAGGGGAAGAATTTGCCAACCAATAGTGAAAGGGCTGTAAAGATTGATGGCAGTGATAGGCTCTCAGCAAGGAAAGCAGAGGTACATTAGTACTAGTTGAGAGGCAAGTAATAAGGAGAATTATCAGCAGGTTGTGATCCAAGGGCTGTGCATGAAAAAAGAGATAACAATTGCTTTGGAACTTTTATGTCCTCACTTATATTCCCCATGTAGAGGAGGTGGTGTGCAGAGGATGAGGGACTGGGTGCAGCAGTAGTAACTGGAGCAGCAAGAGGATCAATCACTGGTTGGATGTTCTAGCGAAGGTGGAATGGGGCACTGGAAGTAGCCAGCCATTATCAGAAAGTGCCCTTCCATGAAAAGAGTGTACTGTACTCACCTCAGGTGTTTGTGCATCATTGTGAGCAAAGATTGCATCTCTGAAGGGAACCTGTCACAAATTTATACACAATGCTCTAGATAAGCTGTGACACATGGCTCTCAGTGGATATGGCCCTGAAGATCACCACGTTTGGATCACATATGCATCTCACTCTTTCCACGGGCTTACTGAACACATATACATTCTCCTAGACCCAGTCCATGACTATATCAATTAGCTACCAAGGATTTCATCAGTTTCTTCATTCCCCTCCCCCCACCCACCCACCCACCCACCCACCCACCAACCCACCCACCAACCTCCACATTATCCCAGTCCCAAGCCTCCAACTCAGCACTGCCCTCTTGACCTGTCCATCATTTTTCCCATCTATCCACTCCACCCTCCTCTCTGACCTATCACTTTCTCCCCATCTTATCTACCTATTGCATTCTCAGCTACCTTCCCCCAAACCTCATCTCCCCGCCCCCTTGGGTCACTCCTCAATCCTGATAAAGGGCTTATGCCCAAAATGTTAATTCACCTGCTCCTTGGATGCTGACTGACCTGCTGTGCTTTTCCAGCACGACACTCTTGACGCTATATCAATTAGCTGATGAGCTCAAGAGGGCCACCAACGAAGTGCATTACCAGTCTAAGTAGGAAAGAGCCAATGCCATCATTGGTTTCTCAAGGTACAGAATATCTTCAATTGTATGCAGGCATCACCAAGACTCATGAGACAAGTCAGCAGCATTCATCAACAGGACTAGTTGCCATCTACGAATGAACAACCTGCCTGCAACCAGGTACTTTAGGATTGTGAGCTTGCCATTTAATATTTTCATACTTTGAATCTGTGTTGGTCTTTTTGTGACAACTAAATCATGAGACATCTGTCTTTGTTGCAATTTTCGTAATAAGAATTTATCTTTCCATTCACTTCATCATTACCTTTCAAGAACCTCTCTTAATGTGACTGCCAATTTAACTAACGTTCGGCTGTGGGTCATTCAACTGAATCAAGTCAGAATGTCAGGTGGGGAAATTGCAAGGAATCGTTTGGGATCTGATAGACTATTGACATTGCTCTTTGATTTTCCTTCTCTGGGCTCTATCTCCACCTATCATTTACTCCTTATCCCCTTCCCCCATTCTATCTGCTGCATACAAAACAACTTTTTTCTTGCTACCATCGGTTTTTAAGTAAGGTCACTCGACCCATAATGTTAGCTGTGTTTTCTCTTCATGGATGCTGTATGGCCTGCTGAGCTTTTTCAGCAATCTGTGTTTGTTTCACACCCACAAGCTGCTCAGCTACGTGGGAGCGGATCACATAGTTGATGGTAAGCGGAACATCTTTGTCATCGACAACTGATGACATGGACCATTCCATTGTGCAATCGGCTACTTGCTGCCAGCCAAATCTCCTTTTGTACATGCTCGTTTGCAATGAAACCTTCTCCAGTCCGTGAAAAAAGCAGCAGCACGTTCAAGGAGTTTTGGAAACCTGCTCTTAAATAGAGCAGCAAACCTTTCAACAATGCTTGTTTTTTAAACCAGTCTCTTCCCATTTCAGACCACAATCAAAAACACATTAAAAAAAAGCCTTTACAGTGGGTTGAATAATACTGCCTCCATTCCTCTTCCTTTGACTGAACCTAAGGGTCTAATTGATTTATGATGATAGAAAAATAATCATTCCTGAGTGTTAAGAAGAAGAGACTCTTTTCTTTTGAACGATTAATTTATTGCAAGATAGCAGTTAGCTACATGCTATATTAACTAATTAAACATTGTCATTAAGACCGTTGGAAGACAAAGATTATGTTAAGTCGTCTTTGAGATGCAGAGATATTTTCCTGATTTCTCGACAATTTTTTCAGATTAGGTGGAGATTAATTCAGTGTCCAATATTAACTGTTGGATACTCATTATCATATTGTCACTGTCTAACATTTATGGTCTGAATGTTACTTCTCATATCAGCCCAAACTTGAATGTTGTCCAAGATGGCTGGTACTGCTTCAGTTCTTGAGGAACAAAATATGGAACAAAACACAATGAAATCACAGTGAATTTTTACAACTGGCAAAATTGCTGAAGGTAGTGGGATCTATGATGTTGACTTGAGAATCTTTTCTGCAAAGAAGTGGGGCTATGATTCTTGGCCTCCAACAGTCAAATGTTTTGAAATAGGATGAACTCCACTAGAGATTTACTTAAGTTCAATTATGGCAAAATCCATAGAGTAGAATTTAGTTGGGGCAGCTTAGTGGCAGAGGTAGAACTCCAGTTTGTTTCTGAAACTGCAGTTACAAATATCTGTGATCCTATTCAAGAATTTTTGCAGAAAGGTTTCTAACAAACTAGAAATTTATTATGTTTCTCTTCTAATATTAGATTAGATTACTTAGTGTGGAAACAGGCCTTTCGGCCCAACAAGTCCACACCAACCCTCTGAAGAGCAACCCACTCAGACCCATTCCCCTACATATACCCCTTCACCTAACACTACGGGCAATTTTGCATGGCCAATTCACCTAACCTGCACATTTTTGGACTGTGGGAGGAAACCGGAGCAAACCCATGCAGACACTGGGAGAATGTGCAAACTCCACACAGACATTAGCCTGAGGCGGGAATTGAACCCGGGTGGCTGGCGCTGTGAGGCAGCAGTGCTAACCACTGTGCCACCGTGCCTTCCTTGTCTGGGATAAATCTATATTTTCTGTAAAACAATGAGTATTAGATTAATTACAGCTGTACTGAGGGAGGATATTCCCGGAAATACATTGGGTGGAGAAATAAGAAAGGCATGATCACCTTATTGGAATTGTATTAGAGACCCCCTAAATAGTCAGAGGGCAATTGAAAAACAAATTTGTCATGAAATCTCAGTTATCTGTAAGAATAATAGGGTGTTTATGGTAGGGGATTTTAACTGTCCAAACATAGATTGGGACTGCCATAGTGTTAAGGGCTTAGATTGAGAGGAATTTATTAAGTGTGTACCAAGACAATTTTCTGATTCAGTATGTGAACGTACCTACTCGAGAAGGTACAAAACTTGACCTACTCTTGGGAAATAAGGCAGGGCAGGTGACTGAGGTGTCAGTGGGGGAGCACTTTGGGGCCAGCGGCCATAATTCTATTAGTTTTAAAATAGTGATGGAAAAGGATAGACCAGATCTAAAAGTTGAAGTTCTAAATTGGAGAAAGGCCAATTTTGATGGTATTAGGCAAGAACTTTCAAAAGCTGATTGGAGGCAGATGTTCACAAGTAAAGGGATGTCTGGAAAATGGAAGCCTTCAGAAAAGAGATAACAAGAATCCAGAGAAAGTATATTCCTGTCAGGGTGAAAGGGAAGGCTGGTAGGTATAGGGAATGCTGGATGACTAAAGAAATTGAGGGTTTGGTTAAGAAAAAGAAGGAAGCATATGTCAGGTATAGACAGGATAGATCAAGTGAATCTTTAGAAGAGTATAAGGCAGCAAGAGTATACTAGAGAAGGTAATAAGGAGGGCAAAAAGGGGACATGAGATAGCTTTGGCAAATAGTTAAGGAGAATCCAAATAATTTTTACAACTACATTAAGGACAAACTGGTAACTATGGAGAGAATAGGGTCCTTCAAAGATCAGCAAGGTGGCCTTTGTGTGGAGTCGCAGCAGATGGGGGAGATACTAAATGAGTATTTTGCATCAGTATTTACTGTGGAAAAGGACTTGAAAGATAGAATGTCGGGAAATAGTTAGTGGCATCTTGAAAAATATTCATATTACAGAGGAGGAAGTGTTGGATGTCTTGAAATGCAGGACCTGATCAGGTGTACCCTAGAACTCTGTGGGAAGCTAGGGATGTGATTGCTGGGCCTCTTGCTGAGATATTTGTATCATCGATAGTCGGAAGTGAGGTGCCAGAAGACTACAGGTTGGCTAACGTGGTGCCACTGTTTAAGAAAGATGGTAAGGTCAAGCCAGGGGACATTTCAGTCATAAATGTTCTACTCAATATCCATAGACCTACCCCTGGTTGGGCTCCTCCACTATTTTAGATTAGATTACTTACAGTGTGGAAACAGGCCCTTCAGCCCAACAAATCCACACTGACCCTCCGAAGCGCACCCATCCAGACCCATTACCCTACATTTACCCCTTCACCTAACACTACGGGCAATTTAGCATGGCCAATTCACCTAACTTGCACATTTTTGGACTGTGGGATGAAACCGGAGCACCCGGAGGAAACCCATGCAGACACGGGGAGAATGTGAGGTGCTGTATTTTGGGAAAGCAAATCTTATACACTTAATGGTAAAGTCCTAGGGAGTGTTGCTGAACAAAGAGACTTGGAGAGCAGGTTCATAGCTCCTTGAAAGGAGAGGCGCAGTTGGATAGGATAGTGAAGGTGATGTTTGGTATGCTTTCCTTTATTAGTCAGAGTATTGAGTACAGCATTTGGGAGATCATATTGTGACTGTAAAGGACATTTGTTAGGCCATTGTTGGAATACCGTGTGCAATTCTGGTCTCCTTCCTATTGGAAAGATGCTGTGAAACTTGAAAGGGTTCAGAAAAGATTTACAAGGATATTGCCAGGGTTGGAAAGTTTGAGCTGTAGGGAGAGGTTGATTAGGCTAGGGCTGTTTTCCCTGGAGCATTGGAGGTTGAGGGGTGACCTTATAGACGTTTATAAAATCATGAGGGGCATGGATAGGATAAATAGACAAAATCCTGGGGTGAGGGAGTCCAGAACTAGAAGGCATAGGTTTAGGGTGAGAGGGGAAAGATGTAAAAGACACCTAAGGGGCAACTTTTTCACTCAGAGGGTGGTATGTATATGGAATTAGCTGCCAGAGGAAGTAGTGGAGGCTAGTACGATTACAACATTTAAAAGGCATCTGGATGGATATATGAATAGGAAGGGTTTGGAGGGATATGGGTCGGGTGCTGGCAGTTGGGACTAGATTGGGTTGGGATATCTGGTTGGCATGGACGGGTTGGACCAAAGGGTCTGTTTCCGTGCTGTAGATCTGTATGACTCCAACTCTAATTGGCCTGGGTTCCCTTGCCTGCAGGTTAAAGCCTCCCCCTTTTATAAGGCCAGCTGACAATTTCTGAAATTGGTGAGGATTGACTGTAATTATCTTCTTCCTCCAGGGTATGTCGTGACTGTTGGAATCCTTGACGAAAATTAGATACATTTATTGGGTTATAATCAAAATACGGTTTTGTATTTTCAAATGCACATACTGCCTTTCTATGACAATGTTGTTTTGAACTTTGGAGCTGCTTTAAGTAAATCTTAGATAGTTAATATACTGTGTAATTGAACCCATTTCTTATCAGTTCAGTCATAAATTAAGACAAGAAAATATTTGGTGGATGTGGAATTTAATGTTTCATAAGCAATGCTTATAATCCCCTTCCCAAAGGCTGACTTACTGAAATCCAAATAGTGATAGCTTTGAGAAAAATAATGCATTAAACACTATTGAATAAGAACAAAGCCAAATAAGTACAGTCAAATTCAGGTAATTGTGCATGTTAATTAAACAATTGTATACTATAGTAGAAAATTTATGCATACAGTAACAATATTAATTAAAATTCCTTCCAAATTCCTGCTACAAAACTGGTAATACTGGCAAAAGTGGATGAAAATTTGCAACTCTGCTGATATTATTCAATTTATTTTAAAGTACCTTTCAACTATTATTAATGGGCTTAATATTGAAATAGCTCTGTTGTCTGAAACCTACATTATTAGTAAGATGAAAAATGTTTTCAGTGCTATATATGCATCGGAGCACCATCAGTACACTAAAGACAGCATCAGTGTTCTATTTAAATGAGGCACCTCCAGTCTAGAGGACATGGTATTGCCTTTTTATTTGGAGACAACAAATGACAATCTGTGATATATCCCATCATGAGCAGGCTGGTCCCCCCATGTTCCTTAACTCAAGGCCATTCCTAAAATGCTGAAGTGGACCATGTCCATTATGCAGCAAAACCTGGACAATGTTTGCTATTCGACAGAGAAAAGGCAGGCAGTGTTTGCACCAAGTGCCAAGTATTGACCAACTTCAGTAAGTGGAAAAGTAGCCATCTCCCTTTGACATATAACTTTAGTTGAATTCCAAAACATCAGCATCCTAGGGTTTACCATTGATCAGAAACTGAACTGGAGTAGCCAAAAATGTACTGTAGCTACAGGAGCAGGTCTGCAGTAAGTAACCCACTTCCTGATTTCCAAAGTCTGGCCACCATCTACAAAGTTCACTTCAGGAATGTGATGGAAAACTCTCCAGTTTCCTGAATAATTGCAGCTTCAATAGTATTCAACATGCTCAACATTTTTCATGAGCAAAGCCGCCTACTTGATCAGCGATCAGCTACCATTATCACTTGAAACATTCAATCCCTTCATCACTAACACACAATGGCCAAGAATCAGGCAACCTGCATAACCTGAAAAGGCAGATGTGAAAATGAAATTGGGACTTGTTACACTGAATTCTCTACCTAATGTTAGGCACTTTTGTATCACTGTCAAAAATGAGCGAGAACACAAGAAGCACTCTACTTTTACTACCTAAGCCTATCATCTGATATAGTAAATATTGCAATGCATCCAATTTTTCCTGATTTAATTGCTTTGTAGTACAGAAGTTAAACATTCATTGACTCTTCTTTTCTTGTGCTCATCCAGGCTAAAATGCAAGAAAATCATCTGAGAGAGGAAATAACAATTTATACAGTATATGAAGAGGGTGCAGATTGGTTGGACCATAGTTTGTATGGAATTGTATGTAATATTGTAGTTAACTGATTAAAGTCAAACCAGGCTAGTCACATCTCACTGGTCAGTGTATTGCCATGGATGTGATCACCGCCTTTTCTTCAGTGAGAAAAGGATGCAATATACGGACCTGTATGTGAATATGCATAACTTCCAGCATGAATCATACTGAGCATAACTAATAATCCTAAATTGATTTCAGCATGATTATTTACTAAATATTGCCCAAAGGTAGAGCCACTTCCAATGTTGGATATAATGGGGAAAGATTTTGCTGCTCGTTGGATGCTGCCTGAACTGCTGTGCTCTTCCAGCACCACTAATCCAGTATTTGGTTTTCAGCATCTGCAGTCATTGTTTTTACAATGGGGAAAGGCAATTGGGGAAAATTTCATCATTCAGGCCAAATTTTGCAAACATCGGCTAGTTAGGGATGGCAGGTCACACTTATTCACTGTCAACTATGGAATTATCTAATTTCTAACATTCACCCAGTCTAACAGGACTTCTATAGAATTTCATCTGGAAATCCCCACAGACTTGATTTTTGTAACAGAAATAATGTACATAGGTATATTATGAAATGAAAATGAGAGCCCCTGCTTCTAAAGTTGTGCTAAAGTTCCTAAATCATAGAATTGTACAGTATAGAAGAGGCCCTTTCGCCTATCGAATTTGCACCACCAAAACTAAGATAATTCTATACTAGTCCTGTTTTGCAGCATTTGGCCCATGGCCTTGAAAGTCATAACATCTCAAGGATACAACCAACTGTTTCTTGCAGTTTGTGTGGTTACCTGTCTGTGCTACCCTGCCAGATAGTGCATTCTAGACATCCACCACCCTCTGCGTGAGAAGACTTTTCCTCAGGTTCCCTGCAAACTAACTGCCTTTTGCCTTCAGTGTGCCCTTTTATTATTGACTCTTCAATGAAGGGGAGCAGCAGCATTCTATCCACTTTGTCCGCATCGGTCATAATCTTGGAGAAAGTAAGGACTGCAGATACTGGAAGTCAGAGTCAATAGATGTGAAGCTGGAAGAACACAGCCGGTCAGAGCGTATCCGAGGAGCAGGAAAGTAAAGGTTTAAAGCTGAAACTTTGTCAGGACTGGGCTGGAGGAGGGAACCCAGACGTTTATAGAGGGAGATGGGTGGGGCTGGGGAAGGGTACGTGGGTTGGTGATAGGTGGATGCAGGTAGGGGTTATTATGATTGGTCAGTGAGAAGGCTGGAGCAGATAAGTGAGTAGGAAGGTGGACATGTTAGAACAGGTCAGGGAGATGAGAAGGGGTGGGGCTAGACATGGGGTAAGGCTGGTGAAGTCGATATTGAGGCCATTGGGCTGTAAGCTTCCCAGGCGAAATATAAGGTGTTGTTCCTTCAGTTTCCATTTGGCCTCACTCTGATACTGAACGAGGCCAAGAATGGACATGTCAGTGGGTATATGGGAAAGGGAATTAAAGTGGATGGCAACCGGATGGTCATATTCATTAATGCATGCGGAGTGCAGATACTTCACAAACTGGTCCCCGAGTCTGCGTTTGATTTCCCTGAAACAGAAGAGACAGCATCGGGAACAACAGATGCAATAGATGAGGTTGGATGATGTGCATAATCTTTTATACTTTTAACAGGTCCCCCTCAACCCTCTCTGTTCCCAAAAAAAACTTGTGCTGATCCAACTACTCTGTGTAGCTAAAGTGCTCCATCGCAGACAACATCCTGGTGAACCTCCTCTACACCCATTCTAGTGAAGTCTCAGCCTTCCTATAGTACTATGACCAGCACTGTACATAGTTGTGGCCTAACCAAAGTTCTGTATAGCTACAATGTGACCTCCCTGCTCTTATTATTGTATCATTAATGATTGCTATTGGAAATATCAGAGATAAATTTTAAAGTAGTCTGCTGCTCTGCTGCTATTTTTTTAAACCTAAGTCTTGAGCTGCTTTTCACCTAATTCTTTGTTGAAAAATGTAAATTCCTCCATTCCATTTTTCCCACATAAACAGTGCTGGATTTTCAGTCTAATTGGAGCCAGATTGGACCAAAGGTTAGCCCTGCCAGCCAATGTGCAAGTAATCTGACTGCATTCAATTTCCAAATTATTTCTGTCATTTGACACTGACAAATCTACCTACTTGCACATTAGAGGTAGGCAATTAGGCTCACAAAGGGCCTAATGAAGGTGAATTTAAAGTAGATTAACAGGAGTTCTTAGTTGTCTCTAGGTTCTCATTCCAGCAGGGCTAATTTAGGCACTTGGTGGCAGGTACTCAATGGCAAGTGGTCCCATCAGGGCTGGAGACCTTACCTGCTGGCACGGCAGCAGGGGTAGCCACAAGCTGCCCTTTAGAGGGGTTCCTCTACACCCCTATCCCCACACCCCATGCCAGGACCAACAACGGTGGCTTGGCTGACGAAACTAGTTTTTAGTTAAACATTGAATTGCCCCCTCTCTTTCTTATCTTCCCTTGCCACTGGCTTTCTATCTTCACTATCCATCTATTGCATTAAATAGGTGGAGAACCTGTCTTTGTACTTGGGGTATGTATTTCCCCCAGATGCAAACAGTCCTACTTGTGTTTCTTTACCTAAGACAGCAAATCCAGTCCATGTGTCTTGAATGTTTCAGTCTCTTTCTATGTATTAGCCATGTATCATCTTTGCTTTCCTGCCCATTGGTTTTCTCCTTGATTGACATTGAGATGCTACTGACTGAGTGTTAATATTGCTGATGGTGCTGATATGATGGCAAAACACTAGTAGAAGTTCATGGTTGATCTGTTTTTGCTGTGTTTCATCTCAATAAAAAGAGGAAGAATGGATAAAATGAACAAAGCTGAAACAGTAAAAATTGAGTAACATGAAGTTGCTTCCACGAAGCTTGCTTATGTTCTTGCAATATGAGATCAATCTGCTGGGGAATACCAAGCTGAACCTATAGTTGACTATTTTTTGTCACCACATCTATTTGTGTTGGCTTATCTTGGAGTTAGAGGGTTGTTTAAGGGCGGCATGGCGGCTCAGTGGTTAGCACTGCTGCCTCACAGCACCAGGGTCCCAGGTTCGATTCCAGCCTTGGGAGACTGTCTGTGTGGGGTTTGCACATTCTCCCAGTGTCTGCATGGGTTTCCTCCGGGTGCTCCGGTTTCCTCCCACAGTCCAAAGATGTGCAGGTCAGGTGAATTGGCCATGCTAAATTGCCCGTAGTGTTAGGTGCATTAGTCAGAGGGAAATGGGTCTGGGTGGGTTACTCTTCGGAGGGTCGGTGTGGACCTGTTAGGCCAAAGGGCCTGTTTCCACACTGAAGGGAATCAAATCTAATCTAGAGGACTACTACTTCATGGAATCTGAGCTCTGAGGGAGGGTCTGGATGGGTCACTGTATTGGACACATCTCTCCCAGGGATTATTGGCAGGTTTTCATTGTAAGAGTTATGCAGACAGTATAAAAGTGGATCACAGGTTTCTGCAGGCTAAATATCAACATGAGACTGACGAAAATGGAATTTTTGGAGTTGACAGTTGGTAAACTGTTAATAGTCCTTCCAAAGATTGCTTAGATGTTATAAACGTTTGAGAAACTGGTTATAGAGGTAGGAAACTACCTTTAGACACTGTAGAAGTAGAAAACAAGTGAGACAGCATTAAGTTCATACATTTTATATAATGTCAAATAGTGAAGGTGATGCTGTGTGAAGTGAGAGTGGGTAGGTTAACATTCCTGATGAAGGGCTTTTGCCCAAAATGTCAATTTTCCTGCTCCCCTGATGCTGCCTGACCTGCTGCGCTTTTCCAGCATGACTCCAATCTAGACTCTGATTTCCAGCATCTACAGTCCTCACTTTTGCCTAACTGACTTGACATTCAAGAATAGTATACCCAAAGCCTTCTACTGGAACTGGTATCATGTGCTCTACCGTCAATAACTATAATGCAGGTTACCTATAAGAATTACAATGAAACAAAATACTTGTGGAATACCAAGGGCTTTTGGCACATCTTGATTCATTCAGTTTGGAAGCCTAATAGTTTACTGTTATTGTAGCATGCAATTATTTCTTAAATGATTCCAGGTTTTGCCGCCAATCGCCTTATCAGAAAATCTATTCAGTGTTGTAAATGAAAAATGTATTATGCTGACTCAAAAGCCAAGGAATTATATCAGGCATTTATTTAAATATTTTTGCATAAAGACTTATGATCACAATGAGTCCATGGCATTAAAAGTGAACTTGGACAAAGATTTCAGCAATTGGGAATTTGCAAGAAACTGGGCAGTCCAATCCACACAACAATCTTTTGATTTTCTTTGCCTTTTTTACATCTGCAAGATTGTCATGGCTGATTATAAACTAAAGCTTCATGTGGTCAAAATGAGACACTCTTTCATTGAATTGTCACTGAAAAATAAATTGAAGCTGATTTCTTTCAAAGATAAATAATTTCTTGTTGCTAACAGAAGATACTGTTTTTGGTAAAACAATGCAAATACACTTTAATTTGTATCTGAAAATTTACAGGATCCTTTTTCGTTGAGTTCTACATATTGGAAGATGTACCAAACGAAGTGTAAAACTTTCAAATTCTAAGTAATTAGATCACCAGGCCCTTCTTAAAACAAAATGCACCCTTATCATTTTCTCCTGTAAGATAAGCTCATGATATTTTAGTGATCTTTTCTTTCAGTGATTTTGCTCAATATCATGTCTCCTATGGCTACTATGATAGCCTTTGACATCAGTACCAAGAGACTGTATTGGCATTTATCCAGGTTTTGGGTAAGTAATTAGAGTCTCATTAATAATTAGATTAACTAGGACAAGATTCTGTTTTCTCAGGAAAGACACAGATTGAAAGTGCACACTAACTTTTTTTTAACTGTCTGAAAGCAAGTTAATGGAGACAGTAACATTTAAGGATGTTTTTCTTTACTGTACTATGAAACTTGATTTACAATGAAAGAAGGATGGATTTACTTGCAAGTTGCAAAGTTAACTTTTTTAAGTTATCAAGACTTTTTATGCTGTAGCTGGTACTCCATCATCCCAAATTCTTTTTTATTTGTGTGGTTGCAGTCTTACAGAGAATTAAGCCAGAATTGAGTTTGATAAATTCAACCAAAATCAGGACAAGTGAATTTATCATTGCTGCTGCCAAGAGATATGATGTACATGTGTGATGATAAGTTGCCATGCAAAAAAAAACTTTTTGAGCACACATTACACGATGTACTGTGGAAAAATCAGAAAGGGCTAAGAACAATAATACATTTTGCAACAAAACCAAAGAACTGCAGTTGCTGGAATGTCAAAAACAAAATCTCAGCAGGTCTGACAGCATCTGTGGAGAGAAAACAATTTTTGCTTTCTCTCCACAGATGCTGCCAGACCTGCTGAATTTTTCCAGCAATTTATGTTTTTGTTTGTAGCAAATTATTTCGTATCAGTAGAGAAAATAAATAAACTATGAAGCTGAATTTTCATGGGCAAGTGGAGCTAGGGTCTGAAGAGAGAAGACAAAAAAAAAGTAAAATCCTATCAGGTTACTCTCGTGCACTTTCCCAACTCCATGGAATTTATTTTTAAGTGAAATGGTGGTGAGACAAGTACATGACCATTTATGGCATGTAGCAAAGTAAGCTCATTGAAGTGTTAGGACACGTTCCTAAAACCAAATGGACTTTCCAGCCAGTGAAGTGTATTGATAAGACTGGGCAAATCATGAAAAAGAACTGGCCCCTTTGGCAGCTCAGCAAGGTCACATCCTATTTCCCTCAATCAGCAATGATTACCAGAGGTTCCACTTGAAGACTTATGCATTGGATGGAGAAGTTTGCCCTCCATGATAACAGCCTGGCAGTTGTAGTCCCATTTTTATTTCACACATTCAATGGTCTTCAAAAGGTAACTCTTGGTCCCCATCTGACATAGAACCTGCATTTCCTGGCAGGGCTGCAGATTTTCCACTGTTGCAGAGCCTCCAATTAGCCCTCCAGACTTGGAAGTTTGCCCATTGTCTTTAATTGAACAGAGCTCCTGGATGTGGTCGTTTAATTGACCACCTCTTACATAAGGTCAGGCAACATCCGAGGAACAGGAAAATCGACGTTTTGGGATGAAGGGCTTTTGCCCAAAATGTCTATTTTCCTGCTCATTGGATGCTGCCTGACCTGCTGTGCTTTTCCAGCACCACTCTAATCTTGACTCTAATCTCCAGCATCTGCAGTACCCACCTCCACCTCATACATAACCTCTCTCCAGAACCTTAAATGGTTTTCTGACCTACATTTCATCTTAACAATGGGATCAGGATCTAGAAATGATAATTCAGCTCCTAAGGTGTTAAGCTCATTATGATGTGCTATCACCAAATAATTGCATGAAATGTAATTAAGGTTTACAAAAGATTAAACACATTCACATAAGAACATAAAAAATAGGAAAACAAGTAGGCTATTTCACTCCTTGTGATTGCTCAGTCATTCAGTATGGTCATGGCTGATCTGATTGTAACCTTAGCTCTACTTTCCGACCTGAACTCTCCCCATCTACCCTGAAGCCACATTATCCTTGTAGATTTAATAAAAAAAACTCTAACCGGGCCTGTGTACTCAATGACCCAGCCTCCATTGCTTTCTGGCATAGCAAATGCCAAAAATTAACAAGCCTCGGAGAGGAGAAACTCCCAATTTCCTTGCCCATTCATCATAAATACACTTATTTTAAAACCATTACCCATAATACTGGATTCCAGCATGATAGGAACCATTTTCTCACTATTCACACTATCGAGCCCCCTCAAAGTGCTACATTTTTCCATGAAATTCCCTCTCATTATTCTAAATCCTAATGGCAACAGGGCCAACCTGCTCAACCTTCCCTTGTAAGACCACCCCTTTAGCTCAGGAATCAACCAGTGAACCTTCTTTGAACTCCCTCCAATGCAAGTATATCCCTCTGAAATTAAGGAGACTAACATTCTACAGCATAATCTGATCAATACCTTGTATGACTGTAGCAAGACTTCCCTACTTTTATACAATTATTTCTTTTGCCTACCTAATTGTTTGATGTAGCTGCATGCTAACATTTTCTGGTTCATATATTAATGACACCCAAATCACTTTACACCATAACAATCGTGCTTAATTTACATAATAGCTTACTTTGCTTCTTTCTCCATCAAAGTAAACAACTTCATATTTTCCCAGATTATCTGCCAAACTTTTGCCTGCTCACTTAATCAATTTATTTCCTCCTGTCAAATTTCTCTCCAGCTTAGCTTTGTATCACCATCAAATTCAGTGAGAAAACATTCTATCTTTTAGTCTAAGTCATTAATATAGATTTTAAATAGTTGATGCTTCCTAATACTGATACCTGCTCATACCTTCATTCCATTACTTTACTAATTGAAAATGACTTTGTTTCTGGTTGATTAGGTAATCGTCTATTCATGCTAATCTATTATCCCCAACACCATGAACTCTTAGATTTTATAGACACCTTCTCAATTGCTTTGCAGAAATCCAAATGCACAACATATACTCAGTTCTCTTCTAACAACCCTGGGTGTTTTCATCCTCAAAAAAGCCAATAGTTTTGTCAAACAAGATTCGATTTCCCTTTCACAAGACTGTGTAGATTTTGCTTGATGATGTTGTAATTTTCTAAATATTTTTGAGTGAATGGTGCCTTCCTTGATTTGATTGAGGACTGCTCGTTTTAGACTTTGAGACATGTCCATTTGATTGAAGCACCTGCATTGTGTTTATCACATACACTTCTGGCACAGTGTACAGATGGGACATTGACAAAGCATGGTGCCATACAGCAACATGATTCCCCCTTCAATGGTCACTGCTGAGAAGCCTGACAAGCTGCCTGGCTGTGTGTCTGAATTAAGGAGCAAGGTCAAACAAAAGTACTGAGAGTCTGTTAACTCTGTTTGAGGAGGAAAAGAGCAAAGCGGCTACACAAGGCCAAGCCAATGCTATGAACATCCAAACAGGTGTAAAGTGAGTGAGCTGTAAGAGCAAGTGAGCAGCTTTGAGGGGCAGTTTGGTCCAATTCATAAGCTGCTTGCCTGTCTAAACACAGTGTGCTTGCAGTAGCATTGCAATGAATGAAGTGCTGATCTACATCAAACTGCAGCATTAAAGTGTAGAAGCATACTGTTAGTGGATCACACATGTTCCATAAGGTGCAGTGACTCTGGTACATATCAGATGACAATGACTATGGATTTGGGGTGCATATGATCATGGCTCATGGAGTGTACCCTGAGTTGCTGGTGCAGTATGTCCAAAATGGAGATGTGGAAGGGCAAGTGACGAGTTAACTTGCCAGATACCCATTCTAACTTTTATGTAGGAATTTATTGGGGTCTTGTTTCTATCCCTTGTGTGGGAGAATGGGAATCTGAAGTTTATTAATATTAATGAGGTGAAATTATATAATAGATTATGTTAATAGACTTTAATCTCCATTAAATCCCTGGGGTGGGAGAGTCCAGAACTAGAAGGCATGGGTTTAGGGGAGTGGGGAAAGATATAAAAGGGACCTAAGGGACAACATTTTCATCCAGAGGGTGGTGCATGTATGGAATGAGCTGCCAGAGGAAGTGATGGTGGCTGGTACAATTACAACATTTAAAAGGCATCTGGACGGGTATATGAATAGTAAGGATTTAGAGGGATATGGCCAAGTGCTGGGAAATGGGACTAGATTAGGTTAGGATATCTGGTCAGCATGGACAAGTTGGAACAAAGGGTCTGTTTCCGTGCTGTACGTCTCTGACTTTAGGCTTATCGCCACCCACTAGGAAGAAATTTATCTCAAGGTCTGGGACATGATTAAAAATTGCACCTATTTGGCCTCAACATTGAGAAGGGCCTTGCTGGATATCTCATCCAATTTGCCCAAATTTATTGCCATAGGCTGCACCGTTTAAAACCTGAAAGTTTTTTTTATTTACTCGGGCATGAGTGCTGCTTGCTGAGTAGTGTTTATTGCCGGTTCCTAGATACCCTTGAGAAGGTAGCGATGACTGCCTTGAATAGTTGCAATGCATGTGCTATATGTTGACCCACAGTGCCATTAGAGAGGGAATTCCTGGATTTTGACCCAGTGAAGTAATGGTGATATATTTCCAAACCAGGATGGTGAGTAGTTTCAAGGAGAATTTTCAGATGGCCTCCTATGTATCTGCAGCTCTTGTCCTCCTAGATGGAAGTGGTCATGGATTTGGAAGGTGCTGTCTCAGGATCTTTGGTGAATTTCGGCAGTGCTTCTTGTAGTAGTACACTGCTGCTATTGAGCTTCGATGGGGGAGGGAGTGGATGCTTGTGATGTTTGGTGCCAATCAAGCAGGCTGCTTGCCTTTGGTAGGCTCAAAATGTCAACTCTCCTTCTCCTTGGATGCTGCCTGTCCTGCTGTGCTTTTCCAGCACCATACTTTTGACTCTGCTTGTCCTGGGTGGTGTCAAGCTTCATGAGTAGCATTGGAACTGCACTTGTCCAGGCAAGCAGGGAGTGTTCCATCATGCCTTGTAGGTGGTGGACAAGCTTTGAGGAGTCAGAAAGTGATTGTTTTTGGCCCAGTATTCCTACCCTCTGATATGCTTTTGTAGCTATGGTCTTTATGTCATGAATGAAATTAAGGTTCTGTTCAATGGTAATATCAAGGATGTCCATAGTGGGGGTTTAAGTGATGGTAACACCATTGAATATCAAGCAATGATGCTTAGATTGTCTCTCACTGAAGACCGTCATTGTTTGGCATTTGTGTGAAGTGCATGTTACTTGCCTCTTGATAGCCCAAGACTGGATACTATCCAGATCTTGTCAAAAGATAAATTACTTTAATCTTATGAGATACCTTGAGCACATGTTTAATATCAAAAGGCAGTCTAAGTATTTCAGCTTTCCATCTGATTCAATCACTCCTTGCTCTGCCAAGTCAAAATATCCAATGTCTATCATCAACCACTCCACTCCCTCTTTGTCTTCTCGGTATGAAGTTAAAAATCACACTCAAGGTTACAATCCAACAGGTTTACTTGGAAATACTAGCTTTCAAAGCGCTGCTTCTTCCTCAGGTGGTTGTGAAGCAGGATGATAAGACACTGAGTTTATAGCAGCTTTTCATCTCTTAGAATGGATTTGCTGGTTTTGGTTCTTTAATATGTAAATCCCAGAACTACTTTTATGTCACATTCTCAAGATAATTTAAGGTTTTAAAACAAAAGGTGACATCTCAGCTCAGACAATGCCTTAATGCTGTGAGTCAGGCCATTCTTGAGTCAGACTGGTTCTATTTCCAAAGTGGAATTTACAAATATTACAGTATATGGATTCAATGCCTGCATTGATTGCTTTCAAGTTCTGCATTTTTTGAGCAAAATAGAATTTATCTGCAAATAGAATTGTGTAAATACAAGTTCACCCCATAAACTTATATGTGTGTGCGTGTGCAGGAGAGAGAGTGTGTGTGAGTGCAAGTGAGAGAGTGTATGCTTGCATGTGTCAGTGTGATGGGGCATAACCCTGTGAGAGGATGCATGCATGGATGTGGGAGATATATGTGTGTGCATATGAGAGGGTCTGAAACCAACAAATACATTCTAAAAGATGAAAGGCTTAACAATCTAGGTTTGTTCAATGTATCATTGTATTACTGTAATCTTTTGTTATAAATTCTGTGCCTTATGGTGCAGCTTCACAACACCTGATGAAGAAGCAGTGCTTTGAAAGCTCATACTTCCAAATAAACCTGCTGGCCTATAACCTGGTGTTGTGAGCTTTTTAACTTTGTCCACCCGAGTCCAACACCAGTTCCTCCAATTCTAGATATGTTTATTACATTCCTCTTTTCCTCAGGTCGTGATTATCCAGCGAACACACAATTCCAAAGATTCCAGTATCCAAACCCTTTCAGTAGTTAAGACAGCTCAAGCAAAATTGTCCTTTTCTGTGGCGAATATATTTCTACTCCCCAACATTTCCTTGGAACAGAAAAGATCTGTACCTGGAAGAGTTCCTGACTTTATATCCCCATCTTTCTCAACAGAAGCTTTTCATCTGCTCTGAGAACTGCTAGAAATTGCAACCTGACACCTCAATAGGTTTCATTTTGATATCTGAACTGACATTCAATGACAATGTGATGTTACATGGGCAGTTCTCCAAATTGAAATGTTTACCATGATTTCACCAACTCTTATTTCACAACTGTTTTATTTTGAGTTAAAGAAACTAAAACATAAATATCTGGTCAAGTTTTGCATTCTTGATAATTTGATAATCTTCTGCCAGTTTATAAAATTTCGCTAATCTATCACCAGTTTTTTTTTTAGCATTGTATGTCTGTTCTTCAAATTTGGTGCTTTCCTTAATTTCTGCATTTAGATATGAATACAGAATCTTTCTCATAGTCTTTTTTTCTTGACAGAATATATTTTTATGTGATAGAATATCTTCTCAAGTGTTTGTCACTGCTTTCCTTTGCATTTTTTAAACTACTTTGACAGTCCTTTGTAGCCAAATTTGTCGTCATTCCTTTGTAATTATCTTCATTTAAGTTCAAGACACAAGTTTCGGCTGCACATTTCTTACCCTCAAATTGAATGTGAAATTCTATTGTGCTATGATCATTATTTACTTGAGGATCATTTATTCTAAGATCTTTATAAATCCTGTTTCATTACTCACTTCCAGGTGTAAATTAGCTGGCTGTGTAGCTGGGTCAGAAGACCATAAGACATAACAGAAATTAGGCCCATTGCATCTGCTCCACCATTCAAACAAGTTTTCAACCCCATTCTCCCAACTTCTCCCTGAAATGTTGATCCCATTAACAATCAAGAGCCAATCTATATTTGTCTTAAATATACTCAATGACCTGGCCACCACAGCCTTCTGTGGCAGTGAAGTCCATGTATTCACCACTCTCTGGCTGAAGAAATTTATTCTTATTTCTGTTCTAAAGGATCTTCCCTTTACTCTAAGGCTGTGCCCTTGGGTCCTAATCTCTCCTACTAATGGAAACATTTTCCCAATGTCCACTCTATCCAGGCCTTTCAATATTCTGTAAATTTCAATTAAATACCCCCTCATCCCTATAAACTCCATAGACTATAGAACTAGAGTCCTCAAACATTCCACATATGTTAAGCCTTTCATTCCTGGGATCATTCTCCTCTGGACTGATACATCCTTTCTGAGGAATGGGGCCCAAAATTACACTCAGTATCCTAAATGTGGATTAGTGGTGCTGGAAGAGCACAGCAGTTCAGGCAGCATCCAACGAGCAGCGAAATCGATGTTTCAGGCAAAAGCCCTTCATCAGGATTAAAGGCAGTGAGCCTGAAGCATGGAGAGATAAGCTAGAGGAGGGTGGGGGTGGGGAGAGAGCCTGAAGCATGGAGAAGCTTCACCCCCCCCCCCCCCCCCCCCCCCCCCCCGCCTCTCCAGTGCTACCTGTCCTTCCACCTACATTTGTATCATCGGCAAACATAGCCAAAATGCCCTCTGTTCCTTCCAAATATATTGTCTAAAGAAGTGCTCCAAGTACATCCACAAATTCACCCTCAAATTCATCCTCTGATCAACAAAAAGATTAAAATCACCCAAAATCATTGCATATCCATTAGGACAAACAATATTATTTATTGATTTGCACGTTGTTTTGCAGTGTAGCTACTGTTAAGCGACTTATAAACAACTTCTAGTGACTTATTGAGCACAGGAGTTGGGAGGTCATGTTGCGGCTGTACAGGAAATTGGCTTGGCAACTGTTGGAATATTGCATGCAATTCTGGTCTCCTTCCTATCAGAACGATGTTGTGAAACTTAACAGGGTTCAGAAAAGATTTCCAAGGATGTTGCCAGGTTTGGAGGATTTGAGCTCTTGGGAGAGGTTGAATAGGCTGGGGCTTTTTTTTTCTCTGGAGCATCGGAGGCTGAGGGATGACCTTATAGAGGTTTATAAAATTATGAGGGGCATGGATAGGATAAATAGACAATGTCTTTTGCCTGTGGTGGGGGAGACCAGAATTAGAGGGCATAGTTTTAGGGTGAGAGGAGAAAGATATAAAAGAGACCTAAGGGGCAATTTTTTTCACGCAGAGGGTGGTGCGTGTATGGAACGAGCTGCCAGAGGAAGTGGCGGACGCTAGTACAATTGCAACATTTAAAAGGCTTCTGGATGGATATATGAATAGGAAGGATTTGGGGGGGGGGATATGGGCCAGGTGCTGACAGGTGGGATGAGATTGAATTGGGATATCTGATCGGCATGTACGAGTTGGAATGTACGGTCTGCTTCTGTGCTCTACATCTCTGTGACTCTTTGACTTCTTTCCTTTGCTAGTTCTCATTTCCAGTTAATCAATTCTATATCTTGATCTTCCCAGTCAAGTAATTTCTTACTCCTGCACAAAATACATTCTTAATTCAAATAGTTGCTGCAATTCCTTTTTCTTTCACCCTATTTGTACAAAATATCAAATACTCTTGTTAATTCAGTTTCCAACTTTGGTCATTTTGCAACCGTGTCTCTCCCATGTCAGCTCCCATTATTTCAGTTTGTGCAGTCAATTTATCCCATTTCATTATCATTGCTACATCCATTTAGACTTTAATGTAGTAATTTAACTTTTTTCTCCAATCTGACTCTATGTGCTATTGCACTCTCCTGTTTGTACACTGTATCAATTTCTGTCACATGTTTTGGTTTCAATTTCCCACATCACCTCCCTGCATGATGGAGTTATTTTTAAACCCTGACTTCGATATTTTTAAACCCTGACTTCAGGTAAGTGATATAGTCTTTGCAACTGGGCTTCTTTGTTCGGAGATCAGTGTCTATCCCTCTAACCACAATTCACTTAGTATTGGAGTCCTTTTTGTACGCTCTATTTGACTGGCCAAATTTGGTACCACAGCACCATAGGCATTTTGCTTCATGAACAGCTGCAGTCCATTTGCTATAGATAGACCCACATTTCCATTAGGAGCACAGGAATTGGAGGATAGAGCAGATGAATGCATGGCTGAGGAGCTGGGGTATGGGAGAAAGATTCACATTTTTGGATCATTCGAAGCTGTTTTGGGGTAGAAGTGATCTGTACAAGAAGGACGGATTGCACCTAAATTGGAAGGGGACTAATATACAGGCAGGGAGATTTGCTAGAGATGCTCAGGAGGATATAAACTAGTAAGATGGGATGGGGGGGGTGGTGAGACCCAGGGAGATAGTGAGGAAAAGGATCAATCTGAGACTGCTCCAGTTGAGAACAGAAGCGAGTCAAACAGTCAGGGCAGGCAGAGACAAGGTAGAACTAATAAATTAAACTGCATTTCTTTCAATTTAAGGTGCCTAACAGGGAGGGCAGATAAACTTGGGACGTGGTTAGGCACATGGGACTGGGATATCATAGCAATTACAGAAACATGGCTCAGGAATGGGCAGGACTGGCAGCTTAATGTTCCAGGATACAGATGCTACAGGAAGGATAGAAAGGGAGGCAAGAAAGGAGGGGGAGTGGCATTTTTGAAAAGGGATAGCATTACAGCTGTGCTGAGGGAGGATATTTCTGGAAATCCAGGGAAGTTATTTGAGTGGAACTGAGAAATGAGAAAGGGATGATCACATTATTGAGGTAATATTACAGACCCCCTAATAGCGAGAGGGAAATTGAGAAACAAATTTGTAAGAAGATCTCAGCTATCTGTAAGAATAATAGAGTGGTTATGGTAGGGGATTTTAACTTTCCAAACATCGACTGGGACTGCCATAGTGTTAAAGGTTTAGATGGAGAGGAATTTAAGTGTGTACAAGGCAATTTTCTGATTCAGTATGTGGATGTACCTACTAGAAAAGGTGCAAAACTTGACCTACTCTTGGGAAATAAGGCAGGGCAGGTGACTGAGGTGTCAGTGGGGGAGCACTTTGGGGCCAGCGACCATAATTCCATTAGATTGAAACTAGTGATGGAAAAGGATAGACCAGATCTAAAAGTTGAAGTTCTAAATTGGAGAAAGGCCAATTTTGACGGTATTACGCAAGAACTTTCAAAAGCTGGTTGGAGGCAGATGTTCGCAGGTAAAGGGACGGCTGGAAAATGGGAAGCCTTCAGAAATGAGATAAAGAGAATAGAGAGAAAGTACAGTCCTGTTGTGAAAGGGAAGGCTGGTAGGTATAGCGAATGCTGGATGACGAAAGAAATTGAGGGTTTGGTTAAGAAAAAGCAGGAAGCATATGTAAGGTATAAACAGGATAGATCGAGTAAATCCTTAGAAGAGTAGAGAGGAAGTAGGAGTATACTTAGGAGGGAAATCAGGAGGGCAAAAAGGTGACATGAGATAGCTTTGGCAAAGAGTTAAGGAGAATCCAAAGGGTTTTTACAAATACATTAAGGACTAACAGGTAACTAGGGAGAGAATAGGGCCCCTCGAAGATCAGCAAAACAACCTTTCTGTGAAGCCGCACACAATGGGGGAGATACTAAACAAGTATTTTTCATCAGTATTTACTGTGGAAAGAGACATGGAAGATATAGAATGTAGGAAACTAAATGGTGACATCTTGAAAAATGTCCATATTACAGAGGAGGAAGTGCTGGATGTCTTGAAATGCACAAAAGTGAATAAATCCCCAGGTGTACACTAGAACTCTAGGAAGCTAGGGAAATGATTGCTGGGCCTCTTACTGAGATATTTGTATCATCGATAGTCACAGGTGATGTGCCAGAAGACTGGAGGTTGGCTAACATGGTGCCATTCTTTAAAAGGGGTGATAAGGATAAGCCAGGGAACTATATACCAGTGAGCCTGACATCAGTGTTTGGAAAGTTATTGGAAGGAATCCTGAGAGACAGGATACATATGTATTTGGAAAGGCAAGGACTGATTAGGAATAGTCAACATGGCTTTGTGTGTGAGAAATCATGTCTCACAAACTTGATTGAGTATTTTGAAAATGTAACAGCGGATTGATGAGGCTAGAGTGGTAGATTTGATCTATATGGACTTCAGTAAGGCATTCGACAAGGTTCCCCATGGGAGACTGATTAGCAAGGTTAGATCTCATGGACTACAGGGCGAACTAGCGATTTGGATAGAGAACTGGCTCAAAGGTAGAAGACAGAGGGTGGTGGTGGAGGGTTGTTCCCCAGACTGGATGCCTGTGACCAGTGGAGTGCCACAAGGATCAGTGCTGGGTCCACTACTTTTTGTCATTTATATAATTGATTTGGGTGCGAGCATAAGAAGTATAGTTAGTAAATTTGCAAATGACATGAAAATTGGAGGTGTAGTGGACAGCGAACAGGGTTACCCTCAGATTACAACAGGATCTTGATCAGATAGGCCAATGGGCTGAGAAGTGGCAGATGGAGTTTAATTCAGATAAATGTGAGGTGCTGCATTTTGGGAAGCAAATCTTAGCAGGACTTCTACACTTAATGGTAAGGTCCTAGGGAGTGTTGCTAAACAAAGAGACCTTGAAGTAGGGTTCATATCTCCTTGACAGTGGAGTCGCAGGTAGATAGGATAGTGAAGGTGGTGTTTGGTATGAGTATTGAGTGTAGAAGTTGGGAGGTCATGTTGCGGCTGTACAGGACATTGGTTAGGCAACTGTTGGAATATTACATGCAATTCTGGTCTCCTTCTTATTGGAAAGATGTTGTGAAGTGAAACTTGAAAAAGTTCAGAAAAGATTTACAAGCATGTTGTCAGGGTTGGAGGGATTGAGCTGTAGGAAGAGGCTGAACAGGCTGGAGCTGTTTTCCCTGGAGTGTCGGAGGATGAGGGGTGACCTTATAGAGGTTTACAGAATTATGAGGGGCATGGATAGGATAAATAGACAAAGTCCTTTCCCTGGGGTGGGGGAGTCCAGAACTAGAGGGCATAGGTTTAGAGTGAGGGGTGAAAGATATAAAAGAGAACTAAGGGGCAACTTTTTCACGCAGAGGGTGGTACCTGTATGGAATGAGCTGCCAGAGGGTGTGGTGGAGGCTGGTACAATTGCAACATTTAAGAGGCATTTGGATGGGTATGTGAATAGGAAGGGTTTGGAGGGATACGGGCCGGGTGCTGACAGGTGGGACTAGATTGGGTTGGGATATCTGATCGGCATGGACGGGTTGGACCAAAGGGTCTGTTTCCATACTGTACATTTCTGACTCTTAAGTTCCAGAATTTTGACCATGAGACACTGAAGAAACAGCCATATATTTCAAAGTTAGGAAGGTAAATGGCTCAGCAGGAAACTTTCAGGTATTACTGTTGCCATGTATTTGTTACCCTTATCCAACCAGATGGCAGTGTGTATAAGAAGCCTTGGTGAATTTCTGCTGTACATCTTGGAGTATAGTAGGGTTTCAAATTTAAATGTGGACGTAAATCCTTAACTTTGTTTTTGTCTCCATAGATGCTTCTTAACTTGCATTGTTTCTGTAGCATTTTCTGTTCTTATTTCAGATTTCCAGCATCTGTAGTGTTTTATTTTTGAACTTACAATGAACACTTCTTCATAATTTATTGTGTTATTGAATCAACTACAATGGAGATTGTTTTCCGGGTTCTAGAAATGTTTGTTTCTTTAAATCCTGCTACTGTCCTATTGCAATAATGACCCCACTTTGACTTGTATTCAAACCTTGGATAGTTTAAATAAGTGTCTGTTGTATCAAGTTTAGATTACCCTAATCCTAGAATTCGTTGTGATTTTGCAGTGTATTTTTATTGACTGGTTGAATGGATTGCTATCTTGTGGTGTGAAAATCCAGTCCAGGGTTTCTGCCTGATTTTGGCTGGGTCCCGAAGTTTTTTGCCATTTCCGTTCAGTTAAACTTTGTATAACTACAAACACATTAATGAAAAAAAACTTAATTTGGCACTCACTGAGAAGGGGGGACTCCCTTGTGTGAATTTATCTAAGGATCGTACTATTCTACTCATGAAATTGTGGAAAATCCGTCACACAAGTGGCGAGCTGATTTGGTGTCTCGAAATGCATTTTTGCCTAGTTTGTTAGACCTCTTAAAAGTAGTTTTCCTCGAAACAGTTATATGTTAAAGTGAAGCTGACAAACTTTTCTCAAAAAGTAATTACACCGTAACGAAAATTGCTGGCCATAGTTTCACTCCAAAAGTAAACAACGCTCTGACTAATTTTATGTTGTAAATGTGACGTCTTCTTTGGGAAACCACCACCGAGCAAGACAAGCAGTAGGGAACTCTGTGGTATCATTTCGTAGCTCCCCTGTCGCATTTAGAAGAAAGATTTTGATTGATGAATTGCTGACATCCTGAATCAACGAACACAGCAACATATCGTTAATTCAGCAACCAGAGAGCGAGCCGGGGACGCGTGATGAAGGAACACTGTGCTCTGACTTTGGGCTGCTCAACTAATATCGATATGGACACTGTGCAGCAGCTGAACCCTGACTACATGCCTATGTGCTTGTTTACAGAAGAATCCTACCAAAAGTTAGCCATGGAGACTCTGGAAGAATTAGATTGGTGTTTGGACCAACTTGAGACAATACAGACCTACCGGTCAGTCAGTGAGATGGCTTCCAACAAGGTAAGAAATTATTTCTATGTGATCATGCTTGCAATGTAAAGAATGCAAAATTGCCCGACTGCAATGTGTTCAGAAAAAGGCAGTTTAAACTTTTTTGTTATTTACGTCCTGGTTAGTTTATATTTTGCATAGGTTACATTTTCGTTGATCACTTTTTTTATAGACGCTTAATACAGATTTTATGTGAAAATCTTCATGTGTGAATCTAAAACCAAATCAAAGAACTGCTAAAAAGGAAATTTCTGGGCGATTGACTGGAAATTTCTAAAAGTTCCACGTACTGATCTCTGTTACCTGGCTGATGAGAGTTCCGGAGTTACGCTCCATAGCAGTATCCTGATGGATTGGAAAGATTGAACAAATGTCTATTATAAATACTTAATTCCTGTGAGTTAACTTTATTGTTACTATCTATAAAGATTTATTACTAGTAGAATAAAGAAACCATGTTTTATAATCCTCGTGCAATGCTGTTTTTAAATTGCCTGTCACCCTAAGAGACAGATGAATAAGTGTAGCTACTTTGAAATGCCATTTAATGTTATGGCACTTCAGTTGATTATACAGCAACAAATCAAAGATAATAGTCAAAAATGCAGCTACAGTTCAACTGAATGCATAAGGTTATGGAAAAGTAGATTAAATGCTTGTACAGATTAAATAGGTGACAAAGTGTAAAGATTACTAGCAAAAATTCAGTGGCTATTCACATCAGGATAAATGTTCAGGGGTTTAGGGGATGTAGTTTAAAACATAAGAACAGCCCTTCATGGGCCCTTTCACACCTGCTTCATCATTCAGTAAATTAATGTCTGAGCTTCTTCATGAATTCCATTTTTCTGACCTATGCAACATTGCATTGTCACTGGGTGGAAAATTTCAAATCTCTCCATGCTGTGTGTAAAGAATTTTCTCCTTGCCTCAATTGCTAAGCCCTTATAAGGCAAGATTCTCCATCCAGGGGGAAAGCAAAATCCTCTCAGCATTTATTTTAGTGAGACCAAATAATGTGTTATATCAGTATGTTAACTTTGTGATTTATGTACAAAGACCACACAAGTCACTCCGCACTAGGCTCTGACCTTTTAAAATAGCTTTCTTTTTTCAATCTTCTAAACTGGATTATTTCACTCTTTCTCCATCCTGTCATTATAGTCAATTTATACTTCATAATGGTAAGAGGGCATTAGTGATTAAGACCCATGTTAGAGAAAAACAGTAAAAAATTCAGATATATTCAGTTATATCTGAGTTCTAAACAAAGATGCTGCAGATGGAAGATGTGTAGGAATTAACAATATGGATTTCACCCAAATGGCTATTTTAATCTAAAGTTCAACTTTCCTCTTCAGATTTTATGAATTCCTCCTTATTTGGACTATATTTACTCCTTCGTTTATTGTCCTAACTATCACCTTAGTTATTCATTCATCAAAACACTGATTTAAGCAATTTAAGAGCAGTCCATCCCCATGGAGCAAATCCTTCTTTCCCAGTTATTTTGCCAATATCCCATGATCTGAAATTTCTCCCCCCTCCCCACATCCCCCAACCACTTTTAGTCATGCATTCAGGAAGTATGGTGGCTCAGTGGTTTGCGCTAATGTCTCACAGTGCCAAGGACACAAATTCAATTCCACCCTCAGGTGACTGTGTGGAGTTTGCACATTTTCCCTGTGTCTGTGTGGTGTTTTCCTCCAGGTGCACTGGTTTCCTCCCACAGTTCAAAGATATGCAAGCTAAGTGGATTTGCCATTGGAAAGTTAGGGTAGTGTGTGTGTGTGTGTGTGTGTGTGTGTGTGATGCTCTTTGGAAGGTTGACGTGGACTCAATTGGCCGAGTGGCCTGCTTCCATACTGTAAGGATTCTATGATTTAGGTTTAACTATTGTGGATGCTTTAAATCTGAAACAAACACTGGACATGTTGGAGAAACTCAGCATGGCTGACAGCATCTGTGAAGAAAGAAACAAGAGTTAATGTTTTGAGTTTGATATGACTTTTCACAATGGCTTTGCAGAAAATCGTATCAGACTCGAAATAGTAACTCTTTTTCTTTCCACAGATGCTGCCAGACTTGATTAATTTCTCCAGCATTTATTTAAACTTCAAATCTATTTGACCTATTCCATATTGTACGTCACTCAGGTTCTTTCCAGAAATAATTTCCTTTTGAGGTTTTGTTTTGTGTATCATATCTTAGCTTCCTAAGCTCACACAACAGAATTCCATTCATAGTTTTATCTGTGCCCTTTATTCATGTATGAATTGTGTCTAAAGGATCCTCTGCACCCTTCTCTAGCCTCGTGGAGACATACTTAACCCCTGACAGAGGGTAACTATCACTATTTTAAGGACTTCTGGTTAAGGCTGCACCAGTATGGTTTTGATTCACACTAGTAGTTAAGTATCCCATACACATTGGATAATGGCAAAAGCTAAGACTTTCTACAGGTGAGATCCCCTTACCTAACTGAATTGCAGCCACACCCTGCTTTCCCTGACTGCTAAATATTAAACCATGCCCAACCACGTGAATATGAGTGGGTTCTGAGTCAAAATGTCACTGTATTTCTGTCACTCCTTGTTACTTTACAATCTCTATGCCTCGGTGTTGAGGTCAACTTTGAACCAAAGTTCTTTGACTTATGTACACTTACCACAAATAAAGCTTCCTGATTTCATACTGGTCTTCACAACACCATATCTCCTGTACTGACATCTAAATTTATATATTTAATTAGTTGGTAATTCACTCAGTCGTTCAAATAGTTCAGCTGTATTTTGGTATATAATATGCTGGTTTGATGTGAACTGGAAAGGTTTGGTGCTTTAAAGTTCTACAATAAGACAGAAAAGGTACGTATAACAGGTACAGCAATGTGGACATTTTGTACTGCGTTGGACTGCATTTTGTTTTGATGAGAAATGTTTCCATGAGTTTTTAAATTGAACATCCTTCTTTTCTTAGCTTGAACAGTTCCTGTTCAGAAAAAAAGGTGTTGCAATCCTGTGGGAGTCATAAAGGGGAAGGAAGACTGAACGTTGTACATTCTAAGGAAAAATTATTTTACATTTTATTTGTTCATAAGTGTTCAAAATCTATTGGTATGTCATATTAATGTGGTTAACTACATCACTTACATAAAAATCATACATGCTGCTTGGCCTTCCCCACACAAAAGTTATATCCCAACAATTTTCATGTGTAAAGATTGTGCACCATTAAATGTTTAACTTTAGTTAGAATGGGACAGTCTGGGGGTAAAATCAGAATAATATTTGTGTGTTGAAATAAAGGTTAAAGGTAGTCATGACTGTATTCAAAAACAGGATGCCTGGATTCCTAATAACTATGAAAGGAAGACCAGTCAGTGAAACAATGTGGGGTGGAAAATGCAGTCCAAATGTGAGCGCATTGATTGCAATTGCACAAACACTGACTGTTCCTCTGACCAGACCATTACCAAGTTCCTGATTGTGTCACTGAAGCCAAAAGACGTCATTGCAGACTGATAGTAGACACCATGCATCTGTTTAAAGAGTGACTCGCATTTCCTGTCTCATTCCTGGCTCCTTCAGAGAATTGCAAAGACGCTCAGACATCCGGACTGTAGGCATATGCAACTACTAATCTCCAGTTCAGAATATTGAATACAGATAATCAACTAAATGCTACTATGGTTAACCAATACTAAAGTAAGATTGTTAAGCTAGAAGTTCATTCCAAATATCTAACTAATGTTACACAGTGCTAGCATTATTAATATAAGTTGCTGTTGTGAAATATTTTTTGGGTGTGAAGTGAGAACACCCAGAAAAACTGCGTCATTTTCCCTATAATGATGCAAGTGTAAGTGGAAAACAATGAGATGTTTTGATACAATGCAGGTAATGCACTTCCTTTTTGGTTTAGAAAACATTCTTTGCATTCAGTAGTTCAACTTTATATTGCCCTTTCCTTAATCATACCTGTTTAGTGAATTATATCACATGACATTTCGACAATTGCACCTTAAAATGTCCATATTACGGAGGAGGAGGAGGAGCTGGATGTCTTAAAACACAATATTATGTGCAATTCTGGTCTTCCTCCTATTGGAAGGATGTTGTGAAACTTGAAAGGGTTCAGAAAAGATTTACAAGGATGTTGCTAGGGTTGGAGGATTTGAGCTATAGGAAGGGGCTAAATAGGCTGGGGCTATTTTCCTTGGAGCATTGGAGGCTGAGGGGTGACCTTGTAGAGGTTTATAAAATCATGAGGGGCATGGATAGGGTAAATAGACAAGGTCTTTTCCCTGGGATTGGGTGGGGGGGGGATCCAGAATGAAAGGGCCTATGTTTATGATGAGAAGGTCGATGTTTTCACACCAAGGATGGTGCATGTATGGAATGATCTACTAGAGCAGGTAGTGATGCATTTAAAAGACATCTAGATGGGTATATGAATAGGAAGGGTTTAGAGGGATATGGGCCAAGTACTGTTTAATAGGACTAGATTAGGTTAGGATATCTGGTCAGCATGGATGAGTTGGACGAAAGGGTCTGTTTCCGTGCTGTATATCTCTGTGACTCTATGACTGTATATGTCAATCATCAGAAGGTATATAGAGTCAATATTGGAACTAACAGGACAGACATCATGACAAGGTATCTTAGTAGCTTCATTTACATACAAGAGAATTACACTGTTTAATACCATGAGCTGGAAATATGCCAATATGACTGGGGGCAAGAATCCAGTAAGTTGAACTTGGACACTCCAGTGGCAATTCTGGTGTGAAGTTAAATCTTTCAGTGCTTGGAGAAGTATGTCACTTTTTTTTTGTTTGAGGAGTGGCTCACTTGCCATTGCAGGCATCTAATTTTCACATTAAATTTTATTGGACCTGATATGATAAGATACAGTTCCGGAACTTAACAAAAACCTATTTAATGCAGCTGTGTGCCAAAGTTCTATTTTCCACAATAGCCATCCTACAGAATTTTGCATAAAACTGAAATTAGTACCATTGAAATTTGAGTCTCTTGCAACCGCACTGAACTGTTGAAAGGGTTGTTTGAGATTAGGGAGGGGATTTTACATAGAAAGCAGAATGTTTGTGGACATACTATCAGCAGCTTGCATTTTGTGAGAGGTATTGGTTGAGGATGAACTGACATTTGATAAGATTCAGGGTTAACACTCAATCTGAGCTCAATTGCAACAGGCCCTTAAATGTGGAGCATTGTCCATACCTCCATGGTTCTCAGAAGATGCAGCAGTGCCTCTCCTCCACTGGTTCTCACAATTCCCTCCTATCACGTGCAACTTTATCCTGCACAAAGGAAAAAATGTTTATGAATTGCTATCATTATGAATCACTATGCATTAAGGTAATATCGAAAAGGGTGGCATTGGAAAAGCATAGCAGGTCAAGCAGCATCCGAGGAGCAGGAGAGTTAACGCTTTGAGAATAATCCATTCGTCAGGAATGTGCCTGACATCATTTTCACATACATTCAGCTATGAAGTGTATATGTAAGGCTTGCAGCAATGGGAAGTGTGTGAGGGTGAAATTGAACATCTTAAAGATAAGTATGAGTTCAGATTGCTGAGTAATGGGGTTTTAAAAATGTGTTGCTGGAAAAGCGCAGCAGGTCAGGCAGCATCAAGGGAATAGGAGAATCGACCTTTCAGGCATAAGCCCTTCTTCAGGCTTATGCCTGAAACGTCGATTCTCCTGTTCCTCTGATGCTGCCTGACCACCTGCGCTTTTCCAGCAACACATTTTTAAGCTCTGATCTCCAGCATCTGCAGTCCTCACTTTCTCCTGAGTAATAGGGTTGTAGTGCATTGAGCTGGGTAATCCGAGATGGAGGATGGGAAAAATTTCTAACTGTAACAGCTGCTCCTTGCTTTTTTGAGGTATTTTAGGTGCTAGAGGTGATTTCCTCAAATTCCAGGAGCAGCAATTACTGTCTCCTATGCTATTGCATTGTTTTGGAACTTTGGAAAAAGAAAGTCAAAACAACAGCAGTTTAAAAGGGAGAAGAACAGACAAAGGAAGCACATGGTGAGGACAGTGCAGGGGGGGGAGAGAGAGAGAGAGAGAGAGAGAGAGAGAGAACCTGCACAGTTACTGTTTTTGCTGTTCGAATTCATGTATCGCTGGACATCGGAGTTCGTCTGGGAAAATTAACAAACAGTGAAATTCACAACTAATCTTGGAGGAACCTGTTTGGGTGAAATTCACAGCACAGAATCAGATAAGTTAATCATTGTTTTAAGTGTGTCCAACAGAGAGGCTGCAGTAGTGAGTAGAGTGGGTTCTTTCTTGATTATGTTTTTGGAGATATGTCTCTTGATTAAACTTAAAATATAAGCCATAACTATTAATTTAACGTGGGGCAGTGTTTTGTAGAGGAATAAAATGGTGTTATTTTCTGGGTCTGTAGATTGTGAAGGAGCAAAAATGGCTACTTGTCAGATGTGGGAGTTTAAAGAGAGTTTAAGGGTTACTGCGGATTATATCTGCCATAAATGCTGTCGGCTACGAATCTTATCAGATCGAATGGATCAGTTGGAGAGACAGTTAGAAGCAATGAGGAATTTGCAACAGCAACAGTATGTGATGGATGCCAGTTTATAGGAAGGGGGGTAAAGTCTCAGATACAGTCACAAACAGGTACGCTGTTTTGGAAAATGTAGGAGGTGATGGATTCTCAGGGGAACGTAGCACGAACTGCCAAGTTTCTGGTATTGAGACTGGCTCTAATGCAATGAGGTGTATGTCGGCTTCCATTTGTGTTTGGGGATTCTGTAGTCCGAGGTCCATGGCCAGCAGTGAAAAAGCAGAATGGTGAGTTGCTTTCATGGTGCCAGGATCAAGGATGTCTCAGAGGGTGCAGAATGTTCTCACGGGGAAAAAGGGGCCAGCAAGAGGTCATTGTCCACATTGGAACCAACGACATAGGAAGGGAAAAGGTTGAGATTCTGAAGGGTGATTACAGAGAGTTAGGCAGGAATTTAAAAATGAGGTCCTCAAGAGTAGTAACATCTGGATTACTCCCAGTGCTACGAGCTAGTGAGGGCAAGAATAGAAGGATAGAGCAGATGAGTGTACGGCTGAGGAGCTGGTGTATGGGAGAAGGATTCACATTTTTGGATCATTGGAATCTCTTTTGGGGTAGAAATGACCTGTACATGGAGGATGGATTGCACCTAAATTGGAAGGAGACTAATATACTGGCAGGGAAATTTGCTACAGCTGCTCAGGAGGATTTAAACTGGTAAGGTGAGGCGTGGGACCCAGGGAGATAGTGAGGAAAAAGATCAATCTGAGACTGGTACAATTGAGAACACAAGTGAGTCAAACAGTTAGGGCAAGCAGGGACAAGGTAGGACTAATAAATTAAACTGCATTTATTTCAATGCAAGGGGCCTAAAAGGGAAGGCAGATGAACTCAGGTTAGGAACGTGGGACTGGGATACCATAGCAATTACAGAAACATGGCTCAGGAATGGGCAGGACTGGCAGCTTAATGTTCCAGGATACAAATGCGACAGAAAGGATAGAAAGTGAAGCAAGAGAGGAGGAGGAGTAGTATTTTTGATGAGGTATGTGTTGTGGTGAGGGAGTTGTGGTGTGTTGTTGTGTTGTGTTTACAGCTGTGCTGAGGGAGGATATTCCTGGAAATACATCCAGCGAAGTTATTTGGGTGGAACTGAGAAATAAGAAAGGGATGATCACGTTATTGGGATTGTATTATAGACCCCCGAATAGTCAGAGGGAAATTGAGAAACAAACTTGTCAGGAGACCTCAGCTATCTGTAAGAATAATAGGGTGGTTATGGTAGGGGATTTTAACTTTCCAAACATAGACTGGGACTGCCATAGTGTTAAAGGTTGAGATGGAGAGGAATTTGTTAAGTGTGTACAAGACAATTTTCTGATTCAGTATGTGGATGTACCTACTAGAGAAGGAGCAAAACTTGACCTACCCTTGGGAAATAAGGCAGGGCAGGTGACTGAGGTGTCAGTGGGGGAGCACTTTGGGGCCGGCGATCATAATTCCATTAGATTGAAACTAGTGATGGAAAAGGATAGACCAGATCTAAAAGTTGAAGTTCTAAATTGGAGAAAGGCCAATTTTGACGGTATTACGCAAGAACTTTCGAAAGCTGATTGGGGGCAGATGTTCACAAGTAAAGGGACGGCTGGAAAATGGGAAGCCTTCAGAAATGAGATAACGAGAATCCAGAGAAAGCATATTCCTTTCAGGGTGAAAGGAAAGGCTGGTAGGTATCGGGAATGCTGGATGACTAAAGAAATTGAGGGTTTGGTTAAGAAAAAGAAGGAAGCATATGTAAGGTATAGACAGGATAGATCAAGTGAATCGTTAGAGGAGTATAAAGGAAGTAGGAGTATACTAGAGAGGGAAATAAGGAGGGCAAAAAGGGGACACGAGATAGCTTTGGCAAATAGAATTAAGGCGAATCCAAAGGGTTTTACAAATACATTAAGGACAAAAGAGTAACTGGGGAGAGAAAAGACCACCCAAAGTTCAGCAAGGTGGCCTTTGTGTGGAGCTGCAGAAAATGGGGGAGATACTAAACGAGTATTTTGAATCAGTATTTACTGTGGAAAAGGATATGAAAGATATAGACTGTAGGGAAATAGATGATGACATCTTGCAAAATGTCCAGATTACAGAGGAGGAAGTGCTGGATATCTTGAAATGGGTAAAGGTGGATAAATCCCCAGGACCTGATCAGGTGTACCCTAGAAATCTGTGAGAAGCTAGAGAAGTGATTGCTGGGCCTCTTGCTGAGATATTTGTATCATCAATAGTCACAGGTGAGGTGCTGAAAGACTGGCGGTTGGCTAACGTGGTGCCACTGTTTAAGAAGAGTTGTAAGGACAAGCCAGGGAGCTATAGACCAGTTAGACTGACGTCGGTGGTGGGCAAGTTGTTGAAGGGAATCCTGAGGGACAGGATGTGTGTGTGTTTGGAAAGGCAAAGACTGATTAGGGATAGTCAACGTAGCTTTGTGCGTGGGAAATCATGTCTCACAAACTTGATTGAGTTTTTTGAGGAAGTAACAAAGAGGGTTGATGAGGGCAGAGTGGTAGATACGATCTATATGGACTTCAGTAAGGCGTTTGACATGGTTCCCCATGGGAGACTGATTAGCAAGGTAAGATCTCATGGAATACAGGGAGAACTAGCCATTTGGATACAGAACTGGCTCAAAGATGGAAGACAGAGGGTCGTGGAGGAGGGTTGTTTTTCACACTGGAGGCCTGTGACTAGTGGAGTGCCACAAGGATCGGTGCTGGTTCCTCTACTTTTTGTCATTTACATAAATGATTTGGATGCGAGCATAAGAGGTACAGTTCGTAAGTTTGCAGATGACACCAAAATTGGAGGTTTAGTGGACAGCAAAGAGGGTTACCTCAGATTACAACAGGATCTTGACCAGATGGGCCAATGGGCTGTGAAGTGGCAGATGGAGTTTAATTCAGATAAATGCGAGGTGCTGCATTTTGGGAAAGAAAATCTTAGCAGGACTTATACACTTAATGGTAAAGTCCTAGGGAGTGTTGCTGAACAGAAAGACCTTGGAGTGCAGGTTCATAGCTCCTTGAAAGTGGAGTCGCAGGTAGATAGGATAGTGAAGAAGGTGTTTGGTATGCTTTCCTATATTGTTCAGAGTATTGAGTACAGGAGTTGGGAGGTCATGGTGCGGCTGTACAGGAAATTGATTAGGTCACTGTCGGAATATTGCGTGCAATTCTGGTCTCCTTCCTATCGGAAAGATGTTGTGAAAGTTGAAAGGGTTCAGAAAAGATTTACAAGGATGTTGCCAGAGTTGGAGGATTTGAGCTATAGGGAGAGGCTGAACAGGCTGGGGCTGTTTTCCCTGGAGTATCTGAGGCTAAGGGGTGACCTTATAGAGGTTTACAAAATTGAGAGGCATGGATAGGGTAAATAGGCAAAGTCTTTTCCCTGGAATCAGGGAGTCCAGAACTAGAGGGCATAGGTTTACGGTGAGAGGGGAAAGATATAAAAGAGACCTAAGGGGCAACTTTTACACGCAGAGCATAGTACGTGTATGGAATGAGTTGCCAGAGGATGTGGCAGAGGCTGGTACAATTGCAACATTTAAGAGGCATTTGGATGGGTATATGAATAGGAAGGGTTTGGAGGGATATGGGGCAGGTGCTGGCAGTTGGGACTAGATTTGGTTGGGATATCTGGTCGGCATGGATGTGTTGGACCGAAGGGTCTGTTTCCATGCTGTACACCTCTATGACTCTGACTGTGAATAGTGAGGTTGGTGGTGCATTGGATAGGAGCTGCTATTGGAACATAGGTTCGCAGGCCTTGAGCACTTGTGTGATATCACTTCAGCCAGGTCTTTAGGGCATTCACTGACCACAAAGTCCTATTCTCTTTGCAGGATATTTCTTGAGGGTCTCCCTGATCTTGCCAGAAATATCATCTCTCTCCTTTTCTATCATTTGGACTGAAGCCTCCAGCATCACATCAGAGAACATGGCCTCTTTTCATCCTCCTGTCCCATGAGTAGTTTACTTGCTTTCATTCAGAAGTAGTCCCTCCAGCATCTGCAGTCTGAATGCATTGTGCCTTTAAGGAGGACAAACAACCTTTGAAAAGTGTGGACTATCCATAGCTCATTTCAGTTTCTGTTTGCATGCACTCCGATCCCCTGCTCAGCATTAAGGTAGTCAGTAATATATTTCATACAGGGTTACTCACTGTAATCATCATGATGAAGAAACACCACAAAGATTATGTGCAGCTTGCATCGCCTTGACCACGGCCTAATTGAGTGTCAGTTTCTTTTCCAGCTAAAGAACTAAACTGAAAATTTAGCCCAGGATATCATTTGTATAAGCTGTGATAATGTTGCATGAAGGTAGAGAAATCTGGATAGAATTTCTGTTTTTGGGCTCAGTTAACTATTAAAGTGGCATTTTACCCTTCCATTGTTGTGTGTACACTGGTGAGAAATGTGGTGGAGCATAGAGAAAATGGGGGAAAAAAAAAATCCCAAGTTGCCTTATTCACTGGAAAGCCATTGGTGAAAACTGACAATGAGTGCATCTATGGGTGGCCAATGAAAGAATCCCCTGGTCAAAAAGGGAGGTTCTGCATCATGCCCACAACTTCTATCCCCAACTCCATGGCTATTAACATTCCAAATGGAGCACAAAGGGGAATCAGATGTTTTTCAAAATTAAAATTTACTATCAATATTTCACATTGATTTTACCTCATTCATCTGTTGAAACTAGCTTAGTCAGAAAGATAAATATACTGGCACACCTCATTGGATAAGGTATAGCAACATCATGTAAACCGACTCTGTTCCTTGCTAACTTTGTAGTCAGACCCTCTCACCTTATGCATGCCCTTTATCAATAATGTATACATCCAAAGCATCACAGTTCTGACTCTGTTATGTACTTGCATTTAGATAATTTGTTGGAAGACTGTTGTAAACTTTACTGTCACGTACATTCAAATCACATCAGTTTTGTATGTGCTGTGCATTTGTCTTACAGTTGTGCCATTCAAAGTATATTCTCTCACTGAACTATATTATTGACACACATACAGCTTCTCACTCAATATCATCAGCTTCCCCATGTGAAGAAAGCTTTTTTAAAGCTTTTAATTATTAATGTTTCTGATGGATGTCTGCATCGTTCACAATAATGCATGCAAATATCATATTTCATCCATGGGACCTGAAGTAGGGAGCATCTGTGGCACAATGCCTTTTATTGGGGAAAATTGGGGCACCTGAAACTCTGTTTCCATCTCCGTAGCTGCTATATATTTACAGCTTTTTCAGTTTATAGTTCAGATTTTCAATGTTCACTATTTTGTTTTTGGTTCATTTTATGACTGGTCTTAGCTGCATTCTGCATCCTTGTTGAATTTTCAGTTACTGTTTGCTATCTCAGTGTCCTGATTACTGCATACACACAGGTTATATTCATGGAGAAGAAATGTTCTTGAAGCTATGCTTACAATTACATTTTACTTAAGTCATCTTCTGTAGAACAAAATTATTTTTAAGTTTGAAACAGGAATGCTACTTACCAGAAATGCTTTCGACACAGCATTTGTGAGAACCTAGTGAGAGAGGAGGAGGTGGTACATGTATGAATGCAGGTCATGCATTTAAATTACTGTCTATTAAAACGTCAGACAGTTAAATAGCTTTATACACTAACAAAACTCATAAAGATGGAGAAACCCAACAGATCTGCCATCATCTGTGAAGACAAATCAGTGTTAATATTTTGATTCCAATGACCAGATTCTCAATGTCCACTGTTCTTTGTTTTAGTGTAATGTTATGCACTAGCTTGTTCTGCCTGGATGTTTAATTTTATTGATATATTCAAAGGCGTTATTTTCATACACTCAATGAATTATAAATGATGCTCGTGTAGTGCCTTGGTTTTCCAGTATTACCTGCCTCCCCTTCATTTTAATTTTAAGTACAGATGAACCAAACTAGTTTTATGCAAGTATCATTAAATTAACAAAATTAAATCATAAATTCAATGCACATAAAAATGGGCAGGTGTCAATGCAGAACAGTTGGGCTCTAGTAAGTTCAGTTGGTAAGTTGCTTGATGAAGATAATGTGCTTTTTTGTGCCAAATGTAGCGTTAGGTGTGAGATTTTTGGTATACGGACTTCTGAAGTATGAAAATAAAACACATCTTGAAATGCTGGCAAAATACTCAATTAGCTGGCTTACATTTCACAAGATAATACTGGGAAAGTCTTTCAACCTATCTCTATTTATCCATCTAAAGCAATCCTAATATGCTGTCAATTGTAGCATCCATTAAAAAAATTCCAGGACTAGTACCTTCCCTACTCTGTCTAAAATTTTGTTCCACATGATCCTTCTTTATGTGAAGAAGAATTCTATGATATCTCTCCTAAAATTAACGATCTCTAGTTTGATCTCTAAATTGTTCTAATCCTGCATTTAAATTAGTTTAATGTAAACTAATATTTTAAGTCACTTTTTTCTATCCCTTAACAATTGTATTACTCTTACAATATTGATGCCTTTTCATCTGACTGGAAAATCCAGAATCCTTGAATCTTTCCTCGACTCAAATTTCATTCACTGAGATCATCTGTTCAAAGACATCAACATTTCACTATCTCTTTCTTCACTATCCACAACTCTACCAACCTTGGAGTCATCCACAAAGTTCCTAACCCATCCTTCTACACTGTCATCCAGGTCATTTATAAAAATGATAAACAGCAGTGGAACCAAAACAGATCCTTGCGGTACACCACTAGTAACTGAACTCCAGGATGAAATTTCCCATCAACAACCACTCTGTCTTCTTTCAGCTAGCCAATTTCTAATCCAAACCGCTAAGTTACCCTCAGTCCCATGCCTCCATATTTTGTGCAATAGCCTATCGTGGGAAACCTTATCAAGTGCCTTACTGAAGTCCATATACACCACATCAATCGTTTTACACTCATCCACCTGTTTGGTCACCTTCTCAGGGAGCTTAATAAGGTTTGTGAGGCAGACCTACCTTTCTCAAAACAGTGTTGACTATCCCTATCAACTTACTCCTTTCTCGAAAATGATAAATCCTCTCTCTTATAACCCTTTCCAACACTTTACCCACAACCAAAGTAAGTCTCACTGGTCTATAATTAGCAGGGTTGTCTCTACTCCCCTTACTGAAAAGGGAACAACACTTGCTATCCTCCAGTCTTACAACACTATTCCTGTAGACAATGGCAATGTACAGATCAAAGCCAAAGGCTCGGCAGTCTCCTCCCTGGCTTCCCAGAGAACCAGGAATAAATTCCATCCAGCCCAGGGATATACCTATTTTTGCAGTTTCCAGAATTGTTAACATCTCCTCCTTGTGAACCTCGATCCCATGTAATCTAGTAGCCTCTATCTCAGTCTTCTCCTTGACAACATTGTCTTTTTCCAGTGTGAATACTGACAAAAAAATATTCATTTTGCTCTTCCCCCATCTCCTCTGACTCCACGCACAACTATCTTTGATTGGTCTTAATCTTACTCTAGTCATTCTTTTAGTGCTGATATACCTACAGAAGGCCTTAGGGTTTTTCCTTGATCCCATCCACCAATGACCTCTTAAGTCCCTTCCTGGCTCTTTTAAGTCTTTCTGGTTAACTTGTAACTCTCAAGCACCCTAACTGAGCCCTCCCGTTTCATCCTAACATAAGCCATTTTTTTCCTCTTGACAAGAGCTTCAACTTCTTTAGTGAACCACGGCTCCCAGGCTTGACAATTTCCTCCCTACCTGACTGGTACATACTTATCAAGGACCCGCAACAACTGGTCCTTGAATAAGCTCCACATTTCAATTGTGCCCATCCCCTGCAATTTCCTTACCCATCCTATGAATCCTAAATCTTGCCTAATCATGTCATAATTGCCTTTCCCCAGCTATAACTCTTGCCCTGCATTATAACCTATCCCTTTCCATCACTAAAGTGAACCAAACCGAATTGTGATCAGTGTCACCAAAGTGCTCATCTACCCTCAAATCTAAGGAGAAAGTGAGGACTGCAGATGCTGGAGACCAGAGTTGAAAAATGTGATGCTGGAAAAACACAGCAGTTTACTACAAACCGACCCACTCCCACAGCTACCTAGATTACACCTCCTCCCACCCTGCCCCCTGTAAAAACGCCATCCCATATTTCCAATTCCTTCGCTTCCACCGCATCTGCTCCCAGGAGGACCAATTCCACTACCAAACAACCAAAATGGCCTCCTTCTTCAAAGACCGCAATTTCCCCTCCGACGTGGTTGACAATGCTCTCCACCGTATCTCCTCCACTTCCCGCTCCTCCGCCCTTGAACCCCGCCCCTCCAATCGCCACCAGGACAGAACCCCACTGGTCCTCACCTTCTACCCCACGAACCTCCGGATACATCGTATCATCCTCCATCATTTCCGTCACCTCCAAACAACACACCCCACCACCAGGAATATATTTCCCTCCCCACCCCTATCAGTGTTCCGGAGAGACCACTCCCTCCGTGACTCCCTTGTCAGGTCACACCCCCCACCAACCCTACCTCCACTCCCGGCACCTTCCTCTGCAACCGCAAGAAGTGTAAAACTTGTGCCCACACCTCTTCCCTCCAAGGCCCCAATGGATCCTTCCATATCTGTCGCAAATTCACCTGCACCTCCACACACATCATTTACTGTATCCGCTGCATCCGATGTGGTCTCTTCTACATTGGGGAGACAGGCCGCCTACTTGTGGAGCATTTCAGGGAACACCTCTGGGAGACCTGCACCAACCAACCCTACCACCCCGTGGCTGAACACATTAACTCCCCCTCCCACTCCACCAAGGACATGCAGGTCCTTGGCCTCCTCCATCACCAGACCCTGACCACGTGACACCTGGAGGAAGAGCGCCTCGTCTTCCACCTAGGAACCCTCCAACCACAGTGGATGAATGTAGATTTCTCCAGCTTCCTCATTTCCCCTCCCCCCACCTTATCTCAGTCCCAACCCCTGGATTCAGCACCACCCTCTTGACCTGCAATCTTCTTACCGACCTCTCCGCCCCCACCCTCTCTCCGGCCTATCACCCTCACCCTCACCTCCTTCCACCTATCGTATTCCCAGCACCCCTCCCCCAAATTCCCTCCCCCCTAACTTTTATCTCAGCCCACTTGGCACATCAGCCTCATTCCTGAAGAAGGGCTTATGCCCGAAACGTTGATTCTCCTCCTTGGATGCTGTCTGGCCTGCTGTGTTTTTCCAGCAACACATTTTTCAACTCTACCCTCAAATCTAATACCTGGCCAGGTTCATTATCCAGTACCAAATCCAATGTGGCCTCACTCCTTGTTGGCCTGTCGACATACTGTGTCAGGAAACCATCCTGCACACACTGGACTAAAACTGACCCATCTAATGTACTCGAACTATAGTATTCCCAGTCAATATTTGGAAAGTTAAAATCCCCCATAACTACCCTGTCACTCTTGCTCCTTTTGAGAATTATCTTTGCTATACTTCCCTGTACATCTCTGGAATTAATAGGAGTCCTATAGAAAACTTTCAACAAGGTGACCTCTCCTTTCCTGTTTCTAACCTCAGCCCATACTACCTCAGTAGATGAGTCCTCAAACATCCTTTCTGCCACTGTAATACTGTCCTTGATTAACAATATCACAACCACCCCCTCTTTTATCATCATCTCTGTTCTTACTGAAACATCTAAGACCCGGAACCTGCAACAACCATTCCTGTTCTTGCTTTACCCATGTCTCCAAAATGGCTACAATATTGAAATCCCAGGTACCAACCCATGCTGCAAGTTCACCCACCTTATTCCAGATGCTCGTGGCATTGAAGTAGACACATTTCAAACCAACTTCTTGCTTGCTGCTGCCCTCTTGCAACCTTGAAACCTTATTTCTGACTTCACTACTCTCAACCTCCTGTATACTGGAATTCCAATTTAGGTTCCCATCCCCCTGCTGAATTAGTTTAAACCCTCCTGAAGAGCATTAGCAAATTTCTCCCCCTGGATATTAGTACCCCCCTGGTTCAGTTAAAGACTATCATTTTTGTAGAGGTCCCACCTACCCCAGAAAGAGCCCCAATTATCCAGGAATCTGAAACGTTCCCACCTGCGCCATCCCTGTAACCCTGCTTTCAACTTATCATGATTGTGTTAAAACATGATTAACAATTTTATGATTATAATAAGTGAGACATCATGAAAAAAATGGTTTAAAAGGAACAAACTTATACCTTAAATGGCTGCCACAAACATCTGACCACAGATTGGTTTCTTGAACTTTTCAATACATAATAACAAAGACTGTCTGAAAAATTACCATTTTATCTAAAAGCAATGAAACTGTTAAAGAAGTCAGGCATCACGAAAAATACATCTTTTGTTTTAGTTTACCCGTGATAAGTTACACGTGTTGGAAATGAAACACTGCCTGCAATGAAACCAGACAAAGGAATGCACAGTGATTTGATTTTTAGTTGCTTAGCAGGGTAGTAAATAAAGAAAATGGATTTTCAACCATAAGGATTTAAATATTCTCTCTCTCACCTTTTTGCTGACTCAAGTCCGAGTACACAACCAGACTCCTCAGCTGCTGCACATATGACAAGCCCTTTATTCTTGTGATCATTTTTGTAAACCTCCTCTGTACCCCCTCCAAGGCCAGCACATTTGTGTTTAGATATGGAGACTAGAACTGTACTCAGTGTTCCAAATGCAGTCTGACCAGAGCCGCCTTGTCATGTTTTCTCAGGTGCATCATGCAGGTGGACTCCTGATCCAGATGATTTCCTGTACTTCCAGCAAGCCCAAAGTGCACATATTTAATTTTAAACATATATATTCCCTCACAAAACCTGTGCACAGGCTACTTCTACCAACTGCTGCCAAACAGCTCACTTCAGATGAATGATAACGTATACAAAACACCATGTATTTCATATACTTGACAACCTTGTCAAATCTCTCCCCATGATATTGAAGAAGGCTGGTACCCTGACCAACATTTCTCCCTCAAACAGTACCACAAACACACAACATCTGGTCATCATCATATTCCCATTTTGGGAACTTTGCTGTTGAGTAAATTGGCAACTGCATTTTCCTATATTACGATCTTGTTGGCATTTCAAAACTGCCTCACTGTTGGCACTCTTGGATGTCCTGAGATCATGAAAGATGCTATATAAATATCTTTTTTATGTTTCATTTGTTAAATTGTTCAGAGCCTCTTCCAATTATTTTGCATTAATTCATGGCACTTCTGCATTATAGCAGACTCCAAAGAAATTGCCCAGGAAATTGTTCATGGAATGCCCTGCCAGTAGCAGTGGTGGACTCTCCCTCTTTATGGTCATTTAAGCGGGCATTGGACAAGCATATGGAGGTTATTGGGCCAGTGTAGGTTAGGTAGGCTTCGGTCGGCGCAACATCGAGGGCCGAAGGGCCTGTACTGCGCTGTATTTTTCTATGTCTATGAAATTTAAGATTCCAATGGACAATTCATCAATGTCTGGAACCCTCCAAAAGTCTCCATTTAACTTGGCAACTTCAACAATTCCAATAAAATTAAGTAAATATCTAATGACGACCATGAAGCCATTCCCTGAGGGAAGAACACCTGTTTAAAAAAATCAGCAATTTTTTTTTGAGAGTTTTATTGCACAGTGGTAGTATCTCTGTCTCTGGGCCAGAAGGTCCATGTTCAAGTCCCACCTTTCCCAGAAGTCAAATCCTGTCTGAACAGGTTGATTTTAAAAATAACTAAACCTCCCTGCAGTCTGACCAGCCATTAACTGCTGTTGTATTCCCAACACTTAACCAATTTTTTTCTTATAAATGTTGTTTTCTCTTTTATTCCATGAGCTATAACTTTATTCTCAGATCTGTTGTGCAGAATTTTATCGAATGCAATTTGAAATCCATGTACCCCACAACAACCATATTGCATTCATCTGCCCTATCTTATCTCACCAAAACACTCATAAGTTAGTTAAGCATGGTGTTCCCTTAACAAATCTATGCTGTCTTTCCTTAATTAGGGTAAGATTGAAACTAAAGAAACTATTGGAGCATTTCCTTGTTTAAAAAGCTGGTCCTCCATGCCCTAAAGCCTGAAAGTATGCCACTTGCTTCTGAGTTCTCATATTTTTGATCAGATGTCCACCCTTCTCCTACAGGTCAAGGTTTCTGCCACGGTTTGTTGCCTAATGATTTGTGTGTTGCTAAAACACTGATAAATTATAAGAATAGACAGAGCATGAGAATCAGCGCCCATGTGATGCTGCTGTTTTCATAGTTAAACAAGACTGCTAATCATATGACTGACAGGTGTTTATGAGCCCAAGCAGCTGATGAGGTGAAAAAGGCTTTGAATCATCAATTGAATTAGTTCTAAGGTCACTTGTCACACTTAGGCCACAAATGCTTCTAGCGAGATCTCTTATCAGTTTTAAGACAATAACTAAATTTGATAGAACAAATCCATGTTTTTGCAATTCGTTTAATCACCTTATTCATATAACAGGTATGTATGCTATTGGAAAATGGATATTTTGTTTGAAAATGTCATCTCTCTACACATAATATTCTGTATCCAGCTCTTCATTTTCTGGATTTGACTGTACAAGGTGATCTTGCCTCCAAACTAACATTTGGGGCCTTTAAGGCTTGATATGGAATCCCAGATATTCTCAGTAGATTAGAAATTTCCTGTACTTTCCCACGCCCACACCATCACACCACAGCCAAGGCAAAAATAACTTGTCCTTCCCCAAATAGTACCAAAGACCTGTATTTAAATTGTCAGTTCTATTTTATTCTCATTCTCTACTTTTTCCCCAATGCTTCATTTTTTTTATCTCTTTGCTTAATTTCTTTCTTTCTAACACATTTATCTGAAATTCCTTTCTTTCTGTTCTAAAAAAACGTTTGAATGATTTTATTTTCCTTTAATCTTTCAAAATGTAGAAAATTTGAGCCTTTGACTCAAAATATGCTTTAAAGCTTTTCTTTTACTGTTAGAATGAAAATGTTGGGCTTTGATAATTGACCTAATCACTTGTGAGCTCCAGGTCATATTTGACATTTGTGCACATCAGAAGCTCAGAGGGTTGCCAAACAACAAACTTGTATTTGTGTGTTGCCTTTAACTTGAAAGCAGGGATACACTTCAGGCACACCTGGTCCTTAAGAGTTATTTATCAAAAAAATAAGCTTTCCATTTCTAAGATCCTTATGATGGCCCTACTTCATTTGAAAGACTTGCTGTGGGATATGCTTCAAACTTGTACTTTGAGCAGGCTTATGACACACTTGTGCTTTTAATTGAATTTTAGGTGTTTTAATTAGATTTGTATGGTTGTGTATTTGGAAATTAAATATAATACAAAGAAACACACATCATCAGTTTAACAGGACAAGCAACATCAAAAAGGAAGACCGGATAGGAAAAGAGAAAGTTCTCTAGAATCATACCACTAAGCTTGTATAGGTGGATTTTTTTTTCTGGGCCAAGAGGAGGAGAAGAGGTGGGAAGGACATTTAATTAGGGTGGTTGTTTACTCAGTTCCTGCCTCCTGCCTCCACCAGCATTAAGTTCTGTATGGGAAATTACTTGACCAACATTCCCTCCCATGGCTAATTGAGGTCTTTCAAGAGCTATCTAATGACCACTTAAGGGCATCAGCCTATAGCTGGTGGGATTAACCCACCTGCAAATGGGCCTGAAAATAGATGTCCATCCTCAAGGCAAAAAAGTCCTGACTGTTTTTTTTGACAGATTGTTTGGAGTAGTAAACATATTCTCAAGCACCTGATATAGGGGCAAGGGACAAGATATAGGAGCAGGGGGTGGCCATTGAGTGACATATCCTTGCTTTTGCTACTGAGATACCCCTCCCCATCTACTCTCCATGTGACCTCCATCCTTGGAAACATACCCTCAAATGCAACTTATTTTTATCCTGGGTCCAAAAACCCAGCATCCAGAGTCTCCCACAAGGTGCAACAGGGTGTAGAAGCTGGTTGTTTTTGTTGACAGGGAATTCTGACCCCCAGACCTAGTTCTGGACTAAGGCCCACCAGTATCCATAAATTTCTTGATTGATAGAATTTCAGGCAGGCCTACATTGGAAGATGTAGCAGAGGTCTCTCTCTGGCTTTGCAACCAACCAAAGATTCTCCTGTATGTATCCATTTAATTATTGAAAAGCATGCAATTTTCATTCTTCATTAGAGCACCACAGATATTTTAATGTATTTTTTCAAATGCTTGCAAAAGCTTAGCAACTTAAAGTCTCACTGCTGATAAGACCTATATATGTTTACACCACCTCCTGTAACAAACTGTGAGGAGGTGTTGAGTAATACCAAGGCACTGGTGTTTATTTTTCTCCCACACAGTGGAATAGTTCAAGTTTTATTTAGAACCTCTCCATTCTGCCTAGCACATACCAAAGACCAAACAAAATAGAGCTCCGTTGATAAATGTTTCAACATGTCTGCCTTTCCTCTGGTTGTAATCTTGTCCCCGATTCAGAGAATCTTAGGTTTTAATTCAACTCCTGATTCTTGACCACATAACTAGACTGCTACTTTTATTACCAGGGCTCTTGATCCTTTTGCAAGACCTCCATTCTGCTCTACTTAATGTTGATTCCAATTGTGTATTATCACAAGCTAGTCACCTTCCATTAAAATATCTTTTCCACCTGTACTTTGTCCCTTACTCTGGTATTTGATAGCCACTAGACTTTGCCTTTCTTGCAGCTGTGAAAAAGGCTAATCTGAAGATAGTCAGCCACATAACTTTATTTGCTACTTTTCACCCCTGTTGCTTCACTCAATCAGTATTTGCTGTGTAATAATAAAATGCTGCATGTGTGTTTGCATCCATTTGTGTACTATATGCATAAAGCACTGTGTATAATGAACCCAATTACCAAAGCTGCTAACCTCATATGATATTGAAGGTGTGCTGCATTATCAGAGAGTACCAACAGTCAAATGAGACATGAAACCAAGGCTTGTCTGCCCCCTCAGATGTAAAACATCATGGTATTATTTTAAAGAGGCGCAGAAAAGTTATCTCTTGGTATCCTGCCAAAACTTATTCTTCAAACAAGTACTTTAAAAAAAAGTTACCATCTTACTGTTTGTGGAATTATATGTGCACATAGGGCTACTGCATTTCCTACTTTACAATGGTGGACTAGACTTCCAATGCCCTTCATGGGCATTCAAAGACTTTGGTTTGTTCTGTCAAATATGAGAGTCTTTCTTTGTAAATAGTCTGATGTTGCCACCTAGCCCCCATGGCCAGGATTTCTCACTGCTCGATTTATGGTCCACATTTTCACACTCATGTAAAGCTAGATTTCTTTTCATATCTTTCAATAAGCAGCTAAACTTGACTAGGTGTCCAATTATATATCTGTGCATCTTCCCTCTTTATTTAAATTTTGTACTGACCTCATAATTCAGTAATTCACCATGTCTTTAAATGTTGGCCTGGAGATATCACTATATTTGTACTGCCATACATGTGATACTTGGGTACCAGCTACTGTGGGTTGTGTGCTGCCATTAATCGTCCTTCCTTTATGAAGGCTTTTGCCTTTATAACAAGATGTGGGTTGCTACATAACTGTAACTATGTACAGGTTACATTAACTCTTTGGAATATTAATTATTACAAACTAGAGATACATAAGATACTTGCATCTCTATGAGATAACTGTGTTGAACTGCTGTCTTTCCAGACTGCCCCAGTGTTCCATCCAGAATCATAGAATCCCTACAGTGTCGAAGCAGGCCATTCTGCCCATCAAGTTCACAGTGATCCTCTGCAGAGCAGCTCATACAGACCCACCTACCCTTACCCTATTCCTGTAACCCTGCATTTCGCATGGCTAATCCACCTAGCCCTGGACGCTATTGGGCAATTTAGCATGGTCAATCCATCTTATGTGCACATCTTTGGACTGTAGGAGGAAGCCACAGCACCTGGAGGAAATCCACGCAAACTCCCCACAGACAGTTGCCCAAGGATGGAATCGAACCCAGATTCCTGGCACTGTGAGGTGGCAGTACTAACCACTGTGCCACCCAGTAGCTGAGTTATCATTGTGACTCAGCCTAACTCTTTCATATTCATTACTTTATGCAACAATACATATGTGATTGGCACAAATCAGATATGCGATCAAAAAAATAAGGAATCTAAGTCATGAGTTTTATATATAACTGCATATATCAAAATCTTTTAGTTATCTTACAATTCCTATGTCTGAACACTCATAACAATGAGCCTGTTCTTGGTGTGTTTCCTGCAATAATGCTTATTCAGAAGCTCTTTTGAAATTTCGAACACTTTTCAGGCATAGCGGGGACAAAGTTATTTTTCTGTTTTTTTTCCTTGACTTTACAATGCTTTTAAAAAATCAAGAACTGCATTATATTTTCGATTATTTAAATGCATTTTTATTGCAGAAGTCACATTAAAAATTGGAGGGCTTTCCCACATGCAAAAGTTCTTAAATATGCTTTGCCTAATGTGCATGATGAATATGTTAAAATGTCAGCTTGTCAGGCTTGGAATTGCAAAGTCTCAGTTTGGTGCTTTCCCAGATTTTTTAATGCTTATTTAATGTTCAAATCTGTTCAGATTAATCAAAGGCATTTTTGTCACTAAACGCTGGTAAAATATCGACTTGAAAAAGGGAGTGTAAGAGTGATTGATAAGAAAATGGTCCATCATGGAAATATCAATAGGTTTGTATACCAAGTATACTTTGAAAGTGAATAATAGACTGTTTACATGGAGCAACTGGATAAAATATGAACAAAGAACAAGTAGGCCACTCAGCCCTTCAAACTTGCTCTGTCATTCAATAGCATCATGGCTGATCTGATGTTGAGTTCAACTCTACATTCCTGCATATCCTTCATAATCTTTCATCTCCTTGTAATCAGGAATCCATCTGTCTATCTTTGTTTTAAAAATTTTTTAAAGATTCTGCATCCACTGCCTTTTAAGAAAGGAAATTCCAAAAACACTCAACCCCCAAGAGAAAAAATGTTTCCTGATCTTTGTCTTGATGGATAACCCCATATTTTTAAGCTATGACCACTAGTTCAAAGTTCTCCTACAAGAGGAAATATACTTTCAGCATTCAACATTTTCTGATTTGTATCTAATTGGTATGTATATAGGAGAAATTAACCTTGGGCTGAGTTTTAGCACACCACCCCTCTTCCTCCAACAGGCGTGTTTGAGGTGGAGAGGCACATAAAGTTTGGATGAGTGGCTAAGCACTACCTTCCTGACTACCCCTGCAATGTCCTCCATAATGTGGCGAGCTGATAAAGCCTCTGCCAGAAGATTGCTCTTTGGCCTAATGAACTCTTTAATTGGTTCGATTCCAGCCTCGAGCGATTGTCTGTGTGGAGTTTACACGTTCTCCTCGTGTCTGAGAGGGCTTCCTCCAGGTGCTTCGATTTTGTCCCACAATCCAAAGATGTGGGCCGAAGGGCCTGTTCCCACACTGTGGGAATTCTATGATAAGGCTATCTTGAGTGAGGCAAATGCAGTCACCACGGGTTGTGCCTCCAGCCTCAGCCATCTTGTCCCCTTTAATGGCCAAATAAGCAGGTTTATATTTTGTACAGTCAGAGCAGCCAGAAAAACTGACAGACCAATTTCTTGAAATGCAGGAAATGCAAATTCACCCATTTAAGGATTCCTTCTCAAAGTTAGCAAGTGCTGCTCTGACACTACAGTAACAAGGTGACAACTCCGTTGGCATTTTCAAGATGCGGAGGAGCCGGTGTTGGACTGGGGTGGACAAAGTTAAAGATCACACAACGCCAGGTTATAGTCCAACAGGTTTATTTGGAAGCACTAGCTTTCGGACAGCTACCTGATGAATGAGCAGTGCTTTGAAAGCTAGTGCTTCCAAGTAAACCTTTTGGACTATAACCTGGCATTTTCAAGTATTTGGGGAAGATAATAATTAGGATCTCTCATTGATTGTGGTTCATCCCCTCTTTCACACCTGTTCTTTTGTTGGAATCCACTGAGACTGTAGGCTGATTTATTATGTGCATTTCCATGTTCTCATTGAATACAGTCACATCAGCAGGGGAGAAAGCAAGTGAAAACAAATTGTCCCCCCACTGTGCTCCAGTACATTAAACTTCCACATTGTACAACTGTAAACAAAAGCCTGTCTGGTAATTCAGCTAAGCATACATTCTTCATGTTGTATTAAGACAGCAGAGGTCAGCAACCAATTTAACCATAAAGGGAAATCAGGGGAATGCATGATCTTGTCCTCACCAAATGGCTATATTTTCCAGCAGGAATAACTGCATACTGCTTGGCTGTGATCAGAGAATTTATCAAAGACTGAAGATGAAAACCAGGGCTACGCAATACTGTTCAGGATAACGCAAGCTCTCACTCAATGGAAATCCTTCACATACTGTTTCCCTTTTAAAGAGTCTACTCTAGGCACTTGCTGCAGTTGTACTTTTCCTCACTCATGTTCACTATTAGCACATTTACTTCAACTTCCTGCAGTATCAACAATCTCCTGACAAGAAGGGGCCGAGTTTTACTCGAGCTGGGTTGCGAAAGGGGAGAAAACTGGAGCACCAGGATGAAACCCACACAGACACCGGGAAAATGGTTGTTGGTGGTGATGGATAGAGGAGGGCAAAGAAGTAATTGCTTGAAAGCCAATGGTAAGGCACAAAGTGGGGTAGTCAGACAGTCCCTTAGTGGGGGATACCCCAAAGGAGTTCTGACCTTTCCTTTCCACACTTTCACATAGAATTGATGAAAAAGCAGCCTGCCAATCCTTCTTTCCTTTCCAATGCCCACTGTTGTATGTCAGTGGAGGTGGATAAGATAGCCTTATAGAATCCCTACAGTGTGGGAACAGGCCCTTCGGCCCAAAAAGTCCACACTGACCCTCTGAATAGTATCCCACCCAAACCCATTCCCCTACCTTATTACTCTACGTTTACCCCATATTACATGTCCTTGATCACTATGGGCATTGTTAGCATGGCCAATTCACCTAACCTCCAGATCTTTGGATTGTGGGACAAAACCGAAGCACCTGGAGGAAGCCCCCTCAGACACAAGGAGAACATGCAAACTCCACACAGACAATCGCCCGAGGCTGGAATCGAACTTATCTTCATGACTTATTGATATCCTTGTCTGTGCTTGCATCGGTATTTCTGCACAAGTCCCAATTTCATTCACCAATGATCTGTAAGCAATGGGGTATCCAGTTTTGTTGTTACTTCCTTTGCTTTCTTTGAATATAATTCCTATTTTCATAAACTCTGACTTGCACAATACATTATCGTTCTGCCAAATTAACTGAGTCAAGTTTTGCAACATGAAGAGTCTTAGTGAAGTGCCAAACCACATAGAAACCAATTGATAGGGCAAAAAAATCCACAAGTCCTTTATACAAAAAAGTAGCATTAAATATAATTCAATGTCAAGATGCATTAATACACTAGTAATAACTTCATTCGTGTATTGCTATGACTTTTTCCATTAATGTATTGCAACAAGCAGAATGTATTACATTAGGTAAAATATTGTTTCCTCATCCATTTTATTATAACTAAGTGAGAAAGGGTAAAGATGCTCAACTCTTTTCAATCTTCCTGATTGGCCACCATAATCATTTAAGTTCTTCTAACAGGCAGCTATACCTCTTTCAAGCTAAAATGTAGGGACTGTTTTCACCAGAAAATAATAAAGAGCCAATTACAAGGTTTTTTCTTAAGTGAAGAAAGTAGCAAGTTTATTTTCTGCTAATCCTTATAAAAATAATAATCATGCTCCTATAAATGTTCGGTATTAAAAGGGATAGTACAAAAGGAAGATGAAAAGGATTCAAATCATTAGGGTTTGAGAGAGGTGCAAGATTTTGACCTTCTGATGACTATTGTTTGACCGGTGTCTTGAATCATTATCAGCAAATGCTGTAGATATTTTAAAATTTTCTGACCTTATACTTCTTTCTGGGTATTTTTGCTTCTTGAGAGGCTAAGAGAGCCCTTTCGTCAGCCGATTCCAGTCCTGCAGTCAAAAATCCATACTGCCTTCTGTAGAAGTTTTTTTTCTAACTTTGCTCATCGGTAGCAAGATTCCATCTCCAAAATGTGAAAATTCACATCAAGATGTAAACCAATATAGGAAATGGAGACCTTTTCATTTCTGACTAGGTTGACTTGTTTTAGTGCCTTTGATAAAATGTTCATTTCATTTCAGACCAGTTTTGTTTGCTCCATATTGATTTCATGAAGCTGGATTAACCTGTGTGGTTAAGGGATCACATTGGCCATTTTAAATCAGTGTCTTGTCCCTTTTTTAAACCATTTCTGTTTGTAAAGGTCTCAGATATTAAAATCACAATATAATTTGAAAATCAATCATCTATATTTTTATCACCGTCATGACATAATATGGTTTGCATTGAGGATCCTACTGTGCCAGTCTGACTTACTTTCAATAAAGCTGGGTTTTCATTTGGCCATTAGGTCATATACTTTCACAATATTAAAGGTACGTTTGAACATATGGAAATAACTCTGGTTCAGACCAATGGTCAGTTAATTGTGGGTAGACTGGGTTAGAGAAGAGAAAGAAAATTAGCTGAGAAGCTTCACTCTTGATGATTATCATGTAATCCTTGGCTTCAAAGACCTATGTGGAGGATGCCAGGTGAGATGTTTGTCTAAGTTTGATGCCGCATTCAATTAAATAATTGTGCGCCTTCATTGTTTTAAAGTCACGCATAAAAAAATTGAGAAAATTTCTGTCATGAAAAATGTCTCTCGCCACAGATGCTTCCAGACTTGCTGAGTTTCTGCGTTATTTTCTATTTGACTTATGGGTTTTTGCAAAAGGGGAAAACAAATATAAACATATGAAATCGAATTCCTTCGTCAGAGTCTTTAGGAAGTTAGGAAGTACATTACAGGGAATCATTAGTTAAATTGTTGTTTTACACTTTAATTGGAATTCAGAGAAATCAATAAAAGCATTGAACCTTATTGTTTACAGTGCAATGAGCATGATCAGTATTTGAAGAAGACAATAAGTCATGGTTACTTTGTGTGATTATGACAATTCTTCTTTCAAATACGTTACTGATGCTTAGAAAAAAACACAAGAATTACATTTACTCATTAAAAAATGGTTTAGAAGGCAGGTGGCTGCATGCTTCATTGGGAATACAGAACAGACAAGGGGAATTCTTCTAGTAACCAGCTGGAGGAATGTCATGTGATGTGGTTGCTATGGAGCTGTACTATTCATTTCATGGTGCTTTTTGAACTTCAGTCTGAAGACTCTCAGGGGCTCCTTGCTGCAGTTGTCCCCGCATGTTCTAATGCTCTTTATCAGCAGTGCAGAGAAAGCTAGGTGATGTCACTGCAGCTGAGCTGAAAGCCAATCAGATAAAGATTGAATAACATTTCTATGCAGGCACAGCACTTCATCTCAGATTTAAAGGGGAACGACTGTTGAGAGTGCAGAGTTAAAAAAAATTATTGCAAGCACCATAGAATGGTCAAGCTTTAAGCATTGCTCAATATGTTAAATGTTCTTTTAATATTAGACCATTCTCAGTGTCTAACGAATATAGAAGCTTGAATGAATACTGCACAGAAAAAGATTGAAATCTGCTTATTATTGGAAAGTTTGCCTTGCACAATAGTGTAAGTTTAATGTGGTACAAAATGTCCAGATGCCCAATCAGTATGGTTATAAAGTGATTCACTTTAAAAAAAATTAGTTGTTTTAAAATACAATAAAATATACACAATTGTAAAGCATTTCTGTCTTCAATCAACTCATTTTTAAAAAATTATTATGCTTTCTCTTCAGACAAGAAAAGATTCGATGCAAATGGTTAGCATAAATGAACCTTAATTTGTTATTTTATTGTTAACATCAAGGCAGCAAATTCTAAATTTCAGAATTGTCCTGATTACTGTATGTCATCTTGCAATGCCAATTTTACTCCTCAGTTATTTTGTACTGAGGGCAGGCAATGTATCAGATCATGTATCAATCTGTTCCTGATTGTGATTTTACTAACTTGTTCTTATGCTGAAAGTTCTGACAATGGCGTAGAAGGGTGCTAAAAGTTGTTAATATTCTCTGATGAAATGGAACACCATCTGCATTTAATTTACATAAATATACAATAGACGTTTCTCTATTTTCTGTCACTTCCCACATCTGTTGAAATGGTGGAGAGACAATGTAAGCATGCTGAAAAATGTTCTTTTATCCATATGTACTGAGACTAAGCTGAAGTAGTACTCTTCCCCATCCCCCATACCACCACGAAGCAATCCAAAAATCCAGAGCTATTCATAATTCATAAGTGCTGTGAACTACACAGACTTGTATGGTTTCTGGCTCCATGTGACCCCTGATTTCATTATCTCAATTCTGTCAGTGCAATCGCGCTGATACTATCTTTCCAAGGATGTATTACATGGACTGGATTTTCTCGTGCAGTGAAAGGATACTGTAATTTTTGGGGAGGGGCAGAAATTACTTCAACTGTTCAAGCTGTTAATGAAACATCTATGCATTTTGGATATTACTACTGGAAGAGCGTGTGTGGAATTGTTCAGCTATATTGCTTATTTTTGTACACGGCTGTTATTGCTCTTGTCAAGTGAGCCAAAATGCCTGAAGCAAACTATTTGTTATCTGTTTCTTGGGGTTATATCAAGGTGAGTAGATTTATTGCAAAATTACAGAATCTCAGTTTTTGCTGTGAGATATGTGGCTGTAAGTTCATTTGCAGAACCCTTTGTATTGACAGCGCATTATTCCATATTGTCCATTTGGCTTCCATATTCCTTGCTTTTGAAAATTCAAATGCATGTCTATTAAGTTCGTCTGGCTGCAATAAAATGTTATATCTCATGAGAAAAGGTGTCATAAAAGAAATGAGCAAAAGTGGACTTATCAGGGAATACCAGCAAACACTGTAATTTTAATTTCATAAAGAAATACTCATTATTTGCTGTTTGACATCGAGGAAGGGAGAATTTTTTAAGTTTTATTAATACTGAACTTTCTGCTTCATAATGTATTTACATTTATAGTGCCTATTGTCAGACAAATAGTACATTTTGTAACTCCTTTTCAAATGCTTATTTCAAAATGTCAGCATTTTTTTAGGATTTAAAATGTAGAAAATTATAGGTTATCAAAGGGAACAGAAAAAGATATCATGCAAAGTTCATTGTAAATATGTGGAAATCAAAATCAGTCCAGCTATTGAGAAGCACTGCTGTATTGGCTACAAATCTATTAAAATTAAAGGTGCTACATTTTTATCTAAATTTTATATAAATATTAAAAACTGCATGAAAAGACTTTGTCCTGTCATTTCCTGTCTGTCTTAATATTGTTACATAATTAGAATCTCATTGTTCATTGTAAATATTTCTGTTGGAAGTGAAATGCTCCATGAGCTATTTTGTGTGCAACTTTAACATTTAATTTAATCTGATAGCTACTAAATTAAAGAAAACTTAACATTTATGTGTTGTAATTTCAGTCACTGAACTGGTTAAATAATTAGGTTTAAATTAAACTTAGTTATACTCTTTGAATGCTTTGTAATGTGACAATACACAGGAGGGTTTACAGCTTCTTCCATTGTTACTTTCCACAATCTATCCATTTATTGCTAAAAGAATGGAATTGATAAGTAATATTGAATGCTTTGGAAGAAAGATGGGTGCTGATTTCAGTATTTGTCTTTTCAACAGTTCAAGAGAATGCTGAATCGTGAGCTCACCCATCTCTCGGAGATGAGCCGCTCTGGCAACCAAGTATCCGAGTTCATTTCCAACACCTTTTTAGGTGAGTCTGGTATATCAGCTTTCCCTTATAATATCTGCAAAGGGCTCAACACAAATATATTGGAATTACTAGTATTTGCTACAATTAAAACAATTAATGTATTTTAGAAATGGTTTTTATTTCACCAACATTGAAAACACCTTACTTTTATTTTTCTATTATTCTTATCTCCAGTCATTTCCAATCATTTCAAGATTTCTCAATTACTCAAAATGGTTGTCTTTTTATGTACACCAGCCTTTTACAAAGATAATTCTGGTGATCCAGCAAATAGTTTGAAATTGAACTGAACACTGCAACATTACTGCCACTTATTTTTTTACTAAGTTATTGCAGAATATATACTTAGAATTCCACCCTCACTTTTAAAGAAAATGATTGAAAGTATGAAGTTTTATCATGTTGAATCTTTAAGAACAATGAGGTCTGTGGGATGTTGTTTGTTTGTAATTAAATAAACAATCTGATATGCAGCAAACTAGAGAGAATATTGAAAGAAAGACTTTCACAAAAGTCATGAACATAATTGATTATTTTTCACTTTATTTGGAATTCTATTATGATAACTTTCCCTCTGGATTTTCCTCTTTTAATCTACATAATCCATAAATAGAGCACCCCTTATAGAATTCCACTCTTACCACTATCTTGTATGTTAATACAATCTTTCTCAAAACCTGAATGACTCCTCTTCTTTCCCCCTATGATTTTGGTAATTTCCAACATTTTTGCTTTAGTGCACAGAACTCCATCCCCTGATAGAGCCTGATAACTTTCATTCCATTGGTCATATAATAGGCAGGCAATCCAGTCTGTCAAGTTACCAAACAGACAACAAAGCTGAAAATCATCAGTGTAATGTTTTAGAGTTCAAGCTTGGAATGACCAAATCAGTTCTGTTCTAAACTGATCTTTTGACAGAAACTGTAAGTCCAGGCACTGTCTGCTGTTCAACTAAATGTAAATCATCATTTTGCACTATTTGAAGAAAAATAGTAGTTCTGACATTTTCCTGGTCAATATTCCTATTCTGACCAACACTACAAGGAACAAAAACCGATAATCTTGTCAGTTATTCATTTGCTAATTATGGATTCCTCCAACGTGAAATTGGATGCAGTCTTTGGTTGCCTATTAACTTCAAAAGCATAATCACTAAAAGCACTGTGGGATTGTTTGAGGACATGATTAGTTGTTGCATACATACACGTTCTATTTTATTCTAATCATGTTGCTGCCCTTAGAATAAGATTTGACTATTGTTAATGAACAAAATGTGACTGGCTCAAAACAATATTGATAGAGACCTGAAAATGTTTCCATAGGAAGCAGGCAAACTGGAAATACCAAAGGAATGAACTAAAATATTTATGTACATTTAAGAAGCAGGAGGAAACCCTTCAATAAGATCATGATTTGGAGATGCTGGTGTTGGACTGGGATGTACAAAGTTAAAAATCACACTATGCCAGGTTATAGTCCAATAGGTGTATTTGGAAACACTAGGTTTCGGAGCTCTGCTCCTTCATCAGTTGGTCATCAACTCCGAAAGCTAGTGCTTCCAAATATACCTGTTGGTCTATAACCTGGTGTTGTATGATTTTTAACAATAAGATCATAGCTGACAGATTACAACCTCAAATGCACATCCTGATAATCTTTCACTGCCTTGGTCACTAAGACTCTATACACCTCTACCTTCAAAATATGGAAGGAGTCTGCTTCCACCAACGTTCAGGAAGAGTTCCAAAACACACAGCCCTCTAAGGAAAAAAAAAAGTTGACTCATCTTTGTTTTAGATGGGCAACCCTTGATTTTTACACAGTGAATCCTAGTTCTTAATTCTTCTATAAGACAAAACATTCTGTCCACTTTCAACCTATCAAAACCCCTCCAGTTCTTACGTTATAACCCAGATACCTCTTACTACCCCAAACTCCAGGGGATACAAGCTTGTCCAACCATTCTGCATAAGGTAACGGGCCTTTCTGATATTAGTCGGCTAAATCTTCTTTGAAATACTTCCAATGGATTTATATCCCTTTTAAATAAGGTGACCAATGCTGTGCACAGCAAATGTGACTCATCAGTGCCCTGAATTAATGAAGTATAACCTCCCTACCTCAGTTTTCACTTTCTCTGTTAATAAATGATAATTCTCTTATCAGCTTACCGAATTACTTGTTGTACCTGCCTAACAGCATTTGTGATTCATACAGTCAGACACTTCACACTGCAGCTCAAGCATTTCATCTATCGCCCTTTCAATAGTGTGCCCTTACTTAATAGTACAAACCAGTATATTTAATACAGAAACAAAAATAGAAGTTGCTGGAAAAGCTCAGCAAGTCTGGCAACACCTGTGAAGAGAAATTGGAGTTGATGTTTCAGGTCTGGTGACCCTTCCTCAGAACTGATGGTAGCTAGGAAAATGTTGGTTTATATGCAGAAGGTAGGGTGGGAGGAGGGGAGAAGGCATAAACGATAGATGGGGATAGCGCCTAAAGAGAGAAAAGAGCAGTTGGACAGACAAACTAGTGGATAACGTTCTGGCTGGGAGGGTGAATAGTTATTAATGGAGACTGTTAGTGGCTAACAGTATGTAGTGTGTAATGGCAGACGATGTGATAACAAGGCCTGCTGTGTGGAATAGGGGGCTTAGGACATGGGAGAGTTCGGGCCCTAAAATTAATGAACTCAGTATTGAGTACAGAGGGTTGCAGGATCCTCAAGTGGAAAATGAGGTGTTGTTCCGTGGCCAGGAACATTGACAAGGGCAGAGTGGTAGCTGTAGTCTTTGTCGATTTCAGTAAGGTTGCATATGGTATGTTGTTCTGGAAGGTTAGATTGCATGGAATCTTGGGAGCTGGCAAATTGGATACACAGTTGGCTTGATGGTAGGATGCAGAGGGTAATAGTGGAAGGATGCTTGTCAGACTGGAGGCCTGTAACTAGTGGTGTGCCTCAGGGTCGGTGCTGGGCCCATTGCTTATTGTTATCTAGATCAATGATTTGGATGAGAATGTACAAGACATGATTAGTAAGTTTGCAGATGACACTAAAATGGGTGGTATCATGGACAATGAGGAAGGTTATCAGAAATTGCAACAGGACCTTGATCAGCTGGGGACGTGGGCCAGAAAAAGGAAAATGGAGTTTAATATAGCTAAGTGAGAGGTCTTATATTTTGGAAAGTCAAATCAAAGTAGGAGTTTCATGGTGAGTGGTAGGGCCTTGAGTCTAGTGGAACAGAGGGACCTTAGAGTTCAGGTGCACGGTGCTCTGAAAGTGAAGTCACATGTAGACAGGGCAGTGAAGAAGGCTTTTGGCACTCTGGCCTTCATTAGTCAAAGGCACTGAGTAGAGAAGTTGGGAAGTTATGTTGCAGTTGTACAGGATATTAATGAGGACACACTTGGAGTAATGTGTTCAGTTTTGATCAACTTGTTATAGGAAGGATGTTATTAAACTGGAAAGAGTGCAGAAGGAACTTACAAGGATTTTGCCAGGACTCAATAGTCAGAGGTTGGACAAGCGTGGTCATTTGTCTTTAGAGTGTAGGAGACTGAGGAGGAATCTTCTAGAAGTGTATAAGAACAGGAGCAGCATGGATAGCGTGGATGCACTCAGTCTTTTCCCCAGGGGAATCAGTTTAAGGTTAGAGGGGAAAGAATAAAAGGGAACCTGAAGGGCAATGTTTTTACACAACAGGTGGTACGCACATGGACTGAGCTGCCAGTGGAAGTGGTTGAGGCAGGTACATTAACAACATTTAAAAGGTATTTGGACAAATACATGGACAGTAAAGGTTTAGAAGTATATGGGCCAAGTTCAGGGAAATGGGGTTAGTGTAGATGGACATTTTAGTCAACATGGTCTAGTTTGGGCCAAAGGGTCTGTCTCTGTGCTGTAGGATCTATGACTCTGTCCTTTTCCTTTTTTTAAACTACTTTATCCTGAATTTGCCCACTGTGTTGTTCCATGCATCATCATGGTCGATGTACAGAGCAGCACCGAGATTTAGTGAAAAACTAGATTGTATTTATAAAACAACTTACCACATCAAGACACAAGCAGCAGAGTTTATATGTCCTCAGCTTTATCAAGGATAGAGTGAGGACAAAGTGCTTATTACATGTTAGTTCATTAAAGTTACTGCTACTTTTTAATCCTATGCAAAATTCACGATCAATTCTGAATTACATAAAGGCATCTTGGTCTCCAGACCATGCAACTCATATAATAATTCCAGAATAATGACAGCCAAGCAAGGAAAAAGAATTATATAGTATATAAACGTGTAGTTAAAAGGAACCAACATTGTAATATTCAGTTAAAACAGTGTGTGTATGTAGAATAGCGGGCTGGATCAAGGCAGGAATTTTGAATTGGGAAATCTTTCTACTCTACAAACTCATCCTCCACATGCAGGATTTTCACTCCAACTGATGTAAGGACGTGATTGAGTCAATTCAGCTATTTCTGGAAGCTCCTCAGGTCACTAATATTCCACTATCCCATATAGTTGCATCATTTTGTCATTAAAAGATTAATTTTGCCCTGGCCTTACTTTTCCTGAATCTGATAGCACATGCTGCAATGTTTTCCCACGGTAGCTTTCTGGTATTCAGTGATCATTCTTCATGTGTGAGTCTGGTTGGTAGGTGGTCAAGTTAGATGGCATCTGGTTGTACTCCACTCCTGACTGCATCTAACTTTCTTAAGTTCCCCATTGGGCAAGAGAATAAGGGAGTCATTGGTAGAGATCAAGAGCAGAAACATTCGCTGAATATTTGTCCCTTAATGCTGCATTTCGAGCTGTCTCCTTGGAAACCATCCAAAACATTCCCTTTAGTATGTGCTACTTTACTGTGTTGCATTATAGCCAAACAAAGGTCAGCTTAGTCATTGCAGGCAAGAAGTTCAAACCTATGGCACTCCTAATTCAGTGTCACACTAAACCATTTAGAACGACCTCTTTAAGATGTTATTGTTTTTTACTTACACTTCAAGCTTGTAATAGATTTGGGTTGAGTTTGTGGAGAGAGCAGGACAGGAGTACCACAGCCATGGTCAAAAGCCAGAGGCACCCCTGATTCGGTGAGTGGTGACGGCCAATGTGGTATTTTGCCAGCAGCAACCAATTAGGTGATGCCATTAGGATCGCCATCCAGTTAAGGATGGTAGCTCAACCCAAGAGTACTGGTGCAACCAAGACCCAGTATCTTAGCCATCCTGTAGTGCGACCACTATTGTTAAGATTGAATCTTCAGAAAAAGGGCACTTCATTGGTGTGGAACTTCCTGGTCGCCCTACAAAAAAGCAGGCCTTGCTTATGTGGGTTAACAAAATACTCTAAAATGGACACTGATTGGCTGACTGGTCAGGCAATTTACCAAACTTCTTGCCACAGATAATGTAGCATGGTGGTTCGACCTCGTCACACACCACCCCATCTACCCTACCTTCAAAAGCTTCCCTTCTCATTTCACCAACACTGCCTCCATGCTCATTGCCAAAGAACCCCAGAAAATTTCAGCCATTGTTTGAACTTAAATCCAGAAGTATTTAATTGCCATTCACGTCCTTCCAGTATTTTTTATTAATTCATAGAATGTGGGCATCACTGCCTGAGCCAACATTTATTTCCTGTCCCTCATTGCCCTTGAGAGGGTGGTGGTAAGCTGTTTCTTAAGCCACTGCCATCTGTCTGGCTTGGGAACTCCCACCATGGTGTTAGGGCGAGAGTTCAAAGATTTTAGTGTAATGTCACTGAAGAAGTCGCGATATATTTCCAAGTCAAGTTGGTAGTGGCTTTAGGCAGAATTTGCAGGCGTTGCTCTTGTTCTCCTAACCAGTAGTGGTTAGAGGATTGGAAGATGCTGTCTAAGGAGCCATGGTGACTCTGTATGAAGTTGTAAGACAATGAAGAAGTCAAATCCATTGGTGAAGGAATCACTCAAAATGATGCATAGAGTTTCATAAAACAGCAAAATCAGATTTTTAAAGCTGTCGACTTTAATATGTCATGAAAGGTGAAGAAGTGATACTTGCTTGAAGTTCAGCAGAAAGAAAAGTTACTTGGGATTTGAAACATTAAGTCTGTTTGTGTCTCCTGTGCTTTCTGTTTTTATTTCAGATCTTCAGCATTCGCAATATTTTGCTTTTGCTGGAAATCAGTTTTCCCTTGATTCAGTTATCAATTAATTAGTACATTATAGAATAAATGATTGGCACCTCACTAATAGGTTTCTGTTTGTGTTGTTTTGCTGTTTAATACCATTCATCTTTGGAATGTGAAATACTTAAATGACCCTGTGAAAGTGTGAGCCCCTTAATTTGAGTTTGTCTTCCTTTGATCATCCTATATCTATTTAATCCCTGTCAAATGCATCCAAAAGCTTCCTTTCTGATGTCTTTACTGACCAACATAACATCAATTAACTGGTTCAAAAAATATCTAGGGTGGCTGCTTCTAAATGTTACCAGGTGATATTTGTTATAAAATGCTAAATTTCATTCACAAAAGTGTAGTTTAGTTGTAAACTTTATTGAAATAAATTTCATCTATTCAAAATTGATATTACATAAAGCATATAATTCTGCTTCAGTATACAATGTGGCACACTGAGATCCCTCACTATACTTAAGTTTCAGCTAATTAAAATGCTTCATGTCAAATGTACAGCCTGAGAGATTTTAGACAGTTACTAACTCATCAATGCAGGGCATACACTAATATGGGAGGGCCGTAGAGAGTGAAGCATTGTGATGTGTATGTGAAGGCATTTGGCTAGAGGACAATTGATGAAATTCTACACCATCAAGAAATCAATGATTTGAAGAGAACTGCAATTTAGCAGAAAAGAAGAGGTTTTTCAAACATCTTGTAAAACTATCTAGCATTGGAAATTGGATATCAGAGGTGTTAACAATTTAGTGAAAATACAGTGAAAAGGTCTCGATGAAGTGTTATAATCTTATTAATAAAAAACCTGACTCTCAAGACAAAAAAATAAAAATTTGCCATGAAGCAAAATGAGACACTTATGAGCCCAAACCTAAATGTTGTGCATATGGATTTATACTGCTTCTTTAGCTGAAGTTCTGAATGTTCTTCTGCAAGCATCTCCACCTCTGACCTTACAATAGAAGGAAGATTATTGAAGCAGCTGAAGATTGTTGGGTCTACGACACTACGCTGAGAAGTGCCAGGACTGAGATGTAAGACCTCCAACAACCACATCCATCTTGCTTTTTGCTCAGTTTAATCCTAAAAAATGAACATCACAGTGCCAACCCTTTCCATCCCTTGCCAACATTTTCCTTTGCTTCCTTTAAAGGAGTTGACAGTTTCAGCACCAAGCCCCACTTTTCATATGTAAACCAAGATAATGAACTTCAAAAGGCCATATAACATGAAGCCCATCATAATCCAGCCTTATCCTACTCTTTGTGATGTCTCTACACATGCGATCAGGTATCTGTGAGCAGAAATTGTCGTTGAGTTCTTTCCTTTCGCCTACACCACTGAGGTCAGTTATATTACTGTCCCAATATGAGTCCTTGCTTAAATAAAAACAGAAAATGTTTAAATATGCAGCAGTGCTGGTGGCATCTATTGAGAGAGAGAACTAATTAATGTTTTGGGGCAATTGCCTTTTATTGTCACTGATGAACGGATATAAGCCTGAAGTATTAATTCAGTTTGTCTCTCCACGGATGCTGTCACACCTGTTTAGTATTTTCAACACTTTGTTTTACTGTAGCTTTCCACATCCATTCATAGCATTGTGCTTTTAAATTAATTTTGAGTCCTTGCCACATGTTTGTCCTTACTGAGATCAGCAATTTAGGAGACACCATGGGATCTTGTGATCTGTATTTCCCGTAGCCCTTTCAGAGTGCACAAATTACATTGTTCATGATTCCCAGTTTAAACGTAGTACAAAAACAATGAAGAATTTGCTTTGTTTAAGTATTCTTTCACTAAATGTTCACAGTGCAATGCAGTAATAATTTTTTGCAGCATTATCAGTATTTTCACAGACTCTTCTACTGTTTGCTTAATAACTGTAAGACCAATCTCTTATGCTCATAAGCCACAATGTGTACATAGATTAGTTTAGGTACCCACATACAATAGAAAAGAACAATCTCATAACTTAGTACCCTACCAGTAATACTAACACACAACAAATCAGCTTACATATAGTTTAAATTTAAATGCATCCCTCAAACTGCTGACAGATGGTTTACCAGACACAGATACTCCACCCGTATCGCCATCTCCTTGTTTCCATGGAAAACAAGATTTGGGAATTCTTGAACAAACTGAGAAATATTAACATCTGGATTTTTCTAAATCAGTCCTTCGTAAAAACAAACTGTGCTTTTGAGAGAGTTGTTTTGTGAATTTTCATCTGCTAATCATTAAGTTAAATACCACCCAGTTATAGCTTGGCAGGTTAGTGTTGTTAAATAATGAGTACGTATTTTTTTCTCTGCCATTTAATTTGTTGCCCGGTTCTCATATAAGCATTGTTTCATGTTGGAGCATACCTTTGGACTTGCAATTTCATTATGCATAGTCTGTTTATGGTGTTGTGGCTGAGGCTTGGTGCTACTGTAATTTAATTAATCCAAATGTAGGTTTGTAAGTGTGCTGGTTTGAAAGATGGAGTATTGCTAAGACAATGTCAGTGACCTTTCCTTTTGTCTGGAGTTAATTATTAAATTGTAAGCATTTCTGTAGACATGGTACTTTCTTTCAAAAATCATACTTTTGAGGCCTGGTTTTAGAATGAGTGGATTTTATGCACTGATCATAGCCTTTGTTTATTAATATGGTTCTGCAACTCAGCAAGGTAAATAATGGAGCCTTAAGATTTGTGAGTGTGTTCTGAAACATGACACTTATGCTTTTATTTTCCGGGAAACATCTGCAGCTGAGAAAGGAAGATATTTAGTTTCACCTTTGTCTTTGTGTATGGCAGCCCTGTGAAGGACATGGAAAAGGGTGGTATAGAATGGCAAAAAGTGAAGTAAGTTATCTAAGAGTGAAGAGTTGTTTTAGTCCCAGACCAAGGTGTTGGGTTAAAATCCTAAAGAGGATACTTAAAGTTGAGTATATTTCTGTAATTGTATGAAAGCTGCAGGAAGAAGGTATTTGCAATTCCAGCCTATCAATTGAAGTCACACATCGAAACTTATCGAGATGTTAGATACAGGAATGCTGGTGTGAGCACTGAATGAGTGGTATTTCGGATTCTGTACCAGTGATGTGTTTTGTTTCTTTTCAATTTATAAAGGTGTGTTTTTGGATAAATGATATTACACTTCTTTATCAATTAGTATCATAAGTGGATAGTTTTTGATTATTCTATATTGGTTTCATTTCTTTTACCAATACGTTACATTTCGTTGATTAAGTAAGATCTGCAGCATTGCATGCTCCCATTTCAACAAGAGGTCACTTTGTATTTCTTTTCGATCTGGCTTTAACAATTCATCAAACCAGAATCCTATCTAGGATCTAACTTGTCAGATAATAATATCAGCTGAGATCATAACACTTCATACAGTCCAATGATAATATGTACAAGAGAGAGGAAGAAAAACATCAATTAATGCCAGTTTGACATGATGTTTCCGAATAGTGCCTTTAGGATGTGCTGTTTAAATGTTCAACTTAATTGCTTTCTGTTGCAAGGGACTTTAATTAAGTTGAGCGGGATGGTGGATAGAGCCTATAAATTCTCTTGTATAAATCATTCTGGTTGATTAACTACCATGTAGTCCAAAAAACATCATGATCTGTCATGTAAGTAGTGGATGAAAAACAACAGTTGAGTATCACCGATTCAATGTGTCTGAAGCAAACTGAATATAATTTTTATACAGACTTGATTTATTCTGCATTATGGTTTTTAATATCTTACTTTAATAAATGAAATAGGTCTTCACAAGAATACTGAAAAAGCCATCAGAAGAGGAGATCCCAATTTAATTAATATGCTTGACGTATTACCTAATCTGCAAAATGCCATTCAGAATGCTATTACTGCCTGCTGTCACTTTGTTTTCCACTAAGAACTTAAGAATATAACAAGGGAGACAGGAGTAGGCAATTCAGCCCCTCAAGCTTATTTCACCATTTGATGTGAGCTTGACTAATATCAATTTGGCCTCAATTCAACTTTCTGGTATGCTCTCCATGTCCCTTCAACCCATTGCTGATCTGGCTATCTCCTACTCAATGTTCCAGCATGTACCAAACTCTGGGGCAATGAATTCCACAGATTCATCAGCCTTTGCAAAAAGAAATTTCTCCTGATCTCTATTTTAAGTCTGCTACCTCTTATCCTTAAGCTATGATCTCTCATTCGAGATTGCCACACATGACAAAACATCCTTTTAATGTTTACCTTGTCTATCCCCTTAACATCTATGTACTTTAATTAGGTTTTTCCTTGGCATTCTAAACTCCAGAGAGTATAGACCTAAACTACTCAATATTTCTTCATAAGACAAGCCCCTCATCTCTGTAATCAATCTAGTGAACCTGCTGTGAACTGCCTCCAATACAATTATATTCCTGCTCAAGAAAGGGGACCAAAATTGTTTGCAATACTCCAGTTGCACTCTCACTATTGCCTTGTGCACTTGAAGCACCAGTTCCTTAAATTTATATTCTATTCCTTTAGCAATAAATGCCAAATTACATGTGCCTTTCTTATTACATATGGTACATATTAGTTTTCTGCGATTCCTGAATGAGAACACCTGGATCCCTCTGTACTGAGCATTTCGACGTTTATTTACATTTTGAAAATAAGTTGCCTTTCTATTCCTCTGACCTCACAACTCTGTCAGATTTTGGCTCGTTCACCTAATCTATTTATATCCATTTATAAATTTCTTATTTCTTCATTGCAACTTACTTAAAATTAAGTTACATCTAAGATTATTCAGCTGTCAGTGAATTAAAACCTATTTTTAGAGGAGAAACTCCTGAAAAAAACACTGACACTTAGGATGATATCTTCACTATTAGCATTTGCTTGTTGAAGTCATCTATCACAGAAGAGGAGGAAAAGAACCTGGGCTGTATCTTGCTTTTTTTTGAATATGTCATGATGGAGTTTATTTTGAAGAGGTCCAGCATGTTTTCATCATATTTAACCAAATTCACCAGATTTACTATTGACCCCACCCAATAGGGTCTCCCTCATGGGGTTCTCAGCCCATTCTCCACTCACTGTTTTCAATACAACTCACCACTGCTGAATTGTCCTGGAGCAGGCCAACATCCCTGACGCCCACATAAACTTTAAAGGCCTGTTATGCACCCAGGTGAGCACAATTAGTTGGGTGCTATCTGGCCACTATTCTGTAGGTTCTGGTAAATTGGATGGTGCAAAGGCATGACGTCCTCTTCCCACAGGGTCAGCAAAGAAGGTGAGACATCAGACCATGCCAGCCTGACCAGTGCAATCTCAGTCATCTGGAGGAATGCTCAATAGTGTGGAAAGAAGGTCAATTACCTTCTCCACCCCACCAGCATAAGTGCCACCATCTTCTCCTTACATTCTCACATTTAATCTATCTCGGCTACTGGGCCCGCTTCCCATCAAAGCTCATGCTGTACATCTCTTACTGTTGTCTTCAACATCTTCCCTCGCTTGCTGTCTTACACCCTGACTCCTGACACTACAAACCCTGCAGGCCACCTGCGCAGCCTATTCACTTGCTCTGGACATCTCACCCACTTCACCAAAAGAAACAGCTGTGCCACTCATTTTCATCTCTCTTAACCAGGAAGTAAACAGCCACCAAAGAAGTCACAGTTAAGATGGTTGGTGTGCTGTCTGAAATTTGGTTCCTTAGCCCTTATATGAAGAAGACTCTGACTCTGACCAGTGTGAGTGGCTAACTCACCATGTCCCAAGCCCCTGGACTGGCATCTGAGGCTGCCCTTGACTTACTGTGATGTGAACCCCTGACCAAAAGCTTTCTCCCATGACTGAGAATTATTGACAACAATGACAAGCTTCCTGGCTTTTTGTCTGTTCAAAATGGCACAGCAACTTAGCAATACTATTAACTTTGTATCTTTGGCTGAGGAGAAAGGTGCAGAAAGTTGAGGCTAGGCAAGACAGAGATGCTATGAGCGTCCAGGTATTCTCAAAGTAAGTGAGCAGAACATATAACTTTGAGAGTGTGGTGCTGGAAAAGCACAGCAGGTCAGGCAGCATCCAAGGAGCAGGAAAATTGATATTTCAGGCATAAGCCACTCATCATGAGTGAGGCTTGTTGGTGGGGCGCTGAGAGGTAAATGGGGGTGGCGGGTGAGTCTGTTGGGGAGGGAACTGAGAATGCAATAGGTGGATGAAGGTGATACATCAGAAAAGAGGGTGGAGCGGATAGATGGGAAAAACAATGGACAGGTCAAGAGGGCGGTGCCGAGTTGGAGGCTTGGGACTGGGATAAGGTAGGCAGGGGGAGAGGAAATGAAGAAAATGGTGAAATCCACATTAATCCATGTGGTTGCATGGTCCCAAGACGGACAATGAGGTGTTCTTCCTCCAGGTATTGGGTGGTTAGGATTTGGCAAGGGAGGAGGCCCAGGACCTGCGTGTCCTTGAAGGAGTGGGAGGGAGAGTTGAAGTGTTCAGCCATGGAGTGGTGGGGTTGGTTGGTAGGTGTCCCAGAGATGTTCTCTGAAACGATCTGAAATCGTAGAGGACACTACATCGAGTGCAATGGTTATTGTAAATAACATAGCAAAGATAAGTGGGAAAACGGAGGACTGGGAAGCTTTTACAGAACAACAGAGGATTACTAAGAAGGAAATACACAGAGAAAAAATAAGGTACGAAGGTAAACTGGCCAAAAATATAAAGGAGGATAGTAAAAGCTTTTTTAGGTGTGTGAAAGGCAAAAAAATGGTTAAGACTAAAACTGGGCCCTTGAAGACAGAAACAGGGGAATATATTACGGGGAACAAAGAAATTGCAGAAGAAATGAATTGGTACCTCAGATCTCTGTTCACTGGGGAAGACACAAGCAATCTCCCTGAGGTAACAGTGGCTGAAGGACCTGAACTGAAGGGAATTTATATTTGCCAGGAATTGGGTTGGAGAGACTGTTAGGTCTGAAGGTTAATAAGTCCCCAGGGCCTGATGGTCTACATCCCAGGGTACTGAAGGAGGTGGCTCGAGAAATCGTGGATGCGTTGTTGATTATTTTCCAGAGTTCGATAGATTCTGGATCAGTTCCTGCGGATTGGAGGGTGGCTAATGTTGTACCACTTTTTAAGAAAGGTGGGAGAGAGAAAGCAGGAAATTATAGACCAGTTAGTCTGACCTCAGTGGTGGGTAAGATGCTGGAGTCTATTATAAAGGATAAAATTACAACACATCTGGATAGTAGTAACAGGATAAGATTTATTAAGGGGAAATCATGCTTGACTAATCTTCTGGAATTTTTTTGAGGATGTAACTCTGAAGATGGACGAGGGAGATCTAGTAGATGTAGTGTACCTGGACTTTCAGAAAGCTTTTGATAAAGTCCCATATAGGAGGTTAGTGAGCAAAATTAGGGTGCATGGTATTGGGGACAAAGTACTAACTTGGATAGAAAGTTGGTTGGCTGACAGGAAACAAAGAGTAGTGATAAACGGCTCCATTTCACAATAGCAGGCAGTGACCAGTGGGGTACCGCAGGGATCAGTGCTGGGACCGCAGCTTTTTGCAATATATATTAATGATCTAGAAGATGGTATTAGTAATAACATTAGCAAATTTGTTGATGATACAAAGCTGGTGGCAGGGTGAAATGTGAGGAGGATGTTAGGAGATGACAGGGTGACCTAGACAAGTTAGGTGAGTGGTCAGATGCATGGCAGATGCAGTTGGTGGCAAGAACAGGAAGGCAGATTACTACCTAAATGGAATCAACTTAGGTAAAGGGCAGTACAAAGAGATCTGGGTGTTCTTGTACACCAGTCAATGAAGGTAAGCATGCAGGTACAGCAGGTAGTGAAGAAGGCTAATACCATACTGGCCTTCATAACAAGAGGGATTGAGTATAGACGCAAAAAGGTTCTTCTGCAGCTGTACAGGGCCCTGGTGAGACCACACCTGGAGTACTGTGTGCAGTTCTGGTCTCCAAATTTGAGGAAAGACATTCTGGCTATTGAGGGAGTACAGCGTAGGTTCACGAGGTCAATTCCTGGAATGGCGGGACTACCTTACGCTGAAAGACTGGAGCGACTGGGCTTGTATACCCTTGAGTTTAGAAGACCTGAGAGGGGATCTGATTGAGACATATAAGATTATTAAAGGATTAGACACTCTGGAGACAGGAAACATGTTTCCGCTGATGGATGAGTGCCAAACCAGAGGACACAGCTTAAAAATACGGGGTAGACCATTTAGGACAGAAATGAGGAGAAACCTCTTCCCCCAGAGAGTGGTGGCTGTGTGGAATGCTCTGCTCCAAAGGGCAGTGGAGGCCCAGTCTCTGGATTCATTTAAGAAAGAGTTGGATAGAGCTCTCCAGGATAGTGGAATCAAGGGTTATGGAGATAAGGCAGGAACAGGATACTGATTAAGGATGATCAGCCATGATTATATTGAATGGTGGTCCAGGCTCGAAGGGCAGAATGGCCTACTCCTGCATCTATTGTCTATTAGTGGAGATCCAGCTAAATTTCTGTTGGATGTGGAAGGATTCTTTGGGGCCTTGGACGGAGGTGAGAGGACAGTAGAAGGTGCTGGTTGGGGGGTGGGGGCGGGGTGTTGTGGATCTGCCAAGGGAGTTGCGGAGGGAATGGTCTCTCCTCAAACACTGGTGGGGTGGGGAGGGGAATACATCCCGAGTGGTGGGGTTTGTTTGTAGGTAGCGGAAGATGATGTGGTGTATACGGAGGTTGGTGGCATGGAAGGTGAGGAGCAAGGGGTTTACGGAGCACCACACTTTTGACTCTGATCTCCACATCTGCAGTCCTCACTTTCTCCTAGAACAGAACTTTTCATGTTGGAAGGCCGCATTGTGTTAGTTGTAATCTAATAAGGCTGCATCCAAGACTTACCAATAGCCCTTATGATTTACCAATATTTTAATTGTGGCGGTCAGTGTGTGAGGATTATTTCGTTGAATTTTCTTTTACTCTCTGGTATTTTAAATACATTCATTTTAAGATTAAAATAAAAATAAAGGATGAAAAAAACATATTAATAAAAAATAAAAGATTTGTTCTGCAAAATTTGGATTCGTTCTAAAGACCACACACGATGGCCTGGGGGCCACATGCAGCCTTAAGGCCGTAGGTTTCCCACCCCTGTCCTAGAACATATAGCTGCCATTGAGCTCTGAGGCGCAGCACTAAGTGCAGAAGTTGTTTAGAGATGATCCATATGGATTCTTAGAGGCAGGCTGGCTGCCAGCTGGCTTTGGTTTTGGGGTGTAAATGGCCAATGCTCACTAAGCGTGCCCTGAGGTGTTGGTGCCTGGTGTCGAACATGGACCACCTTTGGAACAAGCAGTGAGCTGAAGTCACCAGATACCGGCTTTACTGTCCTGAAGAGAGTTCAACAAGATAAGAACTTGCATATTAATAAGGTCATTAACAAGTAGAAGTGACAGAAATTCACCAAAGCTACTTAGACAGCACCTTCCAAAACCACAGCCATTCTATTTAGAAGGACAAGAGTAACAAATACCTGGAAAAAACCACCACCTCCAAGTTCCCCTTCAAAGCACTCCCCATTCTGACTTCAATGTTACTGGGTCAAAATTGTGGAATTTCCTCCCTCAGGGTTTTGTGGATTAACCTATAGAGCAGGATTGCAACAGTTCAAAAAGGCATTCTGGATTAGTGGTGCTGGAAGAGCACAGCAGTTCAGGCAGCATCCAAGGAGCTTCAAAATCGACGTTTCGGGCAAAAGCCCTTCATCAGGAATCTGGTTTCCAGCATCTGCAGTCATTGTTTTTACCTAGTTCAAAAAGGCAGCTCACCAGCACCACCTGAAGGGCAGGCAATAACTGCTGGCCAAGCCAGTGCTGCCCGCGTGAGACAAGTGAATAAAAAAAACCTCCCCCTTACTGCAATTGTGAAAATCTTGCCTCAACACCCAGCAGTTGCTTCTGAGTTGTTCCTAATATCAAGGTGGGCCTCACTGGACGATTTGTCCTGTTCTGCACTGCCTCACCAGAGCCCATGATGTTCAGACCTCTATCACCCAATTTCATTTAAAATGGGCTCTTACCAAGAAACGTGATTTTTGAAAAATAATGTTGCATAAATTAAGAGAAGTAGTTTGTAAAAAAGTTGTATTATCAATTTTATGGAAACATCCTTCATTTTTTAAAACCTTCTGAGGATGCTTATCAGGCAAAAATACAGTTGAATAAATCCAGATTCTATAAACTAAGTTCTTGGAGTGGCTTATTCTATTAAAAATTAGCCCAATTACCAACTAATCCATTTTGCAGGAGCAGGCTGGCTTTAGACCCAAACACATTTGTGGTGAACAAATCATGATAATTACCGCAAACAACTGGAGTTACTTGCATAAAGTTCTATGATACCATGTGGAAACATGGACTGATGCCCAAGTTGTCCCTTTTGTTCCATGAACTAATCCACTCCAGCATGTGGATATTTCTAAATGACAAGAAGACAGGATCAGCACTTTGCAAATGCTCAACAATATTTTTAAGCAGGGCTATGCCCTGACACTGGCACTTTTTAAAAGTTCTATATAAGCAGTGTGCCCATCATATCATCATTGAAGATTTATTTACACTGATGATATTGCCTTGGCAACTCAAGAAAAGCAATTCCAGGTTATGGACTTGTCAAAAATGACTGAATATTTCTATAAGTGAAATCTGCAGCTAATCGCAACTAAGTCCATCATCCCTGCCTTATACTTTGAAAATTACAGTGCACATAACACCATAAATGTCACCTTCTGTGGAGAAAGAGCAGCATGATGCAACTTCACCTGTCTTGAGTAATCCTTCCTCTATAATTTAACATCATTACATCTAAAAGAATGGCTAAAACACTAAAGCATGAGTGAACATCTTCTGTCTTAACTGTGGTCTCCTTGACAGCTCAGTACTGTGTTCTTGTATCTGCCTCCAGTTGTCACTAAACTCAGTAAGGTTAATCTGTAAAACTCAGAGCAGTTATAATTCAATGGTTACCAGTTCTCTCAAATATGGCTCTTCCATCCATTTGTCCATCCATCAATAGCATTACTCAGAAGAAACATTCATATCAGCAGCATCTTGGACCTCCACGTCCACTTCAAAACACTAATTCACTACATGGACCTACAAAGCTTCCTCTGGACATGACTTGAACATCTTCTCTTCATAACATAAAACTCCCAAATAACAACAATCACACTTCAAATTCGCCCGGAGCATGTGGATAATTCACTCTAGAATAGGGACTTGACATGGCTGATGTGATCTCCTGATATACAATGGCATTGTAAAATATAACCTGGTTGTGACTGCGAAGACCATGAACAAATGTTGGAGCTCATAATAGCAGCTTTCCACCAAATCAAGTTTAAGGGGAATACTATTCTCCAATTACGGGCATTGAACTGGTTTGGAAACTTGTCATTATAACTGTGTTGACAACATTTGCTGTTAAAAGCATACAGAAGAGATAGTGTCAGTTATACTTCAGTACCTTACTTGATGGGCTATAAGTGATATTGTGACCTTGCTGCATCCTGCTCTTGCCTAATACTCACTCTCAATATATTTTCAAACCAGGTTCACTAGTAAATGAGCAGGAGTAGCAATTTTCGCCATCTGCTTTTTACCCAATTTAATACTGATACTGCCCTGTCTGAGAGCACAAAAGCCATCAGGTGGAAATAGTGGGCGGCCTGTGAAGCCCACTAACACTAATAGTTTGCTCTAAGTGCAGACTGACTATAAGAAAAAGGTTTTCTAAAAAGAATTTTTCATTTGGACTGTCACCCAAAAAAATTGTTTTAGAAGAAAAGGTAAGGTTCACATTTATGATATGGCTTCCGTGATCTCAGAACAGACCAAAGCACTTCATAGTCACCCAAATAACTTTGACATATAATCATTGTTGTCATGTGGAAAACAAGGCAGCTAATTACACATGTCAAGGCCCCATAGACAGCAATGATATAACAATGATAACTGCCAATAACCTATTCTTATAATGTTGAATAATGTTGACTTTAGTTAAGATGTATATGTTCCATTGTGATTCCTGTGGTATTAATGTGGGTGTTCTGATAGAATTAGCTTTGGAACTATAGAATGCTTCTCCAGCAGAGAGAGAAACTAAGATATGTAAATTTTCTTATTTTATCCATTCTGATTCTAAATCCACTTCATATTTTTGTTCTCAGTGCAGTTTGCAAATTTCTCTACGTTTACTGTCTCACCTCTTACGTTACTCGTCTCTTCTGAAAGAAAACTTGGTGTTATTAATCTTATGTTCAAAAACAATTTTTTGAATTCCTAATTGAATCCAATACGTCTAATTCTCTATTCTGTAGATAAACAGAATGATGTGGAGATGCCCTCCCCCACACAGAAGGACAGAGACAAGAAGAAAAAGCAGCAACTCATGACACAAATCAGTGGAGTGAAAAAATTGAAGCACAGTACTAGTCTCACGCATTCCAGCATCCCCCGATTTGCTGTTAAAACTGACCTGGAAGACCATCTTTCCAAGGTACAGAAATCTCCATTGGTAACTTTGCCGTATCAAGCCAGACATTCTAGCAGCTAGAGCATTTCCACCAATCAGTGATATGATGGCTGTACAGTGACCCAAAACCCTACCCCATTAGTCCTTTGGATAACAGAATTTTCTTAGTTTCAGGTTTAAAATTAACAATTGATTTAGCATGAACTTCTGTTTGCAGAAGAGAGTTTTCACATTTTATTCCCTAACTAAGCTACTGAGAGGACTGGCTCTAATAATTTAGTCCATACTCCCAGGGTTAGATTCCCTAACCAACATCAATAGTTCCTTTCTACTCAACCTATCAATTTCCCTTAGTTTATTCAAAATTTTGAACCAGTCCATCTGTTAAATTTGTAAATTCAAAGAAAGCAACACTATTTTCTGTACCGTTGCCTTGCAATTTAATACTTGGAGTGTAGGTCTGACGAATAAATCTAAAATGCATTGCTGTACACTATCACTAGATCCTTACTAAGGTGTGATACCCAGGATTGACTGCAGTACTCCAGAGGGGTTAAAATCAATTCAAGGCAGGCATCCTTGCAAGACTGCTGTGCTCTTCCAGCACCACTAATGCAGTACTCCAGATGTGATCTAACCATCTTATAACTGTATCATGCCTTCTAATTTCTTCTGTTCTAATGTCCAAGACATGAAGGCTGGCATTCTATTAGACTTGATCATTTTTGTTTCTATCAAAGGCATTTTGATAAATCTATACACGTGGACCTCTAAGTCTCCTTTCAAACCACCAGCCCTTCATAGTTTTTCATTATTTAGAATGTACTCAAAGTTGATGACCTCAGAATTGCTTAAATTGAAATCTATTTGCTATACTTAAGCCAGTTTTCTTAATATATCAATGTTTTTTTAGAATTCTGTCCTTCCATCTACACTGTTGTTGAAATGCCATCTATTTTAGCAACATCAGTGAATTTCAATTTGCAGCCCTTTTCTAAGTCATTTTCTTTCTAGTATTTATAAGCAGGTTTTCTTCTATTTTTATATTTCTTCTCTGACTCACGTATGGGTAGCAAAAATGTTCCACTAGTGTGCCTGGCCCAAGTGACCAATCTTCAGTTGACAGTCAGGAAGCAGGTATCAGCATGCCGGTCCAAATAGCAGCTATCGACAGTAACAGTCAGGAGTGGGAATCTTGGCTGAAATATCTTTCTTTCTTTCTAATTCAATGTTCTGAAATTAGCGATAATTGCCTTAGCAACATGTTATTTCAGATTAGTTGTGTTAATAAAGAGTAAAACAGGTCTGCTTGGCTCAATTTCACATTGATTAATGCTTTTACTAACAATTGACAAAGAAGCAAATGGGCTATTTCACAAAATCTCACAACTTACGCATCAGAATATCTGCATGAGCAACAACCAAAGTATAAGATAACATATTTATTTCAGAAAAGTTGGGAAACCTACCCACCACTATTAGACTTGTGATATCAGTCCAGACATATCTTGAATTAAACTGATCCAGTTAAACTGTTTATTTCCAGTACAGTCTGAAAATCTCTTTCAACCTTTACTCATCAACCCTTGAAGTTAAAATTCAAACTCAGCATAAAGAGAGGGGGGAGGGGGGAGGGGGGGGGGGGGGGGGGGGAAGGCCAACAGACATTGATGACTCATCAATTGTAAAATTAAGAACATGATAATACACATTTCTTGCATCTAATTTGTGTTTTTAAAGTATCTATTTTATCCAGAATGAGAATGGACAGGGCTGCGGTTTTGAGATTACAATGAAATAGATATGTAGTGGAAAAGATATTTTCTCAGAAGTATTAAAATGGGAGTGGGTGGGAGGTAGGTGTCAGTATGTGTTGGACAATTTGATAAGGAAGTACAGAAGTATCCATAAGGACAAGGAAGTCCTATAATTCAGCTTCTGATTGGTATGAATTATGTAACTGTAGTTAGATTAGCAACAAGAGTGCTGCAGTTGACCTCAGCATTTGGCCAGAAAAAGGAAAAAAATCAGGGTTCCCACTAAAATTCCTTATCTATCATGGCCTGCTGTAAAGTGTACACATTATGTGAACAAAGGATTCAGCTTGTCTGCTTATTGCCAACCAGTCGATATTCAGAATCTGTACTCCTACATGACAAGACTAAAGTACGTAGTACATCACCTCAAAATAATACTTCCACAAAAATATAATTTGTGTATTGAAATGTATTAGATGAAACAATTTTAAGGTGTAATATTTCAATATGAAGTTTAATAAATATTTTATGCATTCATTAGTAATTGCTCTATTTCATGTTGACTTTACAGGAGTTGGATGACCTGAATAAGTGGGGCCTTAACATATTTAAAGTGGCAGAGTTTTCAAACAACAGACCGCTCACGTGCATTATGTACAGTATCTTCCAGGTTAGTGGGGTCAAAGGGGCTAAAAGATACTAACTATTTTTTGCATACTTGCCATCAACTTTAGGATATGACATATTATTGCACTTGTAACAAAACATGTGACAATTATCTGCACCAGAAAAATATTGTTGACTTCCAGCAAGAATAAATTTTATTTTATACCAGCTTTTCGTTCAAGTGTGTGCTTTCTACACATATCTAAAAGTTTGCATTTTGTTGCTAACTTTCAACAGGAAAGAGATTTACTGAAGACATTTAGGATCCCTCTGGACACATTTGTAACGTATATCATGACACTGGAGGACCACTACCATGGGGATGTTGCCTATCATAACAGCTTGCATGCTGCTGATGTTACACAATCTACACACATTCTTCTTTCTACCCCGGCATTAGACGTAAGTACACCTTAAAGACCAAGAGTGAATACATAACCACACGGGTTCTTTCATAACTTTATGTAATTCTTAAATGTTCAGGTGAGATTATTGACCTAATTGCACAATTTGAAAAAGAGCAGAGTCCTTCAAGTGCCTTGACCAACAATCGTTCTTGAATTAACATCAAAATAGATTAATTCATCATGAGCTCTCAGAACAATAGTGAATACATTTCAAAAGTATTTAATTAGCTTTGCAACACTTTGGGATGAAGGATCTGAAAGTGCTTTATAAATACATGTTTTATTGTTTACATTTTGTTCATGTCCTAAATTGTTCTTTTAAAAATTAGACATGCTTCAATTGCATTATCTAATGTCACTTTTCGTATCAGAAATACATACTTTGAGTTGAAAGGGTGTATGATTGTTTTAATCCTTTCTTGTCAAAGGAGAATTCAAGGAGCAACAGTCTGACAGTATAACTGTCACGGGAATATCATACACAACTGTTGAAATTATATTTCCCTGATCTAGTGATGGATTTATCTTCTGGATTGACTTGAAACTTTAACATTAATATTACCTGGCAACTGTATTTTCTGTGTTTTAATTCTGATTTCTGGCATCTACCATACTTTGCTTTTGCATGGATTTAATTTTTGTTCCCCTCCAATGTAAGTGATTGATTTACAGGAATCATTAGTTAGCAATCAGAATGCAGTCCTTAATTACTTTCTCTCCCTCCCATCCCTATCTATATAGCTCAGGAATATTGACTTAGAAATGCCGAAGAGCAGATAGTCATTGCAGCAGTGTTGATTGGAACTGCATGTTGGGACCATGCAAAAACCCCAACACAGTTGACACCACGGAAATTGCCCAGGAAAATGAAGTTTCTCTCTGTCTGGAACCCTCCAAAACAACTCTTTAGAGTTGAATATTTTGGAGGACCCTGACTCAGTTAAGCTAATAGTATTTCAGAGTAAGCTTAGAAGACTAAAGACCAGCACTAACACCTGGGTAACTATTCAGCTGAATTCCTAACTCACCACTGAATTCTCCCAACCCTGACACCATTATTATACCAGATTCCAACCAACCTGCCAAACAAGTGGCATCCTTAAATCACTCATCCACCTAACACCTAACTTCTCCATCCACCTAGCATCCTTCCAGAGCACTCATCCTAACTGATACTGGACGTACACTGTAGATAGCACAGTTGCTGTTGCACCTTTAAACCATAGAACTTGTGCATTTGGGCAGGCAAAACAAGGTAAGGGAATATACAATGAATGGTGGGACTCTGGAAAGAACTGAGTTTCAGAGGGTACATGGTGCAAATGTTCATTGGTCCCTTAAGGTAGCAGTCTAGGTAGGTAAAGTGGTTAAGAAAGCACATGGGACACTTGCCTTTATTAGCCGAGGCATAGCGTTTGACAGCAGGAATGTGATGCTGGAACTGCATAAAATATTAGTTATGCCACAGCTGAAGTACTGTGTGCAGCTCTGGAATCCACATTATAGGAAGAATCTGATTGCGCTGGAGAGCGTGCAGAAATGATTGACCAGGATATTGCCTCGGCTGAAAAGTTTTACTTATGACGAGAGATTGGAGAGACTGGGGTTGTTTTCCTTGAATCAGAGGTGAATGCGGGGGACAAGATTTAGATGTATAAAATTATGAGGGGCTCAGACAGGGTGGAAAGAAAGGAACATTTCCCCTTGGTGGAGGGATCAGTGACTGGGGCATAAATTTAAGGTAAGGGAAGGAGGGTTAAAAGGGTTGTGAGGAATTTTGTTTTCACCCAGAGGGTGGTCGGAATAAGGGTGTGGAGGCAGAAGCTTTAACATTTGAAAAGTATTTAGATATATACCTATGATGCTAAGGCATACATGGTTATGAGCTAAGTGCTGGAAAATGGAATTAGAATAGTTAGGTGATTGCTTTTGACTGGTGGATTTGATGTGCTGAGCATCCTTTTCTGTGCCATAGACCTCCATGAGAAGACAGCAGACTTGCTGTTGACATAGGGAGTGCAGTTTCCACTCTGATCCTCTCCACTGCTGGCTACAGTCTTACCTGGATTGGTCTCCAGTGTTTCCTAACAGAAGGCTCCTGACCACAAAATTCCAGGGTTGAACTGACCAAAGCTGTGTATTTTTAGTCAAAACAAGCTAAATGTAGTTTTCCCACCACTGACCTACCAAATTCAATACTTAATAAGGGTAGAACCTGAAACATTCCAGGACTCAGGCATCCAGTCTCTTAAATAGAGACTGTCCCCAATTAGTAAGGAAATCCTTTGTAGATGGATTTAGTCTAGTGAATTCATTTTCCTTCAGCTAATAAAGACAGTGTAGAGATAGTCACCAGTATTATACAGGGGCTCAGGTTTGTTTATCCAAAACAAGGAAATGTCAAACATTTATGCATGAATTCTCATGACCGAGGATGCTGTAACAAATGGTTGTGTGTCCCTGGGCACGTTCACATTTGTTTGATGTTTCTCTTTTACAGGCAGTGTTCACGGACCTCGAGATTCTTGCTGCAATTTTTGCAGCTGCAATCCATGATGTGGATCATCCTGGTGTCTCCAATCAATTTTTAATTAACACCAGTAAGTATACAAGTACAAGAAATGTGATGGATGAGCACTAATTTTGTAACTAATTTAAATATCCCATTGTTTATTTTGCATTCATTTTAAATTTTATGCATTTTCTAACTGTTTTTCAAAATGATTCAGTAACAGCAATCCTGCTGGTGAGCCACACGTTTCTAGATTAAAATCCCACTCCAGGACTTGAGCACAAAAATCAAGGCTGAGAGAGACTCAGTACTGAAGGAGCGCTACACAGTGCGTCCTGTATGCATTGTATATCAGCACCTTGTGGAGAGAAGTGAATTAGAGCATGGAAAATAATTACGTTTTGTTCCATTTATCATGTACTGTATGTTCACAAATTCTGTGAAGTCAAAAAAAAATCACTTGTATAACAACAAATGGAATTCATTCTTACGGAGAACTGCCACTTGTTATTTATACCAGTGTAGAAATTTGGGACAGCGCTTTGGATCAGAAAGGCATTTCTTAAATTTCTTTATCCAGAAAATGTAAATAGTCAATGGGCTACATTTCAGTAGAAGCTCAGCTTTGTCAAGTTGACATTAAGCGCACGCAAGCCTTCATTTTGAATAATGGAGGGCTGTTTGTTTCTTCTGTCCTTAACTCTCGATCGGTGAATCTAATTTCTGCATCACTGTTGCTGCCCGCTTGACATCAGCTGTTTTAGCACAGAACAAATAATAAACATGGGGCTTCCTTTGTCTCTGTTGCCAAGTTATTATTGAAATATCATACTGACTTTTGAGAAAGCAAACTTTTATTTTGAAAGCATATCCTATTTTCCAGTTACATAGAGCAATGCTGGTCTTGGCCTTGCTCAGTTGTTTGAAAGATTTTAACTTTAAATATCACTACGTTGCTACATTGTATGAATAGCTATCATATATAGCTTATCATATAAGGTCTTGCTACATTTATAATTTTTTGAACAATCTTTGAAATATGTCATATTTGTAGCAATGTAGATGGGAAATCTTTGAACTTCTAGTTTGGACTTGACAACTTGCCCTCGAACTAATGAGGAAAGTAAAAGACATGGAATGAGCAAAGTTCATTGAGTTATATCACAAACTGTGCATAATCTTTCCATCATGGTTACCATTACAACATATTCTTTTAAATAGAGCATCACTGTATATAGAATTGTATGTTTTTGTTTAATGTGATTAAAAGTATAAGAAAAAGATAAAGTTGGGAAAATTATGAAACTCATTAACCTCCAGAACATTGTTGATTTCTGAAAGATCTTTAATTGGAATTATTTATGTGCCATGCCTACATGGATTTTGCAGTAATTGTGTTTGTGCATTATTGTTTCTGTATTCTAATTTCTCTGTTTTAACACCTGCTGGATGCAATGACTCATCTTGTGTAGGTGGATTGAGCAATTAAAATGAGAATCCCAAGTTAGAACTAAGTGGGCTCAATTTATAAAGGAATCTGTGAAGTTTAATCTTTATAGTTAAATTGTTTGCTTTAATCCAGTACTAAATAAGAATCATTCAAGCAGTATTTTTAATAAATAACATTTTCTTTCATCCCTGGTAAATTACACACAAATGCAAGGGAATTTCAACCCCCACATCGCTTGCCAAACCATTACCATCACCCTTATGATGCTGATATTAAAAGTCGGTCAGAATATTGAGTACAGGAGTTGGGAGGTCATGTTGCAGCTGTACAGGACATTGATTAGGCCACTTTTGGAATATTGCGTGCAATTCTTGTTTCTTTCCTATTGGAAGGATGTTGTGAAACTTGGAAGGGCTCACAAAAGATTTACAAGCATGTTGCCAGGGTTGGAGGATTTGAGCTATAGGGAGTGGTTGAATAAGCTGGGGCTGTTTTTCCTGGAGCGTCAGAGGCTGTGAGGTGAGCTTATAGAGGTTTATAAAATCATGAGGGGCATGGATAGGATAAATAGACAAAGTCTCTTCCCTGGGGTGAAGGAGTCCAGAACTAGAGGGCATAGGGTTAGGATGTTCAACTTCCTGCATTCTAGTGAAAACAAACCCAGTCTATCCAACCTTTTCTTAGCTAAAAACACCCTATACAAGGCAACATCTTGGAAACCCTTCTCTCTGCCCTCTCCAAACAATGCACATTCTTCGGGTAGTGTGGTGACCACAACTGTATGCCATATTCCACAGGGAGAGTTGAGTTTAGTTTCTTACCAAAGCTTTGAAGTGAGTGCTTAGAGTCTTCAAGTGAGAAAAAACTTTTGAAGATCTCAATTGGAATACCATTTTGGGGACTGCCTATGATTTTGCTTTTCATTAGTTTGACTGCTTTTTGCAGCTCCCCTATCAATGGTGGTTCACCTATGGATTCTATTTCAGGATACTAGGAATAGCCTGGAGAGAAACAGCAGTCATGTGAATTTATGCTGGGGGTGTTTTAAAATATTCTTTCCAGCATTATCAAATGATAATTTTATGATTAACAAGAGAAAGGCGATTTTCTTCCATTGAACTTGGTCTAAATTAGACCTAATTGCCTTCAAATAAAACTGTGCATGTCCAGAGGTCAGCATATTGTTGGAACCCTCAGGTTTTCGCTTCTTCCCACATCTCCTTTACCTTCAATCATTGTCTTCAGGCTGTCAGCCTTGAGCTATTGAAATGCTGCCGCCTTTATTTGCCGCCTTGAGTTGTTACACCAGGCAATGAAGGCTGCTAATTTATGTTCAAAAAGGCCACATATTTCAGCATTGACTTTTTTTTCAAAGAAGTCTTTCTATCAACGATATTGAACCTAATTGTCTGGATGCAAGTGTCTAGTACAGCTAATTTAATCTGATCCCACGTTTCTGGAATTAAGTTTGTGTCAACATTTTCTAGATTGGCTGTGAGCTTCACTAGACACTTGTTTCTTTGGTCATGCTCCTTTGGGCTGAGACAGTGATCTGTACTCTTTCTTTGACTTTTGGGGTGTTGCAATTTCTTGGTGTTGGTTGGATGTTTATCAACATTCAAATATGTCGGCAGGAAAATGCCATTTGTTTTACTCACCTTGGTTTTCCCAATAGTTTGACACAGGAACGTGAGTTATGGCTGACTCCTCTATTAAAGTTGGTCAGAGGATGATTTTTTAATCATCTTTTGGAATGCAGTGAATACCTCATAAAGGTCAAAGTAGACCTTTTCCTTAACATGGTTGTCAGTTGAACGTAGCACACAAGCACTGAAGGTGGCTGTATATTGGCTATGTCTAAGCTGTTGGTAAAGTTCATGTGTCTTTAGTTGAGGATTTCTGGTATGGTGAGCCATGCACCTGAACTGAAATGCTGAATAAAGTGATCACTCCCATGGTTCTGGTAATGTTGCTTTATAGCTGGGGCTATAGAAGCCTTTACAATGATATTGATTTCTGCTTTTTCCTCTGACTCCATTGAGAAGAACCACTCGTAAATACAGTAGCTGGGGGAGGGGCAGCATTGTATCTGCGTCACTCCATCAGTAATGTAACATGCCAGTACACTCTATTGATCCTTTCAAAAAAATGTTACCCTAGTTCACATCAGATCAACAACAGATGGGGCTTTTCAACTTCTTTTCATCATGTACACTTATTTTTCTTTTACTTGTTATTTCAGATTCTGAGTTAGCACTGATGTACAATGATGAGTCTGTGTTAGAAAATCACCATCTGGCTGTGGGTTTTAAACTTCTGCAGGAAGATTCCTGTGACATCTTTCAAAATCTTACCAAGAAACAACGGCAGATGCTGAGAAAGATGGTTATTGAGATGGTAAGCAAACTGGTCCTGGATTAGGCCTGGAAACATGACCTATGAAAACATCTTTGTGGTTGTTTGAGAAAATATAAGACTTGTTCAAATGTTCATTGTTTTTCTCCCCTGTCTAGGTGTTGGCCACTGACATGTCAAAGCACATGACATTATTAGCAGACCTCAAGACCATGGTGGAAACAAAAAAAGTGACCAGTTCGGGAGTCTTACTACTTGATAATTACACAGATAGAATACAGGTCTGTACCATGATACATAGCAGTCAGGATGCCTGTTCTGTAAAGAATATCACAGGGTAGTAGTCATGGGCGATTTCAACTTCCCAAATATTGATTGGAAGCTCTTTAGATCAAGTAGATTGGACGGGGCGGTGTTTGTGCAGTGCAGTGTGTCCAGGAAGCTTTTCTAACTCCGTTGGCAGATTGTTCGACCAGAGGGGAGGCCATATTGGATTTGGTACATGGTAAACAATCGGGACAAGTGATGGGCTTGTTAGTGGGTGAGCATTTTGGTGATGGTGACCACAATTCTGTGACTTTCACCTTGGTTATGGAGAGAGATAGGTGCGTGCAACAGGGCATGTTTTACAATTGGAGGAAAGGTAAATATGATGCTGCAAGACAGGATCTGAGGAGCGTAAATTGAGAGCACAGGCTGTCAGGGAAGGATGTTGTTGAAATGTGGAACTTTTTCAAGGAACAGATACGACATGTCCTTGATATGTATGTACCTATCAGACAGGAAAGAGATGGTTGTGTGAGGGAACCTTGGTTGAGGAAACAAGGTTCAGACAGAGCGTTGGAGGGATATAGGATAGCCAGGAGGGAGCTGAAGAAAGGGATTAGGAGAGCTAAGAGAGGGCATGAAAAATCTTTGGCTGGCAGGATCAAGGATAACCCCAAGGCCTTTGATGCGTATGTGAGAAACATGAGAATGACGAAAACGAGGGTAGGTCCGATCAAGGACAATAGTGGGAGACTGTGTATTGAGTCGGAAGAGATAGGAGAGGTCTTGAATGAGTACTTTTCTTCAGTATTTACAAATGAGAGGGACCGTATTGTTGAAGAGGAGGGTATGAAACGGACTGGTAAGCTAGAGGAGATACTTGTTAGGAAGAAAGATGTGTTGGGCATTTTGAAAAACTTGAGGATAGACAAATCCCCTGGGCCTGATGGGATATATCCTAAGATTATGTGGGAAGTAAGAGAGGAAATTGCAGAACCGTTGGCAATGATCTTTTCGTCTTCACTGTCAATGGGGGTGGTGCCAGGGGACTGGAGAGTGGCGAATGTTGTGCCCCTGTTCAAAAAAGGGAATAGGGATAACCCCGGGAATTACAGGCCAGTTAGTCTTACTTCGGTGGTAGGAAAGGGTACTGAGGGATAGGATTTATGAGTATCTGGAAAGACACTGCTTGATTAGGGACAGCCAGCACGGATTTGTGAGGGGTAAGTCTTATTGAATTCTTTGAGGAGGTGACCAAGCATGTGGATGAGGGTAGAGCAGTGGATGTAGCGTACATGGATTTTAGTAAGGCATTTGATAAGGTTCCCCATGGTAGGCTTATGCGGAAAGTCAGGAGGCATGGGATAGTGGGAAGTTTGGCCAGTTGGAGAGAGAACTGGCTAACCGGTCGAAGTCAGAGAGTGGTGGTACATGGTAAATATTCAGCCTGGAGCCCAGTTACAAGTGGAGTTCCGCAGGGATCAGTTCTGGGTCCTCTGCTGTTTGTAATTTTTATTAATGACTTGGAAGAGGGAGTCGAAGGGTGGGTCAGTAAATTTGCAGACGATACGAAGATTGGAGTTGTGGATAGTGAGGAGGGCTGTTGTTGGCTGCAAAGGGACTTAGATATGATGCAGAGCTGGGCTGAGGAGTGGCAGATGGAGTTCAACCCTGTCAAGTGTAAGGTTGTCCATTTTGGAAGGACAAATAAGAATGCGGAATACAGGGTTAACGGTATGGTTCTTAGTAAGGTGGAGGAGCAGAGGGTTCTTTGGGTCTATGTTCATAGATCTTTGAAAGTTGCCACTCAGGTGGGTAGAGCTTGTAAGAAGGCCTATGGTGTATTAGTGTTCATTAGCAGAGGGATTAAATTCAAGAGTCATGAAGTGATGTTGCAGATGTACAGGACCTTGGTTAGGCCACATTTGGAGTACTGTGTGCAGTTCTGGTCGCCTCACTTTAGGAACGATGTGGAAGCTTTGGAGAGGGTGCAGAGGTGATTTACCAGGATGTTGCCTGGAATGGAGAATAGGTCGTACGAGGATAGATTGAGAGTGCTAGGCCTTTTCTCATTGGAACGGCGAAGGATGAGGGGTGACGTGATAGAGGTTTATAAGATGATCAGGGGAATAGATAGAGTAGACAGTCAGAGACTTTTTCCCTGGGTACAACAGAGTGTTACAAGGGGACATAAATTTAAGGTGAAGGGTGGAAGGTATAAGGAGGGATGTCAGGGGTAGGTTCTTTACCCAGAGAGTGGTGGGGGCATGGAATCCGTTGCCTGTGGGAGTGGCAGAGTCAGAATCATTGGTGACCTTTAAGTGACAATTGGATAGGTGCTTAATCTAGGACAAATGTTCGGCACAACATCGTGGGCTGAAGGGCCTGTTCTGTGCTGTATTGTTCTATGTTCTATGTGGACAGGCTCACATCCCCTGTAAGCCAGCAACGTCGTTTGGCTGCTCGGAAGTGATGCATGTGAACATACAAATCACAAGCAAAAATAGGCCATTCAGCTCCATCATTTTACAAGATCTAAGCTGATCTGATTGTGACCTCAACTCCACTCTCCTGCCTACTCTCAGTATCCTTTTGACAACCTTGTTAATCAAGGATCAATCTCTGCCTTAAAAATATTCAACGATCTTGCCTCCACCAGTCTTTGAGAAATAAGTTCTACAGACTCATGACCCTCTCGGGAAAAAGAGAAATTCTCTTCATCTCTATTTTGAAGGGGGGTCACTTCCCCCCATTTCAGGTTTCTGCCACATGGGGAAACATCCTTTTAGCATCTACCATATTAATTCCCTCAGAATTTTGCATTTTTCAGTAAGATCCCCTCTTACTCTTCTGAGCTCTAATGGGTACAGGCCAACCCTGTCTCATTATCCCTCATAATACCTTTGGTAGTGTGGGCCTTTTCTCAATTAAATTAAGTCCTTTCTCAAATAAGGCAACCAGAACTATAAACAGCACAGTAGATATGGTCTGACCAACCTTCTGTGCTACTTTGCCAAAATATTTCTACTTTTATAGACCAAATGCTTTTCAATTGCTGTACCGGAACATTAAGCTCAGTCATCTTCCATGCTTCATGCAATTTGGACTACACTACCCAGTGTCAGTCATGGCATGGCATGGATCAACACATATGAAACAAGATAAAGCACTAGCTACTCACTCCAAAATCTAACAAGTACAGTTCACTTACTGCATGCCTCTTACAGGTTTCATGGAAACAAACCTGTCCAGCTGTGGTATGACACACCTCTGAAGTAGCTAAGCCTTCAACCTAGACCTCTGGGTTCAAATGTTAGTTATTACTGCACCACAAGAGCCCTTAGCAAAGTCAGCATAGTCTCAGTGGATCATTGGGTTATTTTCTCATCAGAGAGAAACAGCTGGTGGTCACTTAACCTAACGGTCACAATGCTTTGTGTGAGGGGCAAAATGAGAAGGAAAGTCCTTCATGGCAACCTCAACTAGTGCAGGAATTGAAGCTGCTCTATTTCTAATGCAAATCAGTCATCCAGCCAACTGAGCTAACTAACACTTGTTGCACATCTGTTTTATGCACTTGAGAATCAGAAGGCAAATATTCCTTACTCATGGAGAACAAAATTGGCAAGTGGCATTTCATTCTGGTGAGCAGACCTTTTAAAGAGTATGCAAAGGAACTTTGCTTGCTATTGGGAAATTTGTGTTGAGAGTGTGTTGTTGGGAAAGCACAGAGGTCAGGCAGCATCCAAGTAGCAGGAGAATCAATGTTCCGGGCATAAGCCCTTCAGGAATTAGGCTTGTGGGCTGGAGCTGAGAAATACATGGGGGTGGGGGGTGGGCTTTGGGGGAAGGTAGCTGAGAAAGTGTTAGGTGGATGAAGGTGAAGGAGAAGTGATGGACAGGTCTGGAGGGCGGTGCTGATTTAGAGGCTTGGGACTGGGATAATATGGAGGGGGGAAATGAGGAAGCTGTTGAAATCCAAATTTTATCCCGTGTGGTTGCAGGGTCCCGAGGCAGAATATGTGGCATTCTTCCTCCAGGTGTCAGGTGGTAATGGTTTTGCGGTGGAGGAGGTCCAGGATCTGCATGTCCTTGACAGAGTGGAAGGGGGAATTGAAGTGATTCTTCTTGCGGATTGATTCAGAGAACATCCCTGGGACATCTGCACCCACCAACCTCACTGTGTCCCATGGCTGAACACTTCAACTCCCCATCCCACTCCGTCAAGGACATGCAGGTCCTGGGCCGCTCCATCGTCAAACTGTTACCACCCGACACCTGGAGGAGGAACACCTCATATTCTGCCATGGGATCCTGCAACCACACGGGATACTCTTTTCCCCTTCCCCCCCCCCATATTATCCCAGTCCCAAGCCTCCAAATCAGCACCGCCCTCCAGACATATCTGTCACTCCCCCCGACCTACCACCTTCGCCCTCACCTTCATCCACTTATCGCTTTCTCAGCAGCCTCCCCCCAGTCCCACCCCCTCCTATTTATCTCTCAGCCCTGGCTAACAAGCCTCATTCCTGATGAAGGGCTTATGCCCAAAATGCCGATTCTCCTGCTCCTCAATTGCTGTCTGACTTGCTGTGCTTTCCCAGCAACACACTCTCGACTCTGATCTCCAGCATCTACAGTCTCCATTTTCTCCACCCTGTTGGGAAATTTGATCCATCTTTAAAGTTCCAAGGACTTCATTGTGAAAGTTCCTCTCCAAGATTCTGATTTTTGGTCTGTTGTGCCATTAGGTTCCTCCTCTAGTTTGATTTCTGCTCCCAGGAACAGAACAAATTCCACCCATTTTATTGTACTATGCACATGACTGATTACATTTACATAAATGAACTGTCCTACTTTTCCATGAGCATCCCAACATTTGGAACCAGTGGTGTAAAATTCACCATCCAACAAAAGAAGTTGATTTGTTCCTCTTGAAGGAAACCATAACATAACCTCCTCTGGCATTTCGCTAGGTCAGTCTTTAAATTCTGGAGCTTTAAGCAGTTGGAAGATAAACTTTTTCGTCAGTTGTGATGGAAATTTCCATTTTTATATGGTCTGCCTCTGAAATGGAAATTGAAACCAGAATAACAGGAAAGTGAAAAGTATAATGCTTTTTGTAATTTCTGGTTTCTGTCCAACTAGAGTCAGATGGCATTGTCTTGGATAATAGGGGAGAGAGAACGGTTGAGAAATTTTCAAGGATGAACAAGGGAGGAGAGCACTGTTGGTAATGGCTAATCATAGTTTTGGGGCAAAAATGGGGCTGATCCCTGTCGGGCAGGTGAGGGACGGGAGTCTGGCTCCTGTCGGAGTATGTGGGTGGACTCACTGTGAGGGGTTTGGGTTAGGGTAATCACCATCTGTGAGTGGTTCACACTAAACAAAGTGCCATTTGTGGGATAATGAACAATTGTTGGCCTTGGGGCATTTAAACTTTACAGAATAAAGCATCTACTGCCTTAAAAAAAATGTAGTTTGAATTCCCTTGACTACTGTGTATTAGGAGGAGCAGTTGGATTCAGGTACATACCATGTTTCTATACGTGCCTGGAATGGATGTGTGAAATGTAGAGCTCACCTTGGTGAGTGCTGTTCCTCACAAGATTCAGGTCTTTATCTCTCCCCTTTTACCCCACACTAAACATGATGTGGTTTAAATCGGAATGTGCTGACAGTAGTTCAGGAATTTTCTGTGTCATATTTGGAAGCCTAAGAAGCCAACATGTTCCCTAATTTCTCTGCTCATGCCTGGGTGAGTCAATGCTAGGAGTATCTTTCAGACACAAAGGAACATCCCAATGATTTGGGACAAAATCAAAATTTTAGGTTTGCTGCTCTCATTGACATGATAGCTAAATAGTCTAGGGAAGTCTGCCTAGATTGAGGGTGTCATTTTGAGGTAGGTCTGTGATATTTTGTTTTGGAAGAGTCTAACTAATCTTCCAAATTATTGGTTCCAGGTTCTTCGCAATATGGTGCACTGTGCTGACCTGAGCAATCCCACAAAATCCCTAGAGCTGTATAGGCAATGGACAGATCGAATTATGGATGAATTCTTTCACCAGGGAGACAAAGAACGGGAACGAGGCATGGAAATCAGTCCAATGTGTGACAAACATACAGCCATAGTTGAAAAATCCCAGGTAGATGATAACTACTGTATTTTTCCAGTAAAAAGTTCATATATTTTGTGGACAGTTTTATCATGAGCATAACCTCTTTTGTTTTTGTACTATATGGCACTGTTTATAAAGCAAAGGGATCCCTTTCCTATTTTAACCTATCATTTTCATAGATTTGTGTGCATCAATCCCCAGGTCTGTGTGTAACTGCATCCTTTATTTATTATTTTATTATTTAAATTGCCTGTTCACTCTTTTGCAAAATGCATCACTTCACATTTCTCCTCTTTGCATTTCATGTTTTATATTTCTGCCAATTTCATGTGTCTTTCATCCTGTAGTTTGCTATAATCTAGCATAATCTAATTTGCGACATTTGAGAAGTTTGATGTTATGCCCTGTGTACATATGTCCAAGTCATTAATATGAATCAGAAAGAACAGGGGTCCATGTTGATCCTTTGGCCCATTTGGTGCACATTTCCCTTTAGGCTGATGAATAACTGTCCAACACTAGCCTCTGTATTCTGTTATATAGTGAGGAACTGGGTTAGGTTTACTAATTTATAAAAAAAGATGTAGCTGTCTTTTATCTCCAGCATTTGTTCTTAACTTAACTTAATATTTTATCATCTGTCCATTAGGTTGTAAACTGTACTTCAAGATCCTTTGCTCATTCTCACAAAGAATACTTTTGTTTGACAACATTCTGCTAGTCGATTCTTGCTGAACCAATAAGCTAGTCTTTTCCCTTTAATACTTATGGATCTGTATTCCACTGTTTTAAATGCAATTCATTTAATTACGTTGAAATATTTGCTGCATTTTGGTTATACATTATTAAAAAAATCTGTAGTTATACTCTAATTCTGTTCTTTGGAATATTTATACATTGTTTCTTGAGACGATATGGAATTAATTTTAATTTAATTACATACTGATATTTTTGCCTAGGTTGGATTCATTGACTACATTGCACATCCTTTGTGGGAAACATGGGCTGACCTTGTTCACCCTGATGCTCAGGATATATTAGACACATTGGAGGACAACAGGAATTGGTATCAGAGCATGATTCCCCAGAGCCCATCCCCTTCCCCAGATGAACAAGAAAAAGAAGGTCAGTATTCCACTGAAAAATTCCAGTTTGAGCTCACGCTGGAAGAAGATGAAGATTCAGAAGGGACTGAGAAAGAGGAAATGAGTCAGGGAGAAGAGGACAGTAGTTGCCAGAGTTGTGAAACAAAGATATTTGTTGCACTGGAGCCAGAAAGCCAGGAGATTGAGGTGGAAGAGACACAAGCAGATCCCCTAACTGAAGACACCTCACCTGTTGATACGTAACTATTTTACAAAAGTGGACATTTAGTTATTGTCACGTGCACAAATAATCTCTAGGGGAAAAACCTATGATGTTGGTTTTAAACCCAAGGTTTTGCAATTGAAAGCTTACCATTCTGGTTCAGTTGATCAATTAACCTTGACGGCAAGATTGGAGGACCAAAGATAGATGAAACATTTGAAAGTACTGTATTGAAGTATTGGCTTAATTGCAAGCCATGCTTATTTGAAGCTGGTGGACAAAAACCGTCTAAAATTTAATTGGGGATGAGCATGCACATGGATGACACAAAACTGAGAGATTTCATACTGCAAGACACTGAAACTGTATGACAGTCTCAATAATACAAACTAGCTTTTTATGTAGGAAACTGTTCTTTGTTCAGTAAATTATGTCTTAGGACTGTGTGCCTTTTGAAAAATGTTTTTGTCCTTCCAAAAGTGTTTTATTTATTTGAACACAATTTACTAAAATCCTAACAAAGCTTTTCTACACATAAAGAACAGTACATGAACAAATCCATTTATAATTCTTTTGAAAGTTAAGAGAAATTAAAACAAAGTCTTCCGGTTCCCTTCATAGTATGGCAATATATGCTTTTGAAAATTTATTCTTTGGTGCATCTTTGCTTTGAAAGTAAAAATGGACTAACTGTCCATAGCCTATTTTAAAAAAAAGTCCCAAAAAGATTTTCAACCATATGAACATTTTTCGTTTTATACCTAGCTTTTTAAAAGAAAATGGTATTTTGGGAGATTTTGAGTACCTACTTATTACAGACTGCCACAGTCCTGCTTATAGGTGGAAAGACACATTAACATTGGGTTAGATTATATTTTTATTATTAAGCAATGTGAAAACAAATTTCAGTCCCAAATCATTACACGTTCAGTTGTTGAAAGTATACAGGTGATAAATTGACTGCGTTCAGTAGGTTTGAACGTGGCATCTCACTTCTACAATATGAGTTTAAATCTAACTCAGACTTATGTTGAAAGTTTCCCCTTTGCTGGTTCCAAAGTTATACAAATTTAGCACAATCTCAACCGTGCCATTGAAAATTATCTTCATATCCAGTGCTTTGCATTTAAGTTGGCAAATTCACACTGTAAAGTGACCTTAATGGCTGCTTTGGGAAGTGAAAAGATTTTCAAGATCACATAGGTGAAAAATACCTGTCATCCATAATGAATAATAATAAAAATTGACTTGTTCATCATACTTAACTTTTAAACTAGTGCAGTTAGGGTTGTCCTTCTGAGGGAGTGGTTGAGGCTTGCTATTGACACAAAGTCAAGGATATTTTCCTGTTTTACACCAGATTTAGTGAAAATACTCGATGCCTGAAATAGGGTAGTGTTACATTTCTGTGAATTGAAATCTCTATTTGACAAACAAAAAAGTGAAAAAGTACTAGAGATGAAATACTGACTCTGCCTTCTATATCAATGACATTCGAATGGCATTCAATTACTGAGATACTAGTTTGCATTATTTTTATCTCTTCTTAATTATCTACTGGAAACATTCAGCAATGGCATTTAAGTGTTGCCATGACAATCTCCAGCTTTGCACAATGGATAAATCATTGTGAGCTGGAACTTTCCCTGTGTAAAGACATTGGTGTTCATAAACAATTTTATAATTTCAGTGTAACCTCTCAACTATTGGATTCCAGCTTAATGATTGGCATAAAATGTCTTAATTCATTCAGAAGAGGGTTTCTTGTTTTTCTAAATCATGAATGCATGCTGGAAAATTCATCATTAATAATACTGATTAACTGTAGGTATTAATAAAGAGAAACAAATTATTCTTGTAATTTTGGTCTAAGTATCACAATCGATGCTGATCATTATCATGTGGACGGGGAAATATGGAGATTGTCATTTTCTTTCCACTCTTCAAAATGAAATTCACAGGATGAGAATAGTCTATGGCTTTTTGGTTGTGTATATTTTTATGACTGTACTTTTGAAACAGACTGATATGAATGAACACAGTGGTAGGCATCGTTAATAAAAACAGAAATTGCTGGATGTGCTCAGCAGTTCTGACAGCATCTTTGGAGAGAGAAGCAGAGCTAATAGATGAAAATACTGATGAAAAGTCATCAACCTGAATTGGTAACTCTGTCTCTTCACAGATGCTGCCAGACTTACCAAGTATCTCCAACATTTTCTGTTTTATTCAGGTCCCCAGCATGCCCAGTCTTTTACTTCTGTAACCATTAATGTTAGACATAATCGTTAGTATCCACTTCAAAAGGAATCATTTCTCTGAATAGTCGCATAATTCAAGGCCATGAGTTGGCTTGCCAGTATTTCACTGAAACTCCTTGTTCCTCTAACAACTAGCGCCACTGCCCATTGTTTCTATTTGTTGTTATCATCTAAGAAAGTAATGTATAGGTGCCAGCTACAGTTTTAGAACATGAAACATGGCCACAAGAGTTTATTTGGGAGACACTAGTAAACATTTAAGTATATCATGTAAGGCTATGAGGCTATTTACTTGATTGCACCTATCTTTTTAATTTATGCTTAAATTCAGTTTATGTTATCAGTGTGCCATCCTTTGTACAACACTGCTAATTACATTCTTAGAGCATGTCCATTTCTATTTAGAGCCATGTATTTATATCATGTACATATTGTAATGTTTATTGTAAATTATTAATTTATGCATTAACATTGCCGGTAAAGTGGTGGTGTTACTGTGTAGGAAATTCAAGGTGAGAGTATTCATCATCTTGCCATTGTTTTTTTAATTATTGTGTAATATAGTATAACCTGAACAGTCGTGATAAAGAGACATATGGAACCCAGAAATTAAAAATATTTGTGTCAAGTTTTTTTTTCAGTTATCTAAACTAGTCCACCACAGGTTACAATCTAAAATTATTTAATGTGCAACTGTGAAGCAATGTCTGGGATAACTGTTAGGAACTTAAAGCTGCAAAACAATAAAATAATTCCTGTCTGATGTCAGTATCTTGTAAACTGCATATAAGCTTTTGGTCCAAATTGTGTTAAAAACGGTTTAGCAGATTGGAACGTCTGCATGAGCAATGGGTTTATATGTCTGTTAAACATTGCAATGTTTCGGGTGGCAATTTCCTTAATGTTTTCTCAGTCTCACACAATGTATGGTATAGTATTGTATATTGTGTTCAGAAACCTTTTAAGAAATTTTTATATGAAGTGATTAAACAAAAGCATGGATATATTTTATGTTCCTTCAATTTTATTGAATTTTGAAAGTTATTAAATAGCACCATTGGTGTTTTTGCACCCCATAAGTCCAGTGCGATGGATTTTCATTATTTTTCCAAATACTAAGGCTTTTTAACATTTTTTTCCAACCTTCTCCTGTTATAATGTTATTGCCTTGTGTGGAGGGTTGTGATTCAATGAGAATTTACATCACTCTAATGGCACATACAAGTAGTCATTGTTCATGTGGAACCTGCACAGTAAGTGTTGGCTATGGATATATCATAGCTAATTCCAAACCTGATTTCCACAGTCACATTATAGCATGTGTCACTGGGAAGTGATCAGGAGCAGGAAAGCTGGCCAATTTTGACCACACTTTAACCCAAGATGTTATTAATGACAATCAAGCAGAGACTAAAAGCTGAAACTTGTAGTTGTTGCCAGGGCCTTGGTTCGATGCAATGGATTTATCAACTTAACTGGTGGGAAAGCCAATTCACAATTCAGGAATAGTCATCCTTGTTTGTTTTCCCCTACAGTTACCTGTTCCTGAAGCTGACATAACATGAAGACAAAACAAAATTCTGTGATTTGAGGGGCTGCTGTGCTAGATTCAAAGAGACACTAATGCAAAATTTGCAAGCCCAGATGGGTAGGGGAAAGGAAAGTGTAATCTTGCCTGTGAGCAGTAACATACTTCTGGTAATACCAACTGATATAATAGTTAAAAATATGCCTTAGTCTCAGGATAGTCCACATGTTAGGCCATTCAATAGGATCATGACTGAAGCCACATTCCTCACGTTACTTCCCTGCAACTTTCCTGTAACCCTTGATTCCTCTACTGATCAAGAATCTATCTCTGCCTTAAATTTGCACAAGAGCCCCATGGTTCTCTGTGGCAAGGAGTTTTAAAGACTCTTGAGAATAAATGCCTCCTCATTTCAGTCTTAAATTAGTGTCCCTTTATTCTGAGGTAATGCAGTCTGGTCTTGGACTGTCCCATTAGGGGAAACATCCATGTTATAGAGTCATAGAGATGTACAGCATGGAAACCAACCCTTCAGTCCAACTCATTTGTGCTGACCAGATATCTCAACGCAATCTAGCCCCATCCACCAGAACGTGGGCCATATCGCTCTAAACCCTTCCTACTCATATACCCACCCAGATGCCTTTTAAATGTTGCAATTGTACTAGCCTCCACTACTTCCTCTGGCAGCCCATTCCATACATGTACCACCCTCTGCATGAAAAAGTTGCCCCTTAGACCTGTTTTATATCTTTTCCCCTCTCGCCCTAAGCCTATGTCCTCTAGTTCTGGACTCTACCCCAACCCCCCTCATGATTTTATAAATCTGTATAAGGTCCACCCCACATCCACTTACACACCAGGGAAAACAGCCCCAGCCAATTCAGCCTCTCCCTATAGCTCAAATCCTCCAACCCTGGCAACATCCTTGTAAATCTTTTCACAACCCTTTCAAGTTTTAGAACATCCTTCTGATAGGAATGAGACAAGAATTGCACGCAATGTTCCAAAAGTGGTCTAACCAATGTCCTGTATAGCCACGACATGACCTCCCAACTCCTGTACTCAATACTCTGACCAGTAAAGGAAAGCATAACAAACGCCTTCTTCACTATCCTATCTATCTGTTACTCTACTTTCAAGGAGCTATGAACCTGCACTCCCAGGTCTCTTTGTTCAGCAACACTCCCTTGTTGATTTATAATAATGCATAAAAGTGCAGAATGAGAAATGGCTGCTTGCCATATTTTACCTCTTCCTCCAGTATTACTTTCTTTATTATTTCACAAGAAGTGGACATCAGTGCCTAGGCCAGAATTTATCTCTCCCTAATTGTCCTTGAGATGGTGGTAGTGAGCCAGTTCATGTTGTGTATGTGTACACACACTTGTTTGGGAGCTCCAGAAATTTGCCCCTGCAACAATGGAGCGACATAATTCCAAGTCAGGATCGTTTGGAACATGGATTTGAAAGTGATAGTGTTTCAATGTGCCTACTACCCTTATCCTTCCAAATGGTCAAAGTTGCAAGTTTGGAAAGTGCTGACAAAAGGCGCTTTGGTGAGCTGCTGAAGTGTGCCTTTTATGTGGTAGAAACATCACTCTCCCTATGAATCAGAGAAGAAGTGAATATTAAAAGTGGAGTTTTTTAATTCATTCATAGAATGAGGCAATCGCTGGCTAAGCCAGCATTTATTACCTGTCCCAAATTGCCTAGAGGACAAGGGTGTGATCTGGAGTCACATCTAGGCCAACCGATAAGAATGGCAGTTTTCTTCCCTAAAGGGTGTTAGTGAACCAGATGGGTTTTTACATCAAACGACAATGGATTTATGATCGTCAGTAGGCTCTTAATTTTAGGTTTTTTAATTGAATTCAAATTCGAACATCTGCACTGGGATTCAAACCCATGTCTCCAGAGCATTACCTGGGTCTCTGCTGCTCGTTGGATGCTGCCTGAACTGCTGTGTTCTTCCAGCACCACTAATCCAGTCTCTGGATAAATAGTCCAGTGATAATACCACTAGGCAGTCACCTCCCCTCTCATGCCAATCAAGATATAGCCCAATTTGCATTCTTAAATGGTACCAAACATAATCTCAGGAAAGCGTCAACGTAACTTATTCTTAACAATGAGAATTTAAGTTTTACATTACTAACATTTACACATTATTCAATACTGTGTGTTGGTTCCCACGCACCTTTCCCACAGTCCCAGCAGCCCAGGAAACCACTGTGTGTCATTGAGCATTTGATCCTCTTTGTCTACGTTCATCCCAATAAATTTTAGTTCTGTTAGAAACCAGGCACTTTTCCAGCATCCTTTTACAGGAGGTTATTGACACAGCATTAACTGCTTTTGCTGGACATTTGGTTCACATATAAACAACCTAGGGGAGCTAAATTTCTACAAATGAGCTCTGTGTATGGAATACTGAGATAGCAGAAGAGTTTTGAGAGGGGAAATAAAGATCCATAAAAAGGAATGTTGTAATATATCAGAAATAAAAGTGAGTAAAACATGATCAATTCTGTAGGAAAACAGTAAATGCCACATAATTTGCACACTTCTCTGAATAGGATATGATCTCTGTTTTACTGAAAAAAGCCAGATATTATCCTCTGACTTTGTACAATCTAGCAGTTCTAGTTCAGATTCGGAGGTTAGTCATTCATTCTTTTAAACTTCAATGAGACACAAGGCCTTGATAGCAACCCTCAGATCTCCATTCTAATTCTAGCCTCTTGTGCATCCCTGATTTTAATCACTGTACCGTTGCTGGCCATGTCTTCAGCTGCCTGCAGCTTAAGTGTTTGTTGAGGCCTCTGGAATTGTGAAATACTCACTCAATTGACTGTCGGTTCTTAAAGAACTTATTGGCAGGAGAACCCATGCGTTATCTCACCTTTGGGGGTGGTGTGTTGGTCACATCCTAACACACACGCCTCCCAGTTAGGAAGTAAATACTGAAAATCTTAAGATTATGTTATTTGATAAGTGTTTTGGAGTAGTATTTTATTTGAAAACGATCATGAAAAACTTGTTTTATGAATATACCGTTCTATCAAGAAGGGTATGATACAAGGAGATTGGAGTTATGCTTCAGCTGTAAAACGCTCTGGTTGGATCATATCTGCAGAATAAATCTACTAAACTGTTTTCTCTTCTGATTGCTGTAATTTCTGTTATTAATATACAAGCACACCAAAGTCTTTCTGCCAACATTTCCAGTCTTCCACGACACAAAAATATTCTGATATTTTACTTTTTCTACCAAAGTAGACAATTTCAAATTCAACACTTTGTTTCATCTGGTATGTTGTTACTCACTTCATGGACGAAGTTAGAAAGCCACAAAAGAATAAGTTCCATTTTTACTTCTTTTTCATGACATGTTGGGAACTCAACGGTTGAACATTCCACTGCTGAAAGGACTCACTGCAGTATCGATTGATGCCTGACCTTTTACAGAGTGAAACAGGATATCACAGCAGGGGGCTGGCAGACTCCCAGAGAACAGAATCTGGATTAGTGGTGCTGGAAGAGCACAGCAGTTCAAGCAGCATCCAAATAGCTTCGAAATCGACGTTTTGGGCAAAAGCCCTTCATCAGGAATAAAGGCAGTCAGCCTGAAGCGTGGAGAGATAAACTAGAGGAAGGTGGGGGTGGGGAGAAAGCAGCATAGAGTACAATAGGTGATAGGTCAAGGAGGAGAGGGTGGAGTGGATAGGTGGAAAAGAAGATAGGCAGGTAGGACAAGTCCGGGCAAGTCATGGGGACAGTGCTGAGCTGGAAGTTTAGAACTAGGGTGAGGTGGGGGAAGGGGAAATGAGGAAACTGTTGAAGTCTACATTGATGCCCTGGGGTTGAAGTGTTCCGAGGCGGAAGATGAGGCGTTCTTCCTCCAGGCGTCTGGTGGTGAGGGAGCGGCGGTGAAGGAGGCCCAGGACCTCCATGTCCTCGACAGAGTGGGAGGGGGAGTTGAAATGTTGGGCCACGGGGCGGTTTGGTTGATTGGTGTGGATGTCCCGGAGATGTTCCCTAAAGCGCTCTGCTAGGAGGCGCCCAGTCTCCTCAATGTAGAGGAGACCGCATCGGGAGCAACGGATACAATAAATGATATTAGTGGATGTGGAAGGCTCCTTTAGGGCCTTGGATAGAGGTGAGGGAGGAGGTGTGGGCGCAGGTTTTACAGTTCCTGCGGTGGCATGGGAAAGTGCCAGGATTGGAGGGTGGGTTGTTTGGGGGCGTGGACCTGACCAGGTAGTCACGGAGGGAACGGTCTTTACGGAAGGCGGAAAGGGGTGGGGAGGGAAATATATCCCTGGTAGTGGGGTCTGTTTGGAGGTGGCTGAAATGTCGGCGGATGATTTGGTTTATGCGAAGGTTTGTAGGGTGGAAGGTGAGCACCAGGGGCATTCTGTCCTTGTTGCGGTTGGAGGGGTGGGGTCTGAGGGCGGAGGTGCGGGATGTGGACAAGATGCGTTGGAGGGCATCTTTAACCACGTGGGAAGGGAATTTGTGGTCTCTAAAGAAGGAGGCCATCTGGTGTGTTCTGTGGTGGAACTGGTCCTCCTAGGAACAGATCCGGCGGAGGCGGAGGAATTGGGAATACAGGATGGCATTTTTGCAAGAGGTAGGGTGGGAAGAGGTGTAATCCAGATAGCTGTGGGAGTCGGTGGGTTTGTAAAAAATGTCAGTGTCAAGTCGGTCATCATTAATGGAGATGGAGAGGTCCAGGAAGGGGAGGGAGGTGTCAGAGATGGCCCAGGTAAATTTAAGGTCAGGGTGGAATGTGTTGGTGAAGTTGATGAATTGCTCAACCTCCTCACGGGAGCACGAGATGGCGCCAATGCAGTCATCAATGTAGCGGAGGAAGAGGTGGGGAGTGGTGCCGGTGTAATTACGGAAGATCAACTGCTCTATGTAGCCAACAAAGAGACAGGCATAGCTGGGGCCCATACGTGTGCCCATGGCTACCCCTTTGGTTTGGAGGAAGTGGGAGGATTCAAAGGAGAAATTATTAAAGGTGAGGATCAGTTCAGCCAAACGAATGAGAGTGTCGGTGGAAGGGTACTGTTGGGGACGTCTGGAGAGGAAAAAACGGAGGGCTTGGAGGCCCTGGTCATGGCGGATGGAGGTGTAGAGGGATTGGATATCCATGGTGAAGATGAGGCGTTGGGGGCCAGGGAAATGGAAGTCTTGGAGGAGGTGGAGGGCGTGGGTGGTGTCTTGAACGTTTGTGGGGAGTTCCTGGACTAGGGGGGATAGGACAGTGTCGAGGTAGGTAGAGATGAGCTCAGTGGGGCAGGAACATGCTGAGACAATGGGTCGGCCAGGGTGGTCAGGCTTGTGGATCTTGGGAAGGTTAAAGATGCCCTCCAACGCATCTCGTCCACATCCCGCACCTCTGCCCTCAGACCCCACCCCTCCAACCGCAACAAGGACAGAACACCCCTGGTGCTCACCTTCCACCCTACAAATCTTCGCATAAACCAAATCATCCGCCGACATTTCCGAAACCTCCAAACAGACCCCACTACCAGGGATATATTTCCATCCCCACCCCTTTCCGCCTTCCGCAAAGACCATTCCCTCCGTGACTACCTGGTCAGGTCCACGCCCCCAAACAACCCACCCTCCAATCCTGGCACTTTCCCATGCCACCGCAGGAACTGTAAAACCTGCGCCCACACCTCCTCCCTCACCTCTATCCAAGGCCCTAAAGGAGCCTTCCACATCCATCAAAGTTTTACTTGCACATCCACTAATATCATTTATTGTATCCGTTGCTCCCGATGCGGTCTCCTCTACATTGGGGAGACTGGGCGCCTCCTAGCAGAGTGCTTTAGGGAACATCTCCGGGACACCTGCACCAATCAACCAAACCGCCCCGTGGCCCAACATTTCAACTCCCCCTCCCACTCTGCTGAGGACATGGAGGTCCTGGGCCTCCTTCACCGCCGCTCCCTCACCACCAGACGCCTGGAGGAAGAACGCCTCATCTTCCGCCTCGGAACACTTCAACCCCAGGGCATCAATGTAGACTTCAACAGTTTCCTCATTTCCCCTTCCCCCACCTCACCCTAGTTCTAAACTTCCAGCTCAGCACTGTCCCCATGACTTGCCCGGACTTGTCCTACCTGCCTATCTTCTTTTCCACCTATCCACTCCACCCTCTCCTCCTTGACCTATCACCTATTGTACTCTATGCTGCTTTCTCCCCACCCCCACCTTCCTCTAGTTTATCTCTCCACGCTTCAGGCTGACTGCCTTTATTCCTGATGAAGGGCTTTTGCCCGAAACGTCGATTTCGAAGCTATTTGGATGCTGCCTGAACTGCTGTGCTCTTCCAGCACCACTAATCCAGAATCTGGTTTCCAGCATCTGCAGTCATTGTTTTTACCTCCCAGAGAACAGAATCCTCTGGAGTCATACATGTGGGTTTTACTTGCAGCATCAGGCAAAAGTGTTTGTCCTCCCTGGACAAGACTGTTTGCCTTGGCCATAACCTTATTAACTGCCTCATGTTCCAATTTTCATGCTTCCCCTACCTGTTAACATGGGCATTTGAATCCAACAATGAGAACAAAGCAAAGTCCTTCTGTCTAAATCTCTATCCATCAACATATGATTATGAAGAATACAATAGCCAGTCCCCGTAAACCATTCACTAGTTATCATAGGAAATTGGCAATCATCGAGCATTGATTAAGACAGGTAATTTTACAATGTAACGGCAATTGACCATATGACTTGTCGGCCCCTATTATTCCTATAAGATATCCTGCCTTTGTGCGTAGAGCAGAGATTCGTTGAGAAGTACCATCACAAGTAGGCTACACGACTCCTTTGGTGTCATGGTGAATCTCTCACCGGCTCTCTGATAATAAAGCACCTGCCGTTGTACCGAAACTTGTGCCATCTGGATTTGTGAAAAAATTACTCCAACATTTTGGTGCTGTGACTCAGACCTCAACATAGGGAATGTCTCACGGGGCTGAGTGACAGGAAAATCTGAATTGGACAGAATCAAGCTGTAAGGGCGCCACAAGGTATTTTACCCCAGACTGCTCCTTGTGTTCAGCCAGACGATCTGTCCCTCGCCCTGTGGAACCAGTACTTTGAAGAGGTTGCGTGAACCAACTGGACCCAGCTTATAAGGTAAGAAAAATTGACCAGTTGTTCTAAATTGCTGCGGAGTGATAGTGGCTACTCTGAATTGTGCGAGTTCGGGTTTGGGAGCTGCCTCTTCAGAATCTGGCCAGTGGAAATTAATCTTAAATATATATACATAGCAAAGGTGTATGTTATATATAGCTTGGTAAATTTCTCACCCCACAGTATTAGTACAGCCAGTGGAAATTTGTTCATATGAGAGCAAAGAGGTATAATGGGACAATCATTTGATGTGGATGGGAAGGGGATCCCCCTTCAAAGCATGTGTGAATATTTACCTGATTACGAAAAAGACGTGGAGAAAGTAAGTGCAGCACTGCAGAAACGGCTTGGGGACAAAATTTGGCCTCTGGGGGACCTTGGGATGTGGGTGCCTGTGAGCAAGCAGTGAACCTGATTTGGAAGAGAAAATGGTTAAAAGGTGGAAATTAAGGTATGGAAAGTGAGGGCCGACAACAATTGGCAGGATGCCTTACGAGCCAGATGGAGAAATGATGCTTGTAACAGGGAAATGGAGGTGTTAACAACGGATGGGACTCCCAAGAATTGGGAGGCGCTGAAGGCTGAATGTGCATGGGTGGATGGTAAATAAAAAAGGGAACAGGACAAACAGTGCAAAAAGGCCAAAGCTGGGGAAGATAAACTAGAGGGGTTAAAGCAGCGGTGCTGCAAGGAGAAGGTGAGCACTTCTTGGGATCCTAAGCTCAGGTCTGGCAAACCGACCCTGTTTGAGGAGGGAGGGAATGACACGGAGATGAAGGAAGAATGGGGATGCTATCCCAGTGCGTCGAAACCACCAGCTGAAACACCCCTGACTCCCTACCCGCCGCCATTCCCGAGTCCCGAGAGATCTTGTACAGCCGATTGGGTTAAAATGCGCTCTGGGAAATCAGAGGCAACCTGTGGCAGTTGCACTGGAATTCACCAACTCCACATCAACCCCTAAACTATGTTCCGCATCAAGCAGCTACCGAACCCCAAAGCAAAAGAGGAAGAGTGGCCGCCAACTATCGGGGTTTATGTCCTGTGGAAACCCCAAGAGATGATCGTGAAAATGAATCAGGTGCCAGACCATAAAGATAAGCCTATCACCATTCGTCCTGTGCGTCCAGCGCACCATCCAAATGTATAATGCAACACCCCGGGATCTGTTTGCCCTTTGTTGCATGGTCTTGTCACCAGAAGCAGTTACTAAGTGGCAGGAACAGATAGGTGAGAGTGACAGAAAAAGCCCTGTCCACACTTAAGCGACTGATTCAAAGAGGACACTCAAGTGAACCAAATTGTCCAGCGATTAGAGCGTGCTCTGTAACAGCTTATCAACATTAGCAAGGTCATAGACTGCAGACCCAAGGTGAGAGTGTCCAGGAGGGACTTCTGGGAGAGATTTGTTGCTTGGTATAGGACTTTTGCTGGGGATCAAGTTTTTAACTCTGGGAAGGACTCGCCATTGTTTAATTCAATAGTTCTACAAGGTGTCCCCTCAAGTCTAGCTGACATTATACGCACGAATGACATGGACTGGTCTGAAAACACCAGGTCCCAGATGAGAAGAGCCCTTCTTTATTACTGGGAAGGCCAGAATGACCCCAAACCATACTCTAAAACCCACTCAAAAACAGAGTTCATTCAGCTGTCCCATGATCACAACCCACCCCCAGGCAGTACTACCAAATTTCAGGGAAAACTGTATACACCCTAGGCACAATCTCTCCCCCAGATATTGGTCCAGCTATACCCACCAAATCTCCTTTCCTTGGAGAAGGGAACAGGAGTGTCTCCTGATGTACCTTGGACGAAGGGGAGACTGGGTCGATACCCAGGAGTCAGCCAGGCCAGTGTTTCAACTGTGAGAAATACGGTCACTGGAAGGCTGAATGCCCTTTTTACCTGGCACCTGACAACCCATGTCCAGATTTGCCACCCCTGGACTCCTTTCACCTCTAACAATCCATTCAGCTGATTTCCAAATGGGAACCTTCCAGTCGTCAGCATGCCGCACCGCTCCTGCACCCACCCACCACCCTCCCCCACCCCCCACTCCCCTCCCCCAGCAGGAGCCCAACATTATCTTACAGATAGCTGGAACTCCAATCCTATTAATGATTGATACGGTGCAACCAATTCCGCTCTCAATCAGGAAGTTGTGAGGGGTAAGGGATTGCAGCTATCAGGTGAGACCGTGACCCCTGCAAGGTTTGAAGGAACAAGCAGCATATATCCTAAAACCGTTCTGCTGAACGCTGAGTTCCGTGGACAAGCCTGCTCGATTTCCTTCACAGTGGCAGTTAAAATCAGACGGAACTTGGCAGGGAGGGATCTGCTTTGCCCCCTAGGAATCGAGATCACCTGTGCAGATGACGGCATAACAGTGGACTACAGGGCCAGACGCAATATCCTCAGTTTGCGGTCCCCCATGGTGGGGGCTCAACATTGGATGCATTTCTATCGCACCGCTGTTCCCAACACTGGACCCCCATGCGACAGTTTTCTCTGACTCCACTGGATGCTCCACAGCCAGTATTACACTCCATTTGAGGGCATGGAGTTCTCCGTTTCGGTTGTCGGTGAGGTTGAAGGTAAGGATGGCTCTGCATATCTTGTTCAGATCACACACTACCTGTGGCAGCAAACAGGGCTGGTAGTCTCACACATCACTCGAACCGTTGGCCCACGGAATAAACCTAAAGACATGGGCCACCTTGCCTACACCCTGACACAGCTCACTTGCGACACCAGGGGAATGTGGTAACACTTCACAGAGGGCCGTTTGAAATGCTGGGAATCCCCACAGCGGAAGGTTGGCATCCTGACCTGCCACACAGCATCTTCAGACCCAACCAGGGGCATTGAACCCCAGTTGTGGGCTGCGTCCAACCACGAAGTTGGCTATGCCCTTTGTCCTCCGGTGCAAATAAAATTAAAAGCCAACTAGTGTCTGCCTTCATTCTCACAGTATCCCATTTAAACCAGAGGCAGAAAAAGGAATCCGGACCTTCATTAACTCTTTCCTGGCACAGGGTATTTTGGTTTTGTGCAAATCACCTTGCAAACCCCAATCTTTCCGGTTCCCAAACCAGGCTGATGGGACGGGAGACTAGGATCTGAGGAAGATCAGTGAGATCATGGCACCCTTACATCCTCTTGACCTGAACCCACTACCATATTAAGCTGCATACCCGCCAATGCCTGCATGTTTACCATCATTGACCAACAACAAGAATTCTTTTCCATCCCGCTACGTCCTGAATCTCTATTTATTTGCCTTCACCAACAGAGCCAGCAGTATACCTGGAGCTGCCTGCCCCGGGGTCTGTTCACTTTCCAACTCTATTCTCACAAAACCCTCCACAGTCAGTTACAGACCTTGGATTTCCCACAAGGATCGACAATTGTCCAATATGTAGATGACCTGCTTGTGGCCAGTAGCAGCCTGTCTAACTGCGAGAGCAACATCTCAGTAATGCTGAATCTTTTACACTCCCTTGGGCATGTGGTTCTGCCCCATAAGGTAAAGCACTGTCAAAAAGAAGTAAAGCTTTTGGGACTTCTCCTCTCTGCAGGGGAACAGAAATTGACAGAAGAATGCATTTGACTCATTGCTGAGACCCCACTACCTACGAACCCTAAACAGATGCGAGCCCTCCTCGGACTTGTAAATTTCTGTAGGCAATGGATTCCAAATGTCACCCTCTGCTACTGACTCCACTGGCATCAAACAATACCCCTTCCCGCCCCCCAGCTTCACCCTTACAGCTGAGCAACTGATGGCCTTCACAGAATTGAAGAACAGCCTTATACAAGCCCCAGCCCCAGGCTGACCCCTGTACGATCGACCGTTCCAACTGGATGTCACCATTAAGGATGGATGTGCCACAGCTGTCCTCACCCAAAGTCACACAGACAGGAAACGGCTGGTGGCATACTGTTCAACCAAACTGGACCAAGTAGCAGCCAGCTCCCGTCCTGCTCACAGGTACTTCCTGCCCTACGTGTCCTCGTATCAGCTGCCTCAAACATCACCCTACACCAGCCGGTGGGGGTTCTAACCACACACTCCATTGTCAACCTTCTCACCCCCCGGGGGACTCAACATTTAACACAGGCATAGGCCAGAACAAATACGAAGCAGCCCGACTCAACAACCCACTACTGACCGCCTCTCATTGCACCGCCCTGAATCTGGCAACCTGCCTGATGGAACCCCCCCACAGCACCTCTCATCTCCTGGACATGACTGCTTGCTACAGAATCACCTTTTCACCTCTGCTTGAATGTGTGGACTTGACTTTTTACGCGGTTGCATCTCTTTTATTTCACGCACAGGTCAGCGATGCTCCGGATACGCAATCGCTACAGATTCATGCAGGCTTTGAAACCCCACTGTCAGCACAGAAAGCTGAATTATTTGTCCTCACTTGGGCTTGCATCCTAGCAGAAGGGAGTTCGGCCAATGTTTATATTGACTCTCACTATGCCTTTGGCGTTGCCCATGACTACAGTGCCCTAGGAGAACATAGGGGATTTTTAACCTCTACAGCGCAACCCATTAGTAACAATGCTTCTGTGCATAATCTCTTACAGGCCTTATGGTTACCATCCAGCCTAGCGGTGATCAAATGCTCAGCCCTCACTGGTGCTGCTGACAGAATCTCCAAGGCCAATGCATAAGCAGATGCTGCCGCCAAGTAGGCAGCCTTAAACCTCACTTTCCTGGTCCCATTGGGTTCCCAGCAACACAGAGTCACAAAAAGAATAAGGGCAGAAATGCCAGACCTGGGTGAGATACATCATTTACAGAGGACGCCCCTACAGAGGAGCACAGACTGTGGGTCACAGATGGGGTGCACCCTTGATGCTCATACCAAAGTGTGGATAACCCCTGCCAGACAGCTCGTTGTTCCTTCTTGGCTTTTGCCAATCCTGGTAGATTATATACATAACTGTACACACCTAGGCAAGGAGGGAATGGTCAGCACTTTGCTACAGACCTGGTGGCACGCTAACTTTCAGAAAACTGCTGAGAAACGAGCATAAACATGTTTGATCTGTGAAAAGAAAAATGCTGGAAAGGGGATAACTTGCAGTTCTGGGGCTACCTCTTGCCTGGTGGGCCTTTCAATTGTTTACAACTAGACTTTATAGAGCTGCCAGAGTACAATGTTATAAGTATTGTTTGGTAAAAGTAGATGTCTTCAGCAAATGGATTGAGGCAATCCCAACAACGGACAACATGGCTACAACAGCAGTAAAACTACTATTGCAGGAAATAATTCCCTGCTATGGACTCCCAGATACAATAAGCTCAGACAATGGGCCACACTTCATGGCTAAAATTAACCAAGGATTTGCAGGAACTAGTGATAAAACAACAATTCCGCTGTACCCACCACCCAAAAATGGCTGGAGTATGGAACGAACAGATGGTACCCTAAAAACAAAGCTGGCGAAGCTAAAACAGGAAACAGGCCTAAGTTGGTTGAAGGTCCTACCCTTGGCCTTGTTCCACATGCGGGTTACCCTTTCAAGCAAAACTGGTCGGTCTCCTGCTGAAGTGGGTTATGGGAAGTCCAGGAGGACCTCATGGACCCTGGGATAGTCTGATCCCCACTTCCTGAAAGACTAGATAAGAACAGCCTGGGAGAGAAGGTGAGGCCATACCTGCAGGGGGCTAACCAAATCTCTCCAAAGTTTAGATTCACGGGTATGCCAGGCTTACCGAGAGAGTGACGATCTGTCTGAGGGGGACTACCCCGCTGCCAAACCAGGGGACTTCATCCTGATAAAGGACTGGGAATGAAAGAAACTGGGATCAAGATAGAAAGGACCGTTTCAGGTGCTGCTGACCACTCCCACGGCTGTGAAGATACAAGGGTAGCCCCAGTGGATACACAAAACTGACTCCAAAAGAATCAGCGCAGAAACAAACACCGATAAGGACAAAGATGTTTTCCATATTTGTGACTTTGGGAAATGGGGCCTTGAGAACAGATGGATTTCAAACTGACACCCCTATGCATAACAACTTTTTGCTTCTGGCCCTACCAGACAGCCCGTGTAATGGGGAGAGACGCCCCCTGCTGGGAATGTGCCCATGCCACCCCACTCAGGGGTGAATCCCATTGTGGCCCATACCTTTTTGCTGGTGATCTTGCTAACACTGATGATGCATGGGAATGGCAGCCAGCAGGATGTAACCTGACCTTATTCAGGGACTGTTATTGCCCTAATTACAACCAATCACATAGACCTCCCCTGCCCCCCCCCACCCCTTGTCGTTCTCAGCAACACCATCAACTACATCATTTGTTTCAGGTGGGAAGGGAAACCCTCTAAAGGTACTTATATGGGGATGAGGAAGTGCTGTTTTGCTACCCCCTGGGTCGAACCTGTTCAGAACCTAACAAAATATGGCTAATGATAAGTCTGCTGTCCCAAACAGAAGATCAGGCTGCCTCTGGAATAACCCTGCTCCCAGGTTGTGGGGTGGGGGCACTTTCCACCTTAACAGCTTACAATGACACATATTTTATTTGTAGTTGAAAGCCTATCTCAGGCTTCCCTCCTATTGGAGGGGGTTGTGTTACAAGGGGCACGTTGTACCCTGCATTTGCGTTTTGGATAATTTACCCTCACCCCGAGACCCAAAAGATCCCTCATCGGGTTCCTTACCTGTATGGGAATGTTCTCTCCTCCAATAGGAATCTATTTACATGCCCAAGAAATTAGTAAGCTCATGACCATATGGGAAAGGGTCGCCAATGACACAGCTAGTGCCTTAACTGAAATTAACACAGAGCTACTTGCAGTTATAACTGTGGCCCTCCAGAATTGTTTGGCCCTGTACTTCCTGCTAGCCAAGGAGGGTGGTACTTGTGCTATTGTTGGGGCAGAATGTTGCAGACGAGTCCACTAACATCACTGACCTCTCTAAGCACATCACAGGGGAAATCCAGACTCATCAAATATTGGTAATGGGTTCAGCAATGACAAGGAGGAGTGGCCACTAGGGGGCATTCTTGGAGCACAGGGAGGCCTGCTGCTGCATACTGGAATTACAATGCTAACTGTAATCACCTGCATTCCAGTGCTCTGGTGCATATGGCCGCTGTTGTCCGAGTGTTTTTGTGAAAGGCTCTAAGGGCACTTGGTTGATCATCGAATGATCAATAGGAGGGAATGAGGAAGTTAGAAAGCCACAAAAGAATAAGTTCCATTTTTACTTCTTTGTCATGATAAATTGGGAACTTGAGCTTTAGGCATTCCACTGCTGAAAGAACTCACTGCAGTATCGATTGATGCCTGTCCTCTTACAGAATGACAGGGTATATCACAGCAGGGGGCTGGCTGACTCCTAGAGAACAGAATGCTCTGGAGTCATACATGTGGGTTTCACTTGCAGCCTCAGGCAAAGGTGTTTGTCCTCCCAGGACAAGACTGATAGCCTTGGCCATAACCTTATTAACTGCCTCCTGTTCCGATTACCATGCTTACCCTACCTATTAACATGGGCATGTGAATCCAACAATGAGAACAAAGCAAAGGCCTTCTGTCTAAATCTCTATCCATCAACATATGATTATGAAGAATACGATAACCAGTCTCTGTAAACCATTCGCTAGTTATCACAGGAAATCGGCAATCACCGGGCATTGTATAATTGTAATTACCTGTCTTAAACAATGCAACAGCAATTGACCATGTGACTTGTCGGCCTCTGTATTATTCCTATGGAATATCCTACCTTTGTGTGTAGAGCAGAGATTCGTTGAGAAGTGCCACCACAAGTAGGCTACACAACTCCCTTGGTGTGACTGAGAATCTCTCACGGGTGCTCCGATACTAAAGCACCTGCCATTGTACCGAAACTTGTGTCATCTAGATTTGTGGAAAAATTACTTCAACAATGCAACTTGTCTCTATCTCTTTGCAACCTCTTTCACTCACTGTCCTGTCCAACTCTATTATCAGCAAAATTGAAGAAGTTGTTTTCAGTCCTCTCAACTAAATTAACAAGAGTGATAGAAGTTTGGAGTTCTCTTGCTCAAATGGTAATTGAGGATAGATCAATTGTAATCTTAAAATCTCAGATTGGTAGATATTAGTTATCCAGAAATATTAAATTATGTGGAGCAAAGGTAGCTACCTACAACTGCTCCCTGATCAGTCCTGAATTGAATGAGGGCCCCAATGACATTTTCCATTCCTATATTACGGTCTAATATGGCTCTGTGTTTTAGAATATCCAGAAGTACTTTCAGCCAATTCAGTCATCTTACAGTGTAGCCTCCTATTTTAAGTCAGAAATAGGGCAGCAAAATTATGCTCAGCAGGCTCAATAGATGGTATTGAGATAAAAATAGTAGTCTGTTTAGTGATGCTCAATGAAGGCTCCCTATTGGCCACAACAGCAGCCGACACTTATATAAAAAAAATGTGTTCCAAGGCATTTTATAGAAACAAACCTAAATCATAAATTAAGACTAATCCAAAATGGATGATATTAGGATTGGTCAAAAGGCAGTTTGATGTTTCAAGGAGAACTTTAAAGGACAAGGGTGAGACACAGAGGCTGGTGGGAGGAATTCCTGAGTTTAGTTCCTGATGGTTTGAATACTTCATCCCCTAGTAGGCATGGGAATGCTGGATTTAGATTCCTCACTGGGGTGTATTGTGATATCGCATGTATCTATGTACCCTGAAGAGAGGTAATGTCACAAAGTCTGAAATTCTTGTGTGAAGGTACTAGCCACACCTTGATTAAATGCTACTGCTGCCGAACTATGTAATTCATTCGGAAAATCAGTTAGGGAACCAGCTTTTTAAAATTTCATTTTCAGGATATGGGCATTGCTGGCTAGGCCAACATTTGATTACCTAGAGGGCAGTTAGGAGTCAACTGCATTGCTGTGGGTCTGGAGTTACATGTAGGCCAGACCAGATAAGGCCAGCAGATTTCCTTCCCGAAAGGATACAAATGAACCTAATGGGTTTTTCCAATAATCAGCAATTGCTTCATGGTCATCATCGGAGCAAAGAATGTAGAGTTCATTAAACCAAGAGCATTCAAATCACTTATGCTGCACGAAATTCCCTCTGAACCTTGGCCTAAGACTGTCACAGATCTACTTCAGCCCCATGACCAAGACTATATACTAGTGACAGATTACTTCATTAAATTTCCTTTTGTCAGGCAGGTTAAGGATGCTACCAGTCCCACAGTTGTGATGCATTAATCACAGTCTTAAGCACAGGTTCCACAGCAAATTGGGTCAGACAACAATTCTCAATATGTTAACAAACCGTTCCAAGGTATGTCCAGCAAATGGGGAGCCATTTCACCTCCTCTTTGCTTTATCCATAACCTAATGGTCTGGCAGACAATACTGTATATACAGTTCAAGCAATGGTCATGAAGTGTGAGGCAATTCATCATAATATCAGGATCATCACGTTGGATTGAATATGCGAGCTATATCTCAAAACAAATATATATCCTTCCATGCAATTCTTATGTTCAGAAGACAATCATCACATCCTTCTATCTCATACACTGGGAATGTACATGATTGCACAATGAAAAGAAAAGAGAGGAGTACAGGAACACAACTGAAGAGTGTAAAGACAATTACCTCAGCTTCACCCAGGTCAAAATATAAATGCATGGCAATAATACCAGTACTTGGCAGGTGAAAAGGTTCTGAAAAAATGTGTTCAATCCAGACTGTATAAACATAGCTATAAGCAAAAGTCATGTTTTAAGATGGAACAAAAGACACATGAATTGTAAATGATAATTCGCAGTCAATGCAAGGTGATGATTTAGTCACTGAAATGTTATTAAAGGTAACAGCACTAGTCAATGGTCTACAGCAATGTATGACAGCTGATAACACAACAGCATGAAATTGTGTAATCACGTCTTGAGAGGTGAATGAAAAACCAATTTTGATGCATACTATGTCCGGTGAAATGTTAATTCAGTGTGATGTAAACTATGGGATTTATATATAATTTTTAATAATATTTGAGGAGAGTATTTGTGACCAGTGGACTTTTCTGTGTGTCTGAAGTTATTTCAGTAGCTATGGAGATTTTTTTTAAAAAGCAGCTTTTGAGCTGAGTTGTCAAATGAATAGATTTATGCACTAATGGACTTCTGTTTATTTTGGATTGTTTGTGATTCAGTATGGTGGTGCGTTCTGGAACTTGTATTGTTTCAGCATCAGTTTGCAGATACACTCACACCGCCGATAATTGCCGACAGTACACGCAGACAACATTGAACTAAAATGATTGTTATTAATCCAGCCGAATAAGAAAATTGGCATGAGGATGTCATCTGGTAGGAATTCAAAATCACATTTGTGCCATTAAGATAAACATCAATTAATTTTTCCTTCTTTAGATGGCAAGTTGCCTATTTACATCATTAGTTACACAACTTTCTGGAAGTAAGTTTGTCCTCCCAGTTAGCTTCTGCCCAATTGGATACCTATGCTTCAAAAATGTCACTGCATTCAGCAAGCATGTACTTGTTTACTTGGTCTTCTGCCTCCAGTCTGAGTGAGTTTTGTTTGAGGCAGCCAAAGCTCAAAAGGCAGACAATGTTTGTTATTTTCACTTTTGCTCTAAGTTCCTGGACTGCAGTGGACAAGTCCAAGGGGACTAAGGCAGAATATGTGACTGGACCATCACAGAACTCAGTTGAATAACAGCAACACACCAGCTTCAGTTTTGAAAAGTCAGCTTAGCACACTGGGTCAGCCAATGGTTTTTGTCTGAGTGGAAGACTTAGTGCAGAAGGCAAGGTATTAGCATGGGACTGTGGGAAACTGTGAAGCATCAACGGGAAAGGAAGATACACATCCCCAAAGGGAACAGGGATATGTCAACATCAGAAGTAGTGCTTGTGCCTGCGGTGTACGCAGCAAGCACACTGCATATACACAAAGGGAGAGCATGGTGATGTATGAATGGGTTAGGGAGGTAAGAGTGAACTCATGTCAGTCACAGGATAGTGCCACAGTCCATCTAGGGGCAGAGTCATTTCTAGTCAATTTGATTTTGGGTTTTGTACCATGTTACTTGGGGTAGGGATAGGCAGTTATTGTTGGAATATTGCATGGAATTCTGGTCTCGTTCCGATCAGAAAGATGTTGTGAAACTTGAAAGGGTTCAGAAAAGATTTACAAGGATGTTGCCAGGGTTGGAGGATTTGAGCTACAGGGAGAGGCTTAACAGCTGGGGCTGTTTTCCCTGGAATGTCGGAGGCTGAGGGGTGACCTTATAGAGGTTTACAAAATTATGAGGGGCATGGATAGGATAAATAGACAAAGTCTTATCCCTGGGATCGGGGAGTCCAGAACTAGAGGGCATAGGTTTAGGGTAAGAGGGGAAAGATGTAAAAGAGACCTAAGGGGCAACTTTTTCATGCAGAGGGTGGTACGTGTATGGAATGAGCTGCCAGAGGATATCGTGGAGGCTAGTACAATTGCAACATTTAAGAGGCATTTGGATGGATATATGAACAGGAAGGGTTTGGAGGGATCTGGGCCGGGTGCTGGCAGGTGGGACTAAATTGGGTTGGGGTACCTGGTTGGCATGGACGGGTTGGACCGAAGGGTCTGTTTCCATGCTGTACATCTCTATGACTCTAATATCTTTCCATGGTGTTGTAAAGATTGTGGACTGCTCAAGTCTGGGGATTGACTTGGGATATTGGTAGCTGAGGGAATGGTTATGGAATTAAAACTAACTTAATGGCAACCATATAACCATTGTTAATTGTCTTAAAAATCCATCTCGTTCACGAACATATTTCAGGGAAGGAAATCTGCTCTCTCCTTGCCTAGTCTGATGACAGATTCCAGTGATGTGACTTCAGACCCACAGCAATGTCATCAATTCTTAACTGCTTTCTGGGCAATTTGGGATGGCTAATAAATACAGGTTCAGCTAGTGATGCCCACATCATGTGAATGAGTAAAGGAAACCAGAAAAACCAAGGGAACAGAGCAATTACAAGAAAGGGTTGCAAGAAACATTCCTTCTTGTGCTGTGACTCGAGCAATGGCCAAACAAAATCCAATGTCAGAGGTCAAATTGGCACCAATGACAAATGGTTGATTATCAGAATATTCCCTTGAGGATTTAGATAATCCACAAGATGAGTTCAATAGTAAGCTTTGCACATTCAGGAAGAAGTGATCACATTCAGAGTGAGAGACAGTTTGAGTGAGTATATAATTCAGGGAATTTGGAGGCAACATAGAAATTTGGTGCAGAAGAAAAGAGGTGCTTTCTGCTTGCTTTCTTTAGTTCATAGTTAGTAAGGATTTTTTTTAAACAGCATAATTTGAAGCCCAGGATCAAGGGCCCACCATAAAAGAGTGACATCACAGGTAAACCATACGTTCATTGGTAGGTGATGGCTGCTAATTTGACTATCCATTATAGGTTACTTTCAGATTGAAGGTAAATAGGGGAAATCTTTACAGACTAAAAACCAAAAGGCCAGAATGAAACACTTAAAAATCAAATTAAGTTTTTAAAGTAGTGGTGCCAGGCCAGGCAAAGTGTTGTAATTGCATTATCTACATGCTGATGGACCCCATTGTGGTTCTTATTGACCACATATGTAGCAAGTATTGGTTGCTTGAAGAACTCTGGCTTCGAGTTGATGTGCTGGATTCTGAGCTTTGAACACTACAATACATTAGGGAGGCAGAATAGTACCTGGATGCTGAAGTATGGAGGCATTAACACTCCTAAGATTAATGACCCCAAGTTTGGTCAGGGACAGAAGGGTATGACTACCAGCGAGTCAAGTAGAGGAATCCAACAGGTAGTGTTGAAGGACCCTCTGCCCTTGAATTTGTTGAACAGGTTTGAGATTCTTGTTCCCTGTATAAATAAGACTTGGGGCGCAGAAAGGATGAACAAACTGACTATAGCATCATGCTACAGGGAGCCATTCAAGAGGTGGTGGGGGTGGGGGTTTGGAGGAAAGAGAAATGTAACTATAGTCAAGGATAGTACAGTCAGGGGAACAGTCACTTCTCTGTGGCCAGGATCAAGTGTACCAAAGTCCATCTTGTCTGCCCAGTGGCCAGGTTCAATATATCTCATCTGGGCTCAGAGAAATTTGGCATGGGGAGGAAAGATCTACTTGTCGTGGTCCATGTTGGTACCAATGATGCAGGTGAAGCATGATAGAGGACGCACTGGGGTAATATGAGCAGCTATGGATTAAATTAAAAAGCAGAACCAAAAAGGTGTTAAGTTCTGGAATACTACCTGGGTCACAATTAATTGGCACAGGGTAAACAAAATTAAAGAGGTAAACACATAGCTCAAAGATTGGTGTGAGGAGAAACAGGTTCCAATTCATGGGACATTGGCACCAGTACCAGGGAAAGAAGGATCTATTCCGATAGGATGGGTTCCACCTGAGTCATGCTGGCATCAAAGTCCTAGTGAACTGCAGAACTATGACTGTGGGGAGGGTTCCTTTGTATGGAAAATTATGGAAAAAGTGAAAGGGAGGAGCTCAGCAGAGGTTATGAATGTTTCCAAAACAATAACAGGATAGAGAGTATTGAAAGTGTCAGGAATCTAACTTCAGGCACAGCAGATAAGTGGAGAACCACGAGAATTCAATGTGGGATAGAGGGCGCTCTACTTAAATGCAGATAGTATACTAAACAAAATAAATGAGCTTGTAGTACTAATTGAAATTGGTGGGTTTGATGTTGGTGGGTTTCACAGAGACATGGTTGCAAGGGGATCAGGGCTGGGAACTAAATATCTAAGGGTATGTCTCCTATCAAAAGGACTGGCAGAAGGGCAGAGGGACAGGGTTGTCTTGTTAGTAAGAAATGAAATTAAATCAATAGCAAGAATGATATAGAGTTGGAAGGTGTAGAGTTGAGGAACCGCAAAGGAAAATAGACCCTGATGGGAATCATGTACAGGCCTCCTGGCAGTAGTCAGGATGTAGGGAAGAAAATAAATCAAGACATACAAAGGCATGTAAGAAAGGCATTATTGCAGTGATCATAGGGGAACTCAATATGGAGGGGACTGGGAAAATCAGATTGGTCACAAATTTCACGAAAAGGAACCCGTGGAATATTTGGAGAAACGTGTGGTAGACCTCACTAGTGAATGGATCTTTCTGGATTTAGTGATGTGTAAGTTGATTAGGGAGCTTAAGGTGAACGAACCCCAAGGGAGCAGTGACCATAATATGATAGAATTCACCCGGCTGTTTGAAAGGGAGAAGCTGGAATTAGATGTAACGGTTTCACAATTCAGTAAAGGTAACTACAAAGGCATGAAGGACGAGCTTACTAGAGTTAATTGGAAGTGGATCCCAGCAGGAAAGATGATGAAACAGCAATGGCAGGGGCTTCTGGGAGTAACTCAGGAGGCACAGCAGAAATTCATGCCAAGGAAGAAGAACATATTAAGGGGAGGATGAGGCAACCTTGGCTGACAAGGAAAGTCAGGAACAGCATGAAGCAAACAAAAGGCATACAATGTGGCGAAGATTAGTGGGAAGCCAAAGGATTGGGAAGTCTTTAAAAACTCGCAGAGGATGACTTAAAAAATGCAACAAAGGGGGAGCAGGTGAAATATCAGAGTGAGCTTGCTAGTAATATAAAAGAAGACTGCAAGAGTTTATTTTGATATCTAAAAGGTAAAATAAATGCAAGAGGGGACATTGGTTCACCAGAAAATGAGCAATAATGGGTAGCAAAGAAATTGTGAAGGAACTGAATCGGTACTTTGCAATAGTTTTCTCTGTGCAAGACACCAGCAACATACCAAAGTTTCAAGAGTTAAGGGGCAGAGGTGAGTGTAGTAGCTATCACTAAGGGTGATGGGGAAGCTGAAAGGCCCATGGTGTTAGGGGCAAGGTACTGGCATTGATAGAGGATTTGGGTGACTGGCAGAAGGAATAAAAGGGGTCTTTTTCAGGAACACAGCTGGTGACTAGTGGTGTTCACAGGAGTCACAGTATACACTAATGATCTGGACAAAGGAACTGAGGATGTTGTTGCTAAGTTTGTCGATGACCCAAGGATAGGTGGAGGGACAGGTAGAGTTGAAGAACTGTGGGAGTTGCAGAAGAACTTAAAAAGGTTAGGAGAGTGAGCAAAGTGGAAGATGAAATACAATGCAAGAAAGTATGAGGTTATGCACTTTGGTAAGAAGAGTAGAGGTGTAGACTATTTTCTAAGTGGGAAATACTATACAAATCTGAAACACAAAGAAACTTGGGAGTCCTAGTTCAGGATTCTCTTAAGGTTAACATGCAGGTTCAGTTGGCTGTTGTAAAGGCAAATGCAACGTTAGAAATCATTTCGAGAGGGATAGAATACAAGAGCAGAAATATACTGCTGACGATCTAGTCAGATCGCATTTGGAATATCGTGAGCAGTTTTGTGCTCATATCTAAGGAAGGGTGTGCTGGCATTTGAGGGGGTCCAGAGGAGGTTCGTACAAATGTTCCTGGGAATGAAGGCATTGTCGCATGAGGAGTGATTGAGGATTCTAGGTCTGTACTCAATAGAGTTTAGAAGGATGGGGATCTCAATGAAACTTACAGAATACTGAGAGGCCTGGATAGAATGAACGTGGAGAAGATGTTTCCACTAGTAGGAGAGACAAGGACACAATCTCAAAGTGAAGAGATGACCCTTTTGCAACTGAGATGAAAAGGAATTTCTTCAACCAGAGGGTAGTTGATCTCTTGAACTCATTGACACAGAGGGTGTGGAGGCAAAGTCATTGAGGGTATTTAAGACAGAAATAGATAAATTTTTGATTGGTGAGGGAATCAAGAGTTATGAGGAAAAGGGTGGAGAATGAGGTTGCAAAAAAAGATCAGTCCAGATCAAATGGTGGAGCAGATTCCATGAGATGAATGACCTAACTCCTATATTCTAGGGTTTTATGGTCTTCTATGTCTCCTCCAATTAAGACTCAGCAAGCAATCCTGATCCGTATGAATAAAATCACCTGTTTGGCTTAAACAAAGAACTATGGATGCTGGAGATCTGAAACAAACAACAACAGAAATTGCTTGAGAAACTCAGCAGGTCTGGCAGCATCTGTGAAGAGAAACAGAGTTAATGTTTCGAGTCCAGTGACTCTCTCAGGACCTTCAGATAGGAAAAAGTGGTATTTATGTTGATCAGTGATACTGGAAGCAGAGTGGGTGGGTGGAGAGAGGAAGAAAAGAGTAGGCAGACAAAGGGATTGGTGATAGTAAGCCAGTGAAGAAGAGAAGCTAGGTAGCTGATAATGGGCACTATGGGTAATCGAAAATGGACTGGCAGTACAACTTGGCAAATCACTTTAATGGATTCCCTTTCATATTTACAAATATATTAGTGCCATGAACCGTGTCATGAAATTGGATCTGAGGGGCAGATATCTGTAATATCCATCCAGTTCAGAGTCATAAAATCAAGGAAATTCACAATATGGGATCTACATTGGAACTTCACTTTGACACTTGTGGCCACTGCAGGAACTATCTTGTTGTCCAGGGGAGAGTCTTGTACAGACTTTTAAATGTGGACTAATATTCCTGATTCAGGATCCTTGAATGGAAGAATCTCCACCAATAGCACCTCCCTAGCACTCAGTAGTTATGCAAAACATCAATATGTTGAGTATGTGGCCAATTTTTCTCTGCAAAAAGGGACTAGAGAATTGTCCCTTTTCTAAAATTCACTCCTGGGACATGAGCATTACTGACTAGTCAGCATTTATTGCCAATCACAAACTGCATTTGACAAGGTGGTGGTGAGCTGCCTTCTTGAACTGCTATAGTCCACCTGCTGGAGGTTGACCACAATGATGTTGGGGGGGAGTTCCAGGATTTTGACCCAGCAACACTGAAAGAATGATGATATGTCTCCAAGTCAGGATGGTGACAGGCTTGGAGGGGAACTTGCAGGTGGTGGTGTTCCTATAGTCTGCTGCTCTTGACCTTCTAGATGGAAGCGACCATGGGTTTGAAAGGTGCTGCCTAAGGATTTGGGTGAATTTCTGCAGTGCATCTTGTAGATAGTAAATATTGCTGCTACAAAGTTTCAGTAGTATAGGGAGTAGATGCTCACTGGATGTGATACTAATCCAGAGGGCAATTTGGCCTGGATGGTGTCAAGCTTCTTGAGTGTTATATATTTCCTCCTGACTTGTGATCTGTAGTTGGTGGATAGGCTTTAGGAGTCAGGAGGTGAGTTACTTGCTGCAGTATCCCTAGCCTCTGACCAGCTCCTGTAGCCACTGTATTTGTATGGCAAGTCTAGTTGAGTTTCTGATCAATGGGAATTGCCAGGATGTTGATAGTGGGGGATTCAGTCATGGTAACACCATTGACTGTCAAAGGGTAATAGTTAGATTGTCTCTTATTGGTGATGGTCATTGCCTGGCATTTGTATGCCACAAATTCTACTTGCCACTTTTCAACCCAAGCCTGGATATTATCCAGATCTTTTTGCATTTGAACATGGACTGCTTCAGTGTCTAAGGAGTCAGGAATGTTGCTGAACATTGTTCAATCATCAGCAAACATCCCAACTTCTGACCTTATGATGAAGGGAAGGTTATTGATGAAGATGGTTGTGTCTAGGAAGCTAACTTGAGGAACCCCTGCAGAGATGTCCTTAAGCTGAGATGACTGACCTCCAACAATCACAATTATCTTCCCATGTGCCAGGTATGACTCTATCCAGCAGAGAGCTTCCCCAATACCAATTGATTCCAGTTTTACTAGGGTTCCTTGATGCCACACTTGGTCAAATGTGACCTTGATGTCAAGGACTGTCAGCACCGCATCTCTGGAATTCAGATTTTATCCATGTTAGAATCAAGGCTGAGGTCAGGAGCTAAGTGGCCCTGGCAGAACGCAAACTGGGTGTCACTGAGCAGGTTATTGCTGAGCAGATGCTGTTTGATAGCACTGTTGATGACACCTTTCATCATTTTATTGATGAACCAGACTGAACTGATAGTGCCGTTAATGGTTGGGTTGGATTTGTCCTGCTTCTGATATAGAGGAGATATCTGAGTAATTTCCCACATTATCAGGTGGAAGTCAGTGTTGTAGGTGTGCTGGAAGAGCTTGGCTAGGAGAATGGCAAGTTCTGAAGCACAGGTCTTCAGTAACATTACCGGAAAGGGCCCATAGTCTTTGCAATATCTAAGGTCTGCAACTGTTTCTCGATATCAGGTGGAGTGAATCGAATTGATTGAAGATTGGTGTCTGTGATGCTGGGAACACTGGAGAATGTTGAGATGAATTATCCATTTGGCACTTCTGACTGAAGATTGCTAAACCTTTATATAGTGAGGGCTTTATTCAGCTTCATGATGAAATAGCTTGTGTGTATTAACATGCATGGATGGGGTGCACTACCATATACCATGGTAGAAGACAGACATTGCAAAGTCTTGGGAAAGTACCTCAGTAATTGCACATTGTATGTCATTGCAGCATCACGCCTAGAGAAATTTTATGCAACTGGAAAATGAAAACATCAATCTGTAATCCACCAAATGGAAACCTACTGATTTTTGCAAAAGGGCAAAAGTTGCCTAGGCAAGGGGTGACCATCCTTTTCCATAGATAGTGAATTCAGTGAATAGAGATATCACTCAGTTTGGTACTGAGCACATGGAGCAGGAATGTTCCAGTTTTCATCTTAAATCTGTTACACGTTTTTACCCGGAACAGCAACCTCTCTGTATGATTTTCTCTTTGTTCCTTCTTTTCTTTTTGTGTGTCTCCTAAGAACTTGTTCCTTTTTTTTGTGCAATGCTAAAATGAATAGCAACATAGAAAATGGACAAATAGATCTGTTCAGGAGGAGATTGTATGCAAAGGTGGTGCAAACTTTGAGAATGTGGTTACTGGTTGGCAGTATTAGAGCACCTTGAGCACTCAGGAGAGTTGGGAGCTTTTAAAGATGGAAGGGTTGAGGTGTAGACCAATTGGAGAAGACTGAGTTCTACATGAAGAGTAGTGAGGCATGGTGGAACGCCAAAGGCTGAAATATAGAGGCACTTTCTGTGAATAGGAGGCTGTAATCTGCATTACTAACCTTCAATATTATTATGAAAACTAAGAGAATAGATGTAAAAACTACAATTTCAGAACCTTCTACGCAGGCTAGTTACATAAATAAAGATTAAACAAGAGGATGAATGTTGGTAGATTTAAATACAAAATAAATCTTATATAGCACTTTTCATCCCCTTGTAATTTCAGATGGTGCTTTTCAACAGCCACATGAGTCCTTTAGAAAAGTGTTCTCAGATATAATGTAGGAAAGGTGCTGGAGGGGGAATGCAGTTGCTGCTGTTGGTACATTGTCTGGTCTGGCCTTTCCTCATGCCAGGTCTCCAGTCTTGTTATGTCTTTCACTGCCCATGGAGCATCTACAGAGCCTTTCCAATCTCTCTGTTAATATTGAGATCTGAGTAGCTTAGGTCATCAATGGACATTTAATGCTGATCTCACCAGGAAGGGTATCTCAACACAAGTCACTAGCTTTGAAGGATAAAGGGGAAAATAACTCATTGATCATGCCCATTGCATTCAGGAAAATTCAGTCTCATGAATTTTACTTGTTCTAAGAAAATTGTTTTTCCTCCTAGAACATGTCAAATAGATCTCATTTCATTCATTAAAATGAGCTGCATTTCCCAATAATTCTTCTGGTGTCTAAAAAGAAAATGCCTTTTAAATTTCTCATCCTTTAAAATTAGATGACTAAAGATGTCCAGCCAATAATGATTTGATTTACAATCACTGGGAACAAGACACTTCAGCATCAGTAGTCAATCTTTCTGGACTTCTGTTGGTGGCGGAAGCTTTAGTAGCTGGCATAGAATTAACACCATTTGCTAATTCCAACATTGCCATAACTTTCATTGCCCAATGTGGCAGATGTCAAAATAAATAGAATATACTTGGTACTCAATGGTCATGCAATTAATTTAACACAACTTTTATACTCTGCATGAAACTACCTAAAAGGAGCAATTTCCACAATTTGTTACAATACATATTTGAAAAGAATAAGACACCTGATGGATTATGGATAGGCAAAAATGCGAGTGGCTTTGGCACAGCTACAGTGGTTTTATGTGTAGACACTTTTATTCCTCCCTACTCTACAATTGGTTGCCCAGATGTGAAGAACAAATGAAATTATCTGCTGTGTGTTAATTACAATCAAGTCAAATAAGCTTGGATACATACTCCTTAGTTCTGGTTTGTCACTTTAAGACCACAGACCTTTGAAATGTGGTGTAAAGTATGTAATTGTGCAGAATAATTGAAGCTAATAAACAGCATTGCCATACACATTAGTAGCAATATTCATCAAAGTCAATACGTTGATGTCAAACTTGTTCATTGCTGACCCGTGGATGCACCCAGACAGAAAGCAATTGGCTGGTAATTCCCATTGTTTTTCCATGGTTGAAGAATCCATAAATCACTAGGACCTAAAGAAACAAATTAATTATTTCAGTTGGAGAGGTGAAAGCTCAATTCTTTATTATCATTTTCAAAACTATAATGATGTTGCTTCAAGAATATTTCAGTATTGTTTTGTTCTGATCCCCACAAAGACTGATAACATTTTTAAAGATAGAATTACGTGATTCCAAAGGAAAGAACACAAGGGTCAAGATGTACCATTTTAAATTTTTACTGTTATGAACCAACCAGAATCAAAAGAATTCAAATAGATAAATGTTGTTTCAAATCAGAAGGTAAATTTCACTTCAAATTGTTGATAAAACAAAATATACCTCACGTAAGCACTCACCTCACTTCCTATGCAAACGTACTACCACTTTCAAACTTAGTCTTCCCAACTTGACCTGTAGTATATAGGTCTCTCATTCCATACTGAATAGATTTGCATCCTGAGTGACCTTTACTGGCAGTCATATCTTAACCTAGCTTCCTGAAACATGCAACACCCAAACAGTCCTTCTTGTAGAACCTCCTTAACCATGTTGAGACAAGTTTTGATGGCACAGAATCTGCAGAGACTCATTTCTCTGATCTCTTTAAATGGATTATTTTGTTTTGGTAAAATTAGCATAGCAGTAGCAGTCTTGGCCAATCCTCAATCCCTATTTTCACTTAAATGTTTGATCCTTTTCAAACTGTATTGCATTCATGATCTCTTCTCATAGTCTTCTGCCTGTTCAGAATTGTCTGTTCAGACTAGTTGTAATTCAATATCCATATATTAACCTTGATTTTACCCTCTGCTTTTGAGCTTTCAACCCTAGAGCAACCTCAGTTTGCACTGGTATTTCTGAGGAGGTCCAATGCCCTTTTCCTAGTTTCACTTTGGAAATAAAGGGTTGGTTCTCAAAAAGACAGTACAGAGGTTTTCTAAACCTCAAGAGCAATAATATTTTATTCAATGTGTTGGTTTGTAGTTTTTATTTTAATTTATAATTAGATAGGCATGATTCAAGCCAATTGTGTGGAATATTTAAAAAGAACCTTCATATCTTGCAGTTCTTATTGATTTTTCTACCATTATCTTTTCCAAGGTTTGGGCTATACAGCTGCAAAACAGGATGTGTAACTAAGAGAGTCTTTTGTTTCTACTGTCTAATATTCACTGACTGATAAGCAACCTACTTAGCAGCATTACGAATGCTCCTTGTAGGCCAGCAAGCCTGAATGGGACTCAAACCCAGAGCTTTAGTCCCAAAAGTATGGATGCCACCATTGCACAAAAGGATCTTCACATGCAGTTCTTATTGGCAGATTTATATATAAAAGATTCCAGAATTACTTTATAACAATATTACAAAAAGTTTAATATATCAAATGGATAATGGGCTTACAGGGTGCATGGCTAAAATCTATATTTCAGGATCATCATTAAACGCAAAGTTATATGCAGTATTCTTTTCTCAATTGAAAACTCATCGACTCAAGTGCCTCTCCTGTCTTCCCTCCACCCTCAGTTTCTATGGTTGCAAGAATTTAATGGATTTCTTTGTCACAAAGATTGAGAAAATGCAATCGACTGCTTTTGTCACTTTTCTCCCTTCTCTAGCCCACTGCGTCACACTGTTTCTAAGGTTTTACCTTGAATTTCCATCTTTCATTTATTTCTTCCCAAAGTCTCCTCATGCTCTGACCAAACCTCCCTCATTCCTGAGTCTTTGCTCCTGTTCCTTTAACACTATAACCACTAAACCACTGACCACCTAACTTCCTCTCCTGGACCCCATGTTTGTTTCTGCTGTTAATGGTTTTCTCTCCCCTTGGGTACTGCCTCCTTTTTCAAAATTTTCTGTCACCACCTTAATTCTGAAAGCTTTCCTCGATTTTCTGTCCCACCTCCAATTTCACCTTTCTCTCAGGCTGTCAAGTATGTTGCTGGCTCCCACATTCAAATGTGTCTTTCCGAGAATTCCATTTTGAACTCCTCTGATCGGGCTTCTGCCCCAAACTGGTTCTGAAACAGCTCTTCTGAAAGCCATGAATGACATTCCTTGTGACTGATAAATGTAAATTATTTCTCCTCAACCTTATTGTAGCACATGACAGGGTTGATGACCCTATCCTCTGCAAACATTGTTCTCCTGTCATCTAAATGGTGGGACTGCACTCACCTAGTTTCATTCTTCCATTGAAGTTTAACAAAATGAGGGGAGAGCTTATAGAAACATATGAAATTATGAAGGGAATAGATGAGATAGAAGCAGGGAGATTGTTTCACTGGTGGGTGAAACTAGAACTAGGGGGCATAGCCTCAAAACAAGGAGGAGCAGATTTAGGACTGAGATTTAGGAGGTACTTCTTCACCCAAAGGGTTGTGAGTCAATGGAATTTCCTGTGCAGTGAAGCTCCTCATTAAGGCAAAGTTGGATATTTAAACATTAAAGGAATTAAGGATTTTGGTGAGTGGGCAGGTAAATAGAGCTGAGTCCATGAAAAGATCAGCCATGTTCTTATTAAATGGTGGAGCAGGCCCGACCACCCAGGCAGCCTATTCCTGTTCCTAGATCTTATATCCTTATGTTCCTGTTCTATTTGTAACCAAAGAATCTCATGGAGTGTTGTCTCCAGAATTTCCCAAGGATCTGACCTTGGCCATCTCCTATTTTCTATCTGCCTACCTCCCATCGGCAACATCAACCGAAAACATAGCAACAATTTCCCCATGAACACAGATGAAGCCTAACTGTAACTCTCTTAACATCTCCACTGTCTCTAAATTATGAGATTGCTTCTCTGGCATTCAGTATATGGTAAGCAGATACCTCCTCCAATTAAATGTTGGGAAGACTGAAGCTATTGTCTTTGCTCCCTGCTGCCAAGTCAGTTTCCCAGCCGGTGATTCACCCTGGCAAGCAGGATGCCTGAAGCATAAAGTAAACAGCCTAACATTTGACTCGGAGATGAATTTCTGATTGCACATATGCATTATCACTACATTTGGCTATCCTGAAAAGCTGAATGCCGCTTATGCTGAAAATCTGAAATTAAAGCAGAAAATCCTGGCATACTCAGCTGGTCTTGCTACACCTGGGAAATCACAAGGAGAGGCTCATGGGCTTAAACTCCCTAAGCAAAATTTCATTTTCACTGAGTTTCATGGAGGGTTTCTCTCCATGGGGCCTACTGAGTTTTCTCTGCTTTTGTGACAGATTTGCCTTAATAACTGCCTACTTAACTCCTATGGTGACACTCTCATCTGATGTTAGTCCAATTCACCATTGGACTAACGTTACTAAAAGTATTTGTCACTGCATTCCTGGCACCATCTTTAAAAACTTAAAAATGTGTTGCTGGAAAAGCGCAGCAGGTCAGGCAGCATCAAAGGAGAAGGAGAATCGACGTTTCGGGCCTAAGCTGCCTGACCTGCTGCGCTTTTCCAGCAACACATTTTTAAGCTCTGATCTCCAGCATCTGCAGTCCTCACTTTCTCCTACCATCTTTAAAAGGCCAAACATTGCAAAGCTGTCCTGCATGGCTGTACACTCTTTTAGATACTATAGCTGATAAGGGGAAATTTGTGCTATGATTTGCCAACAGAGAGCTGTAGGCCCTGGGGGATGGGAGTTGGGGGGTGCAGAGGAGGGCTGCCCTTTTCCCACACAACAATTATCGGATCCTGCAAACATGATCCAATTTCACTACACAGGTCGGTGACATCTCCAGCGTCCAACCAAATACCCAGTCGTGCAGGAATGACCTTTTCAGCTCTGCCGGAGTAAGTGCCACTATCTGTTCTCTATTACCTCACACTCATTCTGTCTCTGCTACTGCACAAACCTCCTGCTAAGGCTCATATCTATTGCTCACCTCATTGCATGCAACATCGTCCTTCACTCACTCTCACTCAACCCAAATCCCATACTACTCACCTCCCATGGTCTCTATGCTTCCAAGTCATTCGGAACACCTCCCCACTTGCACCAGCATTAACTGCTGTGCGATCATCTTTCATCTCCTTCAATCCTTCCCTTTCTCTCATTACAAGAGAAAACAGGCCACAGCAGTGCCAGAATAGTGAGGACAGACAGTAGGGTGTCCAATAACAGTCTCCTCCCCATTCCCCCACTGATGAAGAAAGCATCCTGACACTGGCTAGAGAGGACTGGGTCAGGGCCTGCTGAGATAGAGTCATAGTCATAGAGATGTACAGCATGGAAACAGACCCTTCGGTCCAACCCGTCCATGCCGACCAGATATCCCAACCCAATCTAGTCCCACCTGCCAGCACCCGGCCCATATCCATCTAAACCCTTCCTATTCATATACCCATCCAAATGCCTCCTAAATGTTGCAATTGTACCAGCCTCCACCACATCCTCTGGGAGCTCATTGCATACACGTACCACCCTCTGCGTGAAAAAGTTGCCCCTTAGGTCTCTTTTATATCTTTCCTCCCTCACCCTAAACCCGATGCTGAGACATCCTTGATCTGCCAAATAAGTAAGAAGTGATGTTAATTGTAGTGCAACGCTCACATTAAACTCACTGTCAACATTACTTCACTTGATGCAACTTTAAATCCTTGGCCACCATACCTTCCCTTTTCATGTTGTGCAACCTCCAGGGGCATCTCCACGGACCCAGTAGCAAGAGGGAGCTGCTGCACTGTCTGTGTCTGTGTTCTTCAGCACTCTGAGGAACTAAGTACTGAGGCCCCAGAGGAAGTGCCAGCAAGGCCGCCTGCTGTACCCTCCACCAGCTTAAATACTGTCACCTCGCTGGGTATTGTAGTTAGATTCAGGAGTACCTGTTGGATGGCACCATACTGCCCAGGCTCTGCCCCAGCTAGAGGGAGAAACGCCCCAGGTTACTGACTGTCAAAGACTAGGCACCCGCTCAGTCCCAGCAGAAAGCGTCCTGTGGGGTCAGAAATTAGGGACTTCATTGAGATGTACACAGGCAGGTATGTGTGCGGCAATGGTATTCATAACACACTGGCTGCAGGCTTCAGTAACTCCAGCGGGACCCCACTGCCTCATTCATGTGAGCATCTGGCTGTGTCGATAGAATGCCAGGGCCAGCAGGCTCAGAGTCTGTTGGATATGCACGCAGAGCTGCACTCCATTACTCTAACCACTAGTGTTCAGCACCAACAGCAAGGAAACTGGGGCATGACATCACACCATGTGCCCCCCTCCTCACAAGGAGATAAGCCAGTGCTAGTAAGCACCCAGCTTGAAGAGACACCACACACAGGCACCCCAGCATTCTCCTTTCTGGAGACACCAAAGCGAGGCAAATCTTAAATCTCCACACTCTCTGTCACCCTCAGTCTTGTAGGAGTTCAGCCAATGAAGTTGCTTTGGACAATGTCTGGGTCCACTGGATAAAAATTCCCCCAGGAGTCACCTGACCAGAGCTCCAAGGCCACCAGGCTCCAGTGTAGGTCAGAATCTGTCTGGGCCAGCTGTGGAAGCTGGGGCTGCTCTGAGATGTAGTGGGATACTTTGAGATTTAGTGGAAGGGAAAGGAAGGTGAAAATGTTTTTTTGAACAGTAAAAGAGGTAAGGGTTATAGTGAGAGGGTGGGTTAGTGGAGCAGAGTCCATGAAAAGATCAGCCATGATCTTATTGAATGGTGGAGCATGCTCAAAGGGCCAGATGGCCTACTCCTGTTCTTAGTTCTAACGTTCTATGTTTTGAGGGCACAATGGTAACATGTGCGACATTTAACAGTTCATAACTGATCATGTTATATGCCCTTTTCAAAATAATCTGATTATTTGAATTTCTGTTGAGCTGCCACTGCAACTGTCGGACAATGAAGTCACCCGTCTCTACTTCTGTATGATGTTCCATGGGGCAAGGTGTGAAGTGAATAGCTTCTGTACCAGGCAATGGGCACAGCATCAGGTGACAGCTACTCTGGCAATGGGCACCGTTTCTCCAGGTGAATAAATATTGCCTTTACATCACAGACATTTGTAGGGTTCAGTCTTGATCTTGCATGAAATGGTCTGGAGTGATGGAAGCAGTAAAGTGGATTGTACACATTTGGCCAATACCAGAGTCCCCAGGTGATATTCCTCGACAGTGTCTGGGTGTGTGAGTGTGATGGTACTGCCCATTGAAGAGCCTCACATCACTGGAACTTGGAGCGTCCTCCCTCTCAGAATGATCCACTTCCTCTTCCCACTTTGGGTGTGGCCATTCCCATTTCCAGTGCACTATTTTGATTTACAACAATAGAGAGCAACAGCTGCTGTTTCTCAGATAGTTTCTTCCAGCCTCCATCACTGCATATAAATGAGCCCCCAAAATGTCCACAACCCTCCTTTCAACCCATAGGTACTGCACCTCCCCAGTCACCTTCCAATCCATCTCTTTGAGTTGCCATCTGCCCACATAACCCCCCAGCCCAAGATGTATCTGATCAACGTGCCAGCTGTGATAACGCACTGCCCATCCTGAAAGCCTGGTTGCTGTTCACTGCCAAACACTCACATAACCCTTTTCCTACACATGATCGAACCTCTCCTCACCTTACATGTTGAGCCGACGCCTTTACAGTTGTGGTCTCTATACATAAGGGGCCCTCCCCAAGACCTAGCTGCCGTGCCATGTCACAGGGCCCAACCTTCACTTTCAGTAAATGGACTCTACAGTCTGACCAAGGCCCATCCTCTTGAGTGGTCCTGATGGACAGTCCCAGTCAAGAAGTGTTGAGGCCCCTAACTGATGCCTGTACACCACCTTGACTGTATTCCCAAATTTGTCCCAACTGGTTACCCTGGACCCATGGGGCTGGCTGCCCACCTTGAGGAGCTACAGATATACAGAGTGCCTGACCACATGACTGACTGTTGCTCCTCTGGACACCAATTAGGTTCATTAATGAATGACCTAAAGCCAATTATCCCTAAGCCCATCAGAATTTAATAGCAGCTCAGGGATTTAATGGGATGCACATAGGTCTCCTGTACATCTCAGATGCTGCTCAGCAAATTGTTATGAGTTTGTGAGTCTGTATGTATGTGTGTGCAGGAGATTGACTCTCATTTACTGGCACTCAGTTCCTGATTGCAGGACCCAGCAAAGGAATGGGAGTGAGTGGATATTGCTGAAAGCTAACAGACCTCCCCCCTCCATTCAAGCATCGAACCCCCATTTCCTTTCTCGCTAACAACCCCATCCTAATGAAGCCCGCAATTCTGTCCCAATCAGCTATCTCCAATGAGCCAGGGGTAATCCCTAGTGAAGGGCTCAGAACATTATTGGCAGCAGTTAGCATTTCTGATGCTGCTGCCAGCCCTCGATTAGACAGTAACTCAATGGAGCACCATAATCACTGGGGAAGCACAGTGTTGGCCAGTCGAGTGCCTGGTTGCACTTGAATTATGTCGAACCTCCTGGCAGAAGTGAAGTTGGGCTCTCACTGATTCTCCAAACTTTGAGGATAAATGATTCCCTTTTTGCAAAGCTAAATTCCATCCATTATGACTGAATCATTTTTACCCTGTTACTATTGCACAGTCAAAACCCAGCCGTACAATGTGGATTAATTTATGGTTAGTGTTTTTAAAAATCGTTATGAATCTTGTTAATCATGTTGAAGGCAGTTCTGTTTGTTCCTGAATGCATTTAATAGATTATTCATTTTCCTACTAGCCACCATACAGACTTTGAGTGAAATGAGCAATTTTCTATTCATATGCTTGGGTGATTAAGTTTAGATTAACTTAACGCATTCACTCAAATTTGATTCCGATGGATTTGAATGTACTTTCCAATATGCAAGACACGCGGCCAAGCCATTGTAATGTCCAGTGGCCCCATTATTTCCTTCGGTATGGAATATTGCTGCTGGCACAATCTGGTTGGATCTACCCAGAGGCAAAAGTACAACATTAGGTTGGAGAACAGTTGGCTGAGTTAAGTAGTGATGAGAATATTCTGTAGTTTTATTTGACATTGTGAGGATGCTAAGCACATGTGCAAGAATTTTGTAAAGGAGATTAGAATAAGTTTTTATATTCACGGATGCTAACCATCTACTCAGCTTAGGTAGAGTCACACAGAACAGAAACAAACTCTCAGACAACTCATCTGTGCTGACTAGACATCCTCAACTAATCTAGTCCCATTTGCCAGCATTTCGCCCATATCTCTCGAAACACTTCCTATTCATATACCTATTCAGACGCCTTTCAAATGTTGTAACTGTACCTGCTTCCATCACCTCCTCTGGCAGCTCATTCCATACACACACTACCCTCCTGTGTTAAAAAAAGTTGCCCCTCAAAACCCTTTTAAATTTTTCTCTTCTCATCCTAAACCTATGCCCTCTAGTTCTGGACCCCCCAATGATTTGGTTTATTTTTTGGCCCCTGCCTATGTTGACTCAACAAATAATTTGGTTTCCCTGACTCTTACTTTCATCAATTTGTATTTTCAGAAGAACATGCCAACTCAGAAAAACAGTGGACCATGGTAATCTTGTCTCCTCTCCAGAAATTGGCAGGCTTCCAGAAGATCTTTGCCTATTCGCCAGCTTGGGACTTTGAATCATTGCCCAGCTGTGAATAACACTTTTCACTGGCTACTGCTTGCAGCTTCAGTGAGCTGATAACGTACCTGCTGGTTCAGTTAAACACATACACTCTGTACTCTAGTGCCATGAAGAGGATTCACAGCTGTCACGAGGATTATGAGGATATAAGATCATGAGCAGTGGAGATAACAGGAAAGGAAAAAGAAAGGCTCAGGAGACAAAGGCTGATGTAACATGGGAAGGAAGGAGGATAGGATGCAAAATTGTGAAAAGAATACCAGAGGTGCGAGCACAAAGCAAGTGTCAACAATAAGATGGATGTGGCCAGTAGAGGAAAATAAAATGGGTAAAGTGATTAATATTGAAAATTGTGAATTAAGGAGGCAGGAATAAATAGATTAAAAGAATGAGATGAGAAAATTGGATAAAACTAACAAGACAAATCCCACACAAGCAAAAGATTAAAGTTAAAAATCACACAACACCAGGTTATAATCCAACAGGTTTAATTGGAAGCACTAGATTTCGGAGCACTGCTCCTTCAAACTATTTACAACATTAGTGCAACATTTATAACCCAAATATGATTTTTTGATATTCACCTGCACTATCACTAAGACTATTTCCACTTTTGTAAAATTATGTCTGTGCCTCAGTTCAACTGCTTCTTAAACTCTTGTCTAAACTTAGTCCAAAAGCTAGTGCTTCCAATTAAACCTGTTGGACTATAACCTGGTGTTGTGTGATTTTTAACCTTGTACACCCCAGTCCCATACTGGCACCTCCAACATTAAAGCAGTTGAGAGTTTGCTTTTACCAATGTAGCTCATAGATAGATGGACAGATGCATTGACGTGAGTTAGGACACAGGCAGCAATGTCTTGGAGGAACTCCTGTCTAGGTTGGGTGATGTGGGAGAGGCTAGGCAAGAATGCATTGGAATGACTAAGTTTAGATGAGGGTTTAAGCAGCAGATGAACTGAGGCACAGATGTAATTTTACAGAAGTGGAAATAGTCTTGGTGATGGTGCAGGTGAATATCAGAAATTTATATTAGGGTTAAATGTTGCACTAATGTTGTAAATAGTTTGATTTGGGCTTCAAAGGTTGCCAGCTGGAAATCCTTAGTCAGTGGCAGGAGCTTGTCATTGAGAGATAAGGTCATTGTGTGTGGTCTTCACAAAGTTTAATTGGAGGAAATTTCTGATTATCCACCCAAATAAGAAATAATTTAGAAATAGCGGAGAGATTAGAAGAGCAGAAGTGAGGAGAACTGAGTGTCATCAGTATAAATCTCAAAATTGCTTTATTTTCAGATGTTGCCACTAAGAGAAAGCATGTATATGAGAAATAGCATGGGGCCAAGGACAGATCCTTGTGAGACACCAGAGAGAACAACACAGGGGTGGTGTTTAGTCGGTGTTGCATTATGTTGTGTCAGAGATTTGACATCATTGACAGTGATGTCCCAAGCAATTGCTTGTATCATAGTCTGTGCAGGTGATTCTCTCACTGCATAAAATGGCATCCAGTTGATGGCGCTGGAGGGGAATGCAGAAAGGTGAAGAAGGATCCAGACGAGTAGTTTACGCTTGTCACACACTCAGAATGTCACTTGCAACTTCAATAAGAGCCACTGTGGTAATGCAGGGACTGAAACTTTGTGAGTGTACCAGGAAGATAGGAAATTTCTACAGATTTGGAAGGCATGGTGGCACAGCAGTTAGCACTGCTGCCTCACAGCGCCAGAGACCCGGGTTCAATTCCCGCCTCAAGCGACTGACTGTGTGGTGTTTGCACATACTCCCAGTGTCTGCATGGGTTTCCTCCGGATGCTCTGGTTTCCTCCCACAGTCCAAAAATGTGCAGGTTAGGTGAATTGGCCATGCTAAATTGCCCGTAGTGTTAGGTGAAGGGATATGTAGGGGGGTGGGTTGCGCTTCGGCAGGTCGGTGTGGACTTGTTGGGCCGAAGGGCCTGTTTCCATCACTGTAAGTAATCTAATCTAATCTAATCTAAAAATTCAGTGATATCTCCTTCAGGGAAAAGAGATTGGAAATGGATCTCCAGCCTGCAAGGGTGTAATTTCCATGATTGGAGAGGTCAAAAGCTGCCTTTTTTGAGAAGATGGGTGATTTCTAAGAGAGGTGGGCAGTACTTGAAAACAGTCATTGACTAACATTGCAATAACATGGCGACCAGGAAGCGAAGTGGGTGGTCTGCTGTTTAGTGGAAATAGGGTCAAGGAGCAGGAGGTGGATATAATGAACAGGATGAATTCCATTACTATTCCACAGTTGACAAATCATATTCTTAGAATTTAATAAATATTGATTACTCACATTTACTGTTAGGTCATTAATTTTATATAATTTAGGGGAAGATAAGGGAAAATTCTACAGAGGTGATGAAGTCGAGGAAAAGACAATTGAAAAAATGTAGTTTGGGTACTGATGGAGAAAGGAAGATTTGCCATAAGGATAAAGTTCAAGAACAGTTTGAAGCACGGAGGTATACAAGGCAACAGCTGGAAAGGCTGTACTTCCTTGTGCCATAACAGTAGGGGACAGTTTTTACACATGTTGTATCTTAGCATTTGACATCAAGAATTGTAACTCTGACTTAAATTGGACAATTCTAGGGTTCTAGGGAGTTTCCCAGTTTAGCCACTGTCCTGGCTCAATGCTGCCATAATTAAGAACTAGGTAATTGGAATGTGAGATCAACAGGAAAGGTCGGATCAAGATGTTTTGTTAAATTGTGTTAATTGCACAGATGTCCAGGAGACTGTGTCTGGCAGTAGGCTCCAGGAATTATAAATCATTGCAGCAGATAATATTCTTCTTTCTATTTGATGAGACAAGTCACCTTGATAGATCTAAGAGTTGAGTATAAAAATTGAACGACAATTTCTCAAATTTATTAAATTAGAAACATAAAAGGTTAATCAGCTTCTAATAATGAGTTAATGACAGATCTTCACCACTTGAAACACCTTGCTATTCCCCTCATTGCATCCCCTACTTCCTTTTCAGCTTCATTTGAATCATTTTGCCTGCAAAGGCTCTTTGCTTAAGCAGTCAAAAGCAGTCTCTACTTTGAATAAATATTGATTTTCCCTGAAGAGATGGCCATGATCTCTACCTCAACCACCTGTGGTCAAGCACATTACTCTTCAAACCCCTTCACCTAAACAAAAAGGATGAACTCCTCTGCTGATGTCAGCATCTCCGATTTAAATTGTTTCTGTGGTGATGGCTATGAATCCAGTTGCATAAACCCTATATTCTGGCATTCCCTCTCAGAACTACTTCACCTATCTACATTTCTTTTGGGTAAGGTGATGTCCTAGTGGTGGTATCGCTGGACTGTTAATTCAGAGACCCAGGTAATGTTCTGGAGACTTGGGTTTGATTTCCGCTGTGACAGATGGTGGAATTTGAATTCAATAAAAATCAGGGATTAAGAGTCTAATGATGAGTCTAACCATTGTTGTTTGTCAGAAAAATCCATCTGGTTCATTCATGTCCTTTAGGGAAGGAAACTGCCATCCTTACCTGGTCTGGTCTACATGTGACTTCAGACCCACAGCAATGTGGTTGACTTTCAACTGCCCTCCAGATGAGCAATAAATGCTGGCCTAGCCAGTGACACCATCATCTCATAATGAATTAAATATTTTTAAAAATTCTCCTTTAAGATTCTCCTCAAAACTTGTGTTATCACCAAGCTTTTGGTTATCTGGCCAAATAAGGTATCATATTTTGTTTTATAACATTCCTATGAGATGCGTTAGAAAGTTTTATTATGTGAAAAGTATGACATAAATTGAGGAGAATGAAAAATTAGGTACTACTTTCAAGACCTAACAAGTTTCTGCCCAATTATATTGCAAAACAACTTGCATGTCATGATTAAGGTCAAAATGAATTATGAAGTTTGATAAGAAATTAGTGATGAAAATCCTGAAATTCAACGTAATGCAAAAGAAAAAGGGTCAGTCAGATTTTTCAGGGTTTTTGTTTTGTTTCCTGCTTTTGACAGCTTATTTTTGTAGCAATTTGTCACTTATAAAGTTTATTATTATAGATCAGCATGTTTGTTTACAGCAAAATATATTTATTTGCCCTAGAGCTTGAATTATTTTCATAGTAAACAATTTGGTTATATGGACGTTTTTTTAAAAATCTTGAAAATTTCAGTGTCATCATTGTTTTTCCAAGAATGTACCCAACTTGAATATATCTTTCTGAAGCTACTCTTGATTTCTTTAAACATATCTCCTCTGGGTGAAATGGCATCCTTCTGGTAATTAGAATTTCAGACAATATTCATCATCCGGCATGAAGCCTTAAGAGGAGTTCGACCAAAAACGAATAGAACAGAATATGGGAGAAATCTGATTGGATGTGATATATCTGAGTTAGTTGCACAGACTGTCAGGAAAGGAACTGGCAGCAGGCTATTATAAATTACTGTGGCAGAAGGCAAATGTCACTTTACTCTTGATGCCTGTTCCCAATCTCCCTATTTTGTTTGGCGACACAAGTCTCTTTAGTAGATCAAAGACCCAAATATAAAATTGAATGTCAATTTCTCATTTGTATAAAGTTACACTTGCGAAATACCAGGTGCTTCCCATGTGTATGTCTATCTTAGGAAATAGCCATTAAATTTCTGCATTGTACGATTTAATCTCCTTGCAGACCAAAACAAAATGTGATCTGGTATATAAACATTTGCTTTTGTATTAGACTGTTGTTCTGCAATGCCCTCCAGTGTCCAAAGTATTTTATTACATTTAAATTGTTCCAAAATTGTCAAGAGAGCGGACTGACCCCCCTAACTTAAAATTGGGGCAGTCAAAGGGTGGGTAAGTGCCAATAGAGAAGAAGGGAAATATTAATTTAAGACATGTAGCATTTTTAACTGCTCAGGTTATTATTGAGCTTTGAACAAGTTTCTCTGTTATCTGATCAATGGTGTGATCTACCTTCATCTTCCTCCATATTTAAAGAAAGACTTTTATGAAGACAGTGAGGATTCCATGCTCAAGCTGACCCATGTTGTTTCCTTGGAGAAGGTTAAAAATCACACAACACCAGGTTATAGTCCAACAGGTTTACTTGGAAGCACACTAGCTTTCAGAGCGTAGCTCCTTCATCTGGTGGTAGTGGAGGGCTCAATCCTAACACACAGAATTTATAGCAAAAATTTATAGTGTGATGTAACTGAAATTATACATTGAAAAATTAATTGTCTGTTAACCCTTTCATCTGTTAGAATACCACGATAGTTTCACTTCTTTCTTTGGAGAAGGCGTGCTGACTTACAAGCCAATCAGGATGAAGTACACCCGGCACAGGATATCCCACCTACTGAGAACTACTGGCCAATCAGCGACCAGCAGTGTCATCAGTGACTGCTATAGAAAATATACCCTCCAGAAAGCCAGGATTGACCAATGGTGAATAGGGTTTTATAGAGATGGGATTGCAAGTGGTGGGGTTATAGGTTGGACGAACAAGGTATTGCTTTTAACAGCCCTCCTCTTATCCTTTCAATCCAGATCCATCAATCAGGGATTGGGTGACTGCCAGTTAAATAAATGACCCCCACCCACATCCCCCACCCCACACATGATTTCTGACTAATGTTCTGTCAAACTGAATCTTATAATCAATTGAAAAGATGAAGTGAATATGTGGTGATACACAGAAAAAGCAAAGTATGGCTATTTTTCACTGTCACTTCTGACTAGAAGCAGGATCGAGGTGAAGCATTTTCGGAGCCTGAAACCAAATAATTAGACACTGACAAAGGTTTGGACAATCTATTAACATTTGTGGAAAAATATATTAGGAAGGTAATTCACGAAATGCATATAAGGCACAGTAAGATTTGAATTGAATCCCTACAGTGTGGAAGCAGGCAATTTGGTCCATTGAGTCCACACTGCCTCTCCAAGCGCATCCCATCCTGATCAATCCTATCTCTGTAACCCTGCACTTCCCACGGCTAACCCACATTTCCTGCACATCCTTGGATACTAAGGGCAATTTAGCATGACCAATCCACTTAACCTGCACATCTTTGAACTGTGGGAAGGAACCAACACAGTCACCTAAGGGTGGAATCGAACCCAAATCTCTGGAGTGATGAGGTAGCAGTGCTAACTACTGGACCACCACAATTTATGTAGATTTAGAAATCTAGACTATTGCCTAGAAGAATATATAATAGAGTTTAATTGACTATATTTAAGATGGAAAGAACATTTACTTGGAGATTCCTAACCTAGTACTTGCCTTCAAATTGTTGGATCATAATAAGTCATTAAGCTTAGATAGACACCTAGTATTAATTATTATTTACACATACATATTTTAATGTAAACTGGAATTAGACTTTCAGACAGAGATACACTTTTGGAATAGATGACAGAGGTCTTAAAGAATTCTGGGAAAACATTAATTCCAATGGCCTTCATGGGATCAAATGAGACGTTCCACAGTTGTGCAAAAAAAATGGAGGACTGAATATGAACCACATGTCAAGACTGTCCAGAACTGGGTTCAACGTGTTAATACAAAATAATTAGATCCAGCAGAAGGGAGGATGGGAAACCTTTCTGTCAGGCATGAGAGATGACAAAAAGTGAATAATTATATGAGGAGGAACCTCAGGAATACTTGGGGAATGGTCAACAAGTGTTTCAGTTGTGACTTCAGTTGTCCTAAACAGAAGAAAAAGGTTTTTGAAGTGAGATATGCCAAAGAAGGTTCAGAAAAAGCAGGTGGAGAATCTGTTCAGGCTGAAGGAATTGTGTTGATGACATGAAACTTCATTCCAGTAATGAATTTTCTAGTTGCAGAGTCAATATGTTGAGCTGTTTGGGACAGTGGTTATACATCCACACTGTGTGGAGTGTATTAGCTAAAATGTTATCTCGATTCTCAAAACGCAAGGGTGAAAGTAGAATTCTATATGCTTTAGGTTTGGAGTTGATCACACACTAGGTCACTAAATGTCACAATTACATATAAAGTAGTCAATTTACCAGCATGGATGTGCATTGAGTGAAGTGCCTTCTGCATGGAGCAGATCATAGACTCACAGAGATGTGTAGCACAGAAATAGATCCTTCAGTCCAACCCGTCTATGCCGACCAGATATCGCAACTCAATCTAGCCTATTTGCCTCCAAGCTCTTCCTATTCACATACCCATCCAGATGCCTTTTAAATGATGCAATTGTACTAGCCTCCACCACTTCCTCTGGCAGCAAATTCCATACACATACCACCTTCTGTGTGAATTAGTTGCCCCATAGTGCTCTTTTATATCTTTCGCCTCTCAGCCTAAACCTATGCCCTCTAGTTCTGGACTCCCCCACCCCAGGGAAAAGACTTTGTCTATTTATCCTATCCATGCCCCTCGGCCTCCGACGCTCCAGGGAAAACAGCCCCAGCCTGTTCAGCCCCTCGCTGTAGCTCAAATCTTCCAACCCTAGCAACATCCTTGTAAATCTTTTCTGAACCTTTTCAAGTTTCACAACATCTTTCCGATAGGAAGGAGACCAGAATTGCACGCAATATTCCAATAGTGGCCTAACCAGTGTCCTGTACAGCCATGACATGACCTCCCAATTCCTGTACTCAATACTCTGACCACCTTCTTTACTATCCCATCTACCTGCGACTCCACTTTCAAGGAGCTTTGAACCTGCACTCCAAGGTCTCTTTGTTTTGCAATACCTCCTCGGACCTTACCATTAAGTGTCTAAGTCCTGCTAAGATTTGCTTTCCCAAAATGTAGCACCTCGCATTTATCTGAATTAAACTCCATCTGCCACTTCTCAGCCCATTGGCCCATCTGGTCAAGATCCTGTTGTACTCTGAGGTAACCTTCTTCGCTGATCACTACACCTCGAATTTTGGTGTCATCAGCAAACTTACTAACAATACCACTTATGCTCACATCCAAATCATTTACATACATGGTGAAACGTAGTGAACCCAGCACCGAACCTTGTGGCACTCCATTGGTCACAGGCCTGCAGTCTGAAAAACAACTCTCCACCACCACCCTCTGCCTTCTACCTTTGAGCCAATTCTGTATCCAAATGGTGAGTTCTTCCATGCGATCTAACCTTGCTAACCAGTCTCCCATGGGGAACCTTGTCTAATGCCTTACTGAAGTCCATATAGATCACATCTACCGCTCTGCCCTCATCAATCCTCTTTATTACTTCTTCAAATAATTCATAATTTCCCATGCATAAAGCCATGTTGACTATCCATAATCAGTCCTTGCCTTTCCAAATATATGTACATCCTATCCTTTAGGATTCCCTCCAACAACTTTGGAGGGAATCCTGAGGGATAGGATGGAGCGGCACAGTGGCTCAGTGGTTAGCACTGCAGGCTCACCGCGCCAGGGATCCAGGTTTGATTCCAGCCTATGGCAACTGTCTTTTTGGAATTTGCACATTCTTCCTGTGTTTACATGGGTTCCTCCTAAATCACAAAAATGTGCAGATCAGGTGGATTGGCCGTGTTAAATGGGTGTGGGTGGATTGCTCTTCAGTGGGTCAGTGTGGATGTTTTGGGCCAAAGGGCCTGTTTCCACACTGTAGGGAATGTAATCTAATCTAAACCTGCCCATCACCGATGTCAGGTTCACTGATCTATAGTTCCCTGGCTTGCCCTTACCACCTTTCTTAAACAGTCATCAATGAAAAAGGCTCAAATTAAACTGGATATGAAACACAACAAGGCAATGGTTCTTGGGAATTCAGTGGAGGTATGGTTTACCAATCTAAGCATTACTGTACCCCTTTAGCAAGGCCTAATTTATCTACTTAAATCATTAAAAATGGATTAATGAGATTGGGGAGAGACTTTAAAGGAAAAAGATTGATAGTCTTAAAACAACATGGATCTTAAATGTTTCAATCAAGGTGCCTCTTATTTGTCTAAATTCCAACATTTACAAACCTAACCTATCTAACCTTTCCTCACAAGACAACAAACCCATTCTAGATATTAGTCCAGTAAACTTCTTCTGAATTTCTTCCAATGTATTTATGCTCTTTAAATAAAGAGACCAGTCCTGTACACAGTGCTCCATATGGAGTCTCACTGGTGTCCTGTGGAACTGAAACCCAGAATTCCCTACCTTTGTATTCGACGCCTCTCACAATACATGATAACATTCAATTAACTTTCCTAATTACTGGCTATATCGGTGTACTAGACTTTTGTGATTCTTGCACTGGGTTATCCAGACTCTCTGCATCTTAGAGTTCCACAATCTTTCACTAATTTGGTAACACGCTTTTCCTTCTACCTGCCAAAATGGGCAATTTCCCATTTTACCACATTATACTTCATTTGCCATCTCTTTTCCTACTCATCTAATCTGTGTTCCTTTTGTGGTCTCTTTATGTCCTCTTCACAACCTAATTTTCCACCTATCTTTGTGTCATCAACAAGTTTGTCTACCATATCTTCAGTCCCTTAATCTAAATCATTTATCTAAATTATAAATGATCCTTGTGACATCTCATTTGTTACATCTTGGCAACTATTAAAAAAAACCATTTTGTGCCTACTGTTTACTTACTGTTAGCCAGTCAATCTTCTATTTATGCCAATATGTTATACCCCACATCATGGTTTTTTATTGTCTGCAAAAACTCTTGGTACGGCACCTCATCAAATGCATTCTGGAAATCTCAGTACAATACGTTCATCAGTTCCCTGATATCTACAGCACCTGTTGCTTCTTCAAAGAACTTCAGTAAATTGTTTAAACATGGTTCACTATACCAGCTTGATTCTGACTGGTTACCTTGAATTTTTCGACATGCCCTACTATAACATCCCTAATGATAGTTTCTAACATTTTTGCCCTGTGACAGATGTTAAGCTAACTGGCCAAGAGTGTGTTACATCCTGTTTCCTTCCCTTTGTGCATAAAGGGATTACATTCATTATTTTCGAATGGAACCTTCTCCAAATCTAGGGAATTTACACAATTAGAAATAATGGATCGTAGTTTTTTTAAGGCGTTAGGATGTAGCCCATCAGGGCCCAGGGACACGTCAGCCTGCAGCTGCAATAATTTTTTCAGGACCATTTCCATGGTGATTTTAATTTTCTTTATCTTTCCCTGCTTTCCATTTCCTGATGTGCAGCTATTTCTGGGATGTTACTTGTATTCTCTGTGAAGACCAATGCAAAATATCAGTTCAATCCATTTGGTATCTGTTCACTTTCCAAGATTGATTTGCCAGTCACAAGACACACTTCCTATAAGACCAATGCTGACTCTGTTCATTTTTTCCTTTTAAAATATTTATAGAAACTCTCGCTATCTGTTTTTATATTTCTGCCTACCTTTTTCTTATACTTTCTAATATTTCTCTCCTCATCAATTTTTTACTTATTTTCTTTTTTTTAATATTCTAGCCAATGTTCTGACCTTCCACACAACATTGCACAATTATATCTTTATTATTTAAGTCTGAGGCCTATCTTTAGATTTTTTTGGCTAACCACAGATGGTGTCCACTTAGAACTTTTCCTTCTTATTGGAATGTACCGATTCTGTGTATTCTGAAATACCTCCATAAAAGTCTGACATTACATTTCTTTTGACATATCTCTTTACCTAATTTTTCAGTTCACCAACTAAATCAGTTTTCAAGCCCTCATAATGGACTTTATTTAAGTTTAAAATATTAACCTTGGGTCTATTCCTCTTTCCCCTCATCTAAGTGTAAAATTTAATCTTTTATGGTCATTGTGACCTAGAGGCACCTTCACTGTGAAGTCAATCCTACCTTATTGTACAATGCTGCATCCAGAGAAGCTCGCTGTCTGATTGAACCCAAGAACATATTGTTCTAAGACACTGTTCTGAAAACACTCAATTACTCCTCTTCTGGACTATTTTTGTTAATTTTGTTTTCCAATTATACGTAGATTAAAATCCCCTGTGATTATCACCATACCTTTCTGAAAAGCTACTGTGTTTTTCTTCTTTATGTTCCATCTGACAATGTGGTAACTTTTAGAAGGCCCGTACACTACTCACACAAGTGACTTCTTGCTTTTATCAATTCTCATGCCTTTTTCTCATTCCAAGTCTTTCTTTAATGTCTTGTATAGGTCAATATTCATTTGCTAATCTATGGCATCATGCAGCCACTTCTATGTAATGGCTATTGGATTCTATCAATGTATATCAACTTGTGCTGTCACTTCATCTGTTCTTTTGTTTCTAATTACAGTACGCATTCAGATACATAGCCTTTAATTTTGTGCTTTTAATATTTTTGTAACCTCTTAAATTATGATTTACTCTTAGGAGCGGCACAGTGGCTAGTATTGCTGCCTCACAGCACGAGGATCCCAGGTCCGATTCCAGCCTCGGGCGACTGTGTGGTGTTTGCACATTCTCCCCGTGTCTGTGTGGGTTTCCTCTGGGTGCTCCGGTTTCGTCCCACAGTCCAAAGATGGCCAGGTCAGGTGAATTGGCCATGCTATATTGCCCATAGTGTTAGGTGCATTAGTCAGAGGGAAATGGGTCTGGATGGGTTACTCTTTGGAGGATTGGTATGAACTGGTTGGGCCGATGGGCAGGGAATCTAATCTAATCTAGATATGTGCTCTGTATTCCTTCCAGGAATAATTTGTTTATTATTTCCCATAATAAGCCATTTCTCTCTTGCCTTGTTTCCACTCTTACTCTACGTTTCTACAATTTGATCTGTTAACTCCACTATTTAGTTTCAAGCCCTCTCTACTTCCCTAGTTATGTTGCTCACTAGAATACCACAATCAGAATGTTCAGATGTAGATTATCTCAATGGTACAGATCCTACTTTCTCCCGTATTATTGCCAGTGCCCCTTTAACTGGAACCCCTGCTCCTCTGCCAGTTTTGAAGCATTCAGTACTTTCTTGAATTTTATTTGTCTTTTGCTAATTTTCTTATGGATCAGGTAATAATCCAGTGATTATTAGCTTGGATGATCTGTTTTCTAACTTGGTGCCTGCCAATGAGATTGGTATCAACATGGATCATGATCACTGGGGCTTCCTCCTCCCATTGCATGTTTTTCTTCATCCCTGAGCAGATGTCCTAAATCCTGGCCTCAGGCAGGCAACAGGTCCTTTTCAGCTGCAAAGACAACTGCTCCTGGCACCACCAGGCCCTCCACCACCTCCCCTGCCATATGATCCCCTGCCTACCAGTACATGCCTTTTTGCCCTTACCTTCCCCCCACTTGAATGGTATTCTGCACCACAGCACCGTGATTGGTTAGCTCATCTGCTGTGGAACCCTCACTTGTGTTGAAAAAAGCTGAAAGAACCTCAAACCTGTTGGAATTTTACAAAGGCTGGGGCTGCATTGCTACTACCTTCGAGGTCCCTTTATCTACCTTATAGATATGGTCTGAGTACTATTTGTGTCAGGTGTCCCTTAGTGGGGGTTGGGGATTTGGGTATCCTTTGGGTTTGTGAAAAGTGGAGAGAAATATGCCTGAAACTGCAGAAACTCATTGAAACTGTCAAAGAATCATTAAGAGATTTACTAAGGCTTCTCGTTACTGGGTTAGTGCATCATGACTAACTTCACAAGGATCCATTATCACAGACGGTTGCCTTTCATTTGAGGGCATCCTGATAGAGTACATATGCATTTTTTGCACTACCTGGTGGTGACAGTCACAACAAGAGCTGTCTTTGTATGAAAACTGCTAATAGATTTTAATTAAATGGCAACATATTTCAGTTAGATAGGTCTGAAAGTGACTTCAATACTGTACCTGCTCATTAGAAGAAAGTTGCTCTTGTCTTACCAGCTGTTCTCCCATGAGAGAGGACATACACACAAGTGCGGGTGATTTAACTTGACAGTCACCATACCTCAAGTAAGGGAAGAAGTTGAGAAGGAGGATCTGTCACAGTATCCTGAGCTGCTGTGGGAATTGAACCCATGCTGTTGGCATCACTCTGCATTTTAAAGCAGCTAACTGAGCTAACCAATCCCCAAGAAATGTAATCATGCTAAATATGTAATCATACTATTGAAAGTAATAATATTGATTGACTTCATATCAATGTGATTTGTCTGATACTGGTTAATGGTGAAATTCTAGCTTGTTCAGATCAAATTTAATCTGAAGTTCTCTATGGTCTTTTGACTCTCGAGAAAGCAATTTAAATTGCAAAATGTAAAAGTGGGGGAGGGGGAGTCCATTTGTAGAATTCCTATTTTATTTCCCCAGGCAGGAAACGTTGTACCCTTGTGTGCTGAAGCCACATCACTCAATCGGGAAAAGGGGAGTCACCTTCTGAGTGGCCCTGGCTCACAGTAAATCTGCTGCCTGCAGCCTTGTGTCATTACATTAGAGCTGTATTATCACTAAGAAGCCTTTCACCTTAATTCTCTATTTTTTACCTGTGGTGTTTATTTGCAGAGTATGTGTGTCTGCAGTATGCTATACTCCTTGGTTCGTGAAAATATTTAACGACAGCATAGGATCTAAAAGGTGAATCTACTGAAATAAATGGCGGAACAGCTCTGCTCCAGTTGGTTACAAATAGTAGCAGGTGAGATTAACATTTTCTTTCCTATCTTTGGAGGTCACCTTGGAAGCACATGATGAAATGTTACATCTTGAATTAATTGTTCAGCAGCCGATGTGAAGTTGTTTCTCAGCTATTTATTGCACAGCCTCACTTCTAGTACTGCCTGTTTCACCCTGCTCACTCTCTCTCCTGATTCATTTGTTCATCCTTCATCTTAAATCTCAAACAATCCACTTGTTCATTGTGTAATTTTCACACTTTGTTCATTTTTATAAGAAATGTATATGATAAATTACTGAAATAGTTTGATTCAATTGTCAGTTTGTTATGAATTTTTATCTCTTCATACATTTAAAGCTATTAATTTTAATGCAGATTTATAGCTCTTGTTTAAACATATTCAAGATCCCAACCAGTTCACAACTTAGAGCTCAGGTTTGATACAAGTTGTGCTGAAGTAGTGGTCAGCTCTCATCTGCATATAGAAATAGCCTTTAGTGAACTTTGCTGAAAGTAGTGGATGCGCTATTCTGTGAGTCTGTTTTAAATTCAAGATGACCTTATCTCAGTCAGATGCTGCAGCTCTCTTACAACAGCTCTCTACCTGTTGCAAGCTATGGTTTCAAAGGGTCTTTGGACTGTTGTAAGTGCAAGTGAATGGTTCCCTTGCCCACCTTTGACTCACAATGGAAATTGTCTCAAATCCTGGGTCATAAATCAAGGGGACATAAATTTAAGGTGAAGGGTGGAAGGTATAGGGGAGATGTCAGGGGTGGGTTCTTTACCCAGAGAGTGGTGGGGGCATGGAATGCGCTGCCCGTGGGAGTGGTAGAGTCAGAATCATTGGCGACCTTTAAGCGGCATTTGGATAGGTACATGGATGGGTGCTTAATCTAGGATAGAAGTTCGGCACAACATCGTGGGCCGAAGGGCCTGTTCTGTGCTGTATTGTTCTATGTTCTATGTTCTATGTTCTATTTGTACAGCCAAGGTTGCACACAGAAGTAGGTCACTGTATGGCCAGATCTGATCTGCTTTTCTGAGGTATGCTTTTGCTTAACTAGAGATCTTCTTCCAAGTTCAGGATTTTTATTTCACTTTCTTTGGTTACCAACTGTATCATTCTCCAACAATTGATAAGGGTAACTGATTCTGTCCATGATTAATCCTTGTCATGATTTGGCGTCTGAGCCAACTGTCCGCCAATTCTGCTGCAGCTTTTCAAAGACACAAAAGAAAAGGCCAATCCACGTGTTTCTGCTGTAAGTGGGTTGAATGGCAGAAGCTCAGATTCAGGGAGACCTGAGGATTTGGTGACCCAACTCTGGGTGGAGCCTGGGGACTTAGTTACAGCATCTGGGTCTGTAACATGAACACCAAATGGTGCAGAAGCTGCAGAGAGGGGAAGCTCTGAAACCACGGAGTGAGTGTGTCTGGGGAAAGGAGTCTGCTGGATCCACACCGGGTTTTCCAGGAACAGCTTCCCAAGTTCCGCTTAACCCAGGAGCAGAGTGTGCGGGGTCCCTGACTGAACAAGGAGCTAGTCATAAAGCGGTGTCGGCTCCTTCAACACGACCTTTTTAATTAAAAAAAACAGATGTTAGGGGTAGATTCTTTACTCAGCGAGTCGTGAGTTCATGGAATGCCCTGCCAGTAGCAGTGGTGGACTCTCCCTCTTTATGGGCATTTAAACGGGCATTGGATAGGCATATGGAGGATAGTGGGTTAGTGTAGGTTAGGTGGGCTTGGATCGGCGCAACATCGAGGGCCAAAGGGCCTGTACTGCGCTGTATGTTTCTATGTTTTCTATGTTCTAGACCCTCTCATCAGTATTCAGGGATGAATCACATTGGAGCTGGGCTTCTGATCATTTGGCAAAATCCACCCAAAATGTAGCAATTAGGCTTCTACCTTCCTTAATCCCAGTAATTTCTGAGCCCTAGGTTTCTGAATTAGGATTGAGTTCATGATAAGAGTGAATTTTAATATTGCCAATAATGAATCAATAAGAAAGTTGAAAACAATTTCACTACACATTTCTGCCTCTTGCCATTCCATTAAATTCCTTAAAAAATATCATATGGTAAGCTTTGACATTTCAATATCCAATTGTTTCATCTGTCCATTCCTTCCCTCCTGCCATGCTAATTTTGTTCCTTCACTGCTTGACTCAGTTGCTTTCGTTTTAAAAACCTTATATGTATGAAATATCCCCTCTAGACTCCTAAATAATTCCTTATTTTGATTTTAGATCCAATGTAGTCAATGAAGTGGAACACTTTTGCTAAAATGATTGTATTGGAAAATTCATGCAACACTTCATCTCAGATTGAACTGTTATAGTCTTCAGGATAATGGTGATGGCACAGTTAAAGTGGGCCCATAAGTTTTTATGTTTGCAGATGATATTATCAAGGGATCCATCTACAGAGTCAATAAGAGGGTTTCTAAAACACAATAGATTTTTTGGCCTGATAGGATGATGTATTTAAGCATAATTTTGAAAGCAGAATTCACTAAAATTTATGGTGGGGTTGTGAACTAAGATTAAAATGAATACGTCCAATATACTAACGGGTTTAGCAAAATATTTTGAATTCCCTGAAGTCATATACGCACCATCAACTTGTCTACACCATCACTGAAACCTAAGTGCTTCTGTATTAAATACTCCTCGGTCTTAGAAAAAATATCTATTCCATTTATATAGAACACTGGTGAGACTGGGCCAGGAGTATTATGTGCAGTTCTGGTCCCCTTGCCAAAGGAAGGCTGTACTTAGCATTGAGGAAGTGCCATGGTGGTACATCAGATTGATCTGTGTGATGGTGAGAATGGCCCAAAAGGGGAAGTTGAGAAGACTGAAGATTAGCAGAATACGAAGTGATCTTGTCAAACTTTAGAAAATTTTTAAAGGGATAGACAGAGTAGATGAAGACCTTGAGCTGCAATGGGACCAATAATATTGCAGCAGGAACAAAATAATCACACCAAACCACATCTGTTCCAATGATGCCAACTTCTACAAGGGAGCTTCTGAAATGTCCACTTTCTTCCTCAACCAAGGATTCCAAATGCTGGGTTCGTCAGGACCCTCAGGCATGTCCAACACATCTTCACTTCGGCCCTCACCCATCCTCTTCCTCCCACAACAGTGATAGGGTCCCCCGGAGTTCAATTACCACCTACCAGCCTCCACATCCAAAAGATCTTTAGCCACCATTTCTGCCACTTCCCGCGAGATGTGACCAGTAGATATATTCCTCTCCCCTCCCCTGTCAGGTTTCCACAGGGACTGTTCCCTCTAGGACACCCTGGTCCACTTCTCCTCAACTCCCAGTACCACCCCACAGCTCCACGGCACCTTCCCATATATTGCAGAGGGTGTAACACCTGCCCATTCACTTCCTCCCTCCTCACCACGTCCAGACATAACTTCTAGGTGGAACAGCGATTTACCAGCACTTCACTTGATCCAGTCTATTATATTTGCTGCTCATAATGTGGTTTCATCTACACTGGGGAGATGAAATGCAAACTAAATGACTGTATTGCAAAACACCGACGTTCTGCCTGAAAATAAATGACCCTGAGCTTCTGGTTATCTGCTGTTTCAACATACCACCATGTTCCCTGGCCATCATCTCTGTCTCAGGCTTGGTGCAATGCTCCAGCGCAGCTCAGCACAAGCTGGAAGAACCGCACCACATTTTCCGCTTGGAGAGCCTGCAGTCTTCTGGACTCAATATCGAGTTTGATAACTTTATGGCATGAGCACCTTCTCCCATGTCCTTATCCCATGTCCTTACCCCAACTCCCACATACCAGGTCCTACCGTCACATGAGCTGACACCACAACCAACCATTGCCGGGCACTAATGCCCCCCAGTAGCAGCTATTCATTCTCCCAGGCTGACTATTTCTCATTCCTTTAACTGTCCAGTCTGTTCTCTCTCTCTCACTCTCTCTCTGGTTTTCATCTCCACCTATTGTTTACTCCTTCCCCTCCCCCCACCTCATCTTCAGCATATATATAAACCTTTTCCTACTACAATCAGTACTGAAGAAGGATTTATAGATTTTCCTGCAAGTAGCTCTCCCAGTCCACTTTTGTCAGATCCTGTTTTCTCTCCATGGATGCTGCCAGACTTTCTGAGTTTTCTCAGTAATTTCTGTTTTTGTGATGATTGTTGGCAGGGTTTGCTATTGTTTTTGGTGGTGGGTTAAACTACTTTGGCAGGTGTATAAATATGGAGTGGAGGTACAATAATGAATGATGCACAGGCGTTCCTAGACTTGCATAATTGTAAATTTTTAATCCCTATCTCTGTATAACTAATTTTTCTATTACCCTATGTATATGTGATTTTTTTATGACCAAAAAGGGGCTGTCATTACAGCTGTCCCTCTATGAGCTCAACGTGCAAATAAACCCAAGTAGCTGGATATCATTACACAGCCATAGGCCCAGAGGCACTCTGCCCAGTACACTCAGGGCACAGGCTGTCTCTGAGGATTACTATGTTCTATTTGTACTGGTTTAGCTGAGAATAAACACACCAGAGATTCAAGTAAACATAATGCACATTCATCATTTATGTTACATTTAGATAGCCTAGGAATAGTATCACAGTCTGAGCATCTCTTTTGGCATTAGAATGGGAATTGCAGCTTTCAGCTTTGCAGGATTGTATTGTACGGTTGTGTGTTTTTTCAGCTTTTTGTTTTACTCAAAGGGAACATTCATGTGGAATTGATGACACTGAGGGAACTTCATTAGCATGATGTCATCTTGTTTCTGTCTACATTTCTTCACCAATCACTAAGTGTCACCATATGCTGTAGCTCTGTCATCTTGTTGAACTCCATCACAAAGTTTTAGTTGTCTCCAGGCTGGTCTGACAACATTTTTAGCATTGTTTAGTTATTGAGTAACTGTTTTTGGAGTTTTATGGACTATGGATGTGTTTACCAAAAGCAGAAGTTGTTTTCAACAACCTCTACCACTGCTAACACCATGTATTGAATGTTGATATTCCTTTATAAAATAGGTGAGGCCTTGTGCTTTTTGATTTGTTAACAATATAGTTAGATATCAGGATGTACAGGAATCAGAGCTAAGAACTCACACATTAGCAATCAACAGCCTAAACACCACTGAGACATATGACAGTGGCACTGACAAGGTGCATATAGAAAACTAATACTTCTTGTGCACAAGTCTCTCTCTCACACATTATCTTCCTTGTCTCACCGTCAAGAATATACTAACTTCAATTTTAAATGCCTGCATCAATTTTCTATTTCAGTCTTCTGACCCAGACGATGGAGACTCATTGGAATATAACATTCAACTGAATTGAGTCCAGCTGTTAACCCAGAAAAGCTTTTGCCTTCTCCACAGATTAGATTCCCCTTCAGTGTGGAAGCAGGCCCTTCAGCCTAACAAGTCTACACCGATTGTCTGAACAGTAATCCTTTGATTAATGATTCATGATCCCTTTGATTAATGCACCTAACACTAAGGACAATTTAGTATGACCAATTCACCTAACCTGCACATCTTTGGATTATGGGAGGAAACCCCCTGAGATGTGCAAACTCCACATAGACAGTTACCTGAGGCTGGAATTGAACCTGGGTCCCTGGCACTATGAGGTAACAGTGCTAACCACTGAGCCACCATGCTGCCACAGCTGCAATCTAATATGGATATAATTCTTATCTTGATAACTGAAAGAGCCAAGGCTGGATCTCATCTAGTAATTTTGTTTTCAACAAGCCATGAAGAATTTCAGGATCCTAAGACATACACGAACCTGAATGGACACCATATTCCAATGTGTGTAGAGCAGAGCCTTAAATAGACTATGTCCAGTATTTGTCATCTAATGTCATGATCCTCTGAAAGCATGTTGAAACTTTACCTGCTTTCCTTCAACAAGATTGATTTTATATATGTACTCAATACTTTTCTCTCTATATCTCCAATAATCAAACTATGCTTCCTTTAAAAAGCAGGTAACTATACAACCTGTATAAATGAACCATGAAGGCTAGAGAGGTCCCAGGATTTATGCTAGCCTGATTAATCACATTAATAGCAACTGCTCAGTATTTTGAACTTGTAAAGTAAAAGGAAACACAGTAGGGGAGAAATGGTGGGGCATTCTACTCCTGTTCACTGTTCAGTAATGAATTGCAAAATGTCCACAGATGGACATTGATTTAAGGAGTAAGAAATGATCACAGTGGTGCCTCATATTAAAACAGCACGATATTACTTAATATCATAGCTCAAAGTGTGGTTGCTTGGAAGGGGATATCAGTGAGCTAACAGTAGCTGGTCTCCTCACCCAGCTAAAAGCGAGAGAAAGGGAGAAAGGACCTTTGAAATACCAATTGAACAAAATTCTCCAAATTGTATCTTGAGGCTGAATTGAGTGACTTTGTACAAAGGAAGTTTAAAAGAACAGCTCTGTTTGATGAATGTATTTTTTTCACATCTTTCCAATCAATGTATTATAATGACACTTGAGGTCAAAGCACAGAAGGGCTTCTGTTTGGGATCAACATTGATGCTGCTGTGGAGATTTCTGCCGGGTAACCTTTTGCAACTTTCAACTGGATATTCCAGTCTCAGCTGAAGCGGTAAAAGGTTAGCACAACCTTCCAAGGGAAAGGCCATCAGGTGAAAGAAGAGATTGAAAAAGAGGAGAGCCAGCTCCTTTCCAGGAAGTAGCTACTGTATTCAGGTACGTTTTTGAAGGTCCAAATCTTCTCATCAGTGAATGAGTAGGTGGGTAATCTGGTAGTCAGGGAGATAGCCAGAAAGTTAGGGTAGTGGTCACGTGGACAAAGTGAGGACTGCAGATGTTGGAGATCAGAATCGAGAGTGTGGTGCTGTAAAGGCACAGCAGATCGGGTAGCATCCGAGAAGCAGGCAAATCAATATTTCGGGCAAAAGCCCTTCATCAGGAATCCTGATTTCTGATGAAGGGCTGTTGCCCGAAACATCGATTGTCCTGCTCCTCAGATGTTACCTAACCTGCTGTGCTTTTACAGCACCACACCCTCGACTAGTGGTCACATGGTCAAGGTTGTAGTCAAGTGGTTGGAGGTAGATTGGAACAGTTATTTGTGGTGCTCACTTAAGCTATCTGAGATAACCACTGATTGAAAACAAAAGCTGAATTATATTTGCTCATATTAAGCCTGTTTTGTTAATATTTTAGAAGCCAGTTTCACTCACTGGGGCTCTAGTTTTGTTATTCACCAAATGTGTGAATCTTCACAGCTGAACCTGATCCTATTTTCCCAGTTTTCCAGCAGAGGTCACTAGATATTAATACTGAGCAGAATATTTCCAGGCAAAATGTTTCATTCCCTTTTTTCTCTCATTCAAGCCAACTGTAACACCCAGTATAGGATTTACATCTGATACAGAGCTTAGTTTAGATTTTGGAACTATGTATTATTGAATATTACGATACATTTTTGTACTTCCCAGTGAGCCCTGAATGTGAACTGTAATTTTACAATTGAACACATGAACACATTTACAACATAGTAAATTGTTGTCCTTTTCCCTGAAGCATGTAGTCCAAATCCAGTGCAGATTCCTCACAGGGCCTGTAATTATTTTTTTGAGCAATCTCAGTTCATTTTCAATAGGCATGGGTCCATGTCACACAATGGTACATTATATTGTTGCAAAGTCACTAAATCTTACTTAGACGACACAGATGGGTCAAGAAACTTTTATGTTTTAATGAGAAGTAAATGGTTCATAAATTTCCACTTCTTGGTCCACCTAATGCACCATTGTCAAACACAGGCATTAGAAAATCACTGATACAAAGATGGTCACACTAAGTGAGAATGGAGAAAGCATACACAACTTAGGCCAGAATCATTACAGAGAAACTGGTTTGTATGTATTAACATCTCATTATTATCTATTCTTGCCTCGTGTAGATGCACTTTGCTATTCTCCCATATGGTGGGGAGTAACTAGATGGTGACAATTCCTGACGTGGAAATCAGAGTAGGTATCTTGTTCCTCTGAACTTCTCCAGGTCAGTAGTCATCAATCTCTCAGGGGACATTCCATAGGCAACAACAGCCTCCATGACAGTTTGGCATGGGACACACTCTAACATCATCTTGGCACATCTTCAACTTACTCATTTCAGTGCTGAACTTTGGAGTGCACTGACATCTTTCACTGTAATGCTGCTGCCAGCTGCTTTAAGTGAAGTCACAGGCAGTCTTCTGATGCATCAGAGCAGGGTACTTGTCAGGGTTTCTCGCTGACTCTTAGCACTCACCCACTTTGTGACTAATTGGAGGTTCTCAGCATTTCTGCCTTGCTTTGTCTTGCCCTGTCTTTTTAAACTTAGCCGCCTCTTTAGAACTTACATGCCAACAGTATGTCAGTCTTGCCTTATCTTTTAATGCAGACACAAAGTCAGGCAGCTAATCATGGTTGTCAGTGGAGATCAGTCAAGGGTTGAGTATCATGCTACTTCAATGTCACACATACAGTATGTGCCAAACACTTACACAGCAACATACTGCAGCTGCTTCAATCAAGTGGACATGTCTTGAACCAACGAATAAGGCATAGTCTCGGTCAAGTCAAGGAGAACCGTCATCAATCAGGAGATGTCATTATAGACACTCAAGGGCAGTGTCAGATCTCAAACCAGGGAATTTGAAGTGTCAATTGGCTGGTTGGGATGTTCAGGGTCAGAGGGTTAGAACAAGGTTTCAGGCATTTAAGACAGAGTTATAGAGTCATAGACATGAACAGCATGGAAGTAGATCATTCGGTCCAACCCGTCCATGCCGATCAGTTATCCCAACCTAATCTAGTCCCACCTGCCAGCACCCGGCCCATATCCCTCCAAACCCTTCCTAGTCATATACCCATCCAAATGCGTCTTAAATGTTGCAATTGTACCAGCCTCCACCACTTCCTCTGGCAGCTCATTCCATATACGTACCACCCTCTGTGTGAAAACGTTGCCACTTAGGTCTCTTTTATATCTTTCCCCTCTCACCCTAAACCTATGCCCTCTAGTTCTGGACTCCCCGATCCCAGGGAAAAGACTTTGTCTATTTATCCTATCCATGCCCCTCATGATTTTGTAAACCTCCTCACCCCCTCAAGGTCACCCCCTCAACCTCCAACGCTCCAGGGAAAACAGCCCCAGCCTGTTCAGCCTCTCCCTATAGCTCAAATCCTCCAACCCTGGCAACATCCTTGTAAATCTTTTCTGAACCCTTTCAGGTTTCACAAGATCTTTCCAATAGGAGGGAGACCAGAATTGCACACAATATTCCAACAGTGGCCTAACCAATGTTCTGTACAGCCGCAACATGACCTCCCAACTCCTGTACTCAATACTCTGACCTATAAAGTAAGCATACCAAATGCCTTCTTCACTATCCTATCTACCTGCGACTCCACGTTCAAGGAGCTATAAACCTGCACTCCAAGGTCTCTTTGTTCAGCAACACTCCCTAGGACCTTACCATTAAGTGTATAAGTCCTGCACCTTACATTTATCTGAATTAAACTCCATCTGCCACTTCTCAGCCCATTGGCCCATTGGCCCATCTGGTCAAGATCCTGCTGTAGTCTGAGATAACCTTTATGAAACTTTGCAAATGGACATAGAAAATTTAAGTGACTGGGCAAAGGTCTGGCAGATGGAATATAATGTTAATAAATGTGAAGATATCTGTTTTGTTAGGAATAACAGGAAAAAGGACTATTACTTGAATGGTAAAAAAATCGCAGCATGCTGCTATGCAGAGGGACCTGGATGTTCTCCTGCATGAATCACAGAAGGTTGGACTGCAGGTGCAACAGATAATTAGGAAGGCAAATGGAATTTTGCCCTTCATTGCTAAGGGGGTTGAGTTTAAAAGCACAGAGATTATGCTGCAGCTACATAGGGTGCTGGTGAGGCCTCACCTGGAGTACTGCACACAGATTTGGTCTCCTAACTTGAGAAAGGATGTACTGGTACCAGAGTGAGTGTAGAGGAGGTTCACTAGGTTGATTCTGGAGTTGAGGGGGTTGGCTTTTGAGGAGAGATTGAGTAGACTGGGAGTATATTCATTGGAATTTAGAAGAATGACGGGTGTCTTGTAGAAAAATATAAACTTATGAAGAGAGTAGATATGATAGAAGTAGAGAGGATGTTTCCACTGGCAAGGAAAATTAGGACAAGAAGGCATAGCCTCCAAAATAGGGGAAGCACATTTAAGACTGAATTGAGAAGGAACGTCTTCACCCAGAGGGTTACGAATCTATGAAATTCCCTGCCCCATGAAGTGGTTGAGGCCTCCTCAGTAAATGTTTTTAAAGCTAAGATGGATAATGTTTTGAACAGTAAAGGAATTAAGGGTTATGGTGAGAGGGCGGGTAAATGGAGTGAGGCCACAGAAAGATTAGCCATGATCTTCTGAATGGCGGAACGGGCTCGAAGGGCCAAATGGCCTACTCTTGCTCCAATTTTTTATATTCATGCATGATTGGGATTACGGAGACATGGCTAACCAGGAATGGGAACTGAATGTCCCAGGGTATTCAGTATTTAGGAAGGACAGGCAAAATGGAAAAGGTGGGGAAGTGACATTGCTGGTTAAAGGGTAAATTAACACAATAGTGAGAAAGGATATTAGCTCTGACAATGTGGGGACTATATGGATTGAGTTGAGAAATACCAAGGGGCAAAGAACATTAGTGGTTGTCATATACAGACCCCCAACTGCAGTAGTAATGTTGGGAATATCATTGAACACGAATTTAGAGATGCATTTGATAAGGAAATATCAGTGATCATGGGTGATTTTAATCTGCACACAGATTGGGCAAATCACATTCGCCACAATGCCACAGAGAAAGAATTCCTGGAGTGTATGCGGGATGGTTTTCTTGACCAATTTGTTGAGAAATCAACTAGAGAGCAGGTCATCGTAGATTGGGTACTGTGTAATGAGAAGGGAATCATTGTCAATCTAGCTGTGTGATAAGCCTTGTGGATGAGCGACCATAACATGATAGAATTTTTTATCAAGGTGAAGAGTGAGATGGTTGATGCAGAGACTAGGATGCTGAATCTTAATAAAGGAAACTATTAAGATTTAAGGTGTGAGTTGGCCTTACTAGATTGGGGAAAGTTACTGAAAGGGATGAAAGTGGATAGACAATGGCAAACATTCATGGAATGCATGGAGGAACTGCAGCATCTGTTTATTCGTATCTGGTGCAAAAGCAAAATGGGTAAGAGGAGCAATCCATGGATTACAAAGGAAATTAGAGATAGCATCTGATCCAAGGAAGAAGTATAGAGATTAGCCAAGAAAAATAATAGGTCTGAGAATTGGCAGCAGTTTAAAATTCAGCAAAAAGGACCAAGGGATTGATTAAGAAGGGAAAATACAGTATGAAAGTAAGCTTTCATGGGACATAAAAGGCTGACTGTAAGAATTTCTATTGGTACATGAAGAGAAAAAGGTTAATGATGACAAATGTATGTCCCCTACATACAGAAATGGGACAATATATAATAGGGATATAGAAATGGCTGAGCAACTGAATACATACTTTGGTTCAGTCTTCACAAAAGAGGACACAAATCAGATCCCAGAAATGTTGGAGAATACAAAATTTACTGAGAGGGAAGAGCTGAGGGAGATCAATATTAGTCAAGAAATGGCGCTGGGAAGATTGAGGGGATTGAAGGTGGATAAATCCCCAGGGCCTGTTAATCTACAACCCAGATTACTTAAGAAAGGTGCTCTAGAAGTAGTGGATGCATTGGTGGTCATCTTCCAGGATTCTATTGACTTTGATACAGTCCCTGTATTTTGGAGAGTAGCTAATGTTACTCTGATATTCAAAAAGGGAGGTAGAGAGAAACCAAGGAATTATAGACCAATAAGCCTAACATCGATCGTGGAGAAAAATCTCAAAACCATTATCAAGGACTTTATAGTGGAGCATTTAGAAAGCAGTGGCAGGATCAGACAGAGTCAACATGAATTAACAAAGGGAAAATCATGCTTGACAAACTGTTGGAATTCTATGAAGATGTAATTGGTAAAGTTGACAAGGGGGAAGCACTCAATGTGGTATATTTGGACTTTCAGAAAGTATTTGACACCCCACATCAGAAATTATTGTGCAAGATTAAAGTACGTGGGATTGGGGGAAATGTACTGAGATGGATAGAGAACTAGTTGGAAGAGAAGAAACAAAGAGCAGAAACTAATAGGTCCTTTTTAAATTGGCAAGTAGTAACCAGTGGAGTGCCCCAGGGATTAGTGCTAGGCACCCAGCTATTCACAATATGTATTAATAATTTGGATGGGGGAACAAAATGTAACATCTCAAAGTTTGCAGATGATACCAAGTTGCGTGGGAGAGTGAACTGTGATGAGGGCGCAGAGATGCTCTGTTCTGCTAGACAGGTTGGGTGAGTGGGCAAATCAATGGCAGATACAGTATAATTTGGGTAAGTGTGAGGTTATTCACTTTGGAAGCAAAAACAAGAAGGCAGGTTACTATCTGAATGGTTGTAAATTGAGAGAGGGGTATGTACAACGGGACTGGGTGTCCTTGTGCATCAGTCGCTGAAGGTATGTATGCTGGTGGTAAAAAAGGCAAATGGTATGTTGGCTTTCATTGCGAGAGGTTTCAAGCATAAGAGCAGGGATGTTTTGTTGTAGTTATACAAGGCCTTGATGAGGCCACATCTGGAATATTGTGTACAGTTTTTGTCTCCTTTTCTGAGAAAGGACACTCTTGCTCTCGAAGGACTGCAGTGAAGGTTTACTAGGCTGATTCCGAGGACAACGGGACTGACGTATGAAGAGAGATTGACTCAGTTAGGTTTGTCTTCACTGGAGTTCAGAGAAGTGAGGGGAGATCTCACAGAAACTTATAAAATTCTAACGGGACTAGACAGGCTAGATGCAGGGAGTTTGTTCCTGATGGTGGGTGCGTCCTGAACCGGGGGCACAGTCTGAGGATTCAGGGTGGACCATTTAGGACAGAGACGAGGAGACATTTCTTCACCCAAAGAGTGGTCAGCCTGTGGAATTCATTACCACAGGAAGTAGTTGATGTCAAAACATTGAATGTATTCAAGAGGCAGCTAGATATAGCACTTGGGATGAATGGGATCAAAGTTTATAGAGACAAAGCAGGATAAGGCTATTAAGTTGGATGATCAGCAATGATCGTGATGAATGATGGAGCAGGTTGAAAGGGCCGAATGGCCTCCTCTTACACCTATCTTCTCTGTTTCTATAATGCTTCCACACTGAACAATGACAAGATGTCATGCTACACGAACTGGCAAGGAAAGTGTGGGATTCCCTTAGACGGGGCTCTAAGCTGGCAAGGTACCCAGGCTGGGTAGCCCCTGGAGTTGGTATTCTGGTAGCTGCAGTTACAATGGCAGTCAATTCGACAGATGATGACATAAGATAGCAATCTATTTACTAAATATACTAAAGTACGAATCTGTTTGTAACAAAGTGTCACAGGTGCACATAGGTGCCGTCAGAAGCTTTTGTTTTTCATTCCTCTCCCACTATATGAACTGTGAAGTTCTTGGCTGGCAGTGATTGCCTTAGTACACAGCTGGACTTTAAATATGTTCCCAGAAGCACAAATCCCAGTAGGTCCCGGCAGCAGCAAGTTCTTCTGCCACTTGTGAATGGAAGATAATGTGAGTGTGGAACAATCGAATTGTGGTGCATGTCATGAGGTAAGCACCATAAGGTAGCTCAATCAAAAGCCTTGGTGAAACTCCCCAAAATTGGCACTTAACTGATCTGTGGTAAAATTGAGCCCACAATATTCATTTCAAATCAGGGATGGAATCCACTTCATTAACAATTAATAGTAATCAGATACACAACTCTTAAGCATGTACTCACAGCTATTTAAAAGATGCAGACTATGGATCGTCATGGTTGTGGGTGGGGTTAAGTGTTTGCCAACACTTACCGCCCCCACACACCCACCCACCCACTATGCTCAATCTGCTTCATAACATCAAGCCAATCCACATTCACAAATATTGGTGATAGGTAGCGACAATATTTATTTTGTTATGAGTGTGTTTGCAAACATATTCCTTGAACGAACACCAAATCACAACTATAGCCTGGGAGGGAGATTACAATACCAGATTATTGTTAGTGGACTCTTGGTGCTCACAAATTAGCTGCCATGTTTCTTACATTATAACAGTGAGTATAATGTGAATGTGAAAGTATTTCTTTGGCAGTAAAATGCTTTGGGGTATCATATCATAGTGAAGGGTGCTTTAGAAATCCAAATCTTTCTCCCTTTTCAAGACATTTCTTCTCCTTTTGCCCCAAGAGCTCACATTGCCTTGTTTATTTCACATGGAAGTGTTTCAGACATGTGAGATGCCAGTGGTAGTCAAAAGGCTTCAGGATAATGTGTTGTACTTGACCTAAAATTGCTTAATATTGGCATTAGATGTGGAAACTATTATTCTAGCAACTAGGACTGGCACCTTCTCCCTTGATCAATACAAAAGAAAAACTGAAACTTTAGATTTATTAAAAATTTACTGCAGGAATTTTAAAATACACATGATCCTTTTGTTGATCAGTTTACACTAATCTCATGTTTTAGCATTGGATGAGACACCGAATGCAAACCAGTCTTGCAGCAGGTACACAGACTTTCAGCTTCTTCCTGGGTGGATGCCTTCCTTCCAGCTGAAGTTGCCAGAAAGAACATGTTAAAAATATACCTCACTGAAATCTGGAGAAGGAGGGCTCCTTCCCAGAGATCTCACATGGAACAAGCAGGTCTCCTCTGTTCTGAGACTGTAAACAGCCCTATTCTCACTCTTACATGTGCTGGCTGTCTGTTCGTGGCTAGATACATTTCGCCCTTTGAAAGTTTCTCATACATCCTTTTACCCAGCAGCTGTAGATTAGCATCGGCTGTTCTTGGAAATGGGCTGTCTACTTTCCCTCTTGCAAGAAATATGGTGCTTGATCCTGGAGGAGTCTCCTAATTAGAACAATTCTCACATTAGATTAAGATTCCTATCTTAAAACAGGGCACCTTGGAATAGTTATAACAGGAATGTATTTACTTACTGCTAATGTTTTTACTTTACTTCAACTAAAGTTTCTCATGAGAGACTGATTAGCAAGGTTAGATCTCATGCAATACAGGGAGAACTAGCCATTTGGATACAGAACTGGCTCAAAGGTAGAATACAGAGGGTGGTCATGGAGGGTTGCTTTTCAGACTGGAGGCCTGTGACCAGTGGAGTGCCACAAGGATCGATGCCAGGTCCACTACTTTTCATCATTTATGTAAATGATTTGAATATGAACTTGGGGGTATAGTTAGTAAGTTTGCAGATGACACCAAAATTGGAGGTGTAATGGGCAGTGAAGAAGGTTACCTCAGAGTACAATATGATCTTGAACTGATGGGCCAATGGGCTGAGAAGTGGCAGATGGAGTTTAATTCAGATAAATGTGAGGTGCTGCATTTTGGAAAAGCAAATATTAGCAGGACTTATATATGTAATAGTAAGCTAAACAAAAAGACCATTGGAGTGCAGTTCCTTGAAAATAAAGTTGCAGGTAAATGGGATAGTAAAGAAGGCATTTGGTATGCTTTCTTTTATTGACCAGAGCATTGAGTATTGGAGTTGGGAGGTCATGTTGTGGCTGTACAGGACATTGGTGAGGCCACTTTTGGAATATTGCTTGTACTTCTGGTCTCCTTCCTATTGGAAAGTTGTTGTGAAATCAAAAGGGTTCAGAAAAGATTTACAACGATGTTGCCAGGGTTGGAGAATTTGAGCTATAGGGAGAGGCTGAATAAGCTGGGGCTATTTTCCCTGGAGTATTGATGGCTGAGGGGTGACCTTATGGAGGTTTATAAAATCATGAGGGGCATGGATAGGGTAAACAGATGTGGTGCGGGAGTACAGAACTAGAGAGTCTAGGTTCAGGGTGAGAGGGGAAAGATATAAAAGGGACCTGAGGGGCAACTTTTTCACGCAGAGGGTGGTGTGTATATAGAATGAGCTGCTAGAAGAAGTGGTGGAGGCTGGTACAACTGTAACATTTAAAAGGCATCTGGATGGGTTTATGAATAGAAAGGGTTTAGAGGGATATGGGTGAAGTGCTGGCAAGTGGGATTAGCTTAGGTTAGGATAACTAGCCATCCTGGATGAGTTGGACCGAAGGGCCTGTTTCCATGCTGTACATATAAATGACTCTATGACTCTGTAAGTCCATGTTTCAGTCATAAATTTCTAATTGGCCTCTATAAAACCAGGTTAAAAGGTGAAGGCCATAGTTTCAGAATACTATGTTGAAAAGAATCAAAGAAAACAAATAGGAAAATAGGAGTTGCTGAACCCAACTGTAAGATGGCAGGAAAACGCATGAGATATGGAGAGTCTGATCGTTAGGTCCCCTCCAGATGCCTTTACTCGTGTCCATCATATGAATGAGCTTATGGTTCCTTGGAGATAGCATGCAACAAAAGATCAATAAACCTGACCAACTGTCATGCATACAGCAGGTTTCCCTGTGCATGTGCAATCGGCTGGCAGCATGCCCTGACTGGCACTTGAAGGAGGAGGCCCATTAGTAGATTGAATGTGTTGCCGGAAAAGCACAGCAGGTCAGGCAGCATCCAAGGAGCAGGAGAATCGACGTTTCGGGTTTCGATTCTCCTGCTCCTTGGATGCTGCCTGACCTGCTGTGCTTTTCCAGCAACACATTTTTCAGCTCTGATCTCCAGCATCTGCAGTCCTCACTTCCTCCATTCATAAATTGTCAGGTTTATTTGCATTGCATGACCAGCGTGTGATCATGTTATTTGGCAAGTGGGGAAATTCAGTAACCTATCTGTGGGAGAGAGCTGGTGGTAATACATTCAGAGGGCAACAAGTGGAAGAACAGCAGATGTCAAAATTCACATTTGCAAAGATTGTTGAGAATGTGAGCAATTACACAGACAACAATTATACGCATCCAATAAATACAAAATCCCCTGTAAAATTATTTTGGACTTTTTCATCCACGTTGTTTGTGGACTGCTAAGATTATTTGTTCTGATCTATGCAATGGCTGCCTCTCTACTTACTGAGCACCACTTTATCCTACACCAGGAGGCAGTCATCACAGTGTATTTCAGAAGACCCCAAATTGCTGGAGATATGGAGACTCATGCGGGTGTAATAATGGAGACTTGGTTAAAAATGGCACAGGGCAGAGAGTGAACAATAAACCTTTTATCGGTTTTCATCTCACTGGAGAAACTGGATGGCAGGAAAAAAGACAAATCTGTCTCTGCAAGCTCTGCACTTTGCTGATTAATAGGCAAATAACATTTTTATAAAACTGAGAAGTTGGATAGGCTAGGACTTTTTTCACTGGAGCGTAGAAGGTTGAGGGGAGACCTAATAGTGGTTTATAAAATCATGAAGGTCACAGATAAATTGAATAGCAAAGGTCTTTTTCCTAGGTTGGGGGTGTTCAGAACTAGTGAGCATATTTTTAAGATGAGAGGCAAAAGATTTAAAAGGGACCTGAGGGGGCAACTTTTTAACACAGAAGGTGGTGCATATGTGGAATGAACTGCCAGAGAAATTGGTAGATGCAGGTACAGTTTCAACATTTAAAAGACATTTGCACAGGTACATGAATAGGAAAGGTTTTGAGATACGTGTGAAATGCAATCAAACTTGATCGGCACAGACAAGTTGGACCGAAGGGTCTGTTTCCATGCTGTATGACTCTATGACTCAATCTATTATGAGCGAGATTGATGAAATTACAATAAATATATAATCTTTTACTGAACTGTACTAATAAAGTTATTTTTTAAAATTGTTCATTGCAATAGCTTTTAACAGCCTGCATCCAAATTGAAGTGGTTCTGAAAGTTGTCTTAGTTTAATTGCCACTGACTTGATAGTACAGCAAATTAAAGGCCTAAATTTTTAGAGTTGCAAGATTTCCTGGTTCCGCGATCCTGATTAAAGAGGAATTGTCCCAGAAGTTGGAATTTTCTTTCTGGAGTGGCTGGGCACTCTGGGAGTTGGGATGGGCAACTACCAGGTGTCAAGGCAGGCAAGGTGGAAGATCTATCTTGATGCTCCACCATTGTGGAGAAATTTATGAAGAACACTAAAACACACAACAGTCCTCTAGCCTTCACCTCTCCTGACCCCCAGCCCTCACTTCACTCTGCATGCCCAATACTTGCCATCTCTTGTTCCCACATACGCTCCATGGAAGCATTCTTTAATTCTTCAGATTTTATTCCCAAAGATTTAAAGGGCAGGAGTAGAAGCAACTGCTGATTTACATGTGCACCTTGTTCCATGAAACTTGCATGTGTCAAATATGACCCTCTGCTGATTTGTGCAACCATGCAAATCATAGGTGCCATACTTGGGGGGGGGCACTGCTGGCTTTTGGTTTCCTCCATCAGTGATGGAGAAGCTCTTTGTTCATTGTGGAAATTCAGGTCAAAAAGCTTCCGTATTTGAAACTCAACAGTGATAAAAGATTAAAAGTTCCCTTTCATATAGAGGTTGATTTGTCAATCCAGAGTCATAGAGACCTACATCACAGAAACAGATGCTTTGGTCCAATTCATCCATACCGACCAGTTTTCCCATTTGCCAGCACCCAGCCCATATCCCTCTAAACCCTTCCTATACATATACCCATCCAGATGCCTTTTCAATGTTGTAACTGTACCAGCCTCCAACAATTTCTCTAGCAGCTCATTTCATACACGTACCACCCTTTCCATGAAAAGGTTGCCCCTTGGTTCCCTTTTAAATCTTTCCCCTCTCACCCTAAATCTATGCCCTCTAGTTCTGGATTCACCCAATCCAGGGAACAGACTTTGTCTATTTATCCTATCCGTGTCCCCCATGATTTTATAAACCTCTATAACATCACCCCTTAGTCTCTGATGCTTAAGGGAAAACAGCTCCAGCCTATTCAATCTCTCCCTATAGCTCAAATCCTCCAACCCTGGCAACATCCTTGTAAATCTTTTCTGAACCCTTTTCAAGTTTCACAACATCCTTCCTATAGGAGGGAGATCAGAATGGCACACAATATTCCAAAAGTGGCCTAATCCAATGTCCTATACAGCCGCAACATGACTCCCAAGTCTGATAATCAATACTCTGGCCAATAAAGGAAAGCATACTAAACGCCTTCTTCACTGTCCTATCTACCTGTGACTCTACTTTCACAGGACTATGAACTTGCACTCCAAGGTCTCTTTGTTCAGCAACACTCCCCAGGACCTTACCATTAAGCATATAAGTCCTGCCCTGATTGGCCTTTCCAAAATGCAGCACTTCACATTTATCTAAATTAACTCCATCTGCCATTTGTCGACCCATTGGCCTATCTGATCAAGATCCTGCTGTACTCTGAGGTAACCTTCTTCACTGTCCACTACACCTCCAATTTTGATATCATCTGCAAACTTACTAACTTAAAACCTCCTATATTCACATCCAAACCATTTATATAAATGATGAAAAGCAGTGGATCCAGCACCGAGTCTCGTGCACTCCACTGGTCACAAGCCTCCAGTCTGAAAAGCAACCCTCCACCATTATTCTCTGTCTTCTATCTTTGAGCTAGTTCTGTATCCAAATGACTAGTTCTCCCTGTATTCCATGTGATCTAACCTTGCTAACCAGTCTACAATGAGGAACCTTGTCAAATGCCTTATTGATGTCCTTACAGATCACGTCCACTTCTCTGCCCTCATCAATCCTCTTTCTTACTTCTTCAAATAACTCAATCAAGTTTGTGAGACTCAATCTCCCATGCACAAAGTCATGTTGACTATCCCCAATCAGTCCTTGCCTTTGCAAATACATGTAAATCCTGTCTCTCAGGATACCCTCCAACAACTTACACTCCACCAATGTCAGGCTCACTGGTCTATACTTACCTGGCTTTACTTTGCCACCTTTCTTAAATTGGCCACCTTGGCCAACCTCCAGTGTCCCAGCACCTCATCTGAGACTATCAGTGATGGGTTTCTCAGAGATACAACTGAATTCATAGAACCATGTTTCGAATAGAGTGATAACAATTGTTTCTTGCAACTGGGTAGATTTTACCATATTAATGTTACCATGCAACTCAGGGTAGAGAAATAGGAGGGAGGACGAGAAAGGTGGGAGAAAAGATGAGGGCCATGGTTCAAACAACGGGTGCATAAAAGTATCTAATTTAAAACAATGAATAAGTGCCTGGTACTATTCTGTGACCTTATTCTTTGAAATGGAGATAAATGAGAGAGTAATTGCATTGAGGTTAGGGATAGGATTAGGGGAGTGCAGGTGCAGGGGGGCTGAGGGAAATAGAGAAAAGATGGTTGGTATTCTAGAGAAACTGTGAAGAACGTGAATGAAAAAGATTTAATGGCATTGGGTCTGGCCCAAATGTCTTGTCTTTGTTTGGGGAAGGTGCACCAAGTCAAGAGTGTGTTGCTCGGACAGCACAGCAGGTTAGGCAGCATCCGAGAAGCAGAAGAATCGAAGCAGAAGTTTCAGAAGTAAGCCCTTCATCAGGAATGAGACTTGTGGGCTGGGGCTGAGAGATAAATGGGAGAGGGGTGGGGTTGGGGGGAAGGTGGCTGGGAAAGTTGATAGGTGGACGGAAGTGAGGGAGAAGGTGGTAGTTCGCGGTGGGATTGATGGACAGGTCTGGAGTAATATGGGGAATGACGAAGCTGTTGAAATCCACATTTATCCCGTATAGTTGCAGGGCCCCAAGGTGGAATATGAGACGTTCTTCCTCCAAGTGTTGGGTGGTAATGGTTTGGCAGTGGAGGAGGTCCAGGACGTTGACGGAGTGGGAGGGGGAGTTGAAGTGTTCAGCCATGGGGCAGTGGGGTTGGTGGGTGCAGGTGTCCAGAGATGTTCTCTGAGATGATCCGCAAAAAGGCATCCTGTCTCCCTGATGTAGAGGAGACCAGACTGGGTGCAACGGATGCAGGAGATGACATTGGTAGAGGTGCAGGTAAATTTCTGATGGATGTGGAAGGATCCCTTGGGGCCTTGAACGGAGGTGAAGGAAATGGTGTGTGCACAGGGTTTGCACTTCCTGTGGGGGCAGGTAATGGTGCCAGGAGTGGGGTATGGGCTGGTGGAGGGTGTGGACCTGACAAGGGAGTCGCAGAGGGAATGGTCTCTCTGGACTACTGATAGGGGTGGGGAGGGAAATTTGCCTTTGGTAATGGGGTTAGTTTGGAGGTGGTGGAAGTGGCGGAGGATGATGCGATGTATGCAGAGATTGGTGGGGTGGAAGGTGAGGACCAGAGGTATTCTGTTCTTGTTACATTGGGAGGGGTGGGGTTCAAGGGTGGTGGTGCGCGAAGTGGAGTAGATATGCTGGAGGGCATCGTCAACCATATTGGAAGAAAAGTTGTGACCATAGAAGATGGAGGCCATCTATAACTTTCTGAGGTGGAATTGGTCCTCCTGGGAACAGATGCAGCAGAGGCAGAGGAATTGGGAATAAGGCACAACATTTTTATAGGAGGTAGAGTGGGAGGAGTTGTCGTCTAGGTAGCTGTGGGAGTCGGGCTTGTAATACAAGGAGCACCAAGAACCATTTTTGTTTTTTGGGCTAATGTGAGGCTGGTACAAAGGTGTTTGGGCTTGGTTGAGTTAATTCTAGTTGAAGAACTAGATGAAGTTGTTCTTTCTAGTTGGGAAGAGTATATGGAGAAACTCATTTTCTGTAGTTATGACAAGATTAGGTCTGAATTGTTTTTCCCAAATGGATGCAATGTGCATCAACTCAGTATGTAGTAGATCGTTTTCTTTGTGGTCAGAGTGGAAAGTGTTGCTCAGCACCATTGCTGTGGGACATGGATGAGATTGCAAGAGGGTAAATTATCTTCCAAAAGAAGAATGCTGAGTGCCTTTGATTAAGGTAACATCATCTCTGTCCTCAGAGTGAATAGGATGAAAGGGGTCAGCATGGACGGGTTGGACGAAGGGTCTGTTTCCATGCTGTACATCTCTATGAATCTATGACATAGAATATAGCAAAAGTTTTGTGTTCTCAGTAGCAGGAGATGGAAGAGAGGGATGGCCAGGATAAAGAAATGTGAGGCTAGCTGTCAGACCTCCCTTTAGTGGTGGTCTACTTTATTGGTGAGACCAAACACAGGCTGGTTGACTGCATTGTGAAACACCTTACTTCTGTCTGGAAGAACGACACTGATCTCCTGGTTGCTTGCAGTTTCAATAAACCACCTTGATCTCATGTTAATATTTCTGTCCTGGATCTGCTGTAGTGCTCCAATAAAGCACAATGCAATCTTAAGGAACCACATTTTCTACTAAGGCACTTTACATTCATAGTCTCAAAATTGAATTCCATAATTTTAGAATCTGACTGTATTTTGCCTGTTTTTCATTTCTTTACATTCTCTCTCCATCCCATCCCCTTCCCTCAGCCTTGTCCTGATTGCAAGTTGCTTACTTTGCTGTCATTAGAGAGGACCCATCCTCTCCCTTTCACACCTAAATTTAAACCCATTTTACATCTATTTTTTCTCTATCTCCACCATTAATAATCCCTTAATCTTTTGCACTTGGCCTCTGCCTCTGTCAAATGTATTTTTAAAATAAATTTTCCAACGCCTTTCAGTTCTGAAGAAGCATTATACTGGACTTGAAATGTTCACTCTGACTCTCTCCACAGATGCTGAGTTTCTCCACTACTCGATGTTTGTTTCTCTGTCTTGTCTCCTTACTTATGCTCCAGGAAGTGGGATAGTGACCATTATGATTCCTGTTTGGATGGGATGGAAAATACTTCTTATATTCTGACATTTAGATTTAAATTTAATCATTTCAGCTTAGCCTTGATTCTTTCTTTTTATCCATAGAAGGCTGTGTACTTGATATTGAATTTTGAACAGCCTAATTGTTCACATTCAGTAGATTTGCAGCTTTCTCTTGCCTTCAACCATAATTTACTAAAAGCCATGAACCAATATTTTCACCGGTGTGTTTGTCCAAAACCAGCCTCGTTAATTTTTATCCTGTAATGCATTGTCTTTATAAATTGAGATAAATCAGACTTTTCATCTGCCAAAGGCATTCAGAAGTTTTGGAGTCTTAAGATAACATGTGAGTTTGCATATGGAATAGTGTTATTTTGCAGACAAGGACATGTATGTGAAATGACATTTAAAGAGGACATGTATGTGAAATGACATTTAAAGATAGGGTGGAAGGAGAACAATTCGGAGTGACATTAAAAGAACTGACAAAATCAAAATCCTAATATCTTTGATATTAACTTTTGCCATTTAAAGTTGTGTTGCACATTACCTGCTTAGAAAATTAATCCTGGACTTCTCTTCCTTTAATTCTGCAATAGTATATTTTTCCCAGACAATCTTGTACTTGTCAACATGACAGTCATGACTGAAGTATGATTTAATCTTCATTTTAGTGAAATGGACAAGACTGTGCAGCATGTGTACATTATCATTCCTGTTTTGTTAAAAAAACATATCATTTATTTTGCCTCTGTATAACTCATGATGGAGTTTAAAGATTTAAGCTTTATATAGCAAGTTCTATGGTGCGATCTCCATAACACCCTCACACCCCCTTAATTCACTGTCCAAACTGCTCACTAATACAACAACTAATCTTGTCCAGGAGCATCATCTATTCAGCTCCAGATGGAAAGGCAGCTTGAAGCTGTTTGAGTGGGAGAAGTGATGCATCTGTCACAGAATGGGATCTTCACATGGTGTCAAAGCCATGACGACAGTAGCTTGTTAATGAATTCAAAAAAGCAGAGCATTGAAGGTAATTTTTTAGTAGGTTTATTTGTGATAATATGACACTGGTATATGAGGAATTACATTTATGTCTGGTTCCTCAGTAGTTGCTTCAGTTGATACAGCTCGATGGTATAGTAGACAGTGAAGAGGGTTATCTCAGATTACAAAGAGATCTTGATCAATTCTCTCAGGATAGGTGGATGGAGTTTAATTTGGATAAGTCTGAAGTATTGCATTTTGGTAAAACAAACAATACAGGACTTATGCAATTAATGGTAAGGCCCTGGGTAGTGTTATAGAACAGCGCCCTAGGTGTTTAGGTTCATAATTGTTTGAAATTTTCATCACAGGTAGACAGGTTGATTAAGAAGACGCTTAGCATGCTTGTCTCCATTGCCCACAGCTTTGAGTATAGAAGTTCGGACATCATGTTGAGGTTGTACAGAATGTTGATGAGGCGTCTTCTGGAGTACTGTATCCAGTTCTGGTTGCCCTGTTATAGGAAGGATATTATTAAACTGGAGAGGGTTCAGAAAAAATTTACCAGGATATTGATGGGAATGCAGTGTTTGAGAAATGAAAATGGAGTGGAAAGGCAGGGACTATTTTCACTGACATTTAGAGAATCATGAGGGACATAGATAAGGTGAATGACAAGGGTCTTTTCTCTAAGATAGGGGACTTCAAAACTAGGGGGTGTATTTTTAAGGTGAGAGGAGAAAGATTTAAAAAGGACATGAGGGGCAACCTTTTTACACAGTGAATGGAATGTGTGTGGAATGAATTGCTAAAGTGGTGCATGCAGGTACGGTTATGTTTAAAATATCTTTAGATAAGTTCATGAATAGGAAAGGTTTGGAGAGGTAGGGCCGAGTGTAGGCAGGTGGGACTAGTTTAGTTTGTGAACATGATCGGGGTGGTCTGGTTGGACAGAAGGGTCTGTTTCCATGTCACTGTATGACTCTATAAGTCACAAGTAGCAAACTCTGATTTAGATTTTTAAGTCAGACGATAATCATGATGTGTACAGGGATACGAAATCTACTTTCTGAGGATGCTATTGTTTAGTGACTAATTTGGGACTTATGACTGCTCATGATTGCACTGAACTGTCAGACTTGAGGTAGCCACAGAAGTTGGCCATGTATTCAGTAGACCTACTAATCTGGTTACACCTTGATCAGATCACTACTCAATTTTCTATTCTTAAACTAATTTGAGTTATAAATTTGAATTATGATTGAGCAATGATCAGTGACAGCATTGTCATCCAAATGTTAAATTTAAATGATTGGAGAGGCAGTGAGAGAATAAGCTCTGGATGTGAATCTTCTACAAAACAAAATGTCAAGACCTTAGAGAGGATAGAGAAAACAATGACAAGAATGGAATCTAGGATATGGGACTTCAGTTAAGTGGAAAAGCCAGAGCAATAAGCTTCAGGGCTAGAGTGACGGTTTGGACTGAGTTGAGGATGAATGTCTTCCCAGAAAGGGATAAGAATCTTTTGCATTCTGTATCCCAAGAGTTAATGGTACTCAATCTTTGGCTATATTCAGATAATTGACAATTTGGGTTATCCTCAGATAATGAAGCATTTTGTATCTACACTCAGCCAGATCTAACAGATGTCAAGGCTTGGGCTGATTAGTGGTAAATAACATTAGTGCCACACAAATGCCATCTCCAACAATTAAATTTCTTTCCATTTATTTGGCCTTCAATAACCCTATCACCATTTAACCCCTCCATCATTAATATTTTGATAGGGTGGTGGAAGCATGTAAACCATTGGTCCAGTTAACATTCTGGTCAACTACATAAATATTGTTGCTACAAAGAAAGATCAGAGATTTGATACAGTGCAGGAGAGAGCTCAATTACTGAATCCCCAAAGCTACTGACATCATGCATCGGAGCAGGGTGCAACTCAGTGCTCTTTGCTTGCTTTCTTAGCACTCTCACTTTGTGTCTTCTTGAGTGCTCAGAGCATCTCTCCTTTGCCTTGTCTTTCTTTTCGCACTTTACTGTTTCATTCAGAATTTGCAGACTCACAATAGTTCTGTCTTGCCTTAATTTCTAACAGAGACACAAAGTTAGGCAGCTTGTCATGGTTGTCAGCTGTGATCAGGGAAGGGGTTGCACATGTTGCTGTATGGTATCCTGCTCTGTTAGTGTCTCACCTACATTATGTACCAGCAGTTCATGAGGCAAACACACTGCATATCCTCAGCCAAATAGCCATGTCTCAAAGTCTATAAGGAATCATTCTTGTAATATCAAGGGAATCCATCAGAGGGTCCAGCTACAATCAGTCAGATGCAATATCTGATGCCAGGCCAGGGGCTTGGACACAATCGGTCAGCCATTTGGGATGGTCAGGGTCAAGAGTCCTATATCATTACATTCTGGAGAGTGGGTTGCAGTCAGTGCTACAGCTCCAGTGCAACCAAAGTGGGGATTAATGCTGGGTCAGCTAGGGAAGCTACACAGAGATAATCAGGTCCAGTTACTCATCATTCAGGGCTGTCTTTCCAAGTTGTTCAGGGGCTGGGTCATAGTCAGTCCTGGGGAGAGGATGTGTGATCACTGAAAATCAAGACAGGTGATCAGGGCCACCACTGTGGTAGGGATACTGGCAAGTTAATTGTGGAGATTGGAAGCAGCATGAAGGGATGCAGAGGGAATAATAATTGTGATGGGTGCAACTCAACAGATAAGATGGGGAGACAATTGTACATTGGAGAAAATGGGTTAATGTGGACAAAGGTGAGCTCAATGATGGTCACCACAACTGAAAAAGATGGGGGAGCTGTTTGATAGGCTAATCTCTCAGGCTGGTGCTCAATGTGTAAAATTGGGAGATGAAGATTTATGTGAAAGCCCTGGCTAGGAACATGTGGAAGCTCAGAACAACAGTCGGCACATGGAAGAAAATAAGTTTTGGGAGACCCCTAGATTACCAGACTGAGCCTGTGACTCACTCTACAAAGCACAACTTGTATCTCCTTCCAAACTCACAAAGGCGCAATGGAAATGAAAAATGATTCCCTTCTCCATCAAAAGTGGATGGAGAATGCAGCTATACTTGTCAGTGATGTAGGACAATTATATTAATCAGGCACGGACATCACCAGGTAAAGAAATCTGTAATCACAGAATCCTGCATTTGGAATGCATGCAGTGTCCAAATCAGAGATATAAATCCTGGTCACAAGCAATGCTGACAACGTCATTGGTGACTACAAATTAATCAAAATCATCTCTATGAAACAGAAGTAATGACGAGTGACTTTAGAAGTCTCACCTATGGGCCACAATTCACATAGAAAATCCAAGATCTCACAGGCTATACAAGGGCACAGTGCTGGTTTCCACTCACTTTTAACTGTAAGTATTTGTGACTATACACTTATATGTGAAGCTGTCTTCACTGGAGATGTTTGGGGGTTGGGATGGGGGTTAAAGTTTCAATAACCCTACTATACTATCAATCTCTTACTGTATTTGTATGGTCTGACTTGTGCAGCATACATTGGAATAAGGTGCTCCATGTCAAATGTTCGTGTAAAGGAATCCCATGGTCTTTCTTGTCCCAGTGTATTGTGTACAAGACTAAGCAATCATTTGAGTGTGAATAGTGATTCCTCACTTTACGAAGGACCTTTCTGTTTGTTACTTTTCCCACAGAGCTTCGTTGGAACCATGATCAATGGATTCTGTCACAGCCGGAGTTATCACAGTGGCTGTAGTGTAACAAAAATGCAAAGAAGTTAAAGGAAGTCAAATGCATAGAAAATGTAGTAGACTTTGCCAACATAGCTGGCTTCCTGCAGATGCAGGATGCCATAGACTGTACACAGGTCATGTTGAGAGCACCGCATCATAACATGGCTGCCTTCATCAATACAAAAGGGGTCAATTCATTCATAGAACATAGAACATAGAACAATACAGCACAGAACAGGCCCTTCGGCCCACGATGTTGTGCTGAACGTTTGTCCTAGCTTAAGCACCCATCCATGTACCTAACCAATTGCCGCTTAAATGTCACCAATGATCCTGACCCTGCCACTCCCACATGCAGCGCATTTCATGCCCCCACCACTCTCTGGGTAAAGAACCTACCCCTGACATCCCCCCTATACCTTCCACCCTTCACCTTAAATTTATGTCCCCTTGTAACACTCTGTTGTACCCAGGGAAAAAGTCTCTGACTGTCTACTCTATCTATTCCTCTGATCATCTTATAAACCTCTATCAAGTCACCCCTCATCCTTCGCCATTCCAATGAGCACTCTCAACCTATCCTCATAAGACCTATTGTCCATTCCAGGCAACATCCTGATAAATCTTCTCTGCATCCTCTCCAAAGCTTCCACATCTTTCCTAAAGTGAGGCGACCAGAACTGCACACAGTACTCCAAATGTGACCTAACCAAGGTCCTGTACAGCTGCAACATCACTTCACGACACTTGAATTCAATCCCTCTGCTAATGAACGCTAATACACCATAGGCCTTCTTACAAGCTCTATCCACCTGAGTGGCAACTTTCAAAGATCTATGAACATAGACCCCAAGATCCCTCTGCTCCTCCACCTTACTAAGAACCCTACCGTTAACCCTGTATTCCGCATTCTTATTTGTCCTTCCAAAAGGGACAACCTCACACTTGACAGGGTTGAACTCCATCTGCCACTCCTCAGCCCAGCTCTGCATCATATCTAAGTCCCTTTGCAGCTGACAACAGCCCTCCTCACTATCCACAACTCCACCAATCTTCGTATCATCTGCAAATTTACTGACCCACCCTTCGACTCCCTCTTCCAGGTCATTAAAAAAAATTACAAACAGCAGAGGACCCAGAACTGATCCCTGTGGAACTCCACTTGTAACTGGGCTCCAGGCTGAATATTTACCATCTACCACCACTCTCTGACTTCGACCGGTTAGCCAGTTTTCTATCCAACTGGCCAAATTTCCCTCTATTCTATGCCTCCTGACTTTCTGCATAAGCCTACCATGGGGAACCTTATCAAATGCCTTACTAAAATCCATGTACACTACATCCACTGCTCTATCCTCATCCACATGCTTGGTCATCTCCTCAAAGAATTCAATAAGACTTGTAAGGCAAGACCTACCCTCAAATCCGTGCTGGCTGTCCCTAATCTAGCAGTGTCTTTCCAGATACTCATAAATCCTATCCCTCAGTACCCTTTCCATTACTTTGCCTACCACCGAAGTAAGACTAACTGGCCTGTATTTCCCGATCTAAAAGTTGAAGTTTTAAATTGGAGGAAGGCTAATTTTGACAGTATTAGGCAAGAAATTCCAAACGTTGATTCAATGTATAAATTACCTGTCATCAGTACCACACCGTGGAAATCTGCATCAAGAACGCTGGAAGCTGCCAAGATGCTTATATCCTTCAAGTTCCTGCTTTATTTTGGAGGACAGATACTCTACAAGGGCAGTTACCAAATGACATAAGCTAACCTCTGTTCCCATGTCTAATAACTCTGTTATGGAATCACCACAGACTAATGCTGAGTGTAGATACTCCACAGCCCATTCTTCCACCAGAGCCATCCTGTCGTAGAGGATAGGCATCCTGGAGATGAGATTCTGATGCTTGGATCAGTCTGGGGTACAGGAATCCTTGCAGTACAGTCAGACAGAGTGTGCTGTAAAACCTTTGCATGCTGTACCCTGTAAACTAGAGCAGGCAAAACAGTGATGTAATGGATACTGGAGAGCTTGGAGAATTACACGAGGAAGAAGATGAGGATAATGAGGTGGAGACTTGACAATCAGTTCTGATCAAGAGTCACCAGGTTCGAAACGTTAACTATGTTCTTCCCACCGATGCTGCCAGACCCTACAGAGTTTCTCCAGCAATTTGTTGTTCTTTCAGATCTCCAGCATTCGCAGTACTTGGTTTTACTTTGCTGTCAGCCCCATTCCCACAAAAGACAGAAAGACACAGTTAATGGATAAATGAAAGAAAATAACAAAGCTGGTCAGGTTATTTAAGATTTGGAGGTGCTGGTGTTGGACTGGGGTGTGCAACGTTAAATTCACACAATGCCAGATTATAGTCCAACAGGTTTAGTTGGAAAGATTAGCTTTTGGAACGCTGCTCCTCCATCAGATTGTTGTTACCTAATGAAGGAGCAGTGTTCTGAAAGTTAGTGCTTCCAAATAACATGTTGGACCATAATCGGGTGTTGTGTGATTTGTCAGACTACTTAAGTGGGTTTTCATGATACATTGTTCTACAGGCACAGACGAATGTTTCTTGGTTGAATTTCTGAAGATTTTGTTCAATGCCACCTTTTCAGCTCATTCTGAGGAAGTCAGTTTAACTGAATCCCTATAGCTGTTAATGAGAGGTTAGGCAAGGAGTTTTTAAATCTTTAAGCTGCAGCATCAACAGCCAAACACCTTCTCCAAAAAAATGTTCAAAACCCATTCTCTGGCAGATTGACCATTTCCCCTCAAGGCCCCAGTTACATACAATATATACCATCTGCTAGAGTATAAGGACTCTCTCAGACTTGCTGGAACCAACTTCCATGTACTGACCTCAATATGACCAACATCTGCAATCTGTTTAAACGTACTGCTCTGGCCCAGTGTCAAAGTGTCTATAGAGCTATTAGACCAAGAACCAACCAGCAATTAACTTCCAAGCCCAACTAAAACAACACAACAGCTTACTTGTTTTCTTTTTTTGTTAGAAAACACAAGTTGCGTCAATAGTGCAAAATTCATTTTCAGATCACAGTTCTCAGTTCATAGTTCTAAATCAAGACTGACAAATGAAATTAAAATAATAAAAAGTTAAATGAAGGTCCTAACACAAACATAACCAAAGGACACTCTTGGCTCCACCATAACACACAAAGCAGTTTTGTGAACAACCATTCACTTTTCAGCCATGATTCCATTTGTAACATGTTCTCCTCTAAATCACAAGGTTGCAGGAACATGAGTAGGTCATTCAGCCCCTCCAGCCTGTTTCTTGGGTCTGTTCCACCATTCAATGAGATCATGACTATTCGGTGGCCTAATTCCATATACCTGCTTTTGGCCCATATCCCTTTGCTTAACAAAAAAATGACCTATCTCAGATTGAAAATTCATAGCTCATCCTACCACCTACCACCTACCACCCTCTGTGTGTAGAAGTGCTTGCTAACATCTCTCCTGAATGGTCTGTCCCTCAGACCATTCCAGTAGTCCTAGAATACCCAAACAGTGGAAATACAATATATTCTTCCTAACAAGTAGTGCTCAGAGCTGCTCATAGTTCGAACAAGCTGATAATTTCCCATCTTCTGCCTCCTTCCATTCTTAAACAGAGGTGTTACATTGGAACCTCAGCTACCTCCTTCCTTGTCCACCTTGTCTGGGATTTATCTACCTTCAAACTTTCCAATTTCTGGAGTACCTTTGCCTTGGTGATAGCCATTACACTTACCCCTGCCCCCTGATTCTCCTGAAGTTCTAGTATGATACTTTCCACTATGAAGACTGATGTAAAGTACTTAATCAGTTCTTCCATCATGTGCTTGTTCCCCATTTGTTCATCAGCAAATTTGGATATATGACTTTCTGTGCCTTTATCCAAACCGTTAATAAATAATGTGAATAACTGAGGGCCTAACACAGATCCTTGTGGGACACCACTGGTCACATCCTACCAATTTGAGAAACTACCTATTATCCCTACATCCTGTCACTCAAACACTTTCCCAGCCATGTCAGTAATTTGCCCTCAATTCAATGGGCTTCTACATTAGTTAACAATCTCTTATGTGGGACTTCTGGAAGTCTACATAAACAACATCCACAGATATTCATCTGTCCATTGCCTTGGTCACCTCTTCAAAAAATTCAGTGAGGTTTGTCAGGCATGACCTTTCTGTCATGAATCCATGCTGGCTCCCCCTGATTAAAGAGCAACATTTCAAGGTGCTTAGTTACCCCATTCTTGATTTTAGATTCCAATCTCCCCCCCGCAGGTGAACTGGTTTATAATTCCCTGGCTTTTCTGTTTGGCTCTTTTTAAAAAGCAGAATGACAAACAATTTTATAATCCAGAGATATTACTCCTGTATTTAGGGAACTTAAAGGATTATAGTTAGGGTATCTACATTGTGCATGCCTACCTTCTTTAACACACTTGGACGGAAACTGTCAGATTCAGAGAACTTATTACCCTTTAATGCTATTAATTTCCTCAACTACTGATGTTTTATTTATGTTAATTTTATTCAGTCCCTATTCCCGATCTGCGATTAATTTCCTCAGGATTTCCGGCAAGCTATCCTCCTTTTCTACTGTAAATACTGAGACAAAGTAATTATTCATCATGTCTGCCAACTCTCCATAGTCATTGACAATAACCCCACTTTCAATCTTTAATGGACCGATTGCTCCTGACTGCCTGCTTTCCCTTTATGTAACTATAATATTTCTTTTGTTTGATTTTGATGCCCCTGGCAAGTTTGCTTTCATAATCCCTTTTAATACCTCTTATCAATCAACTGCTCTGTGGCCCTTTGCTGATCTTTGTATCTTTCGCAATCAGCAGGATCTGTGCTGCCTTTATGCATTTTTGTAGGCCCTTTCATTTAGTTTTCTCATTTTAGTTGTCCATGGCTGTTTTTTTTCTGTGAAGTGTAGCTTTTCCATCTCAGGGATATAAGCTAGTTTTATATTGTGTTCAGTGTTGTTTTTAAACGTTCACCACTCTTATTAGTAGTTTTACCAATTTGCAGATTTTTCTACTTTGCTGTGGGCAACCTCTGTCTCATCTCGTCTAAGTCAGCCTTACCGAAATGTAAAACTCTAGCAGCTGCATCATGCTTTTCACTTTCAAATGCTACATTGAACTTGACCATGTTATGATTGCTATTTGATAAATAGCCATGCACATTGAGGTTACTACTTAAGTTTGTCTCATACTATATACAATATTGCTTTGCTGCTTGTTGCGTCCAGGACATATTGCTATGGGAAACTATCATGGACACACTCTCGAAATACCTCTCTAACAAGTGTTTGCATGCCTCTCCCAACCTATGATAAAGTTAAAATACTCTAGCCTAATTTCTGTATTTGTACAATGTAGCATTTCAGCGCTGCCCCGAAGGGGTGTGTACACAACACCTATTACACTTCAGATCCTTGTGGGCGGCACGGTGGCACAGTGGTTAGCACTGCTGCCTCACAGCGCCGGAGATCCGGGTTCAATTCCCGCCTCAGGCGACTGACTGTGTGGAGTTTGCACGTTCTCCCCGTGTCTGCGTGGGTTTCCTCCGGGTGCTCCGGTTTCCTCCCACGGTCCAAAAAATGTGCAGGTCAGGTGAATTGGCCATGCTAAAATTGCCCGTAGTGTTAGGTAAGGGGTAGATGTAGATGTAGGGGTATGGGTGGGTTACGCTTCGGCGGGGCGGTGTGGACTTGTTGGGCCGAAGGGCCTGTTTCCACACTGTAAGTAATCTAATCTAATCTAATCTACTGTTCCTCAATGCCTTCAATATGATCTCCACTGAATGCTTTGCCCTCATTATATTTTCTCTCACCAGCGAAGTAATTTTGTTTCTAATCAGTAAGGCTATTCCTTCTCCTCTGCCATTTTACCTGTCCATCCTGTAAACCTGAGAACCTGGAATACTTGGGTCCCACATCAGTAGTCTCAGTAATGGCTACAATATCAATCTCCGGTTTGAACCTCTGCCTGCAGCTCATTCAATTTGTTATTTTTGTTCTGCGCATTACTACATAGAACTTTTAGTTCTAATGCAACTTGGCTGTCAGCACTGATGCTTTAATCAACTGTTTATTACTTCTCTGTCACAGTTTAATCAATGAACGTCTTGTAGTTTTACCATTACTTGCCATAGCTGAAGTAAGATTCCTGATTGTTCTTTATTCTTTGACCTGTTACTTCATTTTGAAACTGTATTGACTTGCCCTGAGCTCTCTCCCCATTTATTAGTTTAACATTCCTTGTGATCACCCTATCTAGCCTAGGACACGGGCCACTGATTGGTTCATTAAATCATAGAATCCCTACAATGTGGAACAGGCCATTCAGCCCATCAAGACAATACTGACCCTACAAAGAGCATCCCACGCAGACCCACCCCTTCCACTATCCCTGTATTTCTCATTGCTAACCCACATTGCCACATTCTTGGACACTATGGGCAATTTAGCACAGCCAATCCACCTGACCTATATATCTTTGGACTGTGGGAGGAAACCAGAGCACCAAGAGGAAATCCGTGGGTGGAATTGAACCCAGGACCCTGGAACTGTGAGGCAGCAGTGTTAACCTCTGAGCCATCATGTCACCCGTCCCCATAGTACAGTTCGTTCCTGTCCTAAAACTGATGCCAGTGTCCCCCAAAATGGAACCCCTTTTTTCTACATCACTCCTTTATCCATGCGTTATTTCCCCAATTTTCTTACTCAATTACCCATGTTGCTTGGGTAATTATCCAGAGATTAAAACTCTTGAGGTTTTGTCTTTAATTTTGTTCTTAATTCCCCAACAGGATCTCTTGCCTTTTCTTATCTATGTTGTTTCTCCTATCATGGACCACAACAATTGGATCCAACTCCTCCCACTCTAATATGCTTTCAAGCTTATTCATGATGTTCCTGGCACCAGGTAAGCAACACACCATGCAGGACTCACAACCCTGCTTACAAAGGATGCTAACTGTACCCCTAATTATAAAATTCCCTACCACTTCACTTTTTACTCCCATTGCTTGAATGGTACTCCTGTGCCAAGGTGCATTGATCAGTTTGCCCATCCTCCCTCCACGCCTTTTTCTCATCCATCCAGAGAACTAAGTACCTCATACCTGTTGGACAAAGTTGAGAGTTGAGGCTCCTCCAAAATTAAACTTAGGATCCCTCTCCCTGACTCATTTGTAGTCACCCTCCTGCTTCTGACCACAGGCCTAGAGGATGGCTGACTGCCTGCAGAAAAACAGCATTCAGGTAACTCTCCCCCTCTCTGATGTGTTGTAGCATTCAAATCTCAGACTCCAGCTCACCAGCTCTGAGCCAGAGTTCCTCAAGCAACTAACACTCGCTACAGAAATGGTCACAATGAACCAGAATGGGGTCCATCAGTTCCCACATCATGCAGGTGTAATACATTGCCTGGCTTCACACCTCTAAATTATTGAATCGGATTTTAATTTATATTTTTACATTTCCTACTTGTCGTTAGTTTTCAATGTGCAAAATATTTAACTTTAATCCGAAAGCTTTCAATAGATATTCAAGTTAACAGTCACTTACCAACCAATGAACTTACAGCTTTTCTGTGATGTTAGCCCCACCAACCACACTGGTTCTGATTTCAAGTCTCCTCCCCAGCTGGCTTCTCTCTTTCTAGGCTTCCCAGATAAGTGTGTAGGCCTCAAGCATTGACTTTGAATTTTATTTCCTGCTTGGTCGTAGTCTCCTACCCCACTGACGTCTCTTTCCTCTTCTGCCCCAACTTCACTAAGATCTTGCTTTGATGATAAAGAGAAGAAGTACTCACCAATGAGAGAAAAGGAGGGACTAATCATCTCTTCCCTCTTGCAGCAAACTCCAGTTACTTCCTAAAGCAATACAACAGCACTCCGGTGCAGTTCTTGGGTTCAAGTCCTATTTATTCATCTTGTGGGATGTGGGTGTCGCTGGGTGGGCCAGCATTTATTGCCCATTCCTAGTTGCCCTTGAGAAGGTGGTGGTGAGCTGCCTACTTGAACCGTTGCAGTCCACTTGCTGTGAGTTGACCCACGATGCCATTCAGGAGGGAATTCCAGGATTTTGACCCAGCGACAGTAAAAGAACAGCAATATATTTCTAAGTCAGGATGGTGAGTGGCTTGGAGCGGAACCTGAAGGTAGTAGCGTTCTATATATCTGCTGCCCTTATCCTTCTAGGTGGAAGCGATCGTGAGTTTGAAAGGTGCTTTCTGAGGATCTTTGGTAAATTTCTGCAGCGTATCTTGTAGATAGTACAAACTATTGCTACTGAGTGTCAGTGATTGAGGGAGTGGATGCTTGTGGCTGCAGTGCCAATCAAGCCAGCTGCTTTGTCCTGGATGGTGTCCAGCTTCTTGAGTGTAGTTGGGTCTACAGTCCTCCAGGCAAATGGGAAATATTCTATCACATTCCTGACTTGTGCTTTGTAGATGGTCAACAGGCTTTGGGGAGTAAAGAGGTGAGTTACTTGCTGTAGTATTCCTAAGCTCCAACCTGCTTTTGTAGCCACTGCAGCTATGTAGTGAGTCCAGTTGAGTTTCTGATCAATGATAACTCCCAGGATGTTGATAGTTTGGGATTCACTGATTACCACCATTGAATGTCAAGTGGCAGTGGTTAGATTTTCTCTTCTTGGTGATGGCCATAGCCTGGCATTTGTGTGGTGTGAATGTTACTTGCCACTTTCAGCCTAAGCCTGGATATTGTCCAGATATTGTTGCATTTCGAGCATTGTACAATCAATCATCAGTGAACATCCCCATTCCTGAGCTTATGATGGAGGGAAAGTCATTGATGAAGCAGTTGAAGATAGTTGGGCCTGGAAACTACCCTGAGGAACTCCTGCAGAGATGTCCTGGAGCTGATATGACTGACCTCCAACAATGATGACCATCTTCCTATTTGTCAGGTATAACTCTAACTACCAGAGAGTTTTCCCCTGTTACCCATTGATTCCAGTTTTGCCAGGTCTCCATGATGCCACACTTGGTTGAATGGAGCCTTGATATCAAGTGGTGTCTTTCTCACCTCACCTCTGGGATTCAGCTGTTTTGTCCATGTTTGGACCAAGGCTGTAATGAGGTCAGAAGCTGAGTGTCTCTGATAGAACCCAAACTTAATATCACTGAGCAGGTTATTGCTGAGCAGGTGTTGCTTGATAGTACTGTTGATGACAACCTTCCATCACTTTACTGATGAACAAGAGTAGTCTGATGGGGTGGTAATTGGCTGGGTTGGATTCATCTTGCCTTTTATGTATAGGACTTACTTGGGAAATCTTCCACAGATACCAGTGTAATCACACTGGAACAGCTTGGCTAGGGGAGCGGCAGGTTCTGGGGCACAAGTCTTCAGTATTATTGCTGGAATGTTGTCAGGGCCCATCGCATAAAAATGCAGACTGGCACTCCATTGCAGTGCTAAGGGAATGCTGCACAGGTTGGAGTTGTCTGGTGGATTTCTTTCCACCAATTGGGATCTTACCATTCACCAAAAGGAAGAACTGCGATCTGATAACCAAGAATATGAAATATTGGAAAATGGTGCAAAATAACACATCTTCTGTGGAACAATGGCAAGTCATAGAACCCCTACTGTGCAGAAGGAGGCCATTCAGCCTGTCAAGTCTGCTCTGACCCACCCCAAAGAGCATCTCACCCAGACCCAACTCACAACCCCATGGCTAATCCAACTAGCCTGCACATCCCTGGACACCATGGGCAATTTTGCATGTCCATTCCTCCAAATCTGCACACCTTTGGGCCGTGGGAAGAAAGCCATATAGACAAGGGGAGAAAGTGCATATTCCACACAGACAGTGACCAGAGGCTGGAGTTGAACCCAGGTCCCTGGCACTGTGAGGCAGCAGTGTTAACCACTGTGCCACCGTGCTGTTCCATTACTTCTCATACATACATGTTCATAACCTTATGGAAGTACAAAACCTTTTACTTTTCTTTTCCTACCAGTCCTATGTGGTGTGACCCTTGTGGTCTATACACAGAGAAAGGCATTCTAAATGCAGCATATTGCAACATGTAAACATTTTGTAATGTTGCCCTTTCTGCTGCTTTCTCTGTTGGAGAAGTATAAATCTAGTTGAAGGTGTTAGCCTGCAGCTGAGTGTGTCAAATTATTACTCAGTAAAATATACACAGAAATATGCTGATGAGGTTCGCATGGAATTCCTTTTTACTATTTATTTGAAACATTAAGGACCGAAGGGTATTGTGACACATTCCTGGAACTCATGATTTTGAGGAAGATTAAGCAATTTGAAAAATGGTCTGTGTATAATCCTGTTCAGTGTGCCCGCGGAGTATGTGTTTGAACAAAAATGGACTGAAGAAATATTCAGTGTCAAGAGAGAAATTTAATCCAATCAAAGAGACATAATTGTGAATGAAGTTTAGACATTTGGCCAAAAGTGAATAAAAAAGATCTTGTGAAAACAAATGTTTCCTCACCATAATGGAGACAGATATATTTGATGTAGTTTTTAACCAATGTTGCTCACAAACCCCAATTCAATGAAACATGCTAAAATTCAACATATTCTGGACTCATGTTGTGGCACAACTAACAATGAAATTGCAGTGAGAGTCGTGTTCCATGAAAGAAGCAGTTGCCAAGTGAGACTGTGAGTTTCCAATCTCAAATTAAAGAAATTCTCTTGTCATTTATGGGTATGATATAAATTTGAAAATCAACTTTAGAAACACATTTTTAGGAGTTCAAAAGAATAATAAAATCCAGCCCAAAGGCAATGACGTTGATATTGAAGGAGATGAGGAAATGGCAGAAAAAGATCATTGAAAATTACTGGGGAATGTTTTTCCTGAGCTGCAGGGGTGGTCCACTCGATTTTGGTGAGATCCAGGCCACATCAGTCAAGATCATCAGCCATGCAGCAGGTTGGTGTTGTGATGGATCTAAATCTAGTTCAGGATTCTAGAAACCCTCAAATGCATGTAAAGACATATAAAGATATTATTGAGCAAGAAGATAGAGTTGCACTCAGAGAAAATTATGTTAAAAATTAAATTAAGTCAAGTAAAACACCACATGGAAGATGAATGTAATGGCATGAAGATAAAATTCAAGCATCTGCAGTAGAAATGAAAGTTAGAGATCAGCAATTGACTTTTATTGTTGATATCACTGTATCTCAGAAGGAGTGTACAAGATGTCCCTAAGACTCATTCCTTTACACAAAACTGATATGAAACTGACTTCAAATATTCCAATAACAATATTTCAGTGTTAGGAGAAATTAGTGATTAGGGAATATGTATCTGTTACTTACTGTTGCTATTAGCAAGAGAGAACACAGGCTTCCTGATGGGAAGGAATGGCTCATAAAATAAGGTTTAATTGAGTGATTTGCAGTAGGGATCGGTAAGTGCATGACTGACATTGATGAACATGTTGTTAAAGAGATGGTGTGAGAGGGAGAAATATCAAGGGGCCAAAACCATTAATGGGGTTTGTATATTGACCCCCATACTTTCTTGGTGATGTTGGGAATGTCATTATGGAGGAAATCAGAAGTGTATGTGATAAACTATCATCTGTAATTATGGATGACTTTAATCAGCATCTAGACTGAATGAATCAAATTAGTCATAATGTCATGGAGGAGGAATTCCTAGTGTATACAGGATGATTTTCTGGACTAATAGATTGAGGAACCAATGAGAGAACAAGTCATCTTAGACTAGGTATTATGCAATGAGAAAGGAATAATTGTTAATGTAGTTAGGAGAGACCCCTTTGGGATGAGTTACCATAAAATGATCGCATTCTTCATCAAGATGGAGAGTGAGGTGGTTGATTCTGTTGAGATTCTCAAGTGTTGTTGGAGCTAACCCTATCCAGCAAGTGGGGAGTATTCCATCACACTCCTGTCTTGTGCCTTGTCAATAGTGGGATAGGCCTTTGGAGGGGAGTTACTGACTACAGGATTCCAAGCCTCTGACTTGCTGTTCTAGCCACAGGATTGATGGGACTGGGCTGGGTCATTGATTAAAGTCCTCAGTCTTAATAAGTGAAACTACGATGGTGTGAGGCATGAGTTCCCTATGATGGATTGGGAAATGTTTCTGAAAGGAATGACAGTGGACAGGCAATGGCAAACATTCAAAAAGTAAATGGGTGAATTATAAAAATTGTTTATTCCTGTCTGGTGCAAGAGTGCAAAGAAGACAGTGGCCAAATCAAGAGAGAAGTTAGAGATAGAATTAGATACAAAAAAAGGCATACAAATAGGCAACAAAAAAAAAGACCTGAGGATTGAGTTTAGTCAGCAAAGGAGGGCCAAGGGATTGACTAAGAAAGGGAAAATAAAGAATGAGAGTAAGCTTGCGAGAAACATAACTGACTATAAAAGCTTCAATTAGTATGTATAGAGAAGAAGATTGGTTAAAATCAATGTAGATCTCATACACTCAGAAACAGGGGAATTTATAATCAGGGACAAAGAAATTGCTGGTGAATTAAATTCATATTTCACTTCTGTCTTTACAAAGGAAGACAGACTATTCCAGAAATGATGGGGACCATAGGGTTTGTGAGAGGGAGGAACTGAAGCAAATCTGTATTAGTAGAGGAATTGGATTGGAAAAAACTGATGGGATTGAAGGTGAATAAATCCCCAGAGCCTGATAATCCCCTTCCCCAAGAATTTAATGATGGCTTGAGCAAAACTGGATACACTAGTGGTCATCTGAGATTCTTTAGACTCTGGACCAGTTCCTATAGATTGGAGGGGAATATAATCCCCTATTTAAAAAAGCAGAGAGTGAGAAAAAAGCAAATTATAATCAGAGTGCAGCTGAGCAAACCTGGGAGTAAACAATGGCAGAAGCTTCCAGATAAATACCTGAGGAGCAAGCCCTGGATTGAGGCAGAGTCAGAGGCAGAGTTCTGGAGGTGACATCACAATTCAAAATCTAATGTAGACTTGGCTGCTCAGGAACTAGATCTAGATACTGAGTGAGCCATACCCAGAAGGAGATCGAGTATGAAGTACTTTTGAGGTTTGTACATGGTTGGAAATAGTGTGAGAGTGAGAAATCTGATTTTGTTGAGTAGTGAGTAAGGTTGGGCATTTGGTTTATTCTTTGTAATTGATAAGGATCTAAATGGCAGGAGAACTCAGCCCCGTGGAATGTTGAGCTTCCAATATGTGGGAACTCAGGGGCACTTCCATTGACCATGGTAACCATTTTGAAGGGAGAGAGCTCAGCCGCAGCTCTTTGGTTGCCACACGGGGGATGTGGAATTGCAATGGATTCACTGTGGAGCATCCTGAGGCTGAGAATATTGGGAAGAGGATAGTTAGTGAGTAACACAGACCTAAAGGTGTTGGGTGACCATCAGGAAGACAAGTAAGCATGGCCAGTCAGTGCAGGCCAACCTGTGGCCACTTCCCTCTCAAACGAAAAGAATGTTCTGGATGCTGTTGTGGAAAATTGGTCTCTCAGGGAAAAACAGCAACCAAATGAATGATACCATGTCTGGCACTGTTGTACAGCAGGGAGGGTCAAAATATAGGTGAGTGGTAGTGATAGGGGAACATGTAGTCAGGGGCACAGATAGCTGTTTCAGTGACAATGAGCGAGACTCCAGGATGGTGTGTTGCCTTCCTGGTGCCAGGGTCAAGAATGTTTCTGAGTGGGCACAGGATATTCTGAAGATGAAAGTAGCCTGAGGCCGTGGTTCATATTGGTACAAGTGACATAAGCAGGAAGTGAGATGAGGTTGTGCAAAGTGAATTTAGGGTGTTACATAGGAAGCTGAAAAGGAAAACATTTAGGGTTGTAATCTAGGTATTCGGTCCTGTGCCATGTGCTAGTGAGGCCAGGAATAGGAAGGTAATACAATTAAATATGTGGCTAAAGGAATTGTGCAGGGGTGGGGGTGGGTTTTGGAGATGGGGGGGGGGGGGGGGTGCTTCAGGTATGTGGATCATTGGAATGCCTTCCAAGGCATCAGGGACCTGTACACAAAATCCAAGTTGCACCTAACCTGGAGGGACACTAATATCCTTGTCGGGAAGTTTGTTAGTGCCACTCTGAAAGGTTTAATGTAGAATAGCAGGAGGGTGGGAACCAGAGCAGTAGATCACTGTGTGGAGTGATTGAGGAAAAGGTATAACAGGTAACGCAGATAAACTTAGAGCCTAGATTAGTACATGGGACTATGATGTTGTAGCCATAACATAAACTTGATAGAGGGAAGGACAGGTCTGGCAGCTCAACGTTCTGGGGTTTAGGTGTTTCAGGTGAGATAGAGAGGGGTGTTAAAGAGGAAAAGGTTACAACTACATGAAGACAGCATATCTTGGAGGGGTCAGCCGTTGAGGCCAAATGTGTAGAACGTAAGAATAAGAAAGGTGCAATCAGTATAATGGGATTATATTATTGGCCGTCCAATAGCCAACAGGAGAGCAGAAATTGTTATGTGCATCAAGGAGAATTTCTTGAAACTACTTTAGATAATTCAGCTAGAGAAAGGGCCATACTAGACTTTGCATTGGAGAATGAGCTTGACTAGGGGATCAAAGTTTCAGTGGGGGAGCATTTCTGAAACAGTGACCATAATTTGTATGTTTTATGATAGTAATGAATAAGGATAAGACCAGTCCTCAGGTGAAAGTGCTAAACTGGGGAAAGGCTAATTTCAATACTTTTAGGCAGGAATTAGGGAAATTAGTTTGGGGGCAGCTGTTTGAAAGTAAAATCCACACCTGACATGTGGGAGTCTTTTAAAGGCTAGTTGATCAGAATCGGGATTGGCATATTCCTGTGAGGGTGAAAGATAAGGATTACTAGATTTGGGAACCTTGGATGATAACAGATATTGAAAGTTTAGTTAAAAAGAAGAAGGAAATATATGTAGGATTTAGGGAATTGAAATCAAACCAGATCCTTGATGAGAATAAAGGAAGCAGAAAAGAACTTAATCAAGAAATTAGGAGGGCTAAAATGGGCCATGAAATGTCCTTGGCAAATAGGATTAAAGCAAACCCTAAAGCACTTTATATGTACATTAGGAGCGAGAGGGTAGCTAGGGAAAGGATAAAGGAGGGAAATTATGCATGGACCAGAAGAAGTGGGTGAGGTCCTTAATGAGTACTTTGCATCAGTATTCCCCAAAGGGAAGTTTATGAATTATGGTAGAATTAAGGAAGGATATATTGATATTAAGAAGGAACCAGAGCAGTAGGTCAGTGTGTGGAGTGATTGAGGAAAAGGTCGAAATTAAGTCAAGTAAGTCTAATAGAAATAACAGGCAAGACCGGTTTAATGAACACGGCAGGACTGATGGTCTGAAGTGTACTTAATGTATAACAGGTAACGCAGATGAGCTTAGAGCCTGGATTAGTACACGGGACTATGTTGTTGTAGCCTTTTCATAAACTTGATTGAGAGAAGGACAAGTATTAGGTGTCTTGATAAACATTAAGAAGGTAAGTGTCCAGGGCCTGTGGGATCAATCTCAGGATATTGCAGGAGAGAGTTTGCTGGGAACTTGCCAAGAGATCTTTCTCTTTAGCCATATGGGTCCTGGAAGACTGGAGAGCAGCCAATATTGTGTTTCTGTTTAAGAAGGGCAAAAGGGACAATCCAGGAAATTGTAGGTGAGTGAGCCTTTCATCAGTGGGAGGGATGTTATTGGGGAAGATTCAGAGAGACAGGATTTACTCGCATTTGGAGAAGAATGGACTTATAAGTGAAAGTCAGCACAGCATTGTGCAGGAGAGCCCTTGCCTTACAAACTTGATTGAGCTTTTTGAGGAAGTAATGAAGATGATTGGTGAGGTTAGAGCAGTGGATGTTGTCTACATGGAATTAATAAAGCATTTTACAAGGTCCCTCGTGGTAGACTAGTCCAGAAGATTAAATTGTAGCACCCGTAGTGAGTTGGTAATTTGGAATCAGAATTGATTTGATCATAGGAGACAGGGTAGTTGTGGAAGGGAGTTTTTTTTTCTGAATGGAGATCTAAAACCAGTAGTCTTCTGCAAGGATGAGTGCTGGACTTTTGTTTGCAATATGTAGATAAAAATGATTTGGATGAAAATATAGATAGTCTGATTAAATTCGTAGATAACACAAAAATTGGTGGAGTTGTGGATGGTGAGGAAGGTTATCAAAATATACAGCAGGAAACAGAACATTTGTAAAGTTGAATGGAGAAATGGCAGATGGAGTTTAATCTGGAAAAGATTGAGGTGATGCATTATGGGAAGTTAAATGCAAGAAGAAAATATACAGTAAATAATAGGACTCTTAGGAACATTGATATGCAGAAGGTTTCTAGGGTGCAAATCCATAGCTCCCTGAAAGTGGCAACACAGATGGATAATGTGGTTTTTAAAAAAAGCACCTTCATCAGTCAGGGCATTGAGCATAAAAGTTGACAAGTCAAGTTGCAGCTGTATAAGACTTTAGTTAGGCTGCATTTGGGGTGTTGTGTGCAGTTCTGGTTGCCACACTATAGGAAAGATGTCATTGTTTTGGAGAGGGTGGGAAAGAAATTTACCAGATATTGCCTGGATTGGAGTGTATTAGGTATAAAGAGAGGTTGGGCAAACTTGGATTGTTGTTGCTAGAGCATCAGAGGCTGAGGAACAACCTTATAGAAGTATATAAAATCAAGGTGAGACCAGGACAGGACGATTTGAATTAACAGGAGAGACTGGATAAGCTGAGACTTTTTCCATGGGGTGAGCTTACAAAGGCATTCGACAAGGTTCCCCATGGGAGACTGGTTAGCAAGGTAAGATCTCATAGAATACAGGGAGAACTAGCCATTTGGATACAGAACTGGCTCAAAGGTAGAAGACAGAGGGTGGTGGTGGTGGGTTGTTTTTCAGACTGGAGGCCTGTGACCAGTGGAGTGCCACAAGAATTGGTGCTGGGTCCTCTACTTTTTGTCATTTAGATAAATGATTTGGATTAGAGCATAAGAGGTACAATTAGTAAGTTTGCAGATGACACCAAAATTGGAGCTGTAGTGGACAGCGAAGAAGGTTACCTCAGATTACAACAGGATCTTGACTAGATGGACCAGTGGGCTGAGAAGTGGCAGATGGAGATTAATTTTGATAAATGTGAGGTGCTGCATTTTGGGAAAACAAATCTTAGCAGGGCTTATACACTTAATTGTAAGGTCCTCTGGAGTTTTGCTGAATAAAGAGACCTTGGAGTGCGGTTCATAGCTCCTTGAAAGTGGAGTTGCAGGGAGAAAGGATAGTGAAGAAGGCATTCGGTAAACTTTCTTTCATTGGTCAGAGTATTGAGTACAGGAGTTGGGAGGTTATATTGCGGCTGTACAGGACATTGGTTAGGCTACTGTTGGAATATTGCATGCAATTCTGGTCTCCTTCCTTGGAAAGGAGTTGTGAAACTTGAAAGGGTTCAGAAACGATTTATAAGGATGTTGCCAGGGTTGAACAGAGGCTGAACAGGATGGGGCTGTTTTCCCTGGAGCGTCGGAGGTTGAGGAGTGACTTTATAGAGGTTTACAAAATCATGAGGAGCATGGATAGGATAGATAGACAAAGTCTTTTCCCTGGGGTCAGGGAGTCTGGAACTGGAGGGCATAGGTTAAGGGTGAGAGTGGAAAGATACAAAAGAGATCTACGGGGCAACATTTTCACACAAAGGGTGGTATGTGTATGGAATGAGCTGCCAGAGGAAGTGGTGGAGGCTGGTACAATTGCACCATTTAAAAGGCATTTGGATAGGTATATGAATAGGAAGGCTTTGGAGGGATATGGGCCGGGTGCTGGCAGATGAGACTAGATTGGGTTGGGATATCTGGTCGGCATGGATGGGTTGGACTGAAGGGTCTGTTTCCATGCTGTACATCTCTATGACTCTATGACTGTATTTGTAATATCATGAGGGGCATAGATAAGGGTAAGGGACTCCAAAACTAGATGGCATAGGTTTAAATGAGAACGGAAAGATTTAAAAGGGACTTGAGGGGTAACTTTTTCACACAGAGGATGGTGTGTATATGGAAAGAACTTCTGGAGGAAGCGGCAAGTACGGTTACAATATTTAACAGACATTTAGGTAGGTACACAAATTGGAAAGGCTTAGAGGGATATGGGCCAACTGCAGGCAAATGGGACTAGTTCATTTTAAAAACATGGCTGACATAAATGAGTTAGACTGAAAGGTCTGTTTTTGTGCTGTATGACTAAGTCACCTTAACTGAAATCACCATTTTATCTAAATACATTGAAACCAGTCAAGTGAGTCAGGCATCTTCTGTTTTAGTTCATACATATATGAAAAGTTAAGCATTTTCAACATGAAAAGACAAATAAATCAGCCTTATGAATATACAAATGAACCATAGTTAGTACCTGCTTGGCAGAACAACAACAGAAAGAAAAAAAATAAAGAAATGGATTGTATTGAATGGATTGAAAATGGTAATGGCAAGGACTGAATCTCTCCTGCCATTTCCACTTCCTGTTCAGCATCTCCAAAACCAGCTGATAACAAATAACACATTAGGAATATCCATTCATTTAGAACTCAAGGATTGTACAAATTTTGCTACAGCTGAGGATACAAGACAGCATAGTCTTAGGTTCAATCAAAACAATACAAAGGTTCAAAGAATATGAACTTTTTAAAAGTCTTAGTCTTCTTATTGTGTTACTCCCTCTGCTGTTTTTAAATATCTTACCTGTGTTTGTTTTTGATGTCAGGCTTTATTATTTTTCTTAGGTTGAACAAGATAAATATCCTCTTTCTTTCAGTTAAGAAAACCTTGTGATTTTGTCCATAACTTTGATCTAGTGACTATGTTTTAACTGTAGTGTGACATAGCTATGAACCACATAGAAATAAATAGCTTTGTTTCAACCAACCTAGTGGGATAAAAGAACCGATTCACTCCTCCTTACCAGTCATAGCATATCCCCAGCAACTTATACAGTTATAGAAAGAATTCTTTATGTTTATATTCAATCTTACTTACAATAAAAGCCAACATTTCATTTGCATCCATTATCTGTCTGCATGTTATCTTTTTGTAGTCCATGTGGTAGTTCACATTCTTTAGAGAAAACATCTAGCTGTTTGATGAGTCTCTGATTAAGGATTTGACTATTTTTAAAGTTTAACTTAGCATGTAAGTCAGTGGTAAAGTTAATAAAATATAGAATATACACCATAAGTAAGTGAATAGTACAATTAAGTAACTAAAACAGCAGTTCCGGTGATGTGTCAAGCTTGCAGTTTGTGTGATGTGAGCTCCTGGGTACCATTGTGAGCCAGGACAAACACATCTGCAGTAACTAAAGTTTAAGGACTTTGGTTCAGATGTTATGAGCTAGTGGTTGAATTTCATACACTGTGTTGCACCAAGGAAGTAAAGCTTAATGGATTCTTATATCAGAAGGCAGTCACACCATTCAGGATAGGGGCTTCTGATATGGTCAGGGACAGGAGGGTGTGACTGACAGTGAGGCAGGTAATGGAACCAGAAGACAGGACTGTCTGCCTCTGCAAATGTCTCATAAGTTCAAGGATCTCTCAGACAATTCAGATGAAGGTGGGGAGCTGGAGGGTGGATGTGGAAACTCACCATAGCACAGTGGCACTGGAATGCATTTATGTGGTAGTAGCAACAAGAAATGTAGTGGTAGCAGCTGATAGTATAGTGATGCAGACTGCATTCTGAGATTGACAGTCTTGTCTGCAAAGAGTGAGGGTCCAGATACCTGTGTTGCTATCCCAGGGCCAGAGCTCAAGATATCTGCTCAGCGCTGGAAAGGAACTTGCAGTGGAAGGGGAAAGGATCCAGTTGTCAAGGTCCATGCAGATGCCAACAATATAGATAGAACTAGGAAAGACGCTCTGCAGAGATTGTGAGAAATTTGGTACTAAATCAAAAAGCAGAACCGCAAATGTTATTATCTCTAGGGTTTTACCTCAACTGTGAGAAAATTGTTATGAAATACATAAACTTAAGATGACAAATTCATGGCTCAAGGTCGTGTGAGAGAAGTGAATTCTGGTTTGTGGGCCACTGACACCAGTAATGGGAAAACTGGGAACTATACTGCGGGGACTGTCTATACCTGAAAGGAGCTGGAGCCAGCAACATTGCAAATTGCACAACTGAGAGACATAGAGATGGTTTTAAACTAAGTTGTAGTGGCAAGGAATCAAATGTAGAATTTCTACAGATATTTATAAAATAAATAACCAAGAAAACTGGGCATGAGTCCTCTAGATAGTGAGAATGGGGAGCTAATAGTAGGTAATAAGGATATGGCAGATTAAATGAACAAATATTTTCCTTCTGTCTTCATTACAGCAAATATGAAAAATATTGCGGTAATAACTGTAAATCTGGAGGTGGACGGGAGAGAGGAACTTGAAGAAAGATAGGACAGGTAAACTATTTCCACTGTTAGAGATTCTAGAACCGGGAGGTATAGTCTAAAAATTAGAGCCCGATCATTCAGGAAAGATGTTAGAAAGCAATTTGTTCATGGAATCAGAGATGTTCACATAACCAAGCTCTCTCAATTGGACAAATTGGTTCATTTCTGTATGTGGACTACTAAAATGACAGTGATGCAAAGTGAACTAGCACTGTTGCCCTTTGATGTGGTCACGATATGCACAGGATTAAAGTCAGTTGGAGTGGCTTTTCTTCAAGTTAAATTTAATTTGCCAAATACTTGTTTAATTTTCACAACACAAATTAAGGAATTTGGCATCCGGGAAGGCCTTTGTCCACTTTCTCTAACAGTTGCATTGGGACTTGGATGAAGATCCATTTAATAGGTTGCATCCAAATTAATGTAGTTAAAATTTTCAATGCTCACTTGTTTCTGTATCTCTTCAAAGGATTTGTAGCAGTAGTTGGCCATTCTAAAGTCAGCAGGAGCTTGAGATACATCATTAAATCTAATAGTCTCTCATTGCTTACATGATAAAACATTATGTCAAGAATCAATTTCAGAACAAGGTTCCAAAGTTTCAAAGAGTTTATGGATTAGTGAATATAAATGTTTATGATAAATACTAATTTAGATCTTATCTGTTAATTAGATTTGTGTCTTGTTTTATAGCTTGTACTTCACTGTGATAGCAATTTAATATGTAATGCTAAAAGCAAGGAAATCATGTGATTACACAAGTAAATCAGCAATGTTGGATGGGGTGAGGTGGGAAGGGCAAGGCGGGGGTAATGGAGATAGTTATTAGAGCAAAGTTTGAGTGAGTTTGATATTTTTGTGTAAGTAATATAATGAGTGCAGATTTTAAGAGATGCATCATGCGGTGAGGCCCAGAGAAATCTTTGCAACAATGTCATATTGTTGAGGAGATCGACAATCAGCAACCATGCTCGTATATCTTTCTGCTAGATATGGCTCCAACATGTGAAGATTTTCCCACTGAATTCTCTTGATCCCACAATAAATGCTACCTTAAAGTCAAGGCAGTCATTTTCATTGAGCAGCCATGAGGAGGTTAAGCAGAGGAGAGCTAATTTCCCCTCCTCACTTTGTGCTGTCCAAGTTGATATTCTCCTGGACTAGTGAAATCATCAAAGTGAACACACGACAACCTGTATGATGGGGATTCGAATGTAGTTTTAAAAAAATGTTGCTTTCATCTAGCTGTGTTAGAAACCATCTTCTACATCAAAGGTAATAAGTATTGAAAAACTAAAGATGTCATCCATCTTGACATTTGTAGTCAATGGCTGGCATGTTATAGTGAGATCTCTTCAACCCTTTGGGTCTGTGCACCTCTCAGTTTTCCAGTTTTTTTCCCCCACAGCTACTAGTCTGTACTTTTCATTTTCTTGATTACTCCCTTTTCCAGATCTTTTGGACTTGAGGGCAGCTCAATCTCTCCTAGACTGGTACTGTGTTGATCAATTTTGAGATGATATTTACCTGGAAGTCATTCAAAGCCTGCAATAAGTCTTTGTGATCTTCTAGATTCAGCTTCGCAGAGACTGGGTCAGTAGCCTGCAAATGTCCAAACCTCTTCTGACAATTCAACTTTCAACTTGCTTCAGCCTAAATGAGCAGATTGTTGCTTAATGTCTACTACCGAGAACTTTGAATCTTAATCCTTCACAGTGCATTGGATTCTCAGCTTCTTTTGCCTTCTTGGTAGTGGGGGGAAGGGGAAAGAATCGTTCAATCATTTAGCTGATGCCTTACCTTTGAAGGCTTCATTACTGGTCACCACTTTGAGTGATTTCACACAGATCTGAGAAGCTCAACATGTTGCATGAAGCACTGGCACTTAACGTTCACTTGATGCTATCCTTCTTCAGCTACCACTCTAAAGGTCAGGAACCATTTATTTCTAATGAAATCACCTCTCAAATATCCAACTCACAGGAACCAGGCAGATGTATCAGCGCAGTCACATACTGATCTGTTGTCTTGCTTTCCCCTGGGAAAAATCTGGAATTAAAAGCTAGCCTAATGGCAACCATATAACCACTACTGATTATCATAAAAACCCATCTTGTTCACTAATGTCATTTAAGAAAGGAACCTTATTGTCCTTACCTGACCTACATATGATTCCAGATCAAAAAGCAATGTGGTGGCTTTTAACTGCCCTCAGAAATGATGTGAGCAAGCCACCCATACCAAGGAGCAATTAGGGATGAGTAATAAAGGCTGGCCTGGTCCATGATGCTCATATCACATGACTGAATAAAAAGAAAAGCATTCTTTCCTTAGCAATCATAGCAATGATTGCTACTCATAGTTGCTCAGGTTTTCTAATTACTTTTGAAGTTCCTTCATGATTTGACCACTTAGAGTGGAAAAAATTCCAATTCTGTTTCATACCTTCGTTCATCTCCACAGCATCCGAGTGTAAAATATGCAGCTGTTTTGTCCCACCCAGTAATTCAAACTTGCAGAGTACTTTCCTTACTACTTCTTCCTTACTGTAGTTGACTCACTTAAGCTTAGAAAATTCACACATTTTCAGCTGCAGCATCCTGACATGTTCTAAGTGATGTGTGTTTAATGACTCCCACAGATTACACTCTTACAGCAGACATGGAGATCTACTGCAGACCAGCCAGTACAGTCCTGGTGCAGATGCACTTTTCCTGAGAAAAAGATCATGTAGGTTTGGATAATTCACTGAATGTTTTGTGCCAAAGCATAACCTGAGCTATGAAAAGTTATTTTTTCATCACTGAGAAACAGTCAAATGTATTGTCAGAAATCAATGTCAATTGTTTAGCTTTAGAAAATACAAGAACTGCATCTCTTAGCACCAATTAGTTTGCTGACAAATCTTGACTCAGAGATGGTGCCTGTTACATCGCCATGGCAATACTCTGACCAATCAGAATCTACTTTCCTGGTCTGGGAATTAAGATTGACAGATAAACTATTCTTGCTGCATGGCAGTGATGGTCCTCTCAGTCAGCATCCTCTTCTCATGCTGTAAGAAATTTCAAGTTTGTTCAAGTTTGTTTCATGCATCCTACTTCTGATGATGCAAGTCAAAAAGTTTCACCTACTTGTCCCCTTTTTTTTTAGCAATGTTTAGAGTGCATGTAATAAATTGCAGTGGTTACTGAATTGCAGTTATTGAGAAATGGTGTGCAAAATGGGTTTGGTATAAAAAGCAAAGGGTAACACAATGTATTGTAATACTGGTGTCTGAAATGCAAACCAGCGAAGATGTGCTTAACGGTAATACCATTCCTTGTACTAGGAATCTAGTTGAGCTTCATTTTCTATACTGAATTAATTTGAAAAGAATGAAGCAAGTGGCATCCTTGAATAATTCACCTAATTTACACTGTGTTATATCTGGTGGTCCAAGTTATATAAGTTGAATAACAAAAGTCTAAGTTGGTGAAGATCTAAAAAGGTTAAATTGGGTCAAGAAAGAGGAAGATGCACAGTTCCTGCTGTAAGGCATATTACCATATATAGCTCTGTTTTAATTAACTTACTCGCTAAATATTTCACTAGAGTTTTGGGAGAGAGCATCTCATTCAGTTAGAGCTCAGCTCATAACTTTGCTTGCCAATGTGGTAATGTTATGTTTGGAATATATTAATACAAAAATATTGTGGAAGAACTTGAGAGCACTTTAGTTCATGTGAATGACATCTTTAGTTTTTTGAGAATTTGATACAGTCCAATTTGGGAGTAAAACTCCCTACACCTAGGGGAAGCCCGAATAATTGAAAATAATGCTTTCCAGGATGCGTGACTCTCCTCATTACCATGGAAGGGTAGTTAGAGCCATGCTGTAGAGGAGATGGCATGGTTGATACCCTGGATGCACTTGTGGGTTGAGGTTTGGGAGATGCCACACAGTTCCCATGCTGCTCCTTGTAAAAAGCTGCAGGCATAAAATTTCAAGACAGCTGTGACCTTGACAACCACTGGGATAGGATGGGATGGACACCCAGTCCCTCTGAGCATGAGTCCTTCTCCAGGAGATTACAGAGTTCAGTGATAATGGTTTGAATTATTCTTAACCAGCTCCAACATTGACTTTCAGACAATTGTTGAAAATTAGCAGTGAGGGCTATAAATCCAGGGTCTCATTGTTCTGTTACACCTCCTTGGTGGTTTTCCACCTGCTATTTCGCTCTCTGGAGGCTGCTGTTCTTGCTATCTCATTTTATGTTGCTTTTGTAGTTTCACCAGGAACTCAAGTGCAGCTTTTGGTAGTCCAATTTGCAATTGCACCACCTTTTCCAGAGTTTAAAACACTTCCAGTGTTTGTTTTAGAGCAAATAATGCACAGGATGTTGTCAGTTTCACAGGTAAGTGAAAATCTCAGCAATTCTGTTTGTGTGTTGAAGTTGGCACTTCAGTATCAATGATCTCGAAAAGGCATTCCTCTTTGAAATATACATAGGATTTCTTTTTTATGGAGCTTGAAGATTCCTTTACTTTTCTTTTGGATCTATTTTAAGTTTGTTTTATCAAGAAAATAATGTTTAAAAACATTAAAAAGGTGTAAGTTGCCCCTTGCATTATGTCCATCTGGAATGGCTGCCTACCTCCTGGATCTTGTGCTGCCTGATCCTCCTGGTCACTGAAAACTGTAAATTTCTCGCTCAGAGTTTTTGAGTTTGGTCTGGCATCTTCCCCTTTCCTGAACCAACTCCCTGCTGCTTCCCTGTGTTGGTCTTGCAGTCAATAAGCTCTGTTGCTGTGGAAGTGTCAGTGTGACAGGCATGTAGTGACTGATGATGCAAAAGCTCCGGGCTTTGTGGGTGTGAGATGCATGGAGGATCATAGGGTGTGAGAGTGCCTGAAATCTCTGGAATATAACAATGCAGCTCCCCAGACTCTGGTAGGGTCAAGCTTCAGACCAACCATGGCCAACTTCAGTGTAGCTTATATTATAATAAAATGAAACCTTGACTGACCATGGCAGTAACCCCTGACTGATTGACTGTAGTCTCCCTTCACTCCATTAAGGACTCATTTGCTTTGACTTTCACACACAGCCATTGCTATTGAAAAATGCAGTGTGTTTGCTGAGACGTACTGCAGGTGTGATGTTGACATAGCATAGCTCTACACAATAATATGTTCACCCACGTGACTGTGCAGTCCTCTCCACTGTGACAAACTACTTGCCTTTTTCTCTGCACTAAAAAGTAATGCAAGCGACAGAGGTTTGCAGCCTGAAATGGAACACTAAGGACTTTACACATTACAAAAGCAATGTGAGATAAACAGAGGCTGACAGGCTATAAAGTTAACACTGAAGTCAGTGAGTGTGTACTAAGAAAGCAATGTGAAGTAGACAGAGATTGCCAATCTCTAAGTGAATGCTAAGAAAGCAAGCTATGAGCTGTAAGATACAACCTGAGTAGGTGCATGATATTCATGTGTATCACTGCATGCAACGTGACTTGGCAGGAACACACTGAAAAATAAGGTCCTGGATGGCTGAGGTGGTGGTCTCAGAGCAGAAAAATGTTTCTCAACACTGAGAATCTGACTCTCCTAGTCTCACCATGCTTTACCATCTTTCTCTACATTACTGACAGCTCATCGAGGAGGGGAAAATTTAACCCATTGTATTTATAAATGCAAAATGAGAAACATCAAAAATTATTAACAAGGGAATTAGGGAAAGCTGGAAAATTTACATTGCGTTATAGTTGCTTCTGAACAGAAATATATCATAAGTAAAAACGTAATTTAACGACATCATCTTGACTTTTAAAGGTTAAAGCATTTCGCTTATTTGTGATTTAAAAGAAAATTTAGTATGTCACTTTATCCCATATTAAGCCACGTTCGGAAACATAGCAGAAAATTAGAAACACTGATTGGCTATCACTTCCAATTCAAGTTGCGTAACAAGTTACTCAACTTCCCAAAAGCCTTTCACGTGGGTGGCATGGTGGCTCAGTGGTTAACCAGGGTCCCAGGTTCAATTCCAGCCTTGGGTGACATTCTCCATGCGGTGGGTTTCCTCCCACAGTCCAAAAATATGCAGGTCAGGTGAATTGGCCGTGCTAAATTGCCCATAGTGTTAGGTGCACTAGTCAGAGGGAAATGGGTCTGGGTGGGTTACTCTTCTGAGGGTCGGTGTGGACTGGCCCCAAAGGGCCTGTTTCCACACTGTAGAGAATCTAATTTAACAGCAGAAGTCAAGAGTGCAATGAAACACACTCCATACAGCACCTAGAACACTCCAGGAGCTCAACAACATCCAAGCAATGAGGTTGCTTGATTAGCATCCAATCTATCAACTAGAGTACTTAGCCTTCCATCACAAATGCATGGACTTAACAGTGTGCCCGATCGACAAGCTGCACTGCAGCTGACAGTTTCCAAACCCATGACCTTGACCACCTAGAGGACAAGAACAACAGATGAATGGGAGCAATATTAGCTGCATATTCCACTCCAAGCCACACAGCATCCTGACTGGCTGACAAGTGACAAGTCAAATTCACATCCAACGAGTGCCAGGCAATGACCATCTCCAAAAAGAGAGGAAGATCCTTGACATTCAAAAACATTACTATTACTGAATCTGTCAACCAGCAATTTTTAGGAGTTTAAAATTAACCAGAAACTAAACTGGACTAACCATCTAAATTCTGTGGCTACAACAGCAAGTTGAGGCTGAGAATCATGCAGCTCATAACTCACCTCCTGACTCCCCAGAGATGTCTACCATCCACAAGGCACAATTCAGGAACGTGGTGGAATACTCCTCACTTGCACGGATGGGTGCAACTCCAACAATACTCAAGAAGCTTGACACCATCCAGAACAAAGCAGCCTGCTTGATTGACATCACATCCAAAAGCACTCACTCCTTTTACCATAGTCGCTCAATCACAACCATCGAAAAGATGCAATGCAGAATTTCACCAAGACTCTTTAAAAGCATCTTCCAAACCTACAATCACTTCCATCTAGAAGTTATATGGGAACACTACCACCTGCATGTTGCCTTTCAAGCCACTCATGATCCTGAGATATATCACCATTCCTTCACTATTGCTGGGTCAAAATGCTGGAACTACCTCCATGACAGCACTGTGGGTCGACCAATAGCATATAGATTGCAAAGGTTCAAAAAGGCACTTCACCACCACTTTCCCAACGACAATGAGGTGTGCTGGCCCTGCCAGCAACACCCCCATGCCACGAACGAGAAAAAGAGCTCTGTTCCTTCACTGTCATTGTTTCAAACACCTGGAACTGTGTTCCTAATGGTACAGGTGTATATCTCAGCCAGATATATTGTAATGGTTCAAAAAAAGGCACACCACTACCTACTCAAGGGAAATTATGGAACAGCAATAAATTTGACCCAGGCAGTGATACATACATACATCCTACAAATGAACATTAAAAAAAAACAGATCCATGACACAGTCAGCTCATCAATGGAGATTCAGACCCGTACAGAATATTCATCTGCTGAGAAAATCAGGTGAAGGGAAGGTAGGCTGGACCTACCTTTCTTTGAGTACCATTGATTCAAGTAATAGATTAGTATTTATGTTTAACTATAGTTGAAGATTATACTGCTTCATCTCCATGTGCACAAACTTGAAACCTCCAAGTTTTCATCAATTGAAAAAACATTTTTGAAAAAAAAAGCTTAAAATGGTCAGATTTCAGAGATGCTCGGGAAGTAATATGAACTGTGTTGTTAGGATATTATGGAGAGTAGTAGAGGCTCCAAAAGATTTGTCTGTGTTTAGCCGTTAGGTGACATCTGTGTCAGTCAGCTGCCAATATCCTCCCTTCATGAACATTCATGCATACCCTGTTTAATTAATTCAGAGTTTCCCACTGTGTTCGGCTAGTCTGAATGAAATTCATTTTCCCACATAGATTCACAGCGTTTCTTGTCTTTATGCTGATTCTTTTGCCCTTTGACAGCAGCTTCCTTCACGGCACATTATTTCCAAGATTCCCGAGAAGGAGCCTGGGAGGATTTTTTTTCTCTATCATCCTTCTGGGGATAATTGTTTATGATGTGACGTCAGTGGGATTGATTTCTATTCAATGGCACAGAAAGAGAGAGAGAAAACAGGCAGCAACGTGCAACAGCCTTTTGACAAAAGGACTTATGCATTATCTGCGCCGATTAACGCAAGAACAAAGCAGTAGCTCAATTACTGCTGTTCAGCTGCGGTAATGCTACATTCCTATAAGGGCTTTTTTTGGATGCTCAATAGTTGATGGCTGACAGCAGAAGCTTCTGCATTAATCTGACAGTGCTGATAATGAATCTTATCTATCTGGCTACCCGAGTAGGATTATAAAGCGGGAAAGTGCGTCACAAGGTATGAAGATTGGTTTTGTGTGTATACAAATCAGAGGAAGGTGGGGAGGTGGCTTTTTCCTGTGTTCCCAAGGGGTGTTGTGTCAGGAGATGGAAACCATGTGATTAGGTATGAAGCAAAAAGGATTGGCTGAACATAGCACTTGTGTTGAGCTCAGCAAGCTTTCTCTTCCAGTTTCTTTATCAGCATCATTCTGTGATTTGGTAGCTGACAGCAACGATAGCATTCATGGCCTATAAGCACAGGATTTCAACCCTGCACTGGTGTCTGTGATAGCTAGGAGTTGATACTGATCATCGTTCCTACTGAATTCATATGTGATAACTGGCCCCTGCTTTCCTGTGTCTTTCAGGACCTTTGGAGATTGAGGAATGCAATTCTGCCACCATGATGGAAGGTAAGAATCTACCTCTTATATAATATTTTACGCCTTCATGCTGAAATGCCTGGCCATACAAATAAGTCTAGGATTTTAGTTCGTATCAGCAGTTGAGAAATTGAGTGTTCACACATTTTAAATCTTTTTTTTTTGTCCATGCCTGGATTTCTATTGTGTTCTAGGTAGCAGCTAAAATCAAATGACCCTTGTGGGTCCTTGAGAGGCTCAGTGTCTGCCTCAGATTTTTTGTACTGGGTCATGAACAGCACATTTCTCACCTATCAAAGAGTTTAATGAGCCTGCTTAAGCATTGCCATTTTGTAAATATTTTAGGCTGTATTGTTTCACAGGAACAAATACAATTGTTTTTTGCATAATTTTGAATTTGTTAGACAATTTTTCCATTCAAACTGAAATTCTCGTTTAAACAAAGAGGGAAAGTACACCCAAATTCAAATCTGTATTGCAGTAAATTGGAAAGAGCATAAGCAGTTAATTTGGTCACACTTAAGTGCAAAAATGCTTCTTTATTTTACGTTGAGACTGTAAGGCTTGTCTGAGAGTATTTCATGTTATTTGCATGGAAAACAATAATTTCAACATCAACAATATTTTGTTTAACCAAAATGGCTGAAATCATGGGGTTTTTTTTGTCAACATAAACTATTGGACCAGGACTGCATGTTAATTTGAAATGAGTGATGTAACCATTTAGATTATTATTTAAGCAACCAAGCACAATTTGAGTTTTTTTTTGTGTGTGTGTATTGCCATAGCGAACTAACCAAAAACAACAATGTTCTGAACCTCCTTGTGGTTTAAATTTAGCACCTTGTGTTAAGGAATATTTTCAGAAACCATGCTGCATGGTGTCCACTTCTTTGTGGTTCAGTGAGGATGGGTGGGTACCAAATACCACACTAAGTAATGTAAGCTTTAAGCTGTATTTGAGGAATAGCAAGAGAAGGGTATTGACAGACTGTGATATGGGATGATAATAGGTTTAAACAGGAGATTAATCATTACTTCAGCCATGATTTGTGGTCAGAATGTACTATAACTTGATTTCAGATATAACAAAAGTGAAATGGACTCAGATGCAGCTTCTACTCCAATCTGCTCTTTTGTGTTATGCAAAGAAATGTTAAATTCTTTAACTTCCATTTTTAGAGAAATTAACTGATGCAAGATCATATTTACAAATAAGTCCATCAAAATTCTAACTAAGCTAATAAAAAGGAAACATGAATGGGTTGAAAAATGATTTTACACTTTGGTAGAAAAATGAGTTTAATTAAAAAGAACTCTGTAACATTACCCTCTACTAACAACTGGAATATATCAAAATTTGTAAATATGCAATTTAAAGTTAGTTGAAAATTTACTGTTTTTTTCTGGAATAAGTATTTATTTGCTATTCTGGACGAAACATGGAACTCTTCTTGCTTGAGTGGAATGAAGACTTTATTTCAATCAGAGCCAGACAACCTCATTCTGTTTTTTAAAAAAAAGTTGATAGAAAAGCACTTGAAGGGCTGTAAGTGGCATTGTATATCCACATCCCTATTTAGATCATTTATGAACCTATCCCATATTTTTCATTCCAATGCTTAGTTAATAGAAATGTAAGACTATAGTTTAGGTCCTATGTGACTAATATCCTCCTTTTTGTGCTATGATTTGTACAGACATTTTAAGGTTTTGGAGTGAGTTAAATTAATTTTGTAAAAGTTTTTTTTCTGATGTTTGAAAGTAGCGTAGCTTGCTCTGAGGTATGAAGTCAGTCATTGTTTCTCCAAGTTGAACTATTGTACAGTCAAAACAATTCATTTTTATACCACTCTTGGGCCAACCTGAGTGGTACAGGCCATAGCTTGATTAAAGGTACTGTATATATTTGGTGCATCTGAAAGATTCTAGTACTTTTCAAATACACAATCTTTTTCAAGAGCTAGGCAAAACATGTAACTAACCTTATTCCTTCACTAGCTGATCAGCAATGTAAGACAGTAAATCAACTCTTTAAAACTATTGAATTTCATTTCGTTGTACAGCCATTGTCCAAAACTGTAACTTCCATTAGGTTACTAGCACCTCAGTGAACTTCAAAATTTATTCTTACAGCATTTATAACAGGCACAATATCTGATAAAGTATTGATTATATCAATTAATTCAATTGCAAATTCTCATTAAATCAAATGTTCCTAAAATAATAACAAAATAATGTTTTACTGATTTTATTAACAATGCTCAGTGATTTCAGATTTATGTATAAAACTCCTATTAAAGATGTTTAATTACCACTCTTTTTCTCGATGAACAATGTCTTCTTCTTCTCTTTAACACTGATAGTTGTCCCTCATGTTGAATTGTTTCTTGGGCTAGCATCATTAGTTTTCAAACAAAAGGGTGCCAGATTTGGACTCATTAAACTCCAAGGTGTTTATCCTGAAAAAGGAGGCTATTTGGTCCATCATGGCCAACGAAGATCTGAGCATACAAATCAATATTCCAGCTCTTGGCCCATAATCCTGGAGACTATGACAACACATTTGAATATATAAATGCTACTTAAAAGTTTTGAAGAGTGTCTGACTCAAGCACCCTTTCAAACAGTGAGTTCCAAACTCTCCCCACCATCTGGGTGAAAAAAATTCCATTTCAACTTCTCCCTACCTTTCAAACTCTTGTTTTAAATATAGGCCCCTGGTTATTAATCTCCTACTGCTGGAAAAAGTTTTCCTGACCAACCTATCTGTGACCCACATACCCTTTATTGGTAAAGGTAAAGTTTCCATAGACCTAGCAGACTAAAGAGCTGCTCTCTGAGAGAAAGGACTGGTGATGGTTTAACCTAAGAGTCGTCATGTCTCAAGCGAGAGGTGCGGTTGAGAAGTGGGACATCCATGGTAACCTCAGCTGGTCCAGGATGCTTATACACTTCTATCATTCCCCTCTTAGTTTAAACTCCTCCATGAAAACAGCCAAACATTTCTCAGAGCTCAGACCCTCCTGTTCAGACAGAATCCTGTAAATCATCCTCACTCATTTAATCATGTTCCTCTTTGTAATATGGTGACCAGGCCTGCATCCAGTAATAATTGTGGCCTAGATAGTATTTTATACAGTTGGAGCATAATCGCTGTGCGCTTTTTTTTCGATGCCTTAGCTAAAAAGTCAAGTATTTCACATGCAGCCTTAACACCACCTTATGTATATACCTGCCTTGCTACCTTCAGACATATGCAGTAATGTTCACTGAGATCCCTTCAATCGCCAGTACCTTCCAGGGTCCTACCAATTATGACATAATCTTTTTATCATGTTAGCGCTCTCCAAGTACACTACCTCATGTTTTTCTGGCTTGAATTCAATTTGCTATTGCTCTGCCCGCTTGACCAGTCCATTGATCATCTTACAGCTATCCTCACTATCTACCTCTCTACTAATTTTTCTATCATCCACCAGCTTCTTGACCATGCTTCCTACATTTAAGTCCATATACCACAAAAACCAAACACACCAGCATCAAGCCCCATGGAACCCCACTTGAAACAGATTTCCAATCAAGAAACATATTTTCATCATCGCCTTCAGCTTCCTGCCTCTCAGTAAATTTTTGAATCCAACATACTACTTTACCTTGGATTCCATGGGTTTTTCCTGTCTTGACTGTCCTTCCAAGGGGGGCCATATCATAGGCCTACTGTTAATGATATAAAATGCATAATCCTCGTCAGCAGTCTGTTACTTCCTGAAAACATTCAGTTAAATTTCTCAAACGTAATCTTTCCTGAACTATCCATGCTGGTTATCCCTGATTAATCTGTGTGTCTCCAAGTGTAAATATATTCTGTCCCTCAGAATTCGTTCTGTTAGCTGTCTCACCACCAATGTTAGACTGACTGCCCTGTAATTTTCAGGTTTCTCCCTGTTTCCCATTTTAATATTGTCCTATTATTAATTTGAGTCCTACAGTCCTTTGGCACCTCACTTGTGGCCTGTGACAGTCCTGGATATACTGCCAGAGCCTCTAATATCTCCTTTTCTTTCTCTCACTAGCCTAGGACACGTCTCATCTGGGTTTGTATTTTTATCCATTAATCCTACTAATACATCCTCTCTAAGTTAACTCTTAATAGTTCAGTGCTCTACCATCCACTTCCACCATGGTTGGCTTGTAGTGACTTTTTTTCTAAATTGCCAAGGTTGTCTTTTTTCTAATCAATACTGATGTTGAAATCCTAAAAATCTCAATTGAATCCCCCTTTTAAACATCTATTCTAGGAATACAGGATTAGAAGCCTATCTTATTTAATTGCTCCTTGTAATTTAACCCTTCGAGATGCTACCATTCATGAGTCTATGTTACAGTCTTGATGATGTGTTTGAAATAATATTTTGCATGTTTTCCCACACCAGTTGCAGTGTGGAATTGTTCACTGGCTTGCAACCACTAAATGGGTTTTGCAGTCATCTTGTATCCTCTTGCTGTCTTTTCTCCATTGCTTGCTTCTGAATGTAGAGATGTCAATGATGAGGTGAGAGGAAAAATCATCAGAGAAATACATGCAAACTGCAACTTTAGTCCAATGTTAGTTGAGCACACTGTTGTGGGTATAGGCCAGCTCACTACATAGTCTGAGGTAACGATCCTGATGAAGGCTGCTGCCACCATTCTCTACAAGTGTAGGAAGTTACAGAGCCTGCTAGGCCTAGGTGTAGTACAAGAAACTACTTCATGGACAATCTAGAAAATTCAATTGTAATTAACAGGATTTGATTTTTTGTATTGTTTCAATCATGGTAAACATGTACAGTTGAATTTTAACTTCACTTATCTGATTTTTATCCATGAATGGTGTCCGGTATAACAATGGTACTTAAAAATAAGAAACAAAGGGCCTAAACTGGATGCAATAGTAATCTGACCACAAATTGAGGCAAGCTTTGCGTCACTTTCTTTTTATAGAGTAAATGATGTATTTGAAAAAATATCATTTTCATTATTATGAGCACTGAAACTAGCCAGATGAGTCAGCGTGGACATTTTCACATCTTTTCAATTCATGTGTATGATATCTTACATATTGGGAGATGAAAGGCTTCTCAGTTTAACTAGCTTGGAAAGACAATGGAACTTGACTCCAAAATACACAGTGAATCCTACTTCAACAGTTGTTTTTTTCCTTCTGTCTGTCTACTTGTCTTTCTCTGCATCTATCTATCTCTATCTCTTTCAACTTATCTACACATTCAGCTACTTCTGTGGATATGAGTAAGCTGTATTTGTATTTGTACTTGTTTTTGATATGGCACTTTTTTTTTCTCTCTCAGGAACAGTCATTAGTAAAATTCCTCTTCCTTTCGCAAACAAAAACAGAAATTGCTGGAAAATCTCAGCAGGTTTGACAGCATCTGTGGAGAGAAATCAGTTGAGGCATTGGGTCCAGTAATCCTTTTTTAGATCTGATTGTAGCTAGGAAAAGATTGTGTTTTTTTTTACATCCTATTGCTAGCTACCATCAGTTCTAAAGAAGGGTTAGTGAACCTGAAATGTTAATTTTGATATCCTCCACAGATACTGCCAGACCTGCTGAGATTTTCTAGCAATTTCAGTTTTTGTTTCAGATATTCAGCATCCAAAGTTTTTTTTTGTCCTTTTTTTTTATTTCCTTTCGCTTGTCCTAACCTTCTTGGGAAGAGTGCACTGCAAATAAAGTGTAAAATATGACCAATTTAATCACTAAGACAGATAATGTCTAACTGTGACCACTATACAACATAAACACACTTGCCAGGCTTTATCAATGAACAATAAGACAAAGATATATTTATTACAAAAAGGGCAGGATTAATTATTAGTCAATAATATGCAAACTTAAACTATATTCCCTTTTAAACCCAAATTCAGACACATCAAGTCACAAATAGGACAAACAAGACTGATAAGGCAACGATGGGTGAAAAATAAAGGCAAAAATGAACAAATTTGATGGATTAAGAGGCCAAATCAATTGAATCACACTGTAGTTGACTGCAGAAATCCTCAATTGGTTACCAGCTAAACCTTGGTCCTGGCTTGAGTTCAAAGTTTTTGTCTTTTCAATGTGTTTCGGTGTTTTTTTTTCCCCATTCAGTGAGAAAGGGAGAATAATCTGGCTTGCTTCCTGGCTTTTAGAGGTCTGACATCTGACTGCTCAGGCTTCTCTTGTTTTGTGACAAACTGCTAGTTGAAACTATCCAAAAGCTGTTGCAAAGCAGTTTCTTTCCCAAACCAAAAACACCTGGTTCAGGATTGTCTTAGTGAAGTATCAAATCTAGTTCCAGCAAAAAAGATTACATGCTGTTGTGTAACAAATAATCACATGCCACACCATTCTACTTTTAATTCAAGGTATAAAACAAAAAGTTCTTTCTCTGCAGCTTCCATTTTCCAGCTTGTTTCTGGTAAAATGTGTAATATGCAATACAAGATATCACACACTCAGGAAAATCTTGACAATTGACTATTTCATTTTCTAGTGAACTACACTTTTAATTGGCTGCATGCTAAAAATGAAGAAGATGTTGTGAATGATGGAGAGAGGGGAATTGATTCGATTTCATCCTCCTCCCTGGGTGTATTAACCTCTTAGCAAATAGTTTAAAGGTTAACCTGATGTGATAGATATTTATCATGGAGATTTGGGAAAGAGCAGATGTCAGGTCTCATTCCTTCGACATTAAGCTATTCTGCCCCCAAGTCCATACGGTAGTGTTTATGACACATTTCAATATTAACTGTTTCAGAATCATGTACAACTGACACCTTCAGACTCAACATATTTCCTTTTAGTGAAAAGGAAGGAGAAATTAATGAGATGAAACAAGTCTCCATAAACATCTTAAGACACACTGAACTTGGAAAGCAGAATGTTATATTTGATTCCATTTTTTTTTCATTCAGACCAAATGTTATGGCACAAAATATTCTGGGGAAAAGTTATCAAAGATGTTTCTATAATATTTTAATGAAAAGTTAGAGATGATGTCAGGAATCATTGAGTTATTATATAACGTAGTATGGTTTAAGTTTGTTAACCTATCTGAAAAGCTTCAAAGCCAACAAAGGACACCTTAAATAGACTTATGTTATACAATGTTGTTGGAGAAAACTCCAATTTCTTTTTAGCTGCAGAGAGCACAAATGACTGCTAGCCCTGTAGGCCTTTTCATGCCAAATAGTGTGCAACAGACAGTAAATGGGCAGCCATCGACTAAATGGAGCGAGTGTCTATGTAGTTTTGTGAGTGTTAAATTTAAGGTTCTCGTAGGAACTTTTAATTCCTTCCATAGCCTCAACTTTCTCAGCCTTTTCGCAACCTCCTTCGTGCCCTGCAATTTTTTGTCATCTCTAATACTTAGGTCTCGTATCTCTAATTTTCTAAGTCCTAGCAGTGGTGACCTTTCCTGGAATTTGAACCTAAACGTCTCCTCCACTTTCTCCTCCTCTACGATGCTACTTTTTAAAATCCACTATTTGATCAAGCTTTATTGACCTCTTCTAATAGGAATATAAGAAGAGGAATAGGCAATTCAGACTGTCTAGCCTACCCAATGAAACAATAGAATAATGTCTGATTGAACATTTCAATGCCTTTATTCACCCCATTCCCATATTCCTGTAATCACTGGTAAGTCAGAAATCTGTCAATCTCTATCTTAAAAATAATAAAAGACTGAACTTTCATAGCTGACTGTGACGAATTCCAAAAGTCACAACCCTGTGATGAAACAGACTCGTCATCTCAGACATACGTGACACTCCTTTGAAATAAGGGGGAAAAGTGTGCTCCCTGGTTCTAGACTCCCTGGACAGGGAGATAAACAGCTTTCATTTACCTGTCTATCCCTTTTAAGTATTTTGTATGTTTCAATGAAATAATTTTTCTAAGTGCTGCAAAATATATACTCAGTTTGCCCAATATCTTTTCATAGGAGAGTTCTGCTATCCCAGAACAAAATCTTGTAAACCTTTTTTTTTTGCACTCCCTCTCTGGCAATAAGTCCTTCTTAAGATAAGGGGACCAGATGTGGTCTAACCAAGATCCTGTAAAACTTCAGTACTCCTCTTCACAAATCCTTTTGCATGGAAGACCAATATTCCGTAGTTGCACCTGCGTATTAGCCTCCGTGACTTTGTGGCAAGCACACCCAAGGAGCTTTTGAGCACTTATACTTTCCAAACTCTCTTACCATTTAGGAAATGCTCTGCCCATCTGTTTTTCCTGCAAAAGTAGATAAGGTCATATTTTTCTACATTCTACTCCATCTGTCACATTCTTGTCCATGCAGTTAAGCCTGTCTAAATCCTCCTGATGAGCTTTACATTTTCCTTACTACACAATTGTCATTTAGGTTTGTCAAGCATTGTTTCCCATGCACAAATTCATGCTGATTATGCCCAATCAGATCATTATCAACCAGGTGTCTATTTGTGTCTGAGTCAGGTGTGGTGCTGGAAAAGCACAGCTGGTCAGGCTGCATTCAGGGAGCAGGACAGTCAATATTTTGAGCATTAGCTCTTCATCAGGAAAGTCTGATGAATCCTTTGAATCCTCCCACGCATCCTTGATGAAGAGCTTATGTTAGAAACATCGACTCTCCTGGTCCTCGGATGCTTCCTGACTGGCTATGCTTTTCCAGCACCACACTCTTCGACTTCGATCTCTAGATCTGCAGTCCTCACTTTCTCCTAGTCTATTTGTCTCGTTCTTTATAATAAATTGTTGTATTTTCCCTTTCAGTGATGTAAGGGGAACAGGTCTGTGGTTCTTTATTTTCTCTCACCCTCCCTTCTTAAATCATGAGGTGAATCTTACCATCTTTCAAATCTACAGGAGTCATTACAGAATCTTGTTTTTTATTTATATAAGACATTCACAATGCATCAACTATTTCTACAGCCACCTCCTATGGTTAGGAACATGGGACTGGGATATCACAGCAATTACGTAAACATGGCTCAGGGATGCGCAGGACTGGCAGCTTAATGTTCCAGGATACAAATGCTACAGGAAGGATAGAAAGGGAGGCAAGAGAGGAGGGGGAGTGGCCTTTTTGATAAGGGATAGCGTTACAGCTGTGCTGAGGGAGGATATTCCTGGAAATTCATCCAGGGAAGTTATTTGGGTGGAACTGAGAAATAAGAAAGGGATGATCACCTAATTGGGATTGTATTATAGACCCCCTAATAGTCAGAGGCAAATTGAGAAACAAACTCGTAAGGAGATCTTAGCTATCTGTAAGAATAATAGGGTAGTTATGGTCGGGGATTTAACTTTCCAAACATCGACAGGGACTGCCATAGTGTTAAAGTTTTAGATGGAGAGGAATTTGTTAAGTGTGTACCAGATAATTTTCTGATTTCAGTATGTGGATGTACCTACTAGAGAAAAGTCAAGTTTTGCACTACTTTTGGGATATAAGGCAGGGCAGGTGACTGAGGTGTCAGTGGGGGAGCACTTTGGGGCTAGCGACCATAATTCTATTTGTTTTAAAATCGTAATGGAAAAGGATAGACCAGATCTAAAAGTTGAAGTTCTAAACTGGAGAAAGGCCAATTTTGACGGTATTAGGCAAGAACTTTCAAAAGCTGATTGAGGGGCAGATGTTCGCAGGTAAAGGGACGGCTGGGAAATGGGAAGCCTTCAGAAATGAGATAACAAGAATCCAAAGAAAGTATATTCCTATCAGGGTGAAAGGGAAGCTGGTAGGTATAGGGAATGCTGGATGACTAAAGAAATTGAGGGTTTGGTTAAGAAAAAGAAGGAAGCATATGTCAGGTATAGACAAGACAGATTGAGTGAATCCTTGGAGTATAAAGGAAGTAGGAGTATACTTCAGATGGAAATCAGGAGGGCAAAAAGGGGACATGAGATAGCTTTGGCAAATAGAATTAAGGAGAATCCAAAGGGGTTTTACAAATATATTAAGGACAAAAGGGGAACTCGGGAGAGAATAGGGCCCCTCAAAGATCAGCAAGGCAGTCTTTGTGTGGAGCCACAGAAAATGGGGGAGATACTAAATGAATATTTTGCATCAGTATTTACTGTGGAAAAGGATATGGAAGATATAGACTGTAGGGAAATAGATGGTGACATCTTGCAAAATGTCCAGAATACAGAGGAGGAAATGCTGGATGTCTTGAAACGGTTAAAGGTGGATAAATCCCCAGAATCTGATCAGGTGTACCTGAGAACTCTGTGGAAAGCTAGAGAAGTGATTGCTGGACCTGTTGCTGAGATATTTGTATCAACAATAGTCACAGGTGAGGTGCTGGAAGACTGGAGGTTGGCAAACGTGGTGCCACTGTTTAAGAAGGGCGGTAAAGACAAGCCAGGGAACTATAGCCCGGTGAACCTGACCTCGATGGTGGGCAAGTTGTTGTAGGGTATCCTGAGGGCTAGGACGTACAAGTATTTGGAAAGGCAAGGACTGATTTGGGATAGTCAACATGGCTTTGTGCGTGGGAAATCATGTCTCACAAATGTGATTGCGTATTTGGAAGAAGTAACAAAGAAGATTGAGGGCAGAGCAGTAGATGTGATCTATGTGGACTTCAGTAAGTCGTTTGACAAGGTTCCCAATAGGAGACTGGTCAGCAAGGTTAGATCTCATGGAAAACAAGGAGAACTAGTCATTTGGATACAGAACTGGCTCAAAGGTAGAAGGCAGAGGGTGGTGGTGGAGGGTTGTTTTTCAGACTGGAAGCCTGTGACCAGTGGAGTGCCACAAGGATCGGTGCTGGGCCCTCTACTTTTTGCCATTTACATAAATGATTTGGATGTGAGCTTAAGAGGTACAGTTAGTAAGTTTGCAGATGACAACAAAATTTGGAGGTGTAGTAGACAGTGAAGAGGGTTATCTCAGATTACAACAGTATCTGGACCAGATGGGCCAATGGGAGAAGTGGCAGATGGAGTTTAATTCAGATAAATGCGAGGTGCTGCATTTTGGGAAAGCAAATCTTAGCAGGACTTGTACTAAACAAATAGACCTTGGAGTGCAGGTTCATAGCTCCTTGAAAGTGGAGTCACAGGTAGATAGGATAGTGAAGAAGGCATTTGGTATGCTTTCCTTTATTGGTCAGAGTATGGAATACAGGAGTTGGCAGGTCATGTTGCGGCTGTACAGGACATTGGTTCGGCTATTGTTGGAATATTGCGTGCAATTTCGTTTCTCCTGGTCTCCTTCCTTTCAGAAAGATGTTGTGAAAGTTGAAAGGATTCAGAAAAGATTTACAAAGATGTTGCCAGGGTTGGAGGATTTGAGCTATAGAGAAGCTGAATAGGCTGGGGCTATTTTCCCTGGAGTGTCGGAAGCTGAGGGGTGACCTTCTAGAGGTTTACAAAATTGAGGGGCATGGATAGGATGAATATAGAACATAGAAACATACAGCGCAGTACAGGCCCTTTAGCCCTCGATGTTGCGCCGATCCAAGCCCACCTAACCTACACTAGCCCACTATCCTCCATATGCCTATCCAATGCCCGTTTAAATGCCCATAAAGAGGGAGAGTCCACCACTGCTACTGGCAGGGCATTCCATGAACTCACGACTCGCTGAGTAAAGAATCTACCCCTAACATCTGTCCTATACCTACCACCCCTTAATTTAAAGCTATGGCCCCTCGTAATAGCTGACTTCATACATGAAAAAAGGTTCTCATGGTCAACCCTATCTAAACCCCTAATCATCTTGTACACCTCTATCAAGTCACCCCTAAACCTTCTTTTCTCCAATGAAAACAGCCCCAAGTACCTCAGCCTTTCCTCATACGATCTTCCTACCATACCAGGCAACATCCTGGTAAACCTCCTCTGCACCTGTTCCAGTGCCTCCACATCCTTCCTATAGTATGGTGACCAAAACTGTACACAATACTCCAGATGCGGCCACACCAGAGTATAATACAATTGCAACAGGACCTCAGGACTCCGGAACCCAATTTCTCTCCCAATAAAAGCCGGTACGCCATATGCCTTCTTCACAGCACTATTTACCTGGGTGGCAACTTTCAGAGATCAGTGCACACAGACACCAAGATCCTTCTGCTCATCCACATTACCAAGTATCCGGCCATTAGCCCAGTAACCCATCTTCTTGTTACTCTTACCAAAGTGAATCACCTCACACTTAGCTACATTGAACTCCATTTGCCACTTTTCTGCCCAGCTCTGCAGCTTATCTATATCCCGCCGTAACCTGCCACGTCCTTCCTCACTGTCAACAACTCCACCGACTTTCGTATCATCCGCAAACTTGCTCATCCAACCTTCTAGCCCCTCCTCCAGGTCATTTATAAAAATGACAAACAGCAATGGTCCCAAAACAGATCCTTGCGGAACACCGCTAGTAACTGCACTCCAAGATGAACCTTTACCATCAACTACTACCCTCTGTCGTCTTCCAGCGAGCCAATTCCTAATCCAAACCTCCAACTCACCCTCAATGCCATACCTCTATTTTTTGCAGTAGCCTACCATGGGGAACCTTATTAAATGCCTTAGTAAAATCCATATACACCACATCTACTGCTTTACCCTTGTCCACCTCCTTTGTCACCTTCTCAAAGAATTCAGTAAGGTTTGTGAGGCACGACCTGCCCTTCACAAAACCATGCTGACTATCCTTGATCACATTATTCCTATCCAGATGTTCATAAATCCTATCCCTTACAATTCTCTCTAATACTTTGCCCACAACAGAAGTGAGACTCACCGGCCTATAGTTACTAGGGTTATCCCTACTCCCCTTCTTGAACAAGGGAACCACATTTGCTACCCTCCAGCCTTCTGGCACTATTCCTGTAGACAACGAGGACATAAAAATCAAGGCCAATGGCTCTGTAATCTCCTCCCTTGCTTCCCAGAGAATCCTAGGATAAATGCCATCCAGCCCATGGGACTTATCTATTTTCACCCTTTCCAGAATTTCCAACACCTCTTCCCTACATACCTCAAAGCCATCCATTCTAATTAATTGTGACTCCATAGTCACATCGGCAACAATGTTCTGTTCCTGAGTGAATACTGACAAAAAGTATTCATTCAGTGTCTCCCCAATCTCTTCAGCCTCCACACGCAACTTCCCACTACTATCCTTGACTGGACCAATTCCTACCCTAGTCATTCTTTTATTCCTGACATACCTATAGAAGGCCTTTGGGTTTTCCCTAATCCTACCAACTAAGGACTTGACATGTCCCCTCCTTGCTGCTGTTGGCTCTCTCTTCAGATCCTTCCTGGCTACCTTATAACACTCAATCACCCCAACTGAACCTTCACACCTCATCTTTACATAGGCTGCCCTCTTCCCTTTAACAAGGGATTCCAATTCCTTATTAAACCACGGCTCCCTCACACAACCCTTTCCTCCCTGCCTGACAGGTACATACTTATCAAGGACACTTAATAGTTGCTCCTTGAACAAGCTCCACATATCAATTGCGCCCTTGCCTTGAAGCCTACTTTTCCAATCCACGCATCCTAAGTCATGCCTCACCGCATCATAATTTCCCTGCCCCCAGCTATAACTCTTGCCCTGCAATGCACACTTATCCCTCTCCATCACTAGAGTAAAAGTCACCGAATTGTGGTCACTGTCCACAAAGTGCTCACCTACCTCCAATTCTAACACCTGGCCTGGTTCGTTACCCAGAACCAAATCCAGTATGGCCTCACCTCTTGTTGGCCTGTCTACATATTGTGTCAGGAAACCCTCCTGCACACATTGGACAAACACCGACCCATCTAACGAACTCGAGCTATAGCTTTCCCAGTCAATATCAGGAAAGTTAAAGGCCCCAATAAAAACACCCTATTACTTTCACTCTTCTCCTGAATCATCCTCTCAATCCTTTCTTCTACATCTCTAGGACTATTAGGAGGCCTGTAGAAAACTCCTAACAGGGTGACCTCACCTTTCCTATTCCTAACCTCAGCCCAAACTACCTCAGATGGAGAGTCTTCATCCATCGTCGTTTCCACCGCTGTAATACGATCTTTGACAAGCAATGGCACACATCCCCCTCTTTTACCCCCACCCCTGACCCTGCTAAAACATTTAAACCCTGGAACCTGCAACAGCCAATCCTGTCCCTGTTCTACCCATGTCTCCGTAATAGCCACAACATCGAAATCCCAGGTACCAACCCACGCTGCAAGTTCACTTACCTTATTTCATATACTTCTTGCATTGAAGTATACACACTTCAAGCCACTTTCCTGTTTTACAGACACCCTCCTTTGAGATTGATGCCATGTTCCTAACCTCCCTACACTCCAGGTCCTGCACCCTAAAGCTACAGTCTAGGTTCCCATGCCCCTGCAGAGTTAGTTTAAACCCCCCCAAAGAGCACTAGCAAACCTCCCCCCAAGGATACTCGTGCCCCTCAGGCTCAGGTGTAGACCATCCTGTTTATAGAGGTCCCACCTTCCCCAGAAAGAACCCCAGTTATCCAGATACCGGAATCCCTCCCTCCTGCACCATCCCTGTAGCCACGCATTTAACTGTTCTCTCTCCCTGTTCCTCGACTCTCTATCACGTGGCACGGGTAACAAACCAGAGACAACAACTGTTTGTTCTAACTCTGAGCTTCCAACCTAGCTCCCTGAAAGCCTGCCTAACATCCTCAGCCCTCTTCCTACCTATGTCGTTGGTGCCAATGTGAACCACGACTTCGGGCTGCTCCCCCTTCCCCTTAAGGACCCGGAAAACACGATCAGAGACGTCATGTACCCTTGCACCTGGGATGCAACATACCAAACGTGAGTCTCTCTCGCCCCCACAAAACCGCCTATCTGTGCCCCGAACTATCGAGTCCCAATAACTATTGCTCTGCTCTGCTCATCTCCACCCTTCCCTTCTGTGCCAGAGGCCTGAACCCCGTTGCTTACCCCTGGTAAGTTGCGCTCCCCCCCACCACAAGTATCCAAAACGGTATACTTGTTCTTGAGGGGAACGGCTGCAGGGGGTCCCTGCACTGGCTGCTTCCTCCCAGTCCCCCTCCGTGTCACCCATCTGTCTGCAATCTTTGGAGTTACTACTTCCCTAAAGCTCCGATCTATGACCCCCTCTGCCTCCCGAATGATCCTAAGTTCATCCAACTCCAGCTCCAGTCCCCTAACGCTGTCTTGGAGGAGCTGGAGATGGGTGCACTTCCTGCAAGTGTAATCAGCAGGGATGACCATGGCATCCCTCACCTCAAACATGTTGCAAGAGGAACATTGCACTGCCTTCACTGCCATCCCTCCAAAAGTAACCTTTTTATAAAAAAAAAACTAGGTCTAAAGAATAGAACAAGCAAAATGCAGCACTTACCTACTTACCACAACAGGTCTTATTATTAGGTTAGAGGAGGAGGGAGGGTGGGAGGCACTACCTCTGTCGTGCCTCGGGTTCCTCTCCTGCGCGCTTTTATAGGGAAAATACCTACCCAGGTAAGCTTGCACTACACCAGCTTCCGGGTCCGCTCTGTGCTTTTTTTAAAAAAAAACTTTCAAATTTAAACCGTTAAACAAATATCACTGAGCCTTCAAGCAGCCACTGCCAAACAGCCCTTACCTGCTCCGCTGAGAGAGTGAGGCCTCGGCCTTGGAGCTGCACGCTTTTATGGGGAAAAAACCTACCCAGGTAAGCTTGCGCTACAGTAGCTTCCGGGTCCGCTCCGCGCTTTCTGAAAAAAAAACTTTCAAATTTAAACCGCTAAACAAAGTCTTTTCCCTGGGATTGGGGAGGCCAGAACTAGAGGGCGTAGGTTTAGGGTGAGAGGGGAAAGATCTAAAAGAGACCTTTTCATGCAGAGGGTGGTACATGTATGGAATGAGCTGCCAGAGGATGTGGTGGAGGCTGGTACAATTGCAACATTTAAGAGGCATTTGGATGGGTATATGAATAGGAAGGGTTTGGAGGGATATGGGCCGGGTGCTGGCAGGTGGGACTAGATTGGGTTGGGATATCTGGTTGGCATGGACAAGTTGAACTGAAGGGTCTGTTTCCATGCTGTACATCTCTAAGACTCTTTAACAGTCTACAAATAAGGACCTTCAGGTTCTGGGGATTTATCAGCTTTCAGTCCCATTAATTTCTCCAGTACATTCTTCTTACTGAAACTAATTTCCTTCAACTCTTGGTTCTCCCTAGCCACATGAACCTTTGGCACGCAGCGATTTCTGCTATCTTTCTTGCTGAAAACAGACACAAAGTAATTGTTTAGCTTCTCTGCCATTTTTCTTTTCACCATTATGAATGCTTCTGATTCTGCTTCCTTCATACATACCTATAGATGGTTTTACAGTCTATTTTTATGGTTTTTGCTCAATTGCATTCATTCTATTCTGCCTTTCCTTATCAATCTCTTAGCCTTTGTTGTAGTCTATAATCCTACCAATCTAGAATTACTGTTCTTTCTGGCAACTTTTTTATTGGCCTTTTCTTTGCTGCTTATACAATCCTGAACTTCCTTTGTTAGCCATGGTCATAGAACATAGAACAATACAGCACAGAACAGGCCCTTCAGCCCACGATGTTGTGCCGAACATTTGTCCTAGCTTAAGCACCCATCCATGTACCTATCCAATTGCCACTTAAATGTCGCCAATGATTCTGACTCTGCCACTCCCACAGGCAGCGCATTTCATGCCCCCACCACTCTCTGGGTAAAGAACCTACCCCTGACATCCCCCCCCCTCCACCCCCCCCACACACCTTCCACCCTTCACCTTTAAATTTATGTCCCCTTGTAACACTTTGTTGTACCCGGGGAAAATGTTTCTGACTGTCTACTCTATCTATTCCCCTGATCATCTTATAAACCTCTATCAAGTCACCCCTCATCCTTTGCCGTTCCAATGAGAAAAGGCCTAGCACTCTCGACCTATCCTCGTACGACCTATTGTCCATTCCAGGCAACATCCTGGTAAATCTTCTTTGCACCCTCTCCAAAGCTTCCACATCTTTCCTAAATTGAGGCGACCAGAACTGCACACAGTACTCCAAATGTGACCTAACCAAGGTCCTGTACAGCTGCAACATCACTTCACGACTCTTGAATTCAATCCCTCTGCTAATGAACGCTAATACACCATAGGCCTTCTTACAAGCTCTGTCCACCCGAGTGGCAACTTTCAAAGATCTATGAACATAGACCCCAAGATCCCTCTGCTCCTCCACCTTACTAAGAACCATACCGTTAACCCTGTATTCCGCATTCTTATTTGTCCTTCCAAAATGGACAACCTCACACTTGACATGGTTGAATTCCATCTGCCACTCCTCAGCCCAGCTCTGCATCATGTCTAAGTCCCTTTGCAGCCGACAACAGCCCTCCTCACTATCCACAACTCCACCAATCTTTGTATCATCTGCAAATTTACTGACCCACCTTTCGACTCCCTCTTCCAAGTCATTAATAAAAATTACAAACAGCAGAGGACCCAGAACTGATCCTTGTGGAACTCCACTTGTAACTGGGCTCCAGGCTGATGGTTTATTGACCTTTTTTTTTGAATTTTTATACCTTGACAGGAATGTATAGTTATTGTAAGCCATGTCATAGAGCTTTCTAAAAGCTATCCATTGAATATGTATTGTCATGCCTTTTAATATAATTTCTTAATCCACCTCTGCCAATTTATGCCTCATGCCATCGTAATTTCCTTTATTCATGTTTACCAAGTTCACTTCAGAATGACCTACTTCACTTTCAAACATAATGTAAAATTCTGTTTTATTGTGAAAGAACATTTAGAGATGAGTGACCACAATGAATTATTAATTAGCCCTTTTTTATCGCATAATAATAGATCTGCATTAATATGCCCTCCAGTTGCCTTAACATACTGCTCTAAAACACCCATCCTTAGCACATTCCAGCAACATGTCCTCCACAGCTTGTGGTCAACCCACTATATGTAGATTTAAGTCACTCATAAGTGTGTTATCTCCTGATTAATACCATGTCTTACCAGTATTATTTGATGTCTTAGATATAACTACAACCAATTTGTGTGGATGGTTCTGAGTTCTACCTGAACAGACTCCATGCATTCATCCTCTAATCCGAGAAGCTCCCTTACTAATGCACTGACCCCAACCATTATTGTCAGTACAATTCCTCCTCCTCCTCCGCCGCCACGATGCATGAATACCCGGTTCCCAGCCCTGGTCACAGTGCAGCCATGTTACTGTAATGACAATTAAATCCTATCCATGTATCCCTTTCTTACCTTTTGGATTATGTACTTTGTTATGAATGATGTGTGCATTCAAGTAGACTATCCTTAACATTGCCTTTTTGATATCATTCTACTGTCAAAGCATACTCCATGTTAAGCTTTGTTTCCCCTATCCACTAGTCTCCCTACTATTCTAAAGTTGCCAACTTTATTTTCTTCCATTTTGGGAAGGTTCCCATTCCCATCACAAACTAGTATAAACCCACCTAAAGAGCGGTAGTAAATCTACCTCCAGCGATATCTGTCTCAACCTAATTAAAGTACAACCCATGCAGTTTGTACAGGCCCAACCTGTTCCAGAACTGGTCCCGTTTCCTCAGTCACCTGGTTCCCTCCCTCCAACACTGGTTCTCTAGTCATGTGTTCAACTGATCAATTCTCCTATTCTTATGCTCACTGGCACGTGGCACTGGGAATAATTCTGAGATAACTGCTGTCTGGGTCCTCCTTTATAATTTTCTTCCTAACTCCCTGAAAGCTGCACCATTAGTTTGGTAATGACTTTTACTGCTCTTATGATGAACCTTGGGATATCCCAATACTTAATTCAAATTGTTATTTATCTTTCAAGCCTCTGAGCACTGATTTATGTAAAAGTTACTAAACTGAAATGGACTTATCGACCCAATCAATTTGTGCTGCTGTTTATCGTCCACAAAACCAGTATGAAAAAACCCAAATGTCTGCCTATTTTCATACTACTTGTGCTAGATTTTTCTTGGGGAGTGGGGGGAGAGTCTCCCACACCCTGATTTTAATAGTTCACTTTGAGCTCACCTTTGTTTGATCGCGATACTGTCATTTGACAACTTTTGAAGCCATTGCCTGACTTGGGACAGGCCATTTAACCTCGTCGGGGAGGAAGCACTGTCTTTGAGAACTGACGTCCAAACAAATGGACAGCAGCACTTTGATCGCAGCATTGCCACTGGGAATGTTGGCCGCTGCTGGGACTGCAACAAACTCAAAAGGAAGGGTACTGTGATGGAACGCTTCCATGAAGTTTCTTTATAGAGACAAGAGGTAGTGGCTTAGTGGTATTATCACTATACTGTTAATTCAAAGCTCAGCTCATATTCTAAGGATCCGGGTTCAATTCCTGCTTTGGCGGAGGGTGGAATTTGAACACCATAAAGTATCTGGAATTAATGGTTGGATAATGACCACCAAATTGTCAGAAGAACCCATCTGATTTACTAATGTCCTTCAGGGAAAGCCATCTGTCATCCTTACCTGGTCTAGCCTTCATGTTACTCCAGACTCTCTACAACATGGTTGGCTCTTAACTGCCCACTGGGCAATTTGGGATGGGCAACAAATGCTGCACGCCAGAGATGCCTACGTCCTAACAAGAAGGACTATGAGTTAGTGGGTGTAGGATGAGGATCTCATCAGTATTCTGCCTGTATCCTCATTCCCACCATTGTAGGATGGTTCATGGATAATTAGGCCCACTTAAGGGCCTCCTCCTGCTCCCAAGGTTACAGGGCAACCTCCCTGCTACGAACCCTAACACACATCCTGTCGAGTTTGCTTCTGAACTCCTGTGGGTGGGGTGGATAAAGTTGTGAGAATACCTGAAAAAAAATCCTTAAATTCTTGCACACTAGTTATATTTCAAACTATTGTTCTGCCCACTCCTCTGACTTCACATACATGCCATGTCGCACCTTGGCCAAAACTGTCTGAAAAGTTTTTTTTTAATTAATCTGACAAATCTATTCTATTGTCCTTGTCAACATTTTTATTCCAAGTTGATCGTGTAATTTTAGTAATGAGTGCTTGTTTATATTTGCCATGTTTCGATGTTTTGTTATCTCATCATTGTCTGAATAGACAGGACTGACTTTGGGAAAGCAGCTCCCCATCACTTTGAATCACCACTAGGTGGGGATACTTGAGGTCCACATTGTACATTGCTAATGCTAAGCCTGCTATATCCAATGTATCTGGACAGTGTGAGGGATTGTGAGCATATATGTGAGACCTAATGATGGCATTAAAATATTCAAATTTCTCTGCAGTGTTTGGTGAAAGGTAATCTTACCAGACCAGAGGACTGATCTCTCATTCGAGACTGAGAGAGAGGCAACTGGTGTTTGGTTTAACCTGAGGGTCGCCATGCCTCAGGTGAGGGGAAGAGAGTCCTTCATGGTAAAGTCAGTATGGAAATTGAACCCTTGCTGTTGGTGTCACTGCAACACAAATCTGCCATCCAGCCAACTGAGCTAACCAATCCTCTCAGGGCAGCTGTACTGTTACAGCATAGGAGTGCAGAACCTAGAATTTAAACAGAATGGTTATCTTTGCATGTGAATATATTCAGCGCCCACTCTCGTACCTTTACTGGCAGAGTGGCTAGAGCAAAATCCTGATGCTTTGGTGCTTCAGCCTTTTTTCTCTTTTTTTAAGTGTTCTCTCAGATTAAGTTGAGTTAAAGTTTAGGAAGGTGGCGATTAGCAGTAATATAGTTAGGCAGGATTCTGTGGTCAACAACTTGTATGTTCAATATTTGTTACAAGTATACAAAAGCACATTTGCCATAGATCCTAAGGGTGATGACTTGTCATCTTATGGCAAGTTGCTTCACTAGCAGGGATAAACACATATTTCATATATCTGCGTAGAAAACATGTCTTAGCTAGTTTTCTTAGAGAACGCTCATTGACTTTATCACTGATTCACAAAGTTGTGAGCCTCAGTTGCTTTCTTAGTTCACAGGATTTTATTAGCAGATGGCGAAGCAGGCTGCTTGTTACTGTGGAAAGCACTGAGCAGTCATAGAGTGGATTTGTTGCAGTATGACTCTGTGCCGTGCCAACATTATACTTGCAGCATATGCCAGCAGTTCATGTGATAAACACACGACATGTGCTTCAAGCAAATGGCCACATGTGAAAGCCAAAGGGGAACAGTCCTTAGTCCCCCTTCAAATTACAGTAACTGCAAAGGGGGTAGTGCCACAGCTAGTCAAGTGGAGTCTATGATCCATCAGAATGTATGGCAATAGTTTAGTCAAGGAGTTGGGCATATTCCAGTTCAAGGGGTTGGCTGCATTCAGTTAGGCTCTTTGGAAGTGTGATGGAAATGGATGCAAGAACAGTCTTTAGTGATGCTTCAACAGGATAGAGGATAAGTTGTTTCCAGTGACTGAGTGGGAATTGTAGAGAGCAGGAATAGTTTGTAGTTTGGACGGCTGAGGTGGGTTAGATCGTAAAGTGGATGTGATGCCTGCAATGGTAAGAGTTGTAGTTCATGAGAGGCAGGTGCTGTGGCAAAGCTAGCGTGAGTACTGGCCCTGAGAGCGACATGGCAAAGAGAAGATGCTGACGCTTACACTTGCAGAGTACCGAAGGTCATTTTACCTTTTCCTGCACTCTGGACATCTAGCTTCATCCAGGCCACAGGAGAACCTGGGCTATTGTCTGTCTCTGTTCAGGCTATCTCCAGTGTGGTGCATAGTTTCTTGTAGTAGTCAACAGGATAAAGCACAACCCTCCTCACACTGACTCATCCTCCATCACCTCCAGGCCTTGCCAGCAAGTCAGAGTGCCAGTTTCCCTTTCTTGTGCCATGTGCTCAGTTATAGTTGTCCAATAAACACAACGTAAGTTCTGCTACCTGTTATGGTATGCAGCTAGGCTTTAAGTTTGACGACAGTGATGTGAATGACGGTAGGCCCCAGCAACAACAAGCATTTCCACGTGTCCTGCCCGTCATTCCACTTTATCAAGTATTTTTAACTGGAAGTATGAAAATCCAACTCTGTCTGTCTGGATTTGGAGGCTTCAACTGAACATAGATTTTATGTTGTACTATCTATCTTTTGGAATAGGTTTTGACTGCTTATCCGAGATCTCCTCTGGTATCTCAATGCCATTTTGAATCTATTTATGCTACTATCTTATGTCTTTGGATTTGTTGCTCCATTAAGTGTGAAATATTAATAGATACTGCTGAAAGTCTGAGTTAAAATTGAGCAGGTATGTATATATTCAATCTATTTTAAAAACTATTTTGTCAAACAATATTTCTGCCACATTTGAGGAAGATGATAAATGTAAATTGATCTTGGTAAGGAATTTGGTGGCATGCTGTGAAAAGTGAGTCACAACAGCACAAAGAAAAATAAGCACAATAAAAATTGTCTGCCTAGCTGTGGATGTGTACAGCTCAAATATTAATTGACTTGACTGTGCATTTTAATCTATAAAAGCTATAGATTATGGGAAGGAAAGGTGATTGGCACAATGCAACATTAATAAGTAATTTCAGAAAAGAATGGAAAAGGAACAGTTCTCAAGTTCAGCTAGTCAACTCTGGGCTCTCTCAATATTTATTTAACGCTTGTGAGAGACAAGTTGATTCTGAAGCTAAATTTGACCAGCTTGATCACAGAAGGAAAATATAATCAGTAGGGATATGCTTAATCTAAATAACTAGTTCTCATAGATGGCGTAAATCTGATACAAAACAAACTGTCTGAAAATCAGTTGCCAAATCTCTGCTTTGGCACAACTCCAAAATATAGAACCTCCAGGTCTGCTCCTCAAAGTAATTCCTTTGACAGACATGATTTTTACCTGTCAATACAGATGCCATTAAGGGGATATCAGCTGCGCTTGACATCACCCCACTGTTATCTGTCCACTGTCTCAATTATGCATGATCAGAGCTGCTCCAGCATGTGATTAACATAACTAAGTCAAGCTCTGCAGGTCTCATTGGTCCCCCAGAGAGACACTGAAGTCTCCTTGGGCACCAGTGTAAATATGTATTCCAATCTCATTAGGGTTAAATTAGAAAAACATGTGATTCCTCCAACTGGGATTACTAATCATATTCAAACATTTATGGTGGTACTGAATTTTGTTCAAAAAGTCATAATGACATACGTCCCTAGAAAATAATTGCTTGAATATTTGATTTGCACTTTGTAACTTTGTGGATTGACACTTGATATTTCAATATGGAAGGAAAACTTTAAAAATTCATTCCTCCAGGATATGGGTGTTGCTGGCAAGACCACCATTTATTGCCCATTCCTAGTTGACCTGCGAAGGTGACAATGAATGTTCTCCATGAACCTCAACTTCAGATAGCAGGTACTAGACAACCACATTGATGTTAGACTGAAGGCAGAGAACAATAAGTATTCTGCCCTACAGGAAGCATTAAAGTGACCTGATAGCTCTGTGTTCACTTTTTTTTTTCCTGATTTTTATTTTAATATATCTAGATGTCTAATTTGATATTAACTGTTGTGGTAAGATTTGTGGTTATATTGTTTGGGTTACTAGTTCTGCAAAAAGTGTGGTGCTGGAAAAGCAAAGCCGAGCAGGCAGCAGCTGAGGATCAGGGGAGTCAATGTTTCGAGCGTAAGCCTTTCAAAAATAACATTTTCTGATGAAGGGCTTATGCTCAAAACGTCGACTCTCCTGCTCCTCGGATGCTGCCTGACCAGCTGTGCTTTTCCAGCCTCACACTTTTCTGATTCTGATTTCCAGCATCCACAGTCCTCACTTCATCCTCCTAACTGGTTCAGTAGAACTACTAGTATGCTACCTTGTCCATTGCCCTTATGAAATAGTAATGTAAGAAAGACCAGGAAAATACATAATACTAAGCTTTTCTACTGTAAAGGCATATCAATTGAGATGTAAAACTAGTTTGGCTTATCGTTTTACTTCACTGCTTACTTCTGATAGCTTTTTTAAATGAAGGCTAATTGCTGTACCCTTCACCTGAGGAAGTAAAATCAATGCACCTTTGACGATGATGACAGACAGATAATCAGACATGAATTTTATATCCGGATAGTGCCCAGGTGGATCCAATTTATAAATTAGGTAAAAACTCCCTTAGCATTATAACTATAAATTAAGTGTGGATTCAATAATTTGTTAATCAGATTGATATGCAGGGTTTGGTATGTTGGGAAGTTAGATTTACTACTTGAGCAAAGCCTTGTGATGAAATTCATTTGATAGAAAAGAAAGAATTCTCCATACGTTAAACCTTAAGTATTTTTTTCTACCGAATTTATCTTTTCTCTTCCAGTCAATCACTTCATGTTCTACTGCAATAGCTACCCTCTAGTAGCCAGCTAAATTGTTGTTCTGAAATTCATACCTGAAGGCACCGCAACAAGTCATATCTTCACCTGATATGTACACAGGGTGCATTAACTTTTTAATGGGATTTCTGGATAAATGACCTGGTGCAGAAAACTTCCCCAACTAATGCTTTACCTTCTCTGACCTGGGGACCTGGCAATTAATGTTCACATTCTCACGACTACTCTTTAGTGACGTCAATGATTGTAGCACAAAATGTCGATGGTAACTGGGGCCCAACTAATCACTTAAGCTAGTACACACCAAACTGGCAGAGTACCCACTGAGCATTTAGAGAGGCACTATTCACTTCACTTATTTTAAGGTATCCTAATTTCTTCTTGCCAAACTTCATCCATGGTAAAGTAGAGAATAGACTACCAGCCTATAAGTCTGAGTGCCACTCTAATCAGCCATTAGTTACTAGCAATAATAATGGTGAGGTGGGAAACAATGCTCTTCAAGAGGAACAGCATGCATCTATTGTAGCAACATGATAGAATGTTTTTATTAAATAATTGGCCCTCATCTCCTGTCATCTGCCTAATGGACAACTATGATCTTTTAATGACAAAATTGTCTGACCATCCCCATGGAGATTGATATGGCAGGGATGCAACAGAAATGGCGATGAATGCATCTGTTGAAAGAGTATTGCTTCTATTTGTTGGTACAAAGTGACATGATTCATTAGTTGATGCTTGTTGAATTTTTTTTATGACAGCAAAACAGAAATAACTGTAAGGATGAATGAAAAGTTGTCCTTTTCAATGTTAACCAAAAAGATTTCTTTCATGTGGATAGTTTGATTATCTTTTCACCTGAACAGGTAGTATTCGTTTTGCTAAATTAAATGATGATCGTCCTTTCATCATCCTTTCAAAGTCATTTATTCTCTAATGGTTATAAATTTCATTCCAATCATTTGATGTAATGGTTAAATATATTCAGGGGTAGATTAAAGCTTGGTTTTTAAAATTATTTCATAATGCTTCACCGGCTGGGCCAGGCATTTATTGCCTATCGCCAATTGACCTCAAAGGTGATGGTGAACTGTCTTATTTGAACTGCAGCATCCATTTGGTGTCGATACATCCACAGTGCTGTTAAGGATTTTCAGAATTTTCACCTGACAAAACTAAGGACTACTTTCATGTCAGGATGTTGAGTGGCTTGGGTATCTTGCAGATAGTGGTGTTCACAAGTATCTGCTGCCCTTAATCTTCTAGATACCAGTGGTCATTGGTTTAAAAGGTGCTGCTGAAGATATAAATTTGTATGAATGAATATAGTGTGGAAACAATTTAGAGGTCTATTTCTGAACAGATTGTACAGCATATCTTGTGTGTTAGTGGGGTTATGATGGGGATGGTGAGATCATGGGAAAGAAATTGAGAAGACTGCTTAGAAAACCAAACCATTTCTATTTGGCTCTGACGGTGTTATTAAGAAAAACCTTAATATGAAGAAGCAAAATAAGTCTAGAAACCTATCAAGAGTATATTTAAAAACTATCATTTATTAGAATGTGTCTAATAAATCAGGAACAAACAATGAAAATGTCATGTTGGGAGATTGAAGACCAAAGCAGAAGTTTGGAAAGTTTGAGCTCTTTTGAGAGAGTACTGAAAGTAGTTTTGACAGGACAAAAAACTGTTAACAAAGTCTTCATTTACTACTTTCTTAGCACTGGGATACTTAATTATTGGAAGGAATTGTTTTGCCACTTTACATTTCATTGGTGTAGCTCAACTTTATGATCCTGTGCGCACAACCTGAACGATTTGCTCCATGAGGGCATTGATGCATTGAAGATGATTTTAGATAAAAATGAATGATGTGGGACCATTAGGTTGCAGACTATGAAGTGAAATTCACAACTCCTAGATCAAAACATTATAGGAGTCTGAGCAATGTGTGACGTGATAGAGTTTGTGACAGGGTGAGGTGAGAAGTCATGAGCATTTTGATAGACCTTTTCATGCTTTTGGTAAGCAACAAAGTCAGTTTTTCACTTTTCAACAGCAACTTACCAATTAAGAATGGATGCTTATTAAATGCCTTGTTAATGTACAGCCTGTCTGATTAATATTCAGTTTCCTATTTTACCAAATACACCAAAACATAAGACCATAAGAGACAGAAGCAGAAGCAGGTCATTCAGCCCATTGAGGTTGCTCTACCATTCATTGAGACCATGGCTGATCTGGATCAAAGCAGGATGTTGAGTAACCTTGACATGACTATCTTAGCAAGTACCTGCCAATTTCAGCTTGCTGCTTGTGTTTACTATATCAACAAAGACATTGACTTGGATCCCATCTACTACCCACTAAATGACATCATGTGAAATGATGTCACCACGGGAAATGGCATCACCAACCTAAGGAAATCCAAACACATAAATAGAAAGAGGGCCACACCACTGGTGCTTCATCTGGAGGCTCTCTGAAGATGTTCTCTAGTATGATGATGAAACGTCTGAAAATGAACCTTCCAGCTCAGTGAGCAAACCTACATCCAGGACCTCAACTGGAGCTACAAATCTTCTCGAGGGAAGAATTGTGGCAGCATATATGACTGGGATAACACTGCAGGCTTGAATGAGTGAGTGGGAGAAAAGTTCTTAATTGGAGGGGAGAGTAGTAAGGTTGAATTAAGGCATCAAGCGTGTCAAGCATTTTGTTTGGGTGGAAGGGGGATGGATGGATGAAGAGAGACTGAGGAATTGGATAGGTTGCAATGGCTTTGTGAACTTAAGCAGAAAAGGTTGGGTGTGAGAAAGTGTGCACTGTGCACAATATCCCACAATCAGCTGTTGGATTTTTTTTGTATTTATTCAAAGGTAGGTAGTTGGCTATAAAATAGTTTGGGAATCCTGAATTCATGAGTTCTACTAGGCAAAGGCAAGAGACAAAATATTGAACTTAATACGTGTGTCCCTAGAGGTGCAAAATGACACTTACAGTGCAGGTTCACACTTGTTTTGTACAGTTTGCTGGATGCCATCTTGGTACAGCTGTTGGCATAGGGGCATTGAACTTCCAATTGCCGTTAGTAAAGGAAACAATACTTCAATGTCATTTACTGTGTAGTGTTGATTGGATACTGGTGTTACATCTTGCAGTTCAATGTTGAGCTGAAGTCCTCTGTTAAGCTCACACAACTGAACATGTGTAAAGCAGCAGGAAAAACATTTTCCATTGGCACTACTTAGAAAAATCATTTATCTGTTTACACATAAGCTGCTGCTTGATTCTGGCTGTTGCTGCAATTCTTTTCACAGTTGTTTCAAAAGACTACAGCTGAATGGTGTGGCAAATAATTCAGTACTTTTTGGTGGTTTCAAGGCTTCTGCACAAAAGTGACTCCCAGATATGAGTGAACTAGATTTATAGTTATGTAATTTTGTCTGTAAAGCATATTGGGAGATTAACACCTTACTTTTAAACCCCTTTTTTTAGTTTTTAATGTGAAACATGAACAAGATTGGACTCCAAAGGTGTCAGATAATGGTTGAGGCAAACAGAATACAGGGGAACCTCCGATTATCCGAATGTGATGGATGGGCATTATTTCAGTCAGATAATCCATTTTTTTTTCAGTTAATCAATTTTAAATGCCTTTCCTCTGAGGCCCTGAGTGTTTTAAAGTCTGCTCCCCGGTCAGGAGACTGCAGCAGGATGCTGCATGTGAGATCCTATCCCCCGCCCCTGACCCTGTCCAACACTGCCTCCCACCCCCAACACCGTCCCCGACACCTCCATCCCAACCCCGACCCTGTACTGAACACCACCCCCCCCACCCCCAAACCTGTCTGAACACCATCCCCCAACCCCGTACACACCCATCCCCTCTGGGGCAGCTGGACTGGACACCAACGACAAGACTGCTACAGCTGCCTATGTGGGGTATGTCTCCAAATATCATGCGCGCGCGCACGCACACACGCACACACGCACACACGCACACACGCACACACGCACACACGCACACACGCACACACGCACACACGCACACACACACACACACACACACACACACACACACACACACACACACACACACACACACCTTTTCACTGCAGCCTTTTGACAGGTTCCACCTTTGCCCTGTCCAGGACAATGTTGGTCAGATTATCTGGGGATGGGGGTGTGGGGGGTGTTTAGGCAGGACAGTGGAGTTGAAGCCTGAAATCAGCCATGATGGTATTGAATGCTGTATGGTCTATTCCCTGTCCCATTTCTTGTATCCTTATGTACAGTAGCATGGCAGCATGCATTGGTTTTGTTACATCATTCAGGTGGTTGGCAGAAGCTGGTTCTGCTGCAATGGGAACTGAGACATCAGGAATCGGATGATCTTTCTTGAAGATGAAACAAAGAACCACAGATGCTGGAGATCTGAAATTGCTAGAGAAACTCAGCAGGTCTGGCGGCATCTGTGGAGACAAAGCAGAGTTAATGTTTTGAGTCCAGCTGAGTCCAAAATTGTATTGTGGTGTTCCCTATTTCTTTGCTGAAAGAATGGGCTTCAAGTTCTGGTCAAATCTCTACCAGTATGGTCCTGGACTCTTCTATATTGCTTGTCATTCAAATCCGAACTTTCTGATAATCCTGCCAAAAGAATAAAAATTTTACTATCCTTATTTAGCAACCTTTTTCTGTAACTTTCTCTTCCAAAGCCCTCATTTGAGTCCTCTGCAGAAAAACTTGTACAGTTAGTTCTATCTGTCATGCAATGGTTGTGTTCTTGTGCAACCCTGCATTATAGAAATACCACGCTTTAGAATCAGCAGCTAGTGTTGGCAATATAATCACATTACAGTCAACACACATCTTAAAAGTTCATACTTGAGAAAGTGTCCCCAATCCTTCATTCACATTACAGCAAATTCATGTTAACGAAATGTGTGAGAGCACAACGACCTATATGCTCTTATGCATTGGTCACCTGGTGCCCATTACTAGTGCTGTGATACTCTTGTGCCTGCTGTCTCACCAACTGCAAATCTATCATGGAAATTACATGTAATGTCCGTATTTAATCTGATGGCTGCAATATTGGCAGGTAGCATCATTGACAGGTCAAGTGAACAATGTTAAGTAAGAATTGCTTCTTAATAATCCAAGTCCAATGTATAAGTGGTTTATTTACATGTATGCTGGAAGTAGCTCAAAGGTTCTCCAAATACTCATGGCTCTTATGTATGAAATACAGTTACACACCCCATTATGAGCAGGCAACCTACCTATCATTAGCCTTCGTGCATGTCACATGTTCTAATTGCTAACTTAAAGTTTTAACCTGCCTGTTCAGCATTGAAACAGCCTTAAATTGTAGCTTTACTGCAGCTAAGCAGGATAAACTTATTCAGATTTGAATATATTTTTGCTGAAGATAACGAAAAGTACCTTTTTCTAATAGTACTTTATTGTAGTCTAAATGTCTAACCTTTTAATTAGCCTTCATTAAATGGCATATAATGCCCTGATTGTCAGAAGGTGCAAGCTCAATCCCAACCCCTGATTTCAGAAATTTGATCTCCGAGTCACCCAAAGAGTCTAATGAAGGTCTGTCAACTGGTACCGATGGGGTTTTAAGTTATATCTTCAAAAATGTTCTCCCTTAAGGGTTTTAGAAATACTTGATTCTACTGTGGTCTTTGTCTGGCAACACAGAGATAAGAGACAATGTGAACCTTGTGGTTCCCTCTGTATATCTAGTCAATTCATTTTCAGCTGAAATCAGGCCTTAACTATTCACTGCTGGGATGGAAAGGACTGGTTTTCTTGTGACTTTCACTCCTTGCTTCCTGAGACCTGCACCTAATGGGACTGTACTATTTTTCAGTAGTTTTTTGCACGTTATATTTCTTTCCATGCTAACCCCTTTCATCCTAGCTATGCATATAGTGCAAAGGGAACCTTTTGCCTTTTTTTAAATTTTGTTTCACCCAGCGCCGTCAGTTTTTAAAGAATTCTATTCCACCACTGTCTAGGTGGTTATACTGTATTTCTTGGGTAACTGGAAGAGGGTAAAAAAGCACAATGATAAAAGAAGGAAGTTCGATACGCATTCTAACACTATCTGTGACTTGTAGATCAGATGCTTCGTGCTGTCGTTAGTTCCAGTGACCTCATTATCTTGCGGGAAAGAGACCTGTACAACTGTGGGTTTTGAGCAACTTGTTTTGGTGATGCGGCTGTCTTAGTGGAATAGCTGGTATTATCACTGGAAGGTGTGGTCATGAGTGAAGCGAGTTTTTAGTAAAATATGGTGAGACAACTCTCTCAGCTTCGCGGCAGAATTCTGTCCAAAAAAAACCCAATATAATTTGGCTTCAGCTGAAAAGGTATAAGAATTCAGCCTTTTGTTGAAAATTTCAAATATCACTTTGCCTTTGCCTCAAAAAATTGTACAGTGTTACCTATGTTTTAAAATTAACATAAAAGCAACATACAGTAAACTTTTCTAAACCTTCCAGGGACTAACCCATAAGGATTTTATCTGATATATTTGGATATCTCCCCGCTTTAATTTGCTTGTCTCACCTTTTTAAATTTTAATTAGTTAAATACTGTTTATATCAAATTCATAATACGTAAGCTTCTTTGCCAACGTTTATCGTGACTTTTATTCTTCAGTTCTTCAGAATTTGCTAACTCTAGTTTGGCAGGCATACTTTCTGGTTTCACTAAATTAAAATTGGGAGGGTCTGTGGAGGAGCTCTTGGCTGTGCGTTTGGAAGCATTGTCCTGCATCAAATAGTTGGTTCTGCGGCTTTTAATGGGCTTGAGTTCAGCTCATTTCTTTTTGCAGCCAACAGTGCAACACTGGATGCATTTTTCAATACCCACTTGTACCGTTGTTGCTAAAGAATGTGAAACTTTTTTTTCTGCAAAATGCACAAATAAAGAATTAATCAATGAAAATATTCTGCAGGAGCATGTACGTGAACAACATGCCCATTTCTGATGTAGAAACCAGATCTCTAGGAGCTGGAACCATGGTGTGGAATCTAGTGAAGCTCCTAGGAATGGGAAGTGAAGAGAGCAGGAGCACTTAACTTTTTGTAAAAGGCCAAATGTCAGCTTCCTAATGTTAGAATAAAAGTTAAGAATTAAGTTGGCAGCAGACAAGAGTTTCCTGAAGGAAAATTTATGTAAACCTTTTCTAAAAGTATCGGCAATTTATACATTCTCGTTAAACACATAGTTACCAATTTAGAGTGTACCTCTTGTGATTAAGTCAGCGGCAACAGGAAGCATTTTATGGGATACTATGGTAAGAGCCCAGGCCAATGAGATCTGGCAACATGGGGTGGATACCGATGACAGCAGATTGTCACAATTACTGACAATAGCTTTGAATTCCAGATTTTCATTCATTTGAATTTAAATTTGACAATGCAACTATTATAATTGTTTTACAAAATAAAATCTTCCACGAATGTCCTTTTTAGGGAAGGAAATCTGCTTTGTTTTGCATGTAACTCCAGGTCCACAGTAGTTTAGTTAACTCTAAACTGCCATCTGGAATGTTGTAATTTAAAAAGAGACAAGGTGAGAGGTTTTAATATTGGAAATGATAAACAGACGATAAAATCCAGATCTAACAGTAAATCAGTTGGGGCAAAACTGGAGCTTAGATACAAAATGTACAAGCATTCGGTGGGGAAAAACAACCCAAATAGAAATGTGATTTATGAAATGCTATTACAGTGGCATGGCTGCAGAATGACACAGATTAGGACTTGCATGTTGGAGGGTACATAACAATTTAAGGACAAAATGGAGGGGTGGCTCTGTTAATTACTGGTAGTCTGCGGCAGAGCCTTACTGGGCTTGAAATATTAACTGTTTTTCTCTCCACAGCTGCTGCCAGATCGGAGTTTCACTAGCTTTTACAATTTTTGTTTTTGAACTAATGAAATCACCAATTAAGATAGAAATTTGGAGAATTTGTTTCTCTTGGAGAGTCAAAAATCCATGAAACTCAAACAAAAGGCAGTGAAGCTGAGTCCTTGAATATTTTTAAGGCACAGTTACATAACCTTTGGCCTCTAGCTTATCAAAAAATTATCTTGGAGACAAATATGAAGTAGCCATTATCTTAATGAATGGCAGAACAGCCTCAACAGGCCAAATGGCCTACTCTTGCTCTTAACACTTCCAGTGCCTTCACTGTATGTTTAGTATAATAAACAGTTAAAATTATTATACATTTCCAGGTTTCTGATTCCCAATTTGATATTATAAATATCAAACAAACTACAACTTGGGAATCTGGTATACTGCAGCCTTCAATCTTGTTTTTTTTTCTTATAAAGAGAATATTATGGTTGCTTCTCAAATCCACAAGAATGGATTCTGTTCTCCTTGGTCATTGTATTGAGACTTATTGCTTATGAATGGCACATTTTTCCCTGCACGATTCACTGCTGCTCTGGGTTCCTGGTCGCATTGTGTATTGGAATTGTGAATGAAATTATTCTTCAATACCCTGAAGCACGATGTTTGTCACCTTTCCTCGAGCACTACCCTCCCCATTACCTCTTAACCATCACTAGCTGAAAATGAGGGTTTGGTTAAGAAAAAGAGAGAACCATATGTCAGGTATAGACAGGATAGATAGTGAATCCTTAGAGTATAAAGGCAGTAGGAGTATCCTTAAGAGGGAAATCAGTAGGGCAAAAAGAGGACATGAGATAGCTTTGGCATATAGGGTTAAGGAAAATCCAAAGGGATTTTATAAATACACCTAAGGACAAAAGGGTAACTAGAGAGAGAATAGTGACCCTCAAACATCAGTAAGGCAGCCTTTGTGAGGAGCCACAGAAGATGCGGGAGATACTGAATGAGTATTTTGCATCAGTATTTAATGTGGAAAAGGACATTGAAGATATAGAATGTAGGCAAATAGATGGTGTCATCTTGAAAAATGTCCATGTTACAGAGGAGGAAGTGCTGGATGTCTTAAAACTCCGAAATGGATAAATCCCCAGGACTGATTTAGGTGTAGCCTAGAACTTTGTGGGAAGCTAGGAAAGTGATTGCTGGGCCTCTTACTGAGATATTTGTATCATCAATAATCACAGGTGAGGTGCTGGAAGACTGGACGTTGGCTAACAAGGTGCCATTGTTTTTTTTAAAGTAGATGGTAAGGACAAGCAAGGGAACTATAGACCTGTGAGTCTGACATCGGTGGTGGGCAAGTGTTTGGAGGGAATCCTGAGGGCCAGGATGTACATGTATTTGGAAAGGCAAGGACTGATTAGGGATAGTCAACATGGATTTGTGCGTGGGAGATCATGTCTCATAAGCTTGATTTGAGCTTTTTGAAGTAACAGGATTGATTAGGGCAGAGCGGTAGACATGGTCTATATGGACTTCAGTAAGGCATTCAACAAGGTTCCCCATGGGAGACTGGTTAGTAAGATTTAGATCTCATGGAATGCAGGGAGAATTCACCATTTTGATACAGAACTGGCTCAAAGGTAGAAGACACAAGATGGTGGTGGAGGGTTTTTCAGACTAGAGGCCTGTGACCAGTGGAGTGCCACAAGGATTGGTGCTGGGTCCACTGCATTTTGTCATTTTATATAAATGATTTGGATGTGAGCATGAGAGGTTTGGCTAGTAAGTTTGCAGATGACAGCAAAATTGTATGTGTAGTGGATAGCAAAGAAACTTACCTCCGATTACAATGGGATCTTGATCAGATGGGCCAATGGGCTGAGAAGTGGCAGATGAAGTTTAATTCAGATAAATGAGGTACTGCATTTTGGGAAAGCAAATCTTAGCAGGACTTCTACATCTTAATGCTAAGGTCCTAGGGAGTGTTACTGAACAAAGAGACCTTGGAGTGCAGATTCATAGTTCCTTGAAAGTGGAGTTGCAGGTAGATAGGATAGTGAAAAAGATATTTGGTATGCTTTCCTTTATTGGTCAGAGTATTGAGTACAGAAATGTTGTACAAAACGTTGGTTAGGCCACTGTTGGAATATTGCATAAAATTCTGGTCTCCTTCCTATTAGAAAGATGTTGTGAAACTTGAAAGGGTTCAGAAAAGACTTACAATAATGTTGCCAGGGTTGGAGGATTTGAGCTATATGGAGAGGTTGAATAGGCTGGGGCTATTTTCCCTGGAGCGTCAGAGGCTGAGGGGTGACCTTTATAGAGGTTTATAAAATCATGGGGCACATGGTTAGGATAGACAAAGTCTTTTTCCTGGGTTGGGTGAATCCAGAACTAGAAGTTTAGGGTGAGAGGGGTAAGATTTAAAAGGGACCTAAGGGGCAACCTTTTCATGGAAAAGGTGGTATGTGTATGGAATGAGCTGCTAGAGAAAGTGTTGGAGGCTGGTACAGTTACAACATTGAAAAGGCATCTGGATGGGTATATGTTTAGGAAGGGTTTAGAGGGATATGGGCTGGGTGCTGGCAAATGGGACTAAATTGGGTTGGAATATCTGGTCGGCATGGATGGGTTGGACCAAATGATCTGTTACCCTGCTGTACATCTCTCTGACTATCTTTCCCCATGTCCTGATGCATTGCAATCCACATGTCTCCAGCTCCCTGATTTCTGCAGCCTCTCCGATATGGGTTTGTTGCTATGGAGACAGTCACCACCATGGCAAATGTGCAAGTAGTGCCAAGTCTCGCCTCTGGACTTGGCATCTCTCACTTCCATGGATGTAAGGTTGGGGTAACTTGCGTATAAGTGAGGAAGGGTGGTATTGATGCATGGTGAGTGTCTTTTTCTGTCCTTGTTCCCTCCTAAGAACATTTGCATTTTTATGTAATTGTTAGGAGGGTTTGGCGGAAGAGCAGGTGGAATTGATAGGGAATGTGTCCACAGCAAAAAGAATTGTGAATGGTTTAGAGGACAGATCTAGATCGACTTAGTAGGAGGTGTTAATAGCAGAAAATGGATCAGTTCATGCAAATAAGACATTGGGGTTTGGAGAGAAGAGGGTGTAAATCAAAGTAGAGGACAATGTTTATGGTCTTAAGTTGTTGAATTGAATATTGAGTCCTAGTATCTGTAAAGTGCCTATGTACAATCAGGAGAACTCGCTCTCAGGGAATTCATTTAGATTCTCAAATTATAGAAGTAATTTTCCAGTTCCACAAAATCAAAATGATTCTTCATTTCTAAAACGTTGTACTTGGAGGCAAATCAAAGCTGAGCATGAGCTAGGGTTATAATGTAGAATAATGTCAAAAAGACAACACTCGCTCTGCCTTAATGCGCACAGCATTCTTGACAAGTTAGATGATTTTAAAGGCCCAATTAGAGATTAAGTGGGTGTGATGTCATTGCTATTACGGAAACAAGGATTTAGGAATTGTATAGTCAACTATTACCTCTACAGTGTTTTTTAAAAAAAAGTCCCTGTGGATATGTTCAGAACATGGTTGTATTCAAAAGCTTTTTAGATTTGGATAAATGCTCAGTAGAGAACTATATTACATACAGCCAAGAGACAAGGCATTCATCAGAAAAAGATGACTGGAAACTGTAGCTGAACTATTAAAGGTCATGTTTTCTGGGAATTTTTGGTAAGAGAGCTGCTATCATAGTCTTTTCCTTTTTTTTCTTCAGTTCTGTTCTTGTTGCCTACCTTTCTTGATAACTCATCAGCTTTCAAGTTCGTCCTAATAATGTAATGTCTTTATTTTATTAATATTTGGTCATATTACCCTTCAAAACATGTTGTTAGTGTCGTAATATGAAATCTGTGATTTTAAAATTTGATTTTATTTAAATCGATTTCAATCACTGAGGTTTGAAACTGTTGAGTAATGGAAATTGTTTTACATTAAAACTACTGAGCATATGTAATAGGACCTGGGTCATAGAGACATCAGATAACAACATAGAAGTATGGGTGAATAGGTCTCCTGATATCTTGTCTAAACACCCACTGTCTATAGTTATATTTTAATAAATCTTACTGCTATTCACCCTATAAGTGTAGTTAGTGCCCTTCTACAAAGACGAATGAATGATAAATAATTTCATATTAAGAAGTTGGAAGAAAATTTTAAAAGCAGGACATTGAGCAATTATCTTAGAGTTACTCAGAGTATCATGTGCTTGTAAGCATATGAATAGGAGGACTCTTTGATTAAGCACACTGCTGGAAAATTCATTTAGGTGGGAGGACATCAAATGTCTGAGGTACTGGGAACAGTTCGGGGGCAGGTGAAATATGTACAAGTTGATGGTCTGCACTTTAACGAGATCAGGATTTATGTCCTTTTAGGGAGGTTTGGTGAGGCTGTTTGGGAGCAGTTGAACTAACTTGTCAAGGGGATGGAAACCTTTTTAAATGTATATGGATGAGAACTTAATGTTAGAACAATCGAGAATATGAACCAAGCACTGGAAAGTAGATAGATTGGGCGACAGGGCCTCTTCTGTGCTGTATGAGTCTACACCTAAAATGTGGAATCTGTTTGTTTGGTGCTACGAAACAGCAAGCATTGGTAGGAATTGTTTAGAGGCCACACAATAGTAATGGTAATGTGGGACATGGTGTTAGTAGATTAGAGAACAAGTCTTGCTTCAATGATATAGAACCTCTTTTCCAGATGCAGCATAACCAAAAAAATGTGCCATTTTGGTCCCCTTAGCTCAGGAAGATTGTTGCCAAAGATAAAGTGCCATGATGGTTCACCTGACTTATTCCTGGGTGACGGGGCTATCCTTTAAAGAGAGCTTGGGTGTTCTCTGGAGTTTTAAAGAATTAGTGGAAACCAAAATATGTAAATGAATGGACAGGGTAAATAAAGATTTCCCCTTGCTGGAGAGTCAAGAACCAAGTGGCATAATTTCAAAATGAAGGGGTAACCACCGGAGACAAGGTTTGTTTTAGTTTAGAATCTTTGGAATTCTTTGCCCCTGAGGTCTGTGGGAGCTCAGTCATTCAGTGACCGACTTACTTACTTAGTTACCCCTTTACATCATTAGTATTTAGAAGAAGTATGAGCTTAGTGTGGGAGGGGAAAAATAGTATTTAAGTAGATGATCGGGCACAATTGTACTGAATGACAGCAGACTTGACAGACTGAATGAATGGCCTGCTTCTGTTTCCATGTTCCTAATTGTCAACAGTTACTAAAATAATTTTGCTTAAAATACATATTTTGCTTGTATTCATAGTGTGAATTTTTGTTTTTTTTAAAAATAATCCTTGTGATAGTCTGGAGCAATGATGTGTTAGGTTGGTATTCTAACACCTGAGATATTATGTGGTAGTTTTGTGAGGCTGCAATTTTCTGCATCATGGGTGTTAGGATTAGGATAACTCCAACAGCTCCAAACATGTTGAAATGAAGAAAAAGGATATGACATTGAGTCATGCTTACATAGTTATATCACTCATTCTACCTGTCAGTACTAGAGGCATTAGCCTGTAAATAATTCCCAAAAAAACGCAAGAACTGAGGATGCCAGAAATTGGAAACAAAAACCGAAATTGCTGGAAAATCTCCATGTCCAGCAGTGTAGAACATCACAGTGCACTACAGGCCCTTCAGCCCTCCATGTTGCACTCTCCTGTGGAATCAATCTGAAGCCCATCTATTCTACTTTGTTCCATTTTCATCCATCTGTTTATCCAATGACTATTTAAATGCCCTTTAACGTTGGTGATTCTACTACTGTTGCAGGCAGTGCATTCCATGCACCTACTACTGAGTAAAAATACTACCTCTGACATCTGTCCTATATCTATCACCCATCAATTTAAAGCTACGTCCCCTCATGTTAGCACTCACCATCCACGGAAAAAGGCTCTCCCTGTCCACCCTATCTAACCCTCAACCTTATTCTCGCAAATGAAAATAACCTCAAGTCCCTTAGCCTTTCTGCATAAGGCCTTCTCTCCATACCAAGCAACATCCTAGTTAATATCCTCTGAACCCTTTCAAATCCTTCCACATCCTTCTTATAACGCAGTGACCAGAACTATATGCAATACTCCAAGTGCAGCTGCACCTGAGTTTTGTACACCTGTAACATGACCTCATGGCTCTGAAACACAATCCCTGTGCCAATAAAAGCTAACACACTGTATGCTTTCTTAACAACCCTATCAACCTGGGTGGCAATTTTCAGGTATCTATGTACATATCTCTCTGCTCATCTACACTACCAAGAATCTTCCCCTTAGCCCAATATTCTGCATTCCTGTTGCTCCTTCCAAAATGTATCACCACACACTTTTCCACATTAAATTCCATTTGCCAGCTCTCAGCCCAGCTCTGCAGCTTATCTATATCCTTCTGTAACCTGCAACATTCTTCAGCACTATCCACAACTCCACTGACCTTCGTGTCGTCCGCAAATTTACTAAACCATCCTTCTTCACCCACATCTAGATCCATTATAAAAATGGCAAACAGCAGTGGCCCCAAAACAGATCTTTACGGTACACCACTAGTAACTGAACTCCAGGATGAACATTTCCCATCAACGAGGTAAAAACAATGACTGCAGATGCTGGAAACCAGATTTTGGATTAGTGGTGCTGGAAGAGCACAGCAGTTCAGGCAGCATCCGAGGAGCAGTAAAATCGACGTTTTGGGCAAAAGCCCTTCATCAGGAATACCATGAAGGGCTTTTGCCCGAAACATCAATTTTACTGCTTCTCGGATGCTGCCTGAATTCCTGTGCTCTTCCAGCACCACTAATCCAGAATTTCCCATCGACCTCTATCCTCTGTCTTTTAGCTCACCAATTTCTGATCCAAACCATTAAATCACCCTCAATCCCATGCCTCCGTACTTTGTGCAATAGCCTACCGTGGGGAACCTTATTAAACGTCTTACTGAAATCCATACACACCACATCAACCGCTTTACCCTCATCCACCTGTTTGGTCACCTTCTCAAAGAGCTCAATAAGGTTTGTGAAGCACGACCTACCCTTAACAACACAGTATTGACTATCCCTAATCAACTTATTCCTTTATAAATCCTATCTCTTGTAACCTTTTCCAACACTTTAACCACAACTGAAGTAATCCTCACTGGTCTATAATTACCAGGGTTGTCTCTACTGCCCTCCTTGAACAAGAGGGCAACAGTTGCCATCCTCCAGGCTTCTGGCACTATTCCTGTCGACAATGACAATGTAAAGATCAAAGTCAAAGGCTCTGCAATCTCCTCCTTGGCTTCCCAGAGAATTCTTGGATAAATTTCATTCAGCCCAGGGGACTTATCTATTTTCACAATTCCCAGAATTGCTAACACCATCTCTTTGTGAATCTCCATCTGGTGTAGTAGCCTGTTTCTCGGTGTTCTCCTTGACAATGCTGTCTTTCTCCAGTGTGAATACTGACATAAAATATTCATTCAGTGCTTCCCCATCTCCTCGACTCCACGCACAACTTCCCAGTACTATCCTTGATTGGCCCGAATCTTACTCTAGTCTTTTAAAGTTCCTGATATACCTATAGAAAGCTTTAGGGTTTTCCTTGATCTTATCTGCCTATGACTTTTCATGTCCCCTTCTGGCTGTTCTTAGTTCTCTCTTTTGGTATTTCCTGGCTAACTTGTAACACTCTAGCACCCTAACTGAGCCTTGACATCCCATCCTAATGTAACATAAGCTGCCTTCTTCCTCTTGACAAGAGATTCAATTTCTTTAGTAAACCACGGCTCCCTCGCTTGATGACTTACTCACTGCCTGACAAGTACATACTTATTAAGGACACGCAGTGGTTGTTCATTGAACAAGCTCCACATTTCAATTGTACCAATCCCCTGCAGTTTCCTTCCCCATCCTATGCATCCTAAATCTTGTCTAATTGCATCATAATTGCCTTTCCCATAGTTATAGCTCTTTCCTTGTGTTGTGTATCTATCCCTTTCCATCAGTAAAGGAAACGTAACTGAATTGTGGCCACTATCCCCAAAGTGCTCACCTACCTCCAAATCTAACACCTGACCGTGTTGATTACCCAGTACCAAATCCAATGTGGCCTTGAGCCTTGTTGGCTTGTCTACGTACTATGTCAAGAAACCATCCTGTACACATTGGACAAAAACTGACCCATCTAAAGTACTCTAACTATAGTATTTCCAGTCAATATGTGGAAAACTAAAGTCCCCCATAACAACTACCCTGTCACTCTCACTCCTATACAGAATCATCTTTGCTATCCTTTTTCTCTACATCTCTAGAACTATTTGGAGGCCTATAGAAAACTTCCAACAGGATGACTTATCCTTTCCTGTTTCTAACCTCAGGCCATACTACATCAGTAGGTGAGTCCTCAAACATCTTTTCTGCCACCGCAACTCTGTCTCTGTCTGTCTACTATTGAAATATCCCGGAACCTGCAGAAACCATTCCTGTTCCTGCTCTTTCTATGTCTCTGAAATGGCCACAACACCAAAATCCCAGGAACCAACCCATGCTGCAGGTTCACCCACCTTATTCCTGATGCTCCTGGCATTGAAGCAGACATGCTTCAAACCACCTACCTGTTTGCCAGTGAGCTCTTGTGACCTTAACCTCATTTCTGACCTCACTGATCTCAACTTCCTGGACATGGAACTACTATTTAGTTTTCCATCCCCCTGCTGAATTAATTTAAACCCTCCCCAGTATCTGTGGAGCAAAAGCAGAATTCATGTTTCAGGCCTAGTGACCCTTCTTCTGAGTTTCTCCTGCAATTTCTGTTTTTGTTGGAAATAAAACCCCTCTTTCTCTAGTACAAGGAAGTGGAATTTACATTGAAATTAAGAAAAAAACATTCAGGATTCTATTGGTTCTTGCTGACTAGAAATCAATGTGAGTTATTTAATCAATAAATGTGGTGTAACAGATGTCTTTGAGCTAGAATCCAGGACAAGAGGAGTGAGTAAAGGCATGAAGAAGATCTCCCATACACATATGGTTAATAGCATAGAAAGATCTATCAAAATTATTTTGAATGAAACCTGATAATATCACATGATGTAATTACCTCAAACTGCAAGGGAGCTTGGAACTCTCCATGCTCAGTGGCTCAGTAATTAGTATTCATAGAGTACAGAAAACCTGGAAACCTCAGATCCATTTCTTCCATCATTGGTTCCGTGTAAACAAGCTGCCACAATCTGAAATATTCTGCAGCAAGATGCCACTGGTTTCTTCAATAGTACCTCCAAAGACACAATATCCACTACCAAACCAGGAGAGTGGACAATGGGGAATATCACCATCTGCAGATTCCCTGCAAGCCATATATCATCCAGATTTGGAAATTTATATCATTGCTCCTTCATTGGTGTTGGACCAAAATCCTGGAACTTGCTCCCTACTGATACTTATACCACCTGGACTGCAGCTACTCAAGAAGGTAGCTCATCCTAATATTCTTAAGGATAACTAGGACTAGGAAATATACCCTGGGCTTACTTTTGTTATATTTGATCATTGCTAAGTGTAGTTCAAGTGGTCAAAAGACTAAATTTCCCTTGCATTTATTTTTAGACAGACTCTGCATTTCCTCAGTGTTTGTATTTTGTAAGCTCCCCAAAGAGAAGTCTGGGCCCCAAGTGTGGTTGTGAGCTGAACATTTTGGGGTTTTTGATGTAACTGTGAGCAAGTTTTAATAGCGGTTCTTCAGCTGTAACCAAGAACCCACCTCCCCCCCCCCCCAGCCTGCCCTCACTGTTCTCAAGGGGGTCACTTAACAATTTTTGAGGTTCAAAATAGGGCAGCACTGGCATTAACAACATTTGTAATGTTCAAGCTATAAAGAGAAGCAAAATATTCACCTCAGCATTAATTTTATACAATCCTTTGGCCTAATACCATGAGGATTTAACTTTATCAATCTGAAAAAGACCTTGGTTCTCCAGAGACCTGATCTGAAACTCCAGCTTATAGGTTGAACGTCACTAAAGAAGGTTAACTCTCATGCTCTCTGTAGCTGATGTCTCCTTACTTTCAGTGCTGTTAGGGGTTACAGTTTCTGTCTGGCAGGTATGCTGCTTCGTTCTCTGGATTCTCTCTACTTAGATTATCATTTCATCTTTTGCTTCCCCTCCATTTCCTGGAACCTCTGGACTGTGGAACTTGTTGCGTGCCACAGTTCTTCATTCCTTCAACTGTGTGTGGATAAAGTGAATGGGAGGTAGTGTGTATGGAATTTCAGAAAGCAATTACAAAAGCAAAGAGGTGATGGTATATTTGAGCCAATGGTAGGTAACAGTTTGTCAATCTGTGGTGATCTTTTTAAGTTATGCTTCTTTAATGAAAGTGTTGAGAAATGTACAGAATACCAAGAATGGGAAACTACAGTCATAAGAAAAGACTTGGGAATCACAACCACTTGCATTTATCAGTGAGTGATTAGTTTCAGTATATAAAGAGCTATAAAGTGTATTGTAGACATTCAAAAAGATTACCTTAAAGTTTCTTCCTTTTCTGCTATCTCTACCAATGAGAAGAATGAAAGCACTAATGTTTTGACAATGCTCTCACCTTAAGTTCTCTTCTAATTGACACATTATCCATCAAGTCAATGAGTCAACATCTTCGATACAACTTAGGCACATCTTTATCAGATGACTAATATGCCGTTTAGTGGAGCTTTTGCAATTCTGATGTCAAAGCAAGGCAGTAAAATGATAAACCATTATGCATGAGAGTTTCCTGGTCAGCCAAGCTTTTAAAGTGCAATAGTTAATTCTTGAATTTTATTCCCACAGTTAACAGCTTTAATAGAAATGTTTATATTGCTTGTACATGACCATGCAAAGCATTCTGCATGTGAGCACAAGATTGTGTGAATTGTCATGTCAAATTCATCCTTTTTGAAACTGGTTGGTCACTGAGCTCTTTTAAGCCATCCATTGACAGATTCATTTTCCTTATGGGGCAAAATCAATCCCACTGAAATAGAATAGAATAGAATCATGGAACGTTACAGAGATGACCCTATGAAGATTGACTGAGACAAGAAATGAACTTGCTGGAAAAGCTCAGCAGGTCTGGCAGCATCTATGGAGAGAAATCTGAGTTAACGTTTCAGGTCAAGTGACCCTTCCTCAGAATTGATGTTAGTAAGGAAAATGTTGGCTTATGTGCAGAAGATAGTGTGGGGTAAGGAGTAAAGAATAGATGGGGAAATATCCAAAGAGAAAGTAGAACAGTTGGACAGAGTGGATAAGGATCTGGCTAGGAGAGGAATAACTATTAATGGGGACTGTTAGTGGCTAACAATGGGTGGTGTGTAATAGCAGACTGTGTATGGTAATGAGGCCTGGTTTGTGGGGGTTGAGGTAAGGACATGGGAGGGCTCAAGCCCCCAAGTTATTGAACTTAGAGTCTAGAAGATTGTAGGGTCCCCAAGCGGAAAATGAGGTTTTGCTCTGCCGGCCTGCGCTGAGCTTCACTGGACGGTTTGGTTGATTGGTGCGGGTGTCTCGGAGATGTTCCCTAAAGCGCTCTGCTAGGAGGCGCCCAGCCTCCCCAATGTAGAGGAGACCACATCGGGAGCAACGGATACAATAAATGATATTAGTGGATGTGCAGGTGAAACTTTGATGGATGTGGAAGGCTCCTTTAGGGCCTTGGATAGAGGTGAGGGAGGAGGTGTGGGCACAGGTTTTACAGTTCCTGCGGTGGCAGGGGAAAGTGCCAGAATGGGAGGGTGGGTCGTAGGGGGGTGTGGACCTGACCAGGTAGTCACGGAGGGAACGGTCTTTGCGGAAGGCGGAAAGGGGTGGGGAGGGAAATATATCCCTGGTGGTGGGGTTTTTTTGGAGGTGGCAGAAATGGATGATTTGGTTGATGCGAAGGTTTGTAGGGTGGAAAGTGAGCACCAGGGGCGTTCTGTCCACACCCCCCTACGACCCATCCTCCCATTCTGGCGCTTTCCCCTGCCACCGCAGGAACTGTAAAGACTGTGCCCACACCTCCTCCCTCACCTCTATCCAAGGCCCTAAAGGAGCCTTCCACATCCAAAGTTTTACCTGCACATCCACTAATATATCATTTATTGTATCCGTTGCTCCCGATGTGGTCTCCTCTACATTGGGGAGACTGGGCGCCTCCTAGCAGAGCGCTGTAGGGAACATCTCTGAGACACCCGCACCAATCAACCAAACCGCCTTGTGGCCCAACATTTCAACTCCCCCTCCCACTCTGCCGAGGACATGGAGGTCCTGGGCCTCCTTCTTCAACGCCGCTCCCTCACCACCAGACGCCTGGAGGAAGAACGCCTCATCTTCCGCCTCGGAACACTTCAACCCCAGGGCATCAATGTGGACTTCAACAGCTTCCTCATTTCCCCTTTTTTATCCCCCCCCCCCCTCCTCCTAGTTTCAAACTTCCAGCTCAGTAACTGTCTCCTTGACTTGTCCGGACTTGTCCGACCTGCCTATCTTCTTTTTCCACCTATCCACTCCACTCCACCCTCTCCTCCTTGACCTATCACCTTCATCTCCTCCCCCACTCACCCATTGTACTCTATGCTACTTTCTCCCCATCCCCACCCTCCTCTAGCTTATCTCTCCACGCTTCAGGCTCACTGCCTTTATTCCTGATGAAGGGCTTTTGCCCGAAACGTCGATTTCGCTGCTCGTTGGATGCTGCCTGAACTGCTGTGCTCTTCCAGCACCACTAATCCAGTAACTGGAAGTTCAAGCCTTTTAGGCAAACAGAACACACGTTTCGCAAAACAGTTACCCAGTCTACACTTCGTTTTCCCCAATGTATAGGAAATTATATTGTGAGCAGTGAATGCAGTAGATTAGATTGTGTCCAGTGCAGGCAAAGTGCATGCTCCACCTGGAAGATGTGTTTGGACCATTGGATACTGAGGAGATAAATGGGCAAGTGTTACACCTTCAGTTATAGTGGAAGGTCTCATGAGGATGTGGGGTGTTGGGAGTGAAGGAAGAGTGGACCAGAGTGTCCTGGAGGGAACAGTCTTTGCAGAAGGCTGACGAGAGGGTAGGTGAATATGTGTGGTCATGGCATCATGCTGGAAGTGGCAGAAATGGGGGCTGATGATACTCTGGGTCTGGATGCTGGTGGGATGGTTGGTAAGGACAAAGGGAACCATATTGCTGTTGCAGGAGGGAAGAGAGGGGGTGCGGACTGAAGTGTGGAAGATGGGATGGACTTGGCTGAGGGCCGCGTCCACCCTGGTGCTGGGGAGTCCTCGGTTGAGGAAGAAGGTGGGTGTTTCGGAGGCTCACTTGCCAAAGCTGACATCATTGGTACAAATGTGATGGAGATGGAGAAATTCGGAGAATGGAATAGAGTTTGCCTACATAGTTTCCACAAAGCATGTCTGTGTACGAGTGCATTATCAAGTCTTACAAGAAAGAACAGGAGAATTCTGAACTCAACTGTCAGTGTGTCCTAAACTGTCCTAGACGGCCCCCACTCCCCCCCCCCCCCGCCCTCACACCATGCAGAAACATCTGGATTGGAGGAAGCAGCAGAGCCCTGTGAAGGATAGCTTGTCTACAAATGAATTATTAAAAGCAAAATTTTGCAGATGTTGTAAATCTCAAATCATAATTATTCAATGGGTTAGATAGCACCTGTGGAAGAAGAAATGGAGTTAACTTCGGTTATTGACATTTTATCAGAACGTAAGTATTGGTCAATTTTACAATGTGCAAATTTTAGAACAGTGCACGAAGAGCATAACACTGAAGGAAACCTCTCGGGTAGAAAGAATTCTAACTTGCGATATACAGAACCATGGGGTGTGGGTGGCAATATTATTTCTTAATTACTTCAATAAGGCTTGGAAATAAGCCGATTTCCGACCTGAGCACTGGTGCAGGCACTGTGTACCTTCATTATTTGCAGCATAGTTAGATACAGAGAGAGGTTCCTTCCATTCAGTCCAACAAATTAATATAACATTGGATCCTTAAAACGCACGACTGCCACTGGGACATTTCCCCTGACCATTCTGTCCTGCATTATGAGAGAAATTGACATTTGGAGGTCAATTAATCAATTTTAAACATGCATATCTCTATTCAACTCACTTCACACTACTACAGCAATCGGAGATTTTCATTCCATACATCTGAGCAGAATTTGAAACTAATTTCCAGAGTGAGAAGTCATAGTACCATCTGGGTCTTCCCTGTGTTAGTGTTTTTAAAGCCGATTGATGCATGAAAGAGCTTTTTTTTAATGTTCTGAACCTAGAAGACCTTGTTACTGCAAAGTAACTTGTGTGAATTAGTCAGAAAGGTTTAATCTATTGTACAAATAAGATTTTATTTTCTCATGCCCATGCTATCTCTGGAGTTCATGATGTTGCTAAAAAAAGTACTAAACAATACTTAATTCAGTAACCCATTGTTATTTCCTGTGCAGTTGGATAGAGTGCCACAGAGGGAACAGTCTCTTCAGAATCAAATAGGAAAAAATGCTGGAAAAACTCCAGGCGGTTTAACTGTATCTGTGGAGAGAGAAGCAGAGTTAATAACATTCTTTTTGATTCCAAATAGCTTTTCTTAGATTATCCTTCTGAAAGGTGGATTTTCAGTTCTGAAGAAGAGTTAAACTGTACTCAAAGTTGTAACTCTGTTTCTTTCTCCACTGATGCTTCGAGACCTGCTGAGTTTCTTTAGCATTTTGTGTTTTTGTTCAGACTTCTAACATCTGTGTTAGTTTGCTTCTATTTGAGTCCCTTCACAATATTGAAAGGGGAAGATTTAAAGATTGGCTTGAATCTTAGAGGCCTGAACAGTGTGAGCTATAGTGGGATTTGAAGCTGAATCATGTGAGAAATCCAGTGAGGTCAATCTCAATGTTGGGAGCAACTTTCTGCATTGGTTATTAATCTGCTGACCAATGAGGCATTTTTCTAATTAAGAAGGTTAGAGATTATTTTATTTTTAAATGCCTTATGAATGGCACAGCTCACTTCACAATTAGTTAGATTTCTAACTTACTAAATGCATTAAACAAACTAGATCGTGTGAATTATTGAAATAAAAATACCCACCGCTAACTGAGAGGAATCTCTGTCGCTCTGCACCAAACAATACCACTGTATGATGCATGGCACCGGTTGTGAACATGCTTTCTGATATTTACCGATTCCTTTTGATCTGCATGGCTTCTCTCTGATCCACTTGCAGATCATTTTAGGAAGCACAGATCTGCATTGCAGAGAATACCAGCAACTAGTATTGAAAGACTACTGAAAACATTTTGTGCTCCGGCACAGGTGTCTAGTTCATGGATTAGATCAGGTTGCATCTTAGGGTTGCTCACTTGCTCTTTTACCACCCGCACGTCTAACACCTGTGAGCATGCTCACAGCATTCATGTCTCGCCTTGCCGCTTCAGCCAGAGCTAAAGTCTGTTAGTACCGCTGCACTGTTTTACGTCATTCATAAGTCTTAATAAAGAACAAAGAATATTTATAGCCCAGGAACAGGCCCTTCGGCCCTCCAAGCCTGAGCCGATCCAAATGTACTGTCTAAACCTGTCAGTCAATTCCTAAGCATCTGTGTATCCCTCTGCTCCCCACCTACTCGTGCACTTATCCAGATGCATCTTAAATGAATCTACTGTGCCTGCCTCTACCACCTCTGTTGGCAATGTGTTCCAAACACCCACTACCCTCTGTGTGAAGTATTTGCCACGTGTATCCCCCTTAAACTTTCCACCTCTCACCTTGAAAGCGTGACCTCTCGTTATTGAATCCTTCACCCTGGGAAAAAGCTTGTCTCTATCTACCCTGTCTATACCCTTCATGATTTTGTAAACCTCCAATCAGGTTCCCCCCTCAATCTCCTTTTTCTTTTCTAATGCAAATCAACCCCACCTACTCAACCTTTCTTCATAGCTAGCACCTTCCATACCAAGCAACATCCTTGTAAACCTTCTCTGCACCCTCTCCAAAGTATCCACATCCTTTTGGTAATGTGGCGACCAGAACTGTACACAGTATTCTAAATGTGGCCGAACCAATGTCTTGTACAATGTTAACATGACTTTCCAGCTCTTATACTCAATACCCCGTCCAATGAAGGCAAGTATACTATATGCCTTCTTGACCACACTATCCACCTGTGCAGCAACCTTCAGGGTACAATGGACCTGCACTCCCAAATCTCTCTGCCCATTAACTATTCCCAAGGCTCTTCTGTTCATTGTATAATTCACTCTAGAGTTAGTCTTGCCTAAATGCATCACCTCACATTTGTCTGGATTGAAATCTATCTGCCACTTTTCCACCCAACTCTCCAGTCTATCTATATCCTCCTGTATTCTCTGACAGTCCCTTATGCTTTCTGCTACTCTACCAATCTTTGTGTCATCTGCAAACTTTGATCATATCAACAGTGCCCTCTTCCAGATCATTTATGTATATTACAAACAACAGTGACCCCAATACTCACCCCTGTGGAACACCACTGGTCATCTTTCTCTATTTTGAGAAACTCCCTTCAACTACTACTCTCTGTCTCCTGTTGCTCAACCAGTTCTTTATCTAACTAGCTAGAACACCCTTTACACCATGTGACTTCACTTTCTCCATTAGTCTACCATGGGGAACCTTATCAAACGCCTTACTAAAGTCCACATATATGACATCAACAGCCCTTCCTTCATCTATTCAACTTCGTCACTTCCTCGAAGAACGCTATTAAGTTTTATCCTTCTGCATAGATAGACCAAGGCAGGACAAGGGAGTAATTGAAGGCTGTGGCCAGACTTGCTGGTGGCCTCCAATCAGGAAATGAAGGAACCTATCAGGTTTTGTTCAACCCCACCTCTATCCTTGATCGTGTGGCCTCAGGATTACAACCAGGAGGGATGTGGCTCTTAAAGTGGCCATTAATCAGTCAGTTCAGGGTGTAAATAGGTGAAGGCAGGAGTGCCACACTGTCACCCAATAAATTTCCAACAGTTTGGTGGCTGGATGGATGATGGGAAAGCCATCCAGGAAATATGGGGGGCTTCCCTGCCTGCAAACCTGCTAGCAGGGGACTGTAGAATTCTGTCCTCTTTAAATATTAAGAAAAAAAATAATTTACTAACTACCCAATTTAATGAAACAAGGGATTTGTTCTCCTTTGCTTTTAAAAGTCTGGATTAGTTACAGGAGACAAGACACATTTTGTGATGAACCCATTTTGAGCTGTCAGCTTTTCAATCTTAAATGAATCTGGGAATACTGTTTTAATGTCAAAGAAAAAGGAAGAAAAAAAAGTTCTAAAATGATGCCTGGTTGTACTACTTTGTAGAAATATCCAGTTTTCCATAAGACATAGCAACAGGAATAGGCCATTCAGCCCTGCTCGCCCCTTTTTTCACCTGGATTGCTTGTGCCTACACCATGCTCTCCCTGAGAGTAGCAACTGGACTAGATGGATCACACCAGCAAATAGTGTGAATTCTTCACGCGCTAAGTAAGATATTTGTATGCTGTTTAGTGCCACTAGTTACCCTGACCTGTTTGCATCACTTGTATAAAAACAGATTTATTTATTTTTGCATTTTACTTGGCATCTGGATTAAGAGTAGAAATGGATCAATTCCTTGTTGATCAGTTATCATCTCGTGACAGAAACAGGGCTAATATTTCAAATTGATGAACTGGCTAATAGGTTTGGAGCTAGGGAAGGGTGTCATAAATTCAATGGGCTGGAAGACAAAGATAGAATGGTGGAAGAATTCATCTTTAGAGGGTCTAAGGAAAATAGGGTGATGTGAAAGAAAAGGTAAAAACAATGACTGCAGATGCTGAAAATCAAATACTGGATTAGTGGTGCTGGAAGAGCACAGCAGTTCAGGCAGCATCCAACGAGCAGCGCAATCAACGTTTCGGGCAAAAGCCCTTCATCATTCCTGATGAAGGGCTTTTGCCCGAAACGTTGATTTCGCTGCTCGTTGGATGCTGCCTGAACTGCTGTGCTCTTCCAGCACCACTAATCCAGATGTGAAAGAAAAGCTGTGTTTACAACCTGCAAGTGAAAATAATAAGAAAAAAAAACACCAAAGCCAGCAAAGAAAATAGAACATGGAACAGATTTGAAAATGTTGAATTGAATGTGAACTCCATGAAGCTAAAGTGCTAATCTAAAGATGAGGTAGTGTTCCTCAAACTGGAGCTACTGCAGTTTGTCCTTGCCCTGCTATATTGTTGCAGTACAGTGATGTTATTTTAATTTCCCACTTTGTTCTCAAGTTGACAAGTTAGCAGGGGCTCGAGGCAATGCTCTGGACTGAGCAAGGTATTCTGCAAAGCATTCAACTAATCCAATGCTTGATTTTTCAACTGATCAATGCCTGGAGGAAAGTACAATATGAAGAATGAATATAATTATCAAAACTGAGTATGTGTGTCGGATAGTGAAAAGAGAAGTAAAAGGGGAGGTGTTAAGTCTCCCATATTTGCATTAACAATTGCTGTGAGAGAAGGCAGGGAGTTGGAGTGAATGAGGGATAGACCAAGGTGTCACAGAAGAATCCCATCAAAATGCTGAAAAGGGGTCAGGGTTTGGCGGCAGTTTTTGGGTGTTGGGAGGTGGGGGGGAGCGGCGGGATGTTTTGTGATTCAAGAATGATGGAATGGATCCATGGATACAACCACTGATGGAGTGGAATGTAAGAGTGAGAGGAACATTATCATGCTTCCGGGAGAATGATTTGAGAGTGGAAGTGCAGGAAACGTAGCAGATATGGTGGAGACTCAGCTAGGAGCAGAGCATCTTCAGTTAGGAAAACAGAAGGTATCTCTTATGGGATGGAAGGTTGCATAATTGAAACAAATGAGATTGAGAAACTGAACTGGAAGAATAGAATAGAGTACTTAATAGGATGTATGTCTGAAGAAGTGTCGTCAAATTAGCTCCGAGTTACTGGGCTTATACAGAATATGATCAGGATTTCTAATCTGAAACAAAGAATACAATTTCAAAATGGGAATTCTTCCTTTTCATCCTCCATTGACACATCTAGGACAAGATAATGGCTTTCTGGGCTCTCTGAATTCTGAGGTTTAGATAATCTTTTATCCATGTACTGTTAGACAAATAATTTTATTTATCCTTTTTCTCCTTTTTCGCTTTCACCTGATGTGTCCAGCTGACACCTAATCAAGGTGTTTCAGTTCAGGATCGAGAATCAGATGTAATTGAAACACCAAAGTGAGTCTGACATCGCTGCAACTGATGAGCAGAGGATTAGTATATCTGAAGCAGGGCAACTTACCTTTTATTTTGAGAATCCAAAGTGTCAAAGAAATATTGTATACAAATAGCCAAAGAGAAGATAGGGTAAAAGAAATATTTATTAACGCCAATCTTTGACTTGGAAAATTAGCTGTAGGAGGAAGGGATGACTGAAGGGCATCCAATTTTTCACAATTTTGATATTGTAAGTGGAGCTAAAATAAGACAAGCTAATGAGTCATGATTTTAATAAAGTGAGAACTAGCAAGAAGGGAATGTAGGTATAATCTGAATTTCAGAAAAATAAGTGGGAAATGTTCATGAGTAATGAAGCCAGTAATCTGGACAAGATAGAGAGCTCGGACTGTTTTGGTTTTTACCAATCGATCCCTAACAACATCTTTGATTTAAGAATACTCAAAATAATAAAAATTACTGTAATCATTGCAAAGTAGGAAATGTTAATCGCATCAGAGATTTAATTTGCTTTCCCTAGATGTCACTCATGCCGATTGTTATTTTTCTATTGTTCAGCAGCTACATCCTAACTACTCGTTCCCTCTGTGTGCCATTTGTATTAATTTGCCTTGCATAAGTTTATCCCATTGTTACATATGCTTTCCTCTGACTCATTTATTAATTAGCTTAACTTTCATTTCTTTTTGCTCTCTTGTCATTGCCTCTATTTCTCTTTGTCTGCCCATTCAATCTTAATATTCCCTTCATTTGTTTTTATTGTTCTGCCCACTATTTCTAACTTCAACTCATTTCATCTGCTGAGATATGCTGGAGATGCTATGATTATCTCTCCTTCCTTGCAGAAATGGAGAACTACCATTCAGATTACCATCTCTTGACAGCTTTTGTGCTTCTCCATACGTGCCAGTGTTGCATGCAATCTCATTAAGATGCCCAATGACCTGTTAAAGTGAGATTAGCGACCCTCTTTTTGAAATTAAGTTCTTCCTTTCCATTTCACAGCTTTGTCCATGTGAGTCAAAGCTTAACTTCACTGCCTTTTTGGAATTTTGACCGCATGACAGCATTGAGTATTCGAGACATTCCCATTTTTTTTATATATAAAGGTTACCATGGCTCTTGCACACTGCCAAATATTCATTGCTGGAAATTGAGTTCATTTTTTTCTTGCGCTGTAACGCATCTGGAATCAGTTGCCTAATTGGCATATGCTGGACCACCTTCTGCTCCTGGAAGATGGTGCCTGAAAGAACAGTATCCTATAACAACTCAGAAGGCTATTCAATGTATTTAACCTTCTACTGTACTTGGTACTCTCCAGACCTCTCCAAATGTCAACTCCAGTGACTTCTGATAGGGAGGAGGATAGGTTACACTAAGTACTGAATGCATAACTGTTGAATCTGAGACATTGGTCAGAATCTTAGAGGTCTGAACACAATAGGCTTATGGTGAGGTTTGTGGCAGAATTATCTGAGAATGCCAATCTTTGTGAGCTATTCACGATATATTTTATGCATCTGTCAGGCAGCAAGGGGAGATTCTTGCTAGGCAGTGGCCAGTTGCCAATTAAGGGGGTATATAGCTTGTTAAATGCCTCACTGATTGTGCAATCCTCATTAACATTCAACTTCCTATTTTACTAAACGTGCTGAAGAAGTTGAAAATGAGCGACATGGAAGTCGGTGTGCAACTTCAGTTCACCACTGGCTGTGAGATTCCTTCATGTTGCTGTGCACCAAATTGTATCTCTGGCCTCCATTCACAGGCACCAATTAAATAAACCTCTTATCTACATCCACATTAACATCTGACATTTGTTAACTCCTCTCAATCCTCATAGCACCTCACTGATTTACCTATAGGAAGCTTAGAAAACACTGGCCTCCATTCCAAAGCATCCCAACAACTACAAGAGAATTTACACACTCAGGCACATTGTTAGCAGATTGCACCTAATTGCATCTCAGGGCTACTCGCTTGCTCGCTTAGCTCCTATATGCATGCTTACTGCATCCATGCCTTGCTTGTTATTGTGTTAGTACTTCCGTCAAACTCTAAAGGTTTGATTTGTACTGCCAGATTGATGTGCCCTTTTGCACACCCCCACAGACAGACTGCTTGTCAGTAAGGATCTGACAGGAGAGAGAGGAGTGTTTTGTTATATGACACAGATTGATGTCTCAAACATGTATAGCATGTACCAGCTGCCTGCCTGACAGCAAACAAGCTCCATCTTTTATTTAAAGAAATGGCCATGTCAGGGATGGGATGGGATCTAGTCCTCAATCCAGTCAAGATGGGAGGAGGTCGGCCTACTGCTCATCAGGGCAGTCCTAATACCATTAATCACGGGCATAGTCTGCAGACATTCAGGGGCTGAATCTGTTTCTTAGGCTAGGCATAGTGAGGGGCTAGGTCTCACCACAGTCTGGGGATTTGTTTCATCCATTGGGGAGCTGCCAACACAGTGGTCAGGGGTCTGGCCAATCCTGTCTTGGGGCTGTTCATCCAAGTTAGTCAGAGATCAGGGGTAAATACAGCACTGAGTCCATCTGTTGACAGACATTCAGTGCCTGTAGAGCAACAAAGCAGTTCACTGCTAAAAGACCTGGTAGAGTCTAGGCTGGGGCAGGGCGGGGGGGGAAGCAGAGGCACATCTAGATAAGGATGGTAATGCAGGAGATTAAAGGTGCATGAGGTCATGCAGAACAACATCAGAGGGCATGATAGGCTGTGGGAGGTGGGGTTATTGGCAGTGACCACCGCCACGGCCTTCGCAGGAGAAGTGATGACAATAAAGGGGAGGAGGGCATCATTAAGGTGTAATGCTGGAATTCTGGGAGCAGCGAGGACAGTTTGAGGCAAAGTTCAGTATGATGCACTTCTATATTGAAGGTACGGTTGGAAATAGGCTGCCAGGTTAGGGTGAGGTTAAAGGGGACTTGGAGGCTGTGTTCACTGCTAGCACTCTCCATTCTCTAGATGAAGAAATGGATAGGGCACCACCCAAACTGGGCAGAATCTGTGGCCGTTCGATAGATAAAAGCACAAGATAGATATCTGCTGTACATCAGTACAGAAGCATATGTTGCAAACTCAACTTACATTAAATTTCCAATCGTTTCTTCATCCATTTGCAATGCATCCTGTGTACATGCTTAGGGTCCATATGCTGACCAAAGGTACAGTGCATCTTGCCACTGGTACTTGCAAATCTAACATTTGCATCTCAGTAAGGCAGAGGTTAGTGGCAAAGATATAAAAAAAGGGGTGAAGGCTGGCCAGAAGCATCCCATCACTTATGAAACTTCCAAAGGTGCTGTGGGAGGAGAGGGACATCGAGGCATCATTTTGTCATACAAGGATGACCGTGGAGTCAACTGAATACAATGACAAGCGGAATGGTTGATGTGGACCTGGAATAGGAATGGGGTTGGACCACAGCAGGCATGCCCCTTTTTAGATGTAATGTGTCAATCACTCCATTAGCATGGCGCCTGCCCCAAGTTGGTGCATATACTGTGCCCAGGGCTATGGTGTGACTGATGATAGGGCTGCAGAAGATGCAGTCCTGCTGCTTGGTGAAGCCTTTGGCACCCTCTAGTATAGGCCAGAGTGTGCCATAGCATCCTGGCATGCTGTACTCTGCATAGTTGGAGCAGGTAACAAATCCGTGTCATTGATACTGAGGAGCTTGGGTAATGGGGTCAGTCTGGGTGCAGCAGACTGCATCATAGGATGTAAGATAGTCAGTCATTGGTTATGACGCCAGCTTTTGGTTTGCATTGTGGGCAAATTGCAGCCTCTATTCCATTAATTTGTGTTCACTTTTTTGTGGCTGTGAATAAAAACTCATGTTTAGAACTTGTATAATTGCTTGTCTGTGTATGTGATGTCCTCTATAGAATCTGGGGTCTTTGAGGACAGAATAGTAGTGACTTGGGGAGAGTCTTTTGATGAGATGTAGATAAGGATACCTGTATGGCCTAGTAGTTAAACAGAAACTAGGGTTTGGAAGTGTCAGCCATGCTAGCTATTTGTTGTGAATTGTGTAGTTTCTGGCTGCTGTACCATTTATGTTGCTAGTGAGAGGTATTACTGGACTATCACCAACATAACCATCTATGGTGATCTCCTGTGCCACAAGCAGAACAGAGGTAGAAGCATGCTGATTTACAGTCAGGAAGGAATTGCCTGGAAATCCTCAACATCTGGGCCAACATGGGTAAGGTAATGACATGCTGATTATCTCTCTCACAATACACACACTCACCACCCTACTCCATCTCAGCTGATAAATTGGTACTTGTTCATGTTAAATACCACTTGAAAATGGCATTGAGACATGAAAGGTATTCTGCTTGGAGCATTTAAGTTTCCATCGTCGAGTGTGGCTTGTTACCAAGGTACTAACCAAAATGATAGAGTACTTATGGTCCTGGCTGCTGTACTGAGTCTGTGGCAAGTTGAGGGAAATGACAACTCTACATGTTCATCAATCTGTCTAAAGCAGATGCATCCATCCATGACTGTATCAGTAGGAACAATCCCTCTTATTGTGGAGGCCAATCTTAATGTTGAGGATACCTCCTTAGGTTGTGTGGTATGCTAAATGGGATAGACTTTGAATAAATCTAGCAAACCAAGTCTGCACAATCATGAGGCAGTGACTCATCAGTAGCAACAGAACTATACTCAACAGCAATCTGTAAGCTAATAACCCAGCATATTCCCCATTTGACCATTATTGTCAACTCAGGAGATTGATCTTCAATCAATGAAGAGTGCAGTGGAGCATGCCAGGAGCAGTACAGGACACATAAAAGAATATGTTAGCATGGTGAAGCTACAACACAGGGCAATTTGTATGCTAAACAGCGGAACCGACCAGCAATAGACAGAACAAAATGATTCTACAACCAGCAGATCAGACCTAAAATCCAAACAAAGCACAAGAGAAACTCAGCAGGTCAGGTGGCATTTGTGGAGTGAAACAGAAACAACATTTTGAGTCCAATCGCACTACTTTGGAACTAATTTATTTCTTTTATTTCAGATTTCCAGCATCAACAATATCTTGTTTCCTTTTAATGAGATTTAAGCTCTGCAGCCCCACATTTAGTTATGAATGACAGTGAACAATTAACCAACTGACAAGAGGAGGAGGTTTGATTCTTAATGGTAGGGAGCTCAATACTTAAATGCAAAAGCTAAAGTATTTGCAACAATCTTCAGCCAAGAATACTGTTAAATGACTCCTTGCTGCTTTTTCCCAAGGTCCCAACATCACAGATAATAGTCCTCAGCCAATCAGTTCACTTCGTGTGATATCAAGAAATGGTTGAGGGCACTGGATACATTGCAGCACTTTTTTGTTTTGTTGTTAGACTTGATCTGTTGATTATGTAATTATTTAGCTCTGTCTATTGCAAAGGCTTTATGGCCTGACAACATTATGGCAACAGTACTGAAGAGCAGTATTCCAAAACCAGCCATACCCTCGCTAAGCTGTTCCACTATAGTTACACCATGTAGTTGCCAATGGTATATGTTGTACACAAACAGGACAAATCAAACTTGGTCATTATTAACCTATCAATTTACTGTTAATCACTAGTAAATTGAGGAAGAGGAAGGCTACTGTGCTATCTGCAGCACTAACAAAGGAATAACCTGCTCACTGATCACTCTGGGCTCTGGCAGAGCTATTGGCTCGTGACTTCATTACAGACAAGAGCTGGACTCTAGATGTGACTGCCCTTGACTGTAAGGCACTATTCCAATGGAGTCATAGTGATAGAAATGTACAGCATGGAAACAGACCCTTTGGTCCAACCTGTCCATGCTGACTAGACATGCCAACCCAATCTAGTCCCACCTGCCAGCACCTAGCCCATATCCCTCCAAACACTTCCTATTCATGTACCCATCCAAATGCCTTTTAAATGTTGCAGTTGTACCAGCCTCCATCACTTCCTCTGGCAGCTCATTCCATACACATACCACGTTCCTTCTGTGTGAAAAAGTTGCCCCGTAGGTCTCTTTTATATCTTTCCCCTCTCACCCTAAACTTACACCATCTCGTTCTGGACTCCCCCATCCCAGGGAAAAGACTTTGTCTATTTATCCTATCCATGCCCCTCATAATCTTGTAAACCTCTATAAGGTCACCCCTCAGCCTCCAACGCTGTAGGGAAAACAGCCCCAGCCTGTTCTGCCTCTCCTTTTTATAGCTCAAATCCTCCAGCCCTGGCAACATCCTTGTAAATCATTTCTGAACCCTTTCAAGTTTCACCACATCTTTCCAATAGGAAAGAGACCAAAATTGCACGCGATATTCCTACAGTGGCCTAACCAATGACTTGTACAGTCGCAACATGACCTCTCAACTCCTGTACTCCATACTCTGACCAATAAAGCAAAGCATACCAGACGCCGCATCCACTATCCTATCTACCTGTGACTCCACTTTCAAGGAACTATGAATCTGCACTCCAAGGTCTTTGTTCAGCAACACTCCTTAGGACCTTACCATTAAGTGTATAAGTCCTGCTAAGATTTGCTTTCCCAAAATGCAGCACCTCGCATTTATCTGAATTAAATTCCATCTGTCACTTCTCAGCCCATTGGCCCATCTGTTCAAGATCCCATTGTAATCTGAGGTAACCCTCTTTGCTGTCCACGACACCTCCAATTTTGGTGTCATCTGCAAACTTACTAACTATACCTCTTTATGCTTGCATCCAAGTCATCTATATAAATGACAAAGTAGTGGACCCAGCACCGATCCTTGTAGCACTCCACTGGTCACAGGCCTCCAATCTGAAAAACAACTCTCTTCCACCACCCTCTGTCTTCTACCTTTTGAGCCAGTTCTGTATCCAAATGGCTAGTTCTCCCTGTATTCCATGAGATCTAACCTTGCTAATCAGTCTCCCATGGGGAACCTTGTTGAATGCCTTACTGAAGTCCACATAGATCACATCTACTACACTGCCTTCATCAATCCTCTTTGTTACTACTTCAGAAAACTCAATCAAGTTTGTGAGACGTAACTTCCCACACACAGTCATGCACACACTATCCCGAATCAGTCCTTGCCTTTCCAAATACATGTACATCCTGTCCCTCAGGATTCCCTCTAACAACTTGCCCACCACTGACATCAGGCTCACTGGTTTATAGTTCCCTGGCTTGTCCTTACCACACTTCTTAAACCGTGGCACCACATTTGCCAACTTCCAGTCTTCTGGCACCTCACCTGTGACTATTGATACAAATATTTCATCAAGGGGCCCACCAATCCCTTCCCTAACTTCCCACAGAGTTCTAGGGTAGACCTGATCAGGTCTTGGGGATTTATCCACCTTTATGCATTTCAATACATCCAGCACTTCCTCCTCTGTAATGTGGACATTTTTCAAGGTGTCACCATCTATTTCCCTACATTCTATATCTTCCATATCCTTTTCCACAGTAAATATTGATGCAAAATACTGATTTAGCATCTTCTCCCATTTTCTGCGGCTACACACAAAGGCTGCCTTACTGTTCTTTGAGGTGCCCTATTCTCTCCCTAGTTACCCGTTTGTCCTTAATATGTTTGTAAAAACCCTTTGGATTCTCATTTTACTCTATTTGCCAAAGCCATTTCGTGTCCCCTTTTTTCCCTCCTGATTTCCCTCTTAAGTAGACTCCTACTTCCTTTATACTCTAAGGATTCACTCAATCTGACCTGTCTATACCTGACAAAGGCTTCCTCCTTTTTCTTAACCAAACCCTCAATTTCTTTAGTCATCTGGCATTCCCTATGCCATCAGCCTTTCCTTTCACCCCAGCAGGAATATACTGTCTCTGGACTCTCGTTATCTCATTTCTGAAGGCTTCCCATTTTCCAGCCGTCTTTTTTTACCTGCAAACATCTGCCCCCAATCGCTTTTGAAAGTTCTTGCCTAATACCATCAAAATTGGCCTTTCTCCAATTTAGAACTTCAACTTTTCTATCTGGTCTATCCTTTTCCATCACTAATTTAAAACTAATAGATTTATGGTCACTGGCTCCAAAGTGCTCCCCCACTGACACCTCAGTCACCCACCTTGCCTTATTTCCCAAGAGTAGGTCATGTTTTGCACCCTGTCTAGTAGGTGCATCCACATACTCAATCAGAAAGTTGTCTTGTACACACTTAACAAATTCCTCTCCGTGTAAACCCTTAACACTATGGCAGGCCCAGTCTATTTGGAAAGTTAACATCCCTTACTATAACCACCAATTATTATTACAGATAGCTGAGATCTCCTTACAAGTTTGCTTTTCAATTTCTCTCTGACTATTAGGGGGTCTATAATGCAATCCCAATAAGGTCATCATCCCTTTCTTATTTCTCAGTTCCACCCAAATAACTTCCCTGGATGTATTTCTGGTAATATCCTCCCTTGGTACAGTTGTAATGCTATCCCTTCTCAAAAACACCACTCCCCCTCCTCTTTTGCCTCCCTCTCTATCCTTCCTGTAGCATTTGTATCCTGGAACATTAAGCTACCAGTCAATATGGCATCAAGGAGCTCTAGCAAAATTGGAGTCAATAAAAATCAAAACCAGTTCCTTGCTGATTTGTAGTCAAACACAAAAGGCCATTGTGGTTTTTAGAGGTCTGTAATTTCAGACCCAGGAGACCCCTGCAGAATATCCTCAGCCCAGCCACCTCTAGCTACTTCACCAATGACATTCTCTGCATACAAAGTCGGAATTGGGGATGTTCACTGATTACATGATTGCACCTTCATGACTCCTCCGATTCCAAAGCAGTCCATCTCCATATACAGCAAGACCTGGACAAGATTTGGGGTGGACTGATAAATGGCAAGTAACATTGACACACAAGTGCCAGACGATATTCTTCCTCCAACAAGGGAAAATTTATCTATCTCTGTTTGAATTTTAACAGCATAGTCAATGATGAATCACTCCCCTTCAAAACCTGGGTGTTACTATTGACCAGAAACTGTGGTGGACAAGCTCCATAAATACTGTGGTTGCAAGTGCAGACAATATTTTGGGAATCCTATCTCTCCACCGTCTGTCCACCATCCAAAAGGCACAACTCTGGAATGTTAAGAAATATTTTACACTTTGCTGGTTAAGTGCAGCTTCAACAATATTCAAGAAGTTGGACCTCCTCCAGTATAAAACAACCCACTTGGTTGACACCCTATTTACCATCATCTACTCCCTTTATATCAATGTACAGTGGCAGCAGTATGTGCCATTTAGATGAAGTGATTCACCAAGGCATCTCCCAAGCCAATGACTTCTACCACATGGAAGTACAAGGACAGCAGATGCAAAGGAACACCATCCCCTGCATGTTCTCCTTTGAGCCACACACTACATAGAACAGAACATTACAGCACAGTACAAGCCCTTTGTCCCTCGATGGTTTAACAGGAAGGTGCAACAATCTGAAGCCATCTAACCTACAGTATTCCATTCTCCTCTATAGGCCTATCTGATGACCATTTAAATGCCATTAACGTTGGTGAGCTTACTACCTGATTTGAAGACGCTGATGTTGGACTGGGGTGGATAAAGTTAAAAATCACACAACAGGTTATAGTTCAAGTTTATTTGGAAGCACTAGCTTTGAGTGCTGCTCCTTCATCAAGTGAAGGAGCAGCTCTCCGAAAGCTAGTGCTTCCAAATAAACTTTGTTGGTTGTTGTGGTAGTGTTACTACTGCTGCAGGCAGTGTGTTCCACACCCCTATTACTCAGTAAAGAACCTACCTCTGACATCTGCCCTATATTTAACACCCCTCAATTTAAAGCTATGTCCCCTCATGCTAGCCATCACCATCTGACACCGAAAGCTCTCTGTCCACCCAATCTAACCCTCTGATTATCTTGTGTCTCAATTAAGTCACCTCTCAAACTCCTCCTCTCATGAAAATAGCCTCCAGTCCCTCAGCCTTTCCTCATAAGATCTTCCCTTTATACCAGGCAACATTCTAGTTGATCTCTTCTGAACCCTTTCCAAAGCTTCTACGTCCTTCCTATAATGCGGTGACCAGAACTGTATATAATATTCCAAGTATGGCCCCACCAGAGGTTTCCATATAGCTACAGTAAGGACCTTGTGGTTCTGAAACTCAATGCCTCTACCAATAAACACTAACACACCATATGCGTCCTTAACAACCCTATCAAACTGGGTGGCAACTTTCAATGATCTGTGTACATGGACACCGAGATCTCTCCACTCATCTACAATATCAAGAATCTTCCCATTAGCCCAGTACTCTGCATTCCTGTTACTCCTTCCAAAGTGAATCACCTCATACTTTTTTGCATTAAACTCCATTTGACACCCCTCCGCCCCGCTCTGCAGCTTATCCACGTCCCTCTGTAACCTACAACATCCTTCGTCACTGTCCACAACTCTACCAACCTTAGTGTCATCCGCAAATTTAGTAACCCATCCTTCTATGCCCTCATCCAGGTCATTTTATAAAAATGACAAACAGTGGACCCAAAACAGATCCTTGCAGTAGCCCACTAGTAAATGAACTCCAAGATGAGTATTTCACATTAACCACCACCCTCTGTCTTCTTTTGGGCTAGCCAATTTCTAACCCAAACCACTAAATCACCCTCAAGCCTCTGCATTTTGAGCAATAGTCTACCATGAGGAACCAAACGCCTTACTGAAATCCCAATACACCACATCAACTGCTTTACCCTCCTCCTCCTGTTTGGTCACCTTCTCAAAGACTCTTTAAGATTTGTGAGGCATGACCTACCCTTCATAAAACCGTGTTGATTTATCTTTAACCAACTTAATCCTTTCTAGATGATTATAAATCCTATCTCTTATAAACCATTCCAACACTTTTTACCCATAACCAAAGTAAGGCTCACTGGTCTATAATTTCCAGGATTGTCTCTACTCCCCTTCTTGAACAAGGGGACAACATTTGCTATCCTCCAGTCTTCTGGCACTATTCCTGTAGAAAATGATAACATAAAGGTCAAAGCCAAAGACTCAGCAATCTCCTCCCTGGCTTCCCAGGCACTATTTCTTTTTATTGCCACTGGGTTGAAATAATGGAATTACTCTCCAACATCTCTCAGGGTCTCCTGATGCGCTCCAGGAACTGCATGATTCAAGAAGGTAGCTGAATACCACCTTATCCTGGGAAACTACACTAGAGAGTGCTAGGTGCGTGGAACCCAATGCCAGCAGTGGTAATCGAGTGAGATACGTTAGGGACATTTTATGTGACTCTTGGATAGGCACATGGAAGATAGTACAATGAAGGGAATATAGGTTAGTCTGATAAAAGGTCAACACACCATTGAGAGCTGAAGGGACAGTGCTGTGCTGCTCTTTCTTCTAATTAGGGACAGACAATTAAAGTGCCAGCCTAGCTCGTGACACCCACATGTAATATAAAAAAAGACACTTTCATCCATTTATTGTGCAGGAACACTTATACACAGAGCTAATGAACTAATAAATGTAATATGTGATGCAAAACATGGAAAATATATTTAATATGGTAATACTAGTTAGTCCACATTTCCCTCCATGTTTTGAGAAACGCATTCAAGAAATATCTTTTTATCTTGCTTTTTCTTGTGTTGAATTCTTGCTAAATATAATTAATGTGATCAAGCTTGTTGTGTTAACTCCCACAAGTACTCAAACAATACATAGCTCCACCTCCCTTGAGCTTCAACTGCTGTTGTGATCCCACACTGCTTGTCTGATATCTAACCTTTTAGATGAGCTGCAATTTACAATTCAAGTTTTTTTTCAGCAAAGTGCTTTTAAATCTACGGCCTCCTGCACTTGGGGAAACAGTATCTCTTTCAAATTCCTTGGAAATCCCACAACAGCAGTATAGTGCTTGATCTGCATTGTTGTTTTGTCAAAACCTTGGCTCTCCTGACCTAACAGCATTGTGGGAAAGCCTTTTCTCCTGTACCACAAGACTGCAGGGTTCAAAAAGACTGATTACACTTAAGGTCAACTGGGGTTGGCAATAAATTAAAGTTTTTGCCATCAGTAGATATATTGTCACACCTCACTGGAGTAATGCACTGGAAGTCAAGCTCAACTATTCCTGAAGTCATTGTATAAATTATAAAATTTTATCAAATTATACAAAAGTTCACAATTTCTGTCTCATAGACGGAGACCAACAGAAAGCCAGGTTTCTGTATCTAGCAAGAACTACTATTTATTAAAAATAGATACTAAACCCAAGGTAACAATCATTGACATTGTTACTAGTTAAAACTTTTAACTCCCTTTTTAAAAAAAATGTACACCGATACAGACAAAATAAAAATTGGTGTTATAATGTCACAGGAAATCAAAAATCTGGGGAAGCAATTCAATGGCCCCAGTCCAAATGCCTCACTGAAATGAAGCCTTTACTTGCCATGGTTTCCTATTCTTCAATATCTCTATTCCAGATTATTTTACTTTTCATTTGAGGAGGGACAGGCAATTGCTACACTCAGTGCAACGTCTTTTTAGTCAAAGGCCACAGCTTACAGCAAATGGTGAGGGAAAATAATATGGCTTTCTTCAGGTTTTAGGTACTTTACTGGGGAGGGAGACCCACCATCTGTTCGTTCAGCAGTCTGAGGTTTTCTGCCAGGATCTTTCTCATCCAAAAGCTGTTCAGCTACCCAAGAGCCGATCATAGTTGTCATAAGGCTTGATAGCCTTTGGCATCCACTACTGGTCACCACTTCACAAATTATTCAGCAATCTGTTGTCAGTCAACTCTCACTTTTGTAGGTGTTTTCCTTATCAACCTGACCAGAGACATTAGTAGACATCTCTGGAGGAGGTAGGACCTGAATCTAGGTCTCCAAGCTCAGAGTTGGGGACACTGCCATTTGTATCACAAGAGGTCCTAAACCTCACTTTTTGTGTGTGCCTTGTAGTGCTGGGTCATTTTACAAACAACCTTCTCCATTGTTTTATCAAAGCAGCAGTGTAAACACAACTGACAGAGTTCCAGTAACTTGTAATGCTGCACTTCAAAACAAAACACCTTTTCATAAAGCATAGTTTTAAATAGTCCTTTTCCTATTTTTGTCCGCAATCAAAAATACAGGTAAAGGCATCTGTATGACATGTTAAATTTTAAATTAAAAAATTGCAGTTAAAAATTGGGAAAATCTTGAATCTATCCCTTTTTAGTTACAGACTTTGTATTCTTAACAATGATTTTTCCTTTTCCCTGACAATTTTCAAAGGGAATACTAGTCTCTGCATTCTGTTCAATAAGTATTACATCTTCCTTCAGTATTGTCAGCTATCTCTAGCACCACCTTCATTCGTTACCATGGAAACCCTAGTCAATGGTTTAGTCAAATATGGCTGTTACAACACCTTTCTGGCTGTTTTCCTGTCCGCTATCCTTTACAAACCAGCTCAAACAAAACTTTGCTGCCCATCACACAAGTTCCACTTATTCATGAGTTTTGTTGCCGATCTATGTTGGTTCCCAACGCCTCAACAATTTTTTAAAAAATAGTCATGCTTGTCTAAAATTCCTTCATTATCTTCATCCTCCCTAGGTCTGCAGCTTTCTCCAGCTCCACAATCTCCCTCCAACATCCCTTTTTTTTAAATAATCCCTCCTTGCCCCATTGTTGCTGGCCTCCTTCTGTTCAGATTTTTAGGAGCTGAACTTAGCCTCCTGCTTCTCTGCCGTGCTAAGAGGCATCGTCCCTTTAAGGCTTTCCTGACACGCTACCTCTTTAATCCAAGCATTTGGAGATGCCTGTCAATCGGTCCATTTTATCATCTTGCCGTCCTTGACTGCACCTTTTGTGTTAGACTGTTGTTTTCTATGTAAAAGGCTCCGATCATCTTATTAACATTTTTGTGAGAACATTGTCATTTCCTGCCTATGTGCACAGAAAATCCAACTTTAAGATTCAAGATGCTTGCCATATTTTGTGCTCCTTTTAAAGCCTTAATTCTTCTGTATCTCCTCCTTGTGGATGTTTGGTCAGCTGTTAGTACCACACCATCTACCATGTTCTGCTGTAGGTAGTCATTCACCATCATCACCCACCAACACAACTGCATCTTAAATAATTTGTTTCTCTTCTCAAAATGTCAGTCAGTAAGGATCTTCATATCTGGTTAATGTATAAATTATTTTATTTAGGGCAACAAAAGAAAGACTGCATAGAACCAGGCCATTCAACCCAACCAGTTCATGCTCCTTTTATGCTTCTGTCAAACCTCTTTTTTTTCATCTTTGCTAAAGCTGGTATTGCTTTAAAGCATTGTAATCCACTATTCACTTCCCTCCCTCCTATTTCAGTATTACCATTACACTTGTGCTATTCAGTTCAATCATTCCACGTGGTTTCATATTCTCACCACTGGTTTTCTCCAAAGTTCCCTATTGAATTGATAAATCATGGTATTATGTTGGTAACTTGTAGTTAAGTTCCTCTGCAAGAGGACACATTATTGATGAACTGCAATGTGCCAACATCTCCGAACAGTCAAAATTTATTAAGCAGCTATAAGCTTTGGAGAAACCGTTAACACACTCTTCACAACACTAGCTGACTGTCAAGAGATCTCTCTGAGCAAAGGAACCAGTTCTTCCTTTTATACAAAATCTCCCATCACAGTTAGTAATGCCCACAAGACAATCCCCAGCCACTCCCCCACAGTCACATGCGACTCGAGACACAATGCAGTGTTCTGATTGTTTCTTGAGATAATGTAATTTAGATCGTTCCTTAAAGGTAAGATCTGGTATAAATCTTTTCTTTAATTGCAGGGAATAGTCAGAATTTTAACTCTGTTCTTTTTGATTCTGAATAGGGGGTAATAATGTGAATTTTCTCTGAATAATAGGAGATTGTACCTCCAAGATAGAGAAGCACACCACCCTACCCAGGGACATCCAGTTTCTTGAAGGTCAGCAGAGCAAATTAACCCCTTAAAATCTCATACCCACTATATCAAATACCTTCATGATTTTGAAGACCTCTATTAGGTTACTCCTAAGATTTAATTTCTTCAACAGCAAAGAAATCAGCCTGTCAATCTTTTCCTGATGGTTATTAGAACTGCACGCATTGCTTTTGGGATTAAGGTTCAATGCATGTTTAGCCTAACTTTCTGATCTGGACTGACAGTACATGTCTGGGTGGACAGCACCTTTTTAAAGATGATGCAAGCATCTGTGGTTCTGAGCTTCCCAGTAGCTCTACCTCCCCCATTTTAAAAAAAGCCTGTGTTTTTGGTTTACTTTAATGACCTTTCCAAACTAATATACAGCTTTCAGTAATTGGTGTATTTGTACTGCAAGATCCCTTTATCCACCTGCCTTCCGAATTGCATCTTCCAATTTCTGGGCAGTTTACATCTAATTATTCTTCTACCAAAATTTACTATCTCACTTTTATCTGTGCTGAGCTTCATTTGTCAATTATTTATCTGTTCCGCAAGTTTATTAATGTCCACCTGTTAGTCGTTGTAGACTTTCCTACTATTGACTGTCCCTCCGATTTTTGTCATCTGAAAATTTGTAAATTAACTCCAGACTTTTTTTATATAGATATTTTTATTAGAAATTTAACATTTTTACAAGTTTACAAAAAATAAACAAAACTCTCTCAAGTACAAACATTGATATACAATTAAATCTTAAATATATAATAATCAAAATTTAACAGAAGAAAAATACCGAGAAAAATAAACAAAACTTAACTAACTACTAATCTAACCTACAACTAACCAGAGTGTATATTTAAGTCTCTTACATTATTCAAATAAGAGAAAGAGAAAAAAACACAACAGCGGATAACATAGAAATTGGGTAGTGAGATACATGCTCGGATTGTGTTAACATCAGATGTAACAAAACCCGTATTCGTGCGGGATTCCTCTCCCAAGGGGCCCCGGACCAGCCAGGTTCGTAATCTCAATTAAATAAAAGCCCTTGTTAGGATAGCTGAAATATCTGTATTCATATAATTCAAGAAGGGCTGCCATATTTTATAAAGTAATTCGGTCTTTCGGTGCACCATATTTGTAAGGAAGTAAAGGGGAATACATTCCATAATTAATCTGTGCCAATTTGAATATCCAGGGGGACCCTCAGCCACCCAGCTTACCAAAATATTTTTCCTTGCACAGAAAGAGAGAATAGAAAATAGTCTCTTCCCATGCATATCCAGGGAGGATAAGTTCGAAAAGCCCAAAAGAAGAGATACAGGGTCCACTTTAATTTCCGTTCCTAAAATTTCTGTCAGGGCATTTGCTGCTTTAGTCCAGTGTCTATGGACCTGTCATAAGATCTGTAGATAATGTACAAGAGTGCCCACCTCTATTTTACATTTGGGACACATTGGAGATGCCCCTACCTTAAATTTTGCCAATCGATCCGGTATTATATGGGCCCTATGAAGTATCTTCAGCTGGATAGCCTGAGTTCTGTTACAGATGGTGATTCTTCTGGCGTTTTCTCAAATGTCATTCCACGTTTCTATAGAGATTTCTAGTCCCAATTCCTGATCCCATGTTTTAAGCAGATTGTCCATATCTCCCGATACTTCATCATGTAGTAAATGATAAATAGTACTGATGGATGATACCCCCCCATTGGTCGTAGTGCTCTACATTCTCTATCTGATTTATAAAGACTATCTAATAACATAGTCTTGTTCTGTATATAGTCTCGAATTTGGAAGTATCAATAGAGGTCTCCATTAGGTAATCCGAATTTCTGATCCAGCTGTTCAAAAGACATCAGACCCCATCTTTAAATAGGTCCCCTAGACATGAGATACCCCTGGATCTCCAGAGTTTAAAAGTGGCGTCTGTAAACCCCAGTTGGAATCCCCATGCTCCCACTATCGGCGCATAGGGGGATGTTTCATGTGAGTTGCCCTCATTTTGCCGCATTATATTCCAAGCTTTAATTGTATTTAGTATTATAGGGTTTTTACAGTAATCCGTAATGATTTTCCTCTTGTTTGAAAATAAAAGGTTAATAAGTGGGCATTTTACTTGAGAAGCCTCAATGTCCAGCCAGATTGGGTCTTGTTTGATCCACAATCAATCAGCTATGTAACTTAATAAGGAACTTGCCAGATTTTAGGAAATATCAGTTAAGTCCAATCTTCCCCTTGCCTGTGGAAGCTGTAGCTTCTTCAGCTTAATGAGTAGCCGTCTATGATTCCAGTTAAAGGAACCCAACCAGTCATATAATTTACGTAGTGCCAGCCTCTGCAGCATCACCGGAAGCATTCTCATAGGGTATAGGAGACAGGGCAGGACATTCATTTTAATGAGTGCTATTCTACCCAGCCAGGAAATTGGAAGGTCTCCCCATCGCCGGAGGTCCTGCCTTATCCTTTCCAGTAAGTGCACAAAGTTAGCCTTGTATAACTGACCAAATACTGGGGTAATAAAATTGCCTAAATATAAGAAACCCTCCAGGGACCAATGAAAGGGAAAATGGGATCTATCCACTAAGTGGGGTATCATAGCAAGGCCACCCGTTGGCATAGCCTCCAATTTTGAGAAATTAATTTTATAGCCTGAGAATGCGCTGAATGTATTAATACCTTGGATTAAGCGAGGTACGGACATCAGAGGATTACTGAGGAATAGAAGAACATCATCTGCATACAGGGTAATTTTATGTTTACCTGTACCAATCCTCGGGGCTGTTATATTAGGATCAGCCCGTATAGCTTCTGCTAGTGGCTCAATTATTAGCGTAAATAACAATGGCGAGAGAGGACATCCCTGACGGCAGCCCCTACCCACACTGAAGCTACCCGAACCTAATCCATTGGTAACCACAACTGCTTTGAGATCACTATACAGTGTTGAGACCCATTTGGTAAACACCTTTCGAATGCCAAACCTTTTCAATGTGTAAAACAAATATGACCATTCACCCTATCAAATGCCTTTTCCGCACCTAATGAAACTACTACTCCTGGTATCTTTCCCTGATGGCAGGCTTGAATCATATTCAAAACCCTTGTAATATTATTGGATGATCTATGGCCCTTAATAAACCCCGTCTGATCCTCCTTTGATATATGGCAGTACCCTTTTCTAGTCTCAATGCTAACGTTTTAGAAAGGATTTTAAGATCTACATTTACAAGGATATTGGTCTATATGACGTTCAATCTTCTGGATCCTTTCCTTTTTTAAGGATAAGATAGATATTTGCCTCTTTCAGCGAAGGCGGGAGACAGCCCTGACTATATGCATAGTTATACATGTCCATAAGTGGACCAGCCAATATTTCTGTAAATTCTTTATAGAATTCAGCTTGAAAACCATCTGGGCCATTTGTCTTACTGCTCTGAAGTTGCCTGATTGCGTCAAATATTTCTTGGACTGTTAGGGGAGCATTTAAGACCGATACCTGTTCCGGAGTTAGGCCTGGAAAAGTCAAATTTTTAAAAAATGATTGTATCCGCCTAGTCCTGTCTTCACAATCCTGCGATTTATATAAATCAGAACAAAATTTTCTAAAGATTGCAATAATCTTTTTATAATCATGAGTCAAAATACCCGTACTTTCCTTGATCGACGTGATAGTTTGTTTGATTTTTTTCTTTGCAAGAAATGCTTAGTATCTACCTGGTTTGTCGCCAAATTCATATAACCTTTGTTTTGCAAATAATATTTCCCGCTTAGCCGTTTGGGTAAGCGTAGTGTTTAGAGCTGTCCTAAGGGCCGTAATCCTTTGCAATTTAATAATAGAAGGTCTGTCAGCGTATGCAGTTTCAGCTACCTTTAAGCGAGCTTCGAGCAGACGCTGTTGTTCTCCCTTTAATTTTTTTCTGGGTTGCTGAGTAGGAGATGATCCAACTTCGCATGTAAGCTTTGATGGTCTTCCACATCATTGATGGGTTGCTAGCCGTACCTAAATTAATTTCTAAAAAGGTTTTAAATTCTTGAGAGAAGTACTTTACAAATTTACTATCTTTCATTAGGAAGGGGTCCATACGCCAATGCCGAGGGGATGTCCCATTGTTCCTCGCCTTAGTTTCCATATATACAGCAGCGTGGTTGGAAATTACTATACTACCTATTTTACAGGATGATATGGAATTTAAAAAAATCGAGGGGGCAAAAAACATATCAATTCTGGTATGACATTTATGTGGATTGGAGTAAAAAGAAAAATCTCTGCCCTGTGGATGAAGACATCTCCATATATCTACTAATCCTAATTCTTTGTTCAGATCCACCAATTGTCTAGATCTGGGAGATACTCCTGCAGTACTCATGGGAATCCTATCTATTTCCGGATCCATAATACAATTTAAAGTCTCCCCCTATAATTGTATGACGGGCACCAAAAGCCATCAATTTTGAGAAGGCTTCCGTTATAAATTTAAAGGGGTGTGTCGGGGGGGGGGGGGAGGGAGTACAAATTTAAAATCCCATATTCTTCCCCATTTATAAGGGCTTTAATCAGAATATATCGTCCAGATTCGTCTTTTATCTGATTTAGGATTTTGAAAGGGAAATTCTTCCGAATAAGAATAGCAACTCCCCTACTTTTTGAGCTAAAAGAAGAAAAAGAAGCCTGATCAAATCCACCCTGTCGTAATTTCAAGTGTTCTTTATCCAACAGATGTGTCTCCTGTAGGAGAGCTATATCAACTCTTTCTTTCTTAAGATTTGATAATATTTTCTTCCTTTTTGACTGGCGAATTACTCCTCTTGACATTCCAGGTGCACCACTTAACCAACTGATCAACCATAATCATCCGGGCAAATCCGAGACCCCTTGGGAGGGGAAACCCTATCCAGAACATCCCGAGCATAGAGCATATAAAATTCACAAAAATAAAGGCTCTCTAATACACTCTCACAACAGTATAACAAAAAACTATTTCTAAATAATAAAAAAAAGTATTTAAATGGAGATTTTCCCCCTTGTTCTCAGGGGGTGTCACTTCCTTTCCAAAGGTCCATTGTATCCTCTCCCAACCAATGCCCCACCCTTGATCCAGGCGCTCCTCAATAGGATAAGGAGAATTCAGATATAATACAAAGCTAGAGTTAACAGTGAGCACCCTTAAACACTTCTTCGCCTCATCGAATGCCTTTCTCTTTCGGACCAGAGCTGGGGAAAAGTCCTGGAATAACATGATCTTGGATCCTTTATAGATCATGGATTGGAAATCTTTTCCAAGATTTCTAGAGGCTTCTAGGAGTATCTGTCTCTCCCTATAGCTCTGCAGCCAGAACAGGACCGGGCGATGGCGCTGGTTTGAGCCAGGCCCGCGTATTGCGACCCGATAGGCCCATTCCACCCTTACCTGGCCTGATCCAGCCTCCAGATTTAAAAGCTGTGGCAGCCACTGCTCGAGAAACACTGTAAGCTAGCCTTCCTCTTCCCGTTCGGGAAGGCTGAGCAAACGAATATTTTTTTCGACGACCTTGATTATCGAGGTCATCAATATGATTCTCTAAGGTCTGGAGTTGCTGTTCGAGAGTCTGGACCCGATCCACGGCCGATTGCGCTGTAGTTTCGGAGGTCGCGGCCTTTAGCTCCGCCCCTCCGACTCTGCGCTCGATTTCTTTAATGTCTCGGTCGTGCTTTTGCGGCGCGGCCCAGAGTGAGTCCCATCGACATCAGGATTCTTCAATGAAAGCATCGATCTTTGCATCGAGTTTAGAGATCATTTCCACGAGGCTTGTCACTGTAGGTAAGTTCCCTGGGGCAGCTGCAGACGCCTCTGCTGCAGCTGGAGAGGGTGGGGGAGGGGTTCCTGCTTGCTGAGAGCTGTGGGCTCCCTTCCCTTCAGTCATTTTGCTGAAGATTAAATTGTTTAAATTCAACACTGAGCAACTAATTAAATTAAACAGTTATTTTAAATGATTTGGTGAGTGTGATGGGGGTCGAGAGAACCGATCAGCTCCACTTTGAACTCTTGTTGCGTCAAAAAATATTTTCTACTTATTTTCATTTAAATGTCACATTCCAATTGAAATGCAATTTACTAGAAAATGGAGCTAATTACTAAAATTCTCTTGAGTGAAAGAGAAAAATTTTAATTTCCCACAGACACAGGTAGTATGTTTTAAAAGGGAGAGTGTCTGATTCAGAGAGGGAAAATAAAGGTTATGGAGTTAAGTCCATAGGACTAAATAGTCCTTCATATCCTTGAATGGTAGATTTTCAACATGAAATCATACTCGTTTAATGGATGACTTGTAAACTTAGCATACACATATAAACATCTGAACAAGGGGAGACCACTCAGCCCTTTGACCCTGTTCTGCCATTCAATAAGATAATGGCTGCTCTGATGTTAACTACAATCTTTCAGCTCCTTGATAATCCAGAATCTATCTGTGCCTTAAAAATATTCAAATCTTCGATAGTCACTGCCTTTTGGCAAAGAGCATTCCAAAGACATTCAACCCTCGTGGAGAAAAAAAACAGTAGCGGATACTGAAGATACCTTTTGAGTACTTGGTAAATGGCTGCTCTCCTATTTTGGTTTTTCCACTGGATGCTGTACTCTCTGATGATAAAGAAATGGGCAGACGGTGGTTCAGTGGTTGGCACTGTGAGGCAGCAGCGCCAGAGACCTGGGTTTGATTCCAGCCTCCGGCGACTGTGTGGAGTTCGCACATTCTCCCCATGTTTGCGTGCGTTTCCTCTGGGTGCTCTGGTTTCCTCCCACAGTGCAGAGATGTGCAGGTTAGGTGAGTTGGCCATGCTAAATTGCCCATAGTGTCCAGGGATGTGTAGGTTAGATGCATTAGTCAGGGGGAATATATGGTCGGGGTATAACTCAGGGTGGGTTACTCTTTGGAAGGTAGGTGTGGACTTGTTGTGCCAAATGGCCTGTTTTCACACTATAGGGATTCTATGAAATAGTAATTTCAGTACAAACAACTTCATCTTTTTCACATGGGCCTCCTAATGCTTAGCTCAAACTGTGATCAGGTGAGCACTGCAGTAATTTTAGGTCCATCCAGCTTCCTTTGTAAAAAGAAAAGTTGATGAAAGGTCTCCAATATAACACTTCAAGTTAAATTGTCAAATTTAGCGATTAATTTCATGATGTGTGGACATCAGGTGAAGCTTGGTCTTCATAGTTCCTGGTGTTTCACCCAAATGGATTGCTCATATTCACTTGGACAAGATAGCCACAAGCTCTGCTTTCATCTGCAATAATTTTATATTGTCTCGGAGATATACAATTGTAAAGAGAAACAATCTTTTTTTAAAATTTACAGATGAAGGTAAAAGCAGTGATTTCACACATACAATTTCTAACCAGAATTTTAAGGATTTTAATTTATCAAGTGAATCTTTAGTGTGAAATGTTCAGTGAACCAGACCTTTTGTAGAACCTTCTCATTATGTTGTCCTTTTTGTTTTGACTGCAAAATACCATTGATCTTTCAAAGATTCGGACTTGGATTGTACTATCATGCTGAGAAGCACTTCTGACATTTGATTTATATTTAAACTCAGGATAAATACTTTTATCTTAACAGGATTGAAAAAACGTACAAGGAAGGCTTTTGGTATACGGAAGAAAGAAAGAGACACTGACTCAACGTAAGTGTTACGTTTAAATAATCCACTTCCTTCTGCAAGTTGATATACTATGGAATAACCAAAGCTCCCTTGCTGCTCTGTCTGTCAGTGGACAATTATTCCAAATAGTTGAAAGGAATATATTGTAGTGAGTATGAACTATCTCCTTTTCTAACATCTGCACATTTCAGTGTCATTCAGTCACCTTTCTTACACTGTTTGTTTTATACTGTGATTACAGGTAGCTAGTTGTAAATCTTTGTAATACATTTAAGTTTCACATTATCATGAATGTACTTTGGTAGTATCAGTAATTTCCCTTTTTTTCATATTAAAGGAGCCTTAAAGTTGGAATTTATTGCTGTTGTTGAAGCTGAAATATATGATGTTCACTGTTGCACGTGTCTGTTTCAAGGCTGGCAATAAGCAGAGAATGTAACCACCATTGTGGTTACACCACAACTGAGGTGTATTGACTCCCAGGTTTTTTAGCACACTGATTAAGGAGGATGTTTTAAATCCTCTCTTGTCAAAACAACCTGCACTGCTCAGATTTTGGTAGACTATTGTCACAAAAGTGCATTGAGTTTATTGCTGTCTTTTTGAAAAAGGAACATCATCAGACAATTCTATTTAGAGTCATGGAGATGTACAGCATGGAAACAGACCCTTCGGTCCAATCTGTCCATGCCGACCAGATATCTCAATCTAATCTAGTCCCACCTGCCAGCACCCGGCACGTATCCCTCCAAACCCTTCCTATTCATATACCCATCCAAATGCCTCTTAAATGTTGCAATTGTACCAGCCTCCACCACATCCTCTAGCAGCTCATTCTGGACACATACCACCCTCTGCATGAAAATGTTGCCCCTTAGGTCTCCTTTATATCTATCCCCTCTTTGCCCTCTAGTTCTGGACTCCCTGATCCCAGGGAAAAGACTGTCTATTTATCCTAACCATGCCCCTCATAATTTTGTAAACCTCTATAAGGTCACCCCTCAGCCTCTGACACTCCAGGGAAAACAGCCCCAGCCTGTTCAGCCTCTCCCTATAACTCAAATCCTCCAACCCTGGCAACATCCTTGTAAATCTTTTCTGAACCCTTTCAAGTTTCACAACATCTTCAAATTCAAAAAGGCTGACTTCAAGAATTTCACCCTGAAAATGACAGATTAAGCTCACCTACTGAACGTAGAATGTTAGGACAGCACAAGGGCTTTTATGGGGTAAGTTTTCATGCAGAAAGTGGTAAGTGTATGGAACGAGCTGTGAAAGGAAATGGTGGAGGCTGGTAAATTACAACGTTGGAAAAGCATCTGTAGAGGTTTAGAGGGATATGGGCCAAGTGCTGGTAAATGGGACCAGGTCAGATTGGAATGATTGGTTGGCACAGAGAAGTTGGACCCAAGGGTCTGTTTCTGTGCTATATGACTGAGTGTGCCTTATATGTGACTCCATATTTACGTTAAATGGCTGACTCCTATCTGTTCTCTGAAATGAAAATGGAAAATGCTTGAAATACTGAACTGGTCTGATAGCTTCCATGAAATGTAAAAGATTTCAGGACAAGAATCTCTGCATGGACAGATCTAAACAGATGAGAATGTAGCAAGTGGGCACCCCATCCCTTTCCCACCTTCTCCATATTAAGCATGTAGTGGAAAGGGATGGTCTTCCTGTTCTGCCTCCAATGGAGGCCCTGAAGTGATGACTCACTGTCCAGTTAACTTTCTAATTCTTCTTCTTCTGGTTTTCATTCATGGTGGGAGAGTCAATGGGTCAGAGAGGTCTATCGGGTGATGGAGATAGTCAGGCCAGGGAGGGAGCTGGGAGATCTATGCGGGAGTTGAGATTAGTTGTGTAGTTGCTCAGGAATTAAACAAGGAATTTCTGTTTAACGTTCTCTGGGTAACAATCTGTTAAGTAAATTGTAATGGTCTACGATCTCTGCCTCTCGTTTAGGGTCTGAGATTTTTTTGAAAGGCCCTGAGAGCAGGGGAGCTTCCAGATAGAAGCTCCAACTTCTGCAGTGTTTCTGATGTCTGGGCCTGAATGCACCTCAGTTGTACATCTTGTGTCCAACTATCCAGAGGCCAGAACATCTGGACTAATAAGACTACTTTATTTGAAGGAAATGCCTCAAACTTTGGACATTTGTTTCTTTGTTTCATGGGGATTTGTTATGTTGGCCCCATATTTAGTTGACATCCTGGACTTGAGAACCGTGTATTGGTCCCTCTTTAACTGTGCAGTTAGTTTCTTTCCATCGACTCCTTTAGATACAATAGATGGTACACTTAACCACATTCCAAGGTGCATTCAGTTCACTGTCTTAGCTCAAGATTACCCTGTTTGAGCAATTTCTTGAAGGAACCTAAATATCCAGGTAACATGGGGAAAGACTAGAAGCATGATAAATGTCTATTTTTAACAGCTCGAAAGATCTAGCACATTGGTTTTGACTTGCATGCCACCTTTGGATAAACTTCAATTGCTTCAGGTATGGAATAATTAGATGTGTTGCTGAAGATTGGTTGGATTCTTTCCATTTGTGAGATGATGGAAACGTAGTAAATCATCTGCTGAGCTTCTCTGACTAAACGAGCTTATTCCAAAAAGGTAAAATCTGCAACAAACGCCAAGTATAAAGTTGTACCTTGCTGCTGTGGGTTGATCTCTGCTGATGTCTTATTTTAGTGCTGACGTGTGATCTGGATCTACAGAAACCACACATTGCTAAAGTGGCAAGTGCCTGCCCACAGTTGGTGTCGTCATTTGCAATTATTGTCAGCTTGAGTTCCTTACAAAAGCAAAGCGGCATGATGTTTGCATGCTGCACTTCTCTTGAAGGGAGCTGACGTAGCTGACAATTCAACTATGAAGCTGAATGCTCTGTAGTCACATTCTGTGCCTCTGAGTATATTTCATTGGTTTTTGAGGGAACCTCATTAGACTTACTATAGCAAAGATCTTTCCTATATGTCAAAGTGAGATATTAATAATTTCCCAACATTATCATTTGGCCACTTGGAAGATATATGTCCATATTTACAGGTCTCATAATCTGCAAGTAGAGCACTTGCAAAACATTCTTCACCTACCTATAGAATAATTGCTATAGAACAATTCTACCCAAGGGGTGTGTACTCAGCCCCCTACTGTACTCACTATATACCAATGACTGTGTCACCAAATACCCAGACTAATGCCATTTACAAGTTTGCTGATGACCTAGTCGGTGGAATCTCAGATGGCAACAAAAGAGTACAGACAGGAGATGGAAGACCTGGAAGAATGGTGCACTAAGAACAACCTAGCTCTCAATGCCAGCAAAACCAAGGAACTCATTATTGACTTTCAGTGGGACGTTACTCCTGCCTGCCTACACATTAACAGCATAGAGGTGGAACGAGTGGAGCGTATTAAGTTCCTGGGAGTGGTCATCCACAACAAGCTTTCTTGGACTTTTCATGTTGATGCAGTGGTTACAAAGGCTCAGCAACATCTCTTCCTCAGGCAGCTGAGGAAATTTTGGCATGAATAGGTGCACCATCAATAGCATTCTGTCTGGATGTATCTCTACCTGGTATGGCAACTATACCATTTAAGATCAGAGACAGTTACAGAAAGTGGTGAACTCGGCCTGGACAATCACAAAGATTGAATCCATCTACCAGGCCTGCTGTCAAGGGAAGGCTGCTAGCATTCTCAAAGATCCAATGCTTTTCTACAACCTCTACCACTGGGGAGAAGTACACAAGCCTGAACACTCACCAGTCGGTTTCAAAACAGTTTCTACCCTAGTATTGTTAGAATACTGAATGGACTCAAACTCTTAGCATTCACCTGTATCTGTGTTTTGGTTCTTGCTGCTGTTTACCTATTATTTACTATCTATGCTATTTACCTATGTGATCTGCCTGTATTGTTCGCAAAACAAAGCTTTTCACTGTGCCTCAGTACACGTGACAATCCATTCCATTCAATTCCATTCAATTCAATCAGCTAGGTCAAGTGTGTTGGTCAGCATAAACGAAAACTCAATTGTAGAAGAGAACTCAGTGAAGGATTTCTCCATATTGTGAAATTGAGTATGTTGTCCATCAAAGGTCATCACCCTTACCTTACTCTGTTTTTGACCGGAATGAAATTTGTCCGGCTTAAAGCTTGTGCACAACATTTCCAAAATGAAAGTTTGGAGGCTTTGATAAGATTGTGTTGTAAGCTATTTTTTGACCTTTCAAAGGATACGTAATGCTGCTGCAAGATACCTAGAGTACATTTGATGATACTCCTGTCAGTCACTTAAGTTTTATGTTTTTTGAACTGGCTAATATTCATGGCTGTTTAAATGATAGTATTTGATGCCTTTTGTGGATGTTTTCTTCAGGGATTTGATGTGGGTATTGTTGGCTCAGCCAGCATTTTTTTTTCTTTCATCTTTACTTTTAAAAATGTTTTTTTCTTATTTTCCCCAAACTCCCACACTACTGTGTCATACAACAGTGGCAGCTCTAGTTCGGTTGGTGTAACCTCACGATAGAAAACTGTATCTGGAGTTAAAATTCTATTTATGGTACGGAGTACATTAAAATAAAACAACCAAGGCTGATACTCCCCAGTGCAGTACAGAAGGAGCATTGCACTGCTGGAGGTGCTGTTTTTCAGATGAAACATTGAACCAAGACCTCATCTGTTTTTGGTGGAAGTGCAAGGTCCAATAGCTCAATTCAAAGAAGAGCAAGGGTGTCCTAATGTTGTTTAAAACAACGTAGTTTGGTCAGCCACATCACTCCTGGAATATCCATCTTTTATCTGCTTAAAATAACGAGAAAAGGTTGGGTCTGGGCTACCTTCTTGAAATGTTTTGAGGGGTCTGGCCTGGTCCATAAGTACTGTGTGCAGTTTTGATCCCCTTAATTTAAGAAAGATACCATTGCCATAGCGAGAAAGAAATAAACGCCCACCATCTTTGTGGGATTTTCCTGAGGTGATAGGACTCTTCAATGAAGAGGAATTTGGAAACTGAACCTGCATAGTCCAGATTTACATAGAAAGAGAGATGATCTCATTTAAACCTTAAAAAAAAAAGCACTGAAAGGGTTTTGGATTACCGAACCGATTAAATGCAGATAAGATGTTTTGCCTGTGTTGGATGTCTATAGCCAGGGGACAGAGTTTAAAAATAGGGGAGAAACCTGCTTGGGACTGAGGTGAGGAAGTTGAATCTTTGGAATTCTCTACCCCAGAGGAATGTGGAAATTCAAATCATTGAGTATGTTTGAAGTAGCTATTGATATTTAGAAATGACACAAAAAGATATTATAATATTGTGGGGGAAAAGGCATTGAAGTGGATGAGTCGCCATAATTGTATTATATGGCGAGTAGGTACGATGGGCTAAATGACCTACTGCTGTTCCTGAGTTCCTATGTAAAGGAGGGTAGCCTGACTGCTGTGTGAAAGCTCACATCGCTTGCGTAATGGTCTCCTGTTCAATGAATTATGTGGATAATTTTGGAGCGGCATCACTTTTTTTTTCAGTTCATGAAGGCCATTGCACTTTGTTTTGGAAGTACAGACGTCCAATCACATCAGTAAGGCCCTGAACTTTGAAGAATCCTATGATGTGAAAATAATTCCACTCTCCCTTGATCCTGTTGCTAGATTTTCCATGGAAAATCTGGGATTGTTTACTCGAGTGAATAATCTGTCAACCACCAGCTTAATTCACCTAATAAGTACACAGTGACTCATGTTCCTGAGGTATCTAATGCTAGCTTGGAATGAATCTGAAGTGGTGGAAGGTAGTGATTATGTTCAGTGTCATTTGGCAGGACCAGTACAGATCGTTTGTTTGTTTGTAATTCAGTTTCAGACAGATGGCACAATTCTGTTGTTGCCCTCCTTTTGTCAGAAAAAACAAAATCTAGCTTCACGTATTCTGGAATGTAAGAAATAAATGGCCCTTTTTAAATGCTAACTTACTGTCAGCTGAAAATTAATTTATCAGCCAGTATGCTTTTAACAAGAAACATGAATGTGTTATGTATTTATTTTAATCGTTTACTATGTGAAAATAAAGCTCTTATTTTAAGAAAAATCATCTTAGGTCTGCAGAAAGGGAATAAAAATAGATCATTGCCCAAAATGATCTAATATTGCTATAACAAAGTTATGCATGCTGGATATCTGGGGGAAAAAAAAAACAAGAATTGCTAGAGAAACTCAACAGGTCTGTCGGCATTTGCGGAGAGAAAGCAGAATTAACGTTTCAAGTCTAGTAACTAGGGTTAAGTCAGTTGTAGAGATCTACAGCCTCTCTGCAGGCCCCTTGGCCCATCGGGTAGTGCTGCTCAAAAGCAACCATCTATTCTGGTCTAATCATTTTTTCTCTTCACAGATTCTACCTGACCTGCTGAGGTTTTTCCAGCAATTTTTTGTTTTTTTGTTTGTTTCATAGGGAATGTTGAACCTGTTTTGAGTCTTAAGCAACCTTTTGCAACCCTTTATCAGTAGCCAAAGCAGCTGAGAAATTTTAATCTTTCATGACAAACAGCTATCTCATGCCTGTACAATTTTTGAAATACTTAATATTTTGGTCTGCCAAGAGAAAAAAACTTTTTAAAAAAATCTTTGCTAGATTTATGCCTTTCAAATTAATAGCCTAGAACAAAGACCAAGTTCAGACAAAAGTAGGAGGGAACATTTGATCAATCCAGAAATAGTTCCACACACCTATGTAAAAAAACAGAATCTGAATAATATAGAAATGTCCATAATTTTGATTTAGTAATGCTAAGATTGTTCTATTCTTTCCAATCTTTGGTGTTGCACTGAAGCTTAGCATTCAATATAACGTTTTTAAGTTTTAAAAAAAAACTTGAGACCTGATTAACTATTAATGAAGGTGAAAAAAACAAATAATAGACTGAACAACTGCCTTGACTTCAATGGAGAGAAACATTTTATGATTGTAGCACAAACAGCTGACCTATTATTGAATATCACTGCCTGTTAAAATCAGCCATTTGGTTGCAAAGGTTAGACCCCCTTAATAAATGCGTGACAGGAAAGGTAAATCATTACAAATGGCAAAACAGGTATACCTTGGTAGTACATCATCATTTGCTAACTGTGATTATCTGACAAGATATTGCTGGTTCATTATCTGCTGATGAAATGTAATCTAAATAGAGCATTTTTGAGCCAATTCATATGCATTTATTAAAATAACTATTATTACAATATTTAGCAAAAGACGTTCCCTTAATCATCTTTCTGCAGTCTGCGGGTTTTTGAAATCTAAGTTTGGTGTTGACCACACCTGCAATGATTTATCTCACGTTTTCTCTCAATTTTTTTTTACATAGATTATGCTCCACATAATTGACCTTGACATGCAAGTTAAGTTGATGATTTTTCTGTTCAGTGCCTGAAACTGTAATGATAACATGAAGCTCCCGAACAAGCAACAGTGACCTTGCTGGAGGTTTAGGACAAATAAATAAGTGATCTGGTTTGAGGTGCATAAACAATTTTCTTAAGTAGTTTATTTTGATTGGACTTTTACCTTAATCACTACTATTGGGTAACTACAGATGTGTTTGTGGAAGTCAATCACATAATGTAGGTTACTGTGATTTCTATTCCTGATTACAAATTATATATTTGTTTAGTGATCTCCAAATTCCAATTGCGTTTTTCCTCTGCCTTGCAATCCTACTGTATTGAAATCAGAACATTTTGTTTTAACTCCTTCTTTCCCATGTATGTCTAGCCTGAGCACCCAGGGCTCCTTGAACATAAGAGGTAAGAGCATTTCATGAGCTACAGTCCTTTTTTGGTTCTGTGTACCCTGTTCAGTGAGGTATTGTAAGCGGTTCCAGCAGGCACAATCTGAATTACTACGAAATGATAACTATTGGGATTATAGCCTGAGAAACTAAGTAGCTATCAGTTTAATTGCTGTGGAATCTGATTTATATGCATTAGAGGTAAAATTAGAATAACATATCAACTCAAGTGCATAGTCAATTAATTTTGAGACCCATTTCACACTTTCTTTTCTGACTTCTGAAACTTTGCCATCTGTCCCTGAAAGTAGGCCTACAGTATATTTGCATCATTTCCACTCCGCCTATGCCAGGCAGAGGTTTCAATGGAAGTGATTTCTTCGAGTTAATGGTTCTTGATATTGCTAACTCTATAGACAGCAGCCAGAGGAAGGGGTGGAGGGTGGTACAATTACAACATTTAAATGGCATCTGGATGGTTATAGGAAGGATTTACAGGGGATCTGGGCTAAATGTTGGCAAATGGGACTAGATTAATTTCGGATATCCAGTTGGCATGCACTGGTCTGTTCCTGTTTCTGTGCTGTCCATCTCTACCACTACCACCATAGTGCAAGGTGATGCAGTCCCAAAATTCTGACCCATCGAGAATCACCTTGACCGATGAAAACAAATAGTTTAATACAGGCATTGAGATAAGCAGAAGATTCAAATAATATTTCTTTGCTTTTATATTGGTGGAGGAGAAAATGTCTTGTGAAATTTGGAAAGGATAAACTAGAAGGCAACGAATCATCTGAATGGGTTATTTCAGAGATTTGGGATCCTCGTTCACAACAGGACGGCACTATTTTACTCAAATGTTATGCTTTGTTTCATTTTATGAAAGTTTATACATTTGATTTTTTAATCCTGAAAAAAGATAAAAATAATTGACATCAGATTTATCAGGTAGACAATCAGCTCCTCATGATATGCAAATCTTTCTAAATTGTATCTTATGCAGCTTTGTCTACTTTTTCTATTTTG